>NC_081845.1:11760748-12360748 GCF_963259705.1 Myotis daubentonii | reverse complement strand
TTGCATTGCTATTAATATGCTGTGACAATTAATGCAAAACCACTGAAGACACTAAAAATCCTCTAAAGTATAATTAGAAGCGAAAAATGTTTCCTGTCCCATTTTCTGACCATTTATATTCCACCCAACATAAATAAGATCCTGACTGCAGCTTCAAGAAGTCAACTGACTAATTTAAGAAAACTCTTTCGAAGATCCAGTTCTCACCAAAAAAAGCACCATGTTCTAAAACTGAACATGGCTTCATCGCCATTCGTTCAGAAGGCACACACAGAGAAAGGGCTACATGAACAATTCACTGGAAAGTAACGCTTTGACACGAAGGTAGCAAAGTTGAAGTCTGTAGCCCGCCTCCCCCAAGTATCTACTTCTTAAATCTGCATGTCTCAAAATACCTGGATAATTACCAAGTCACTCTGTACTATGCTGAACCACCAAACCTGAAACTCACATTTCAATCCTGGGGAAGATGATGAATTGAGAATAAGAGAATGCTGGGTGAGCCTTACCGTCAGTGAAGGTAAGTAATATCAGGTAAGTCAAGCTTAGGTTGCACTTTTGAGGAGGTCGCACACAGGCATGGAGGCGTTTACAGAGGGGATCTGATAGGCTGCCCAAGAGAAATTCAGCCAACTCTCCATGCTGGAAGCACAACAGCATTACACTGCACAATCCTAATTGCCCTGCTTCCTTCCTACTGTAGGAATAGTATCTGTGCAAGCTTGAGACCAGTGTAGCAAATTTGAAAGAAGCATCACTGCCTTGCACTTCCATAGGGTTGCACACATTCCAGGGGGCAGAGAGGATATACTTATAATCTACAATAGAGGTAGGACTAGAACCCAAGTTTCCCAATTTAGGGCACAATGCTCTAAATTCCCACTGCAGGGAAGAATTATAAAAACGTGCCACAATTATTTCTTTCATTCATTCATTAAAAATATAGTCTATGGAAAAAAGCTAAGGGAGTTGAATTTATGTGATCAACAGGAAACATTTTTCAATTTTGACAAGTGGCATCTTCCTGGATTCTCTGACATCAGGATAATAAACAAAATGGCCATATTTATTTCTTAAATTTTAATTTTTGTGTTATTTATGTTATATATCAATATGGGATGTATGGGCCTATTTAACAAACAAAAGAATAATTTATGTAACATAAATCATTAGGTGGTAAATGGTGTTCATAAAATGCAACAGGAGACTATACGTAAAAGCAGATATTATTCATTGTTTAAATAATAATGGCAGAAAATTCTTTTCAAATGTTGACAATGAAAATAACAAGTACACTTATCTGTTCAACCATGTGACAAACTTTCACACATAAATCTCGTTTCGATGTTAGGTTAGGTAACTAAATACGATGGATTTTATGACTGATTTACTCATGTTATTTCCAAATTTAGGGATAGCATTTTATTTGTTGTTCCTTGCAATAGGATAGAACTAATACTATTCAATTTTTAAAATATGTACATGTGGATGTTTAGGTATGTAGGTGTATATGCATACTTCATATGTGTCTTACATAATTGTTGTGTTTAATTCCTATCTAAGAGTGTAGAACTGAAATAAAGCAGACTTGAGCATCTTGCTGCAAGATTTATGTTCTCACACCTATTGTGTCACAGAAGAAACATACATGCCAGTTGAAAATAAAACGTTCCTGAAGGTTTAGTGCAGGTTATTTCTCTGAAATTTAAGTCCTCTATCTGGAGAGAGAGCAGTTTGCTGTTTTACCCTATCTCAGATTTCCTTAGCTTTCGCTGCATAATATATTATGCATCAATTAAGCTATATTTAATTAAATGGACATTCTTGGACAGATCTCATTTCGAATATGTAGTTGAGTGCCCTGAATCTCTGTTCCTTCAGACTCAGGAGGGACAGAGTTCATTTTTAAGTGCTTTACACTCGGCAAACTGTACTTTCTCAATCGTTTGGTACTGGTAAATAAGTCTAATTTTTCTTGCTGCAAATAGCCAGATATTAGCTAGAGAAGCCAACAGGGAGGCTTGCTAATCACTGCTATGACAATCTCCTGCTTTATTTTTACATGTCTCATAGAACTGTCAAAGTTGAATGGCAAGCTAGAGCTTTGAGAAAATAACTCTTCCTAGACTAGGAGATTTTAGTAGAAAGGAAATTTTAATAGAAAATATCTTATCTCTTTGGGCCTGATCCTAGATATATTTCAGTGGGAAGGAGGCTGGCAAAAAAAATCTATTAAATAAGACATCTGATAACTCTCTCTCTCTCTCTCTCTCTCTCTCTCACACACACACACACACACACACACACACACACACGGGGGGGTGGGGGGGGAGCCTCACACATTTAAGGAAATACCGGTCTGATTAAAAGAGAGAGAAAAATTTCCTTGATGTCCTTGGTCATCCTCAAGATAGACTATAAAAATAATGTGACGAGATTTTATCTGTCCTGCAATGAATTTTAATGTTGTTACTTTGACATGATGGGGAAATTGTCAGAAACAAAATGGGGGGTGGGGGGGGAGAATTGTATATTATGCAGGTTAGGTGGTTAATTAATATACACAACCACTAAATGGCCTCAGTATACATGATAAATGACTAGAAGTAAATATGGCCTTGATGTTTGTACACTTGGAATCATGACTAAAAAGCCCTGTTAGAGGAAACCATTTTATATCATGTTTTTATCCTCAATTCAACACAGGGAGTCCAAATTTTTTCTTCAATACTTACCAAACTTCAGCATTCCCGTACATTCATGATTTTGCAATATACTATGTGTCTATTGTTGACTGAATATTATTATTTTAATAAATTGATTTACTTTTCAGCTTAAATACTCCCTTGAGGCCTTGTCCTAAGAGCAAAGTAATGGAATTGGTGCCTTGTTAGCAATATTTGTACCGCTCCTTGGTAAACTCTACAGCAGGGGTCCTCAAACTACGGCCCACGGGCCTCATGCAAATACAAATATTGTATTTGTTCCCGTTTTGTTTTTTTACTTCAAAATAAGATATGTGCAGTGTGCATAGGAATTTGTTCATAGTTTTTTTTTAAACTATAGTCCGGCCCTCCAACGGTCTGAGGGACAGTGAACTGGCCCCCTGTTTAAAAAGTTTGAGGACCCCTGCTCTACAGTATAGTGCAAAAGTCACCTTCACACTTAGGGCAAAGCAGACCCAAGTTTAAACTCCAGCCTTGGAACTGACTAACAAGGTAACATAAGTCAAGTTAGTTAGCCTCTCTGAGCCTGAGTTTTCAACATGTACAAAAATACATTTTCCTCACAAGGTAGTTACATACTTTGAACCAGATAATAAATGGAGAATGCCTAACACATGACAGGTGTTAAGTAACAAAAGATCATTTTCAATGATGCATTCCCCTTCCCACATGATTTTCTCCAATTATCTCAAAGGAGATCATGAAAAGAAAGTTTCTCTGAATAAATTCCGTCTCCCTCGTCTTTCCTTCTAAAGAGCAGCAAATGCACAGAGAGCAGAAGCTCCTGGAGACAAAGGTCAGACACAAAAATGTGACCTTTCAAGTAGCAAGTTGGAGAAAGGCTTAAATGAAGAAGCATTTGCCTGTCTCCAGCTGGGGCTGGCTAGACAGGGGGGAGCTGACTCAGACCTCTGTCCCCACCCATATGTTCTCGGCCCCTTCCTCTTAACTTCTCCGTTTCTCCAGGCCCAGGAGGAGGAAGAATTACCTTGCTTTTACACAGGTCTAATCTTCATATGAACTGTCCTGTGCTGCTACCCTATCTCTAGTTCTCTAACGAAAACTAGAAAAGGCAGAACCTGAAAATCATAAATAAAACACATACAGAGCCCAGCTGGCATGGCTCAGAGGTTGAGCATTGACCTATGGACAGGAGGTCACAGTCAGGTTCCCAGTGAGGGCACATGCTTGGATTTGGGGCTCTATCCCCAGTGTGGGTAGTGCGAGAGGAAGCTGATCAATGATTCTCTTTCATCATTGGTATTTCTATCTCTCTCTCTCCCTCTGCCTTTCTCTCAAAATTAATAAAAATTACTTCCTTTAAAAACAACACACATAGAATAACCATCTCCGCCACAATTTAAAATCTTTTATCCTCCTTTTCATTCTCTCCTCTCTCCCTGCCTCTCCAGCAGATGTTCTCTGGGGCCCACAGGGTCACTCAAAGCCCTCTTCCACTTTGGAACTCAGGAGTCATCCCATCCTTAACGCCCTTTCTAAGGGTAGGGCTATGTATATTGGTCTCTTATAACAAAGAGGGGCTGTTTCTAATCCCAGTGTCCCTGCAGCCACGTGTTCATTCTGCCAGCAGTGATGGCTGGCACTAGCCAGTTCATACTCACTTTTCCAGTCTCTCCTGTGACATAACTGGGACCTGAGTATTTGGGTCTAAGTTGGAATCTCTGACTGTGGACTCAATTTTTCTTCATGGAATCTTCAAATTCCTTTTAAGGAATAAAACTGAAACCTCACTAGTTTTAATGGAACAAGTTAGAACAAGTAAACCAGACAGGTGCTGTTGGTTGCCCTTCCAGTCTTTTCTGTTGTAAGCATGGTCTGACTAATGCAACACAATGCAGCATAAATCTATGAACTATCAAATATCTGTGGAGGGAAGAAGTCTATAAAATCTCATTAATTAAATATTAATCCAACTCTATCAACCTTTGAGTATTTGTCTTTTGCAGAAGGCGTATTACAGATTATTAGAATGTGTTCATGTTCTTACTATTTTGTACTAAAATATCCAAAAATGGGAATTTTATTTTCTGCTCTGCCTGCCTGTGAAGTTCCATGCAATCACACTTAGTGAATAGAACACTAACCTAGAAGCTGGAGGCATAAAACTTACTGCTATCTCTTTGCATCCCATTATCAGCCCCTAGTGGAGTGCCATGCAATGATTTAAGATCCTTTCTCACAGTAAATTAAATTAATCCAGGTAATTTGGTAACCTTCCTCACCACCTCCATAGCAAATTATCTAGATTAGCTGTATGATTGTTCCTTAACACATCAATTGGAGGTATAACCTTTCATTGGTTTCCTGTGCTTTGGGTAATTCAATTAACCACATCTATATCAGGTAGCCAGTATGTACAAGACACTGAGAGGGATAAAATGCATACAAGACAGCAGCCCTTAGCAGCCAGAAAGAGAAAACGGCTTGACAACGATCAACCAAATGCATGTAATATAATGTAGAAAATGATCAATTCCTCCGGGCTGTTATAAAGTCTAGAATACAAGTTCAGAATTTTGGCTTTTTTATTTATTATTCTTAGAAAACTGTGTCTGAAATGTCTAGGCACCCTAGGTGTCTGGCAGAATCCAAGGAGATCTGAGACTTCCTAACAGAAGCAGTCGCTATGTACTCACCGGGGCTGCCAGAGTCCAGTGTGAGTCACTCACACGTGACTTTGTTGTCCTGTCACCTGCACAAGCAGCCTAGCGCCCTTCAGCAGCCACCTGCCCAAACGTGTGGGAAGCCTTGGCAGTTCTGAGGGAATTGCAAGGTGTGATGGCTATTGTAGGTGGGATCTACGATCTGTGTCAGGCTATGATACCATAGTCATTACCAGTTCTGCAAAGTCCATTAAATTAAAATGACCAAAATCTGCAAAGGAGCTAGTTTGTTTTCTGCAGTCTAGGCAGACACTTTCTTTACATGATTTACTCATATCACACCTGTGTATTATTACACATACAGTGAAATTTAAAAAAGGAAGGAAGGAAGGAAGGAAGGAAGGAAGGAAGGAAGGAAGGAAGGAAGGAAGGAAGGAAGGAAGGAAGGAAGGAAGGAAGGAAGGAAGGAGCTGATACTAAGTTTTCCATAAAATCATCCGGAAATCATTCCATGTTTCTTTTCAGGCATTTGTTAAAAACTTCATCAGACTGATTCTTCAGAGTGAAACCAGTCCTACAGGAAGCACCACACCACAGTGTCTGCTCCTGGGTGACGTTGTAGGGTTATGGCTATGCTTATGGGTTACCCACACCAGCCAATCCTCTGAGATTATGGAGAAGAAGGCAGAATGACTCACTGTGTGAGAATGCTGTGCCAACAGTACACTAAGCTTTAACATGGGGTGGGGTGGGGATGGTGGAGGGTGGCTTTTGACCCATTTCTGAATTCAGAAACAATTAGCCTTTTATACAGGGAATAACTGAAAAGTATGTCAATAAAAATACAGGGAAAGATATGCATACATATTACATAATTTTCCTTGGAGATATTTTGCCTGTTTGTGGGGTCCTGGGTCCTTAACGTTTAGGAAACTCACAGAGAGGTCTTGAGAGGCATTGGAATGGGTAAGGACAGGAGCATATGTAAAAAGGAATAAAATCTTCCTACTCATTGTAGTTTTTCTCCAAACTTTTTGGTAAAGGAGTAATTAATCTTACTCCATTCAAAACTTACAGTGAAAAAATTTTAGAATATTTCTATGGACATATGATGGCAAATTAAATATGAAATTTATATTTAAGATAAAGATAAAAGAGGTAATTTATAGAAAGTTTTACCCAAGATAGATTTTGTTCCCTCCTCCCCTCATTATAAACTGTAGTTCTCCAATATTGTGGTGACTGCATGATGGCATTAAAATTTAGGGTTTTCTTTTTTTCTATAATAGAAACATGAGATACATTAGATTTATATAACATGGCATACTCCCCAAATCCATACATTAGGAGACAAAGAAAATGCCCTTAAAAAATAAATACTTCACATCCCTAAAAATATCTTCATCTTGTTTAATTCTTTTTTTAAAAATTGAGGAGAGTCTTAAATAATATTTACTAAGTAAACTTTAGGAATTGGTGGTTTTCTTTTTAGTTATTATTCAATTATTTGAACATCATGAGCAATCAACTCAACTTCTTCCTTAATTACAATCTCTCATGTGATTTTTTGTGGCGAGATTTTTCTTTCAATGTCTTACAAAATACTTTCATTTTGAAATACTGTGTTTCTTTTAAAAATAACATATTCATATGTTTAAAAATCACATATTTTTCATTAAAAAAAATACCTCATTCTGATTTTCTCCGTTAAGAGATCAAGAACTCTATTACCATAATTTTTAAAGGACACATTTTACTTAGCTTAGTGCAGTTAGTGTAGTCTTTTGTTAGGAAAATAACTTGAAAAAATGCAAATCATTGACATCTTACAATTCCATTTAAATGTGTCTTTTTTTAGAAATCATTTTGAGAATATGTGACTTCAGAAAATAATAGCCAATCAGCTCTTTATTAACACTGACAATAGATTTGCTTTCTTATAACTTGAGCATCTTCCTAAAATGAGATTCTGTATACACATAATCATTGGTAGGAAGCTCGGTCATCAAAAAACACTGAGTTGTACATATGGATTTGATACCTGTAGTCACTTTGTCTAAAAATATGAAAAAAATTAAGGGGAAATTAGTGGAATTCAGTGGAAAATGGGAAAAATTACAGTTTAACTCCAGGGGTGGGGAACATCTGGCCCATAGGCTGTAAAAGGCCCTTGCAAATCATTTGGTCTGGCCCTGCCAAGGCATTAGGGATGAGTTAATTAAATGTATGACCACATGTAGCAGGTTAATTTTTAAGTCGATAGTTTCATATGACCTGAGAATGATGTTATAAACATCCAATGGCCCTTGGCAGAAAAAAGGTTCCCCACCCTTGAATTAAGCTGTAGAAAGAAGTCTCATAAAACACATATAATTAAATAACAATATAAAAGATACCAATTGCATATATGTATATATATATAATACATATATGTCTATATCTTTAATTTTATATCTGTATCTATATACATAATACATCTTATGAGCATCATCATGTGTCCAGTTTCTTTAATGATAGCATTTGTTTGAAGCTATCAAGTAGACTACCTTTAGGAGTTCATTCTGGATTTTAAATTCAGAATAAGAAGCAAAACTCATCAAGAAAAAGCAATTTTAGAGGGACAGAAATTGGCGCCAAACAGGTTGTACAATCTATTTCCTCTAAAAATAACCAACAGACGGTCTGGCAGCCTGCCTTAGTTATCAGCAGCTTCCCTTCATTAAATCTAATTGCTGTGCAGAGGCCATTTCAATTGGTGCATGGAAAAAGCAATTTCAAGTCCATGATGGTGGCCTCCAGCCCCTCTAGGGAGCAGATAGTCCATTCTGCTGCCTTTTATGTTCTTAGCATGGAAAGACAGTTGAGATTACTAAAACGTGTCCACTCTGCAACTGTCCCTTGGCCTAAATTTGTCAATAAGTTTATCCAGAAGACTCATAGTATATTTGGAATTGTGGGATGCAAACAATTTTCTAGAGAAATAGAGAATATAAGTGACGGGACCAACGAATGAACAAATGAGTGGCAGAGCTGTGGTGGCTGAGCTTGGGCTTTGGTGCCAACCCTGGCTCAAACTTTCATTCTCTGTGCAAATACGAACAAGTTCCGCAGTGTCTGCACATGTGAAAGGTGGAAAAGAGCAGCAACTGTCTTCCTATAAAGATTAAATGAGTGAAATGCACATTCACTATTATTTGTTTTACTAAACAATTCAAACTGGTAAAATGATGCAGAATTGCACCATATTTCATAAAAATGAGTAAGTTTTTTGTGACTTATTCATTCTCTATTTCATAGTCTGATTTTATACTTTTAAGCCTCTTTTGCTTATGAAAGTGAACAAATCTCATCAAGTGAGCCAAATGTTTGAGGTTTCTGAATGTTTTAGGGCAAATAGAAATGATAAGTAACATCAGCCAGTGAAAAATAACAGGCACAATAAAAATGTGGATATCCTTTGTGTGCTGGTAGAGGGGCAATTCTAACACTATTTTAAAGATTAAGATATCATTGAATTTGACAAAGGAGGCAAGAACATACAATGGAGTCAAGACAGTCTCTTCAATAAATGGTGTTGGGAAAATTGGACAGATACATACAAAAAATGAAACTAGACCACCAACTTACACCATACACAAAAGTAAACTCAAAATGGATAATGGACTTAAATGTAAGATGGGAAACTATAAAAATACTAGAGGAATCCAAAGGCAACAAAATCTCAAACATATGCCGAAGCAATTTCTTCACTGATATAGCTCCTAGGGCATTGGAAACTAAAGAGAAAATAAACAAACGGGACTATATCAAAATAAAAAGCTTCTGCACAGCAAAAGAAACCATCAACAAAATAACAAGAAAGCCCACTGCATGGGAGAACATATTTGCCAATGTTATCACCGATAAGGGTTTAATCTCCAACATTTATAGGGAACTCATACAACTTAACAAAAGGAAGATAAAACATCCAATCAAAAAAATGGGCAAAGGACCTAAATAGACACTTTTCAAAAGAGGACATTCAGAAAGCCAAGAGACATATGAAAACATGCTCAAAGTCACTAATCATCTGAGAGATGCAAATCAAAACAATGAGGTACCATCTCACACCTGTCAGAATGGCTATCATCAACAAATCAACAAACAACAAGTGCTGGAGAGGATGCGGAGAAAAGGGAACACTCGTGCACTGCTGGTGGGAATGCAGACTGGTGCAGCCACTATGGAAGACAGTATGGAGTTTCCTCAAAAAACTGAAAATGGAACTCCCATTTGACCCTGTGATCCCACTTCTAGGAATATATCCCAAGAAACCAGAAACACCAATCAGAAAGGATATATGCACCCCTATGTTCATAGCAGCACAATTCACCATAGCTAAGATCTGGAAACAGCCTAAGTGCCCATCAGTAGATGAATGGATTAGAAAACTGTGGCACATCTACACAATGGAATACTATGCTGCTGTAAAAAAGAAGGAATTCTTACCATTTGCAACAGCATGGATGGAACTGGAGAGCATTATGCTAAGTGAAATAAGCCAGTCAATGAAAGAAAAATACCATATGATCTCACTCATTTATGGATAATAAAGACCATTATAAACTGATGAACAAAAATAGATACAGAGGCAGCATAGCATCAAACAGACTGTCATACTACAGCAGGAAGGCCGGGGAAGGTTCCCGGGGGAAGGGGGGGAGTAAAAGATCAACCGAAGGACTTGCATGCATGCATATAAGCATCACCAATGGTCACAAGACACTGGGGGGTAGGGGAGGCCGGGGGAAGGTCAAGGGGGAAAAAAAGGAGACATATGTACTACTCTTTGTAATATTTTAAGCAATAAAACAAAATTAAAACAAAAAGATATCATTGAATTTATCATAAAAAAAAGATGACATCAGAGACTTGGATTTATATTCACCAGAAGTGAAAACTCATCATATCGGTCAAACTCCTTTAGTAGGTGTCTACCTACATGTATACTATGTTGAAGCACAATGCTCTCTAGATTAAAGTGCTGTAATAATAATTATCATTGCTCAATTGACTACTATGTGGCAGGCACTTTATATTTGCCATCTTGTTCATCTTCACAGTAATCTAATGGAATAGATATTATTCCCTGTTGACAGACATAGAGAGGTTAAATCAGTACTAAGGAGGAGGGACCATGTGTAAACCCAAGTCTAGTGCTAGAGTACATGTTTTCCCTTGTCTGTTATGTGGTTTTTATCCTGATAACATATTTCCTTCTAACTAGATATTATATAGTCTCATATTTCCTTATCTCCCCTTTCAGAATGTAAGATATTTGAGAGTATAAACAATATTTATTCTTAACTAGAGGCCCAGTGCACGAAATTCATGCAGGGTAGGGTCCCTAGCTTCCCTGGCTGTCGGCTGCCGGCCAAGGCCTTCCTTCGCTCTGTGCCACCCTCTGGTGGTCAGCGCATGTCATAGCGAGTGATTAAACTCCCGGGTCAGTCGAACTCCCGAGAGGACACTTTGCATATTAGACTTTTAGATATGCAGCCCTACAGCATATTTTATAAACCTTAAGAGTATACAATATAGTGGTATTTCTCCCATCTCTGTAAACATGGTATCATTAGATTGGTAGTACATCTTTCAACAAGTGGCCTCTGTGATTGCCACTGGGCTGTTTACAAATGCTGGGTCTCTAGCTGAGTACAGGGTAGAACTTCGGAGTCCTTTGCCTGCTCAAAAGCGGTGTGGCCGCAAGTGGAAATGATGAGTTTCTCTTCCAGCAGAAGCTTTTGGGACCAGCACATGACTCGCCTAGTTCCTGGCTACCTGTCTCCACAATTGTGAAAGCATGGGTGGAGATGACACCTCCATGCCTGGGTTTCTGAGTAACTAGGATGCCAACTTGCAATGGGCATTCAGAGTGAGCAAGATACAAACATGGCTACTGTAAGTCACTGAGATTTGGGGGACTGGTTGTAACCACAGCACAATATAGTTTGCACTAAATGTGACTGATACAGCGTCTCAGAATCAAACAGGGCACTTACTTTAAGATCCAATGTAACACTATAAAAATCAATTTCTTGAAGAGAATAAAGAAACTTTACTGTAGCATTTTTATAACAATTTGCAGGGTGATAGCTTGCAGAATTAGACTTCATCCTCATTCAACTGTATTCTTCCTCTATTTTCTGCTTTCTGCTACCCAGGCATGTAAGTGTGGGAAGTTGCAGTTGACATAATACTGAAGTCATTCTCCTAAGTGGACTCTGTGTCCTAAATAATATGATTTGATATGTATTTTTTGTTGTAAATAAATTCAAGCCTGGACCAAACTACCAGCTAAGGTGCATTCTTTTTTCTGTCGAAATGAATATGAGAAGTAACTCAAGCACGTGTAATGCATTCTTACTGGCTCAGTGGCTAATTATTGTGGTGTGTTTCTTCTCACATCCCGAATAACTAAATTATTTTTATAATGATGAATTGTAATAAAATCATCTCTCTGGGGTTAACTTTGTGGCATCTTTTATTATTGGAAGAATATTTTTAAGCCCCACAAATAATTTCAGTGAAAAAGATTTTATTATATCTTGGAAAGGTTTTGAATAGCTTTTGGTACTGATGGAAAATTTCTCCAGATTCTATGTTCTGAAGTTGAGATTTTCATTATATTTTCATTGCACTGAAACTAAATTAAAGCTGGTCTTATTATAGCAAAAGAATTGCATTCTATCTTAAGAACTATTCTCACAATTCCAACTTATTGTAATACCAGAGGCCAATAAAAAAACCAAGGTAACAATTTACTATAAAGAAAAATATGATTAGCCAAAACAAATAGCATTGTTTTATAAGTTGACTATTTCAAGCTAGTTAGAGATCCCACAATAGAAATATCCACATACCAATTGTATTGTTGCTTTGGTAAATCTTAATGGCTGGATGAATTACGTGTCCCCTAAGTATTCTCAACTTTATTAATATATTCCCCACTTTGTTCCATAAAAATCTCCAGGTGGTCAGCACAATTGCACACCAAGCAGTGGGATTTTAAAAAGAAATGAGAAAATGGAGTCTAGGAAATACAAATATCTAGAAATAAGACAGGGATCTGATTGGCTCATAAGTTAAAAACAGTAAATTACAAGATCACCAGGTCTTATATAATGAAAACAAAACAGCTCCTTGGGTCTCTGGTTTACGAAGTATCTTTTGAGAGGCCTGGCTCAGTTACCGGAGGGAAAGGAGATTGATGCCTAGACCTTCAAATTTTGCAGATTATTTTTAGCACATTAATAAAGTTTTTAAAAGTTCAAATGTACCCTCTGGTACATCTGTGTTTCTATTTGTGCATTATATCTGTGTCAATTTATTATATACATGAAAAAATACATGAAAAGAGCAATTATATAAATAACCAAAGTTGTAATCTTTTCTTCCTATGCCCGAGGGAATCACGTTCCCACTCCACCCCTCCAAGTAGGACAGGAAAGCCCACTGATGCTGCCCAGCTCCATGAAAATGTGTTTCCTGCTGAAGAAGAATCTCTTCCTTGCCTCCCTGAAACATCCCTGCCCGACTTTGACCTGAAGGCTTCCACCCATTCAGCAGAAGAGGCTGTCCTCCACAAGTCGCTGGACTCTAAACAACAGGAATTCACACCTCAAACGTCTCTTCTTTAGTCCACACTGGTCTCCATCTCGCTAAAGTTTTCCCAGGAAGAGTCATTAACTTGTTCTACCAACACAACATACTGGACACAACAACCAGACCTCCGCCAATATGGTTTCCCCCAGAATCTTTGGATAAATGGGAGTTTCCCAATATGTTACTTCCGCCATTAGCAACCTCTCATCAAATTCCAAAACCTCATTCAACAAAATATAGAGACCAAAGACCAAGGCGATAGCTTTTTGGCAGGTTGATCTGATATCACAGTAGACAAGAGGACTTTTTTCTTTTTACTACACTTTCTTAGATGGATAATTTACATTACATCTTCAACTTTCTGCCACACAATCGACCCATGGGAATCCCACAGTATTCGACATTATCCCTGGAATTCCACAGTATCCCCTCCTCTCCTGGGGGCCGTCAAGGTCACTGTGGCCACCAAAAGGATTTCCTGGGACTGACACCAATGTGCATCCACCCAGGTAGGATCTCACCTAATTTCACTATTAAAACCTATATGACAGCCCTGGAATGGTGAGCTGTAGATATCTCTAGAGTGACATTGGTCTAACAGTACAATAAACACTAATCAAACTAATTCAGTGCTTAATTTCATTTGCCCCTGTTAAATAGCTCATGTGATATGGCAGCCTTAAAGGCAGCCTTCTCATGGACTCTGGAGTTTAAATTTACATGGAGCAGAGGCAATCACTCACAAATGCAATTATCTCATTATCATCAAATCTATATGTGGATAATTAAATTAGGAACAACACACTTTTCACCTTTCATTTCTTACTATCCTTGTCTGCTTGTTCTTTTTAAAGCAGCTATTAAAGTTTTCTGCTTGTCAATTCTGCCAAACAGAAAACAAAGACAAATCATTTTAATTTTTTGTTTTCCAGTTTTTCCAAATGCAAAAAAAAGGTACAATATTAAGATCAATATACTACTGCCATGGGGCATTACTGACCAAACCAGTGATTATCAAGCTTAAAGAAATTCCCATAAAAAGCCTTTGTATAAATACAAAACACTGTCCAAGACAGTGTGGCTCAGTGGTTGAGCATCGACCCATGAACCAAGAGGTCACCGGTCCGATTCCTGGTCAGGGCACATGCCTGGGTTGCAGGCTTTATCTCCAGTGGAGGAATGTGTAGGAAGCAGCAGGTTGATGATGTTTCTCTATCATCGATGTTTCTATCTCTCTATCCCTCTCCCTTCCTCTCTCTCTAAAAATCAATGAAAAGATTTAAATACAAAACACTTTTCTCTGCCACAGCTGAATAAACACACTCTTCTCAGGTTCACTGAACTGAAATACAAGATGCCAGCTTCACCATTTATTATGATAGAGTTGGCTGTGGTTACTTTGCCTGCCTCAGAGCGCAACCAGATTTGAGTCGCAAAACTGTCCTCTATCAAGCCTTTATAGATTGGCTTAGTGTGAATGTTCATAGATGCAGAGTGCTACCTAGAATATGAAAGAGGATTGACTGCCTTCCTCTGGGAACTTGTGATCATTAAGTTAAAATATCAAAATGTCTCCTTTTATGTTTCCTTAATCAGGAATATTAAATAGATATTATGAGACTAGCACTGCTTTGGAGATGTATATCAATCTGTCCATATGAGTCAGGATTTCCTTCTTAGAAGAAATTGTATTTGTTTCTAATGAAAGCTTAAGAAGGATAGTATAATTAAAAGGATATAAAATGAACTAAATTATTTTTAAAGGATGACATAAAATTAAATATTTAAACTATACATTAAGCAAAGGGTATTTTAATAATAAATAAACCTAAAGAAAATTTTATATGCTAGAGATAAAAGAGATAATATCAGTACTACCTAACATTGTCTGAATTGACTGAAAAACCCTTTATGTCTTGTTGTTCAACCAGAGGTCAAACCAGGGTACCCTCTTGAAAGTGTCCTTAACTCAGCACTTTAGGAATTTCTCCAGACTCTATCTCACATTGGATCTTCCAGCTACCCTTGTCCTGTTTTGGTAAAAGTTGGAAATCTGTAGTTTCTCCAGGTTTGCCACCTTTTGCCTACTTTCATCCTTCAGATCAGCACTTCAGTTCCCTGCTAGTTTTTTTGGTGGGTTCTTGCCCTGGACTAGTTTCCTAATCTCCGTTTCCTTACTGGGCAGATTTTATGAAACAGAGGAGATGTGTCCCTCTTTGTTCTTACCATGTGTCACCCCTAAAGCTCCAGCCCATTTGGAAAGAGACTTCAGACAGAAATGTAAAGGCCTTGAATAACTGAGCACCTACATACCCAGGGGATTAGCACCCACTTTGAGATCTTTAATGTCAAGGGTAATCCCAGAGACAAGACTAGTGAGGAGGAGCTAAACTACTCCAGAAAAGAAGCCACATGAAAAGTGGTTCCTAATAGGCCTTCTCTGGCCCAGACTTCTGACCATGAACCGAAGTCCAGCCTGTCACTTGGACCAACCATCCCTCAGTCTACCTGGTTTGGTTGTGGGTGTTGGTCAATGGACAAGGAACTGCTCCCTCCAGAGGACTTCCTGTTTAAACACATTTTTTCCCCTCAAACTCAGTGCATGATTTGCCTCTAACTTCTGGTGCATTTCATTTCAACTGTAGCCTCATAATCTGCAGCTCTGGCTCAGGTACCTGATAATCCAATGCTTTACCATCCACACTAAAGGCAACGTTTCCAGGAATAACTTATTGGATTGAAGATATCTCTCAGCATTTTTACAAGATAACCAAGCATTATTATGATTCACGCCAAATTAATTTGAAAAACAATCCAATGATTGGTCCCTTTAAAAATA
This sequence comes from Myotis daubentonii, assembly GCF_963259705.1. Lineage (NCBI taxonomy): Eukaryota > Metazoa > Chordata > Mammalia > Chiroptera > Vespertilionidae > Myotis > Myotis daubentonii. Next base: position 12,344,915 of record NC_081845.1, on the reverse strand, counting down.
GATCCCTTCCCAAAATGAAATGTCCTTTCTTTGAGTACACAGAGACCAACAACAATGACTTTCAGAGGCATCCAATACCAAAGAGACTTTTCTTCCAAATGTTCAGGTTTTCTTCCAACCTGCTCCTCATGTCAAAATCTGACTAAATTTTAAAAATCACCAAGAATGAAAAACAGTCTTTCTATTGTAAATATTTTATCAACAAAACCATTGATAAACCAACCAGAACTACATTAAGATGCATCACGGCTTATTGTTTACAACACAACATCCTCAAGAATGCTTCTACCATTCAAACTGAATGTTGAATCTAATGACAAGTAAATCTTCAAACACACTGATAAAGTAACATTGGCTAATCTTCTAAACTAGTCGTTAATATCCAACCATCCTTTCCAAGCCAGACATATTTGTCAATTAATTGAAAAGAGATGGACTCACAACCTAGCAGAGGGCTTCTCTCATAAGGTTGGGAAAATGGAGTTCCCCAGAATGTCAAATCCACTATCCATCACTTCTTACAGAATAGGGTGATTTAGTGTCAGAGAGGGAATGAGGTGACAGGTAATGTGAAATACCAGAGGTACACGGGGAAACAGCTCCCACAAATCTACATCACCTTTGATGCCAACATGACATATAGAGAATGCAAGACTCCAAAAAATTATCTCCTTTCTCTAATCTCAGGTTGTAATTATATCAAGAACAGGGAATTATATTCCCAGATGGAAAATAACCTTTATGACATCCGTAAGTAAAATATTTCAATCACAAAGTAAAAAAAAAATTCTTTAGGAATTCTGAAATTGCAGTATGATAGACGATTAAAACAGTGTCTTTTTTATTTCCACTCACACAATGGATAGACATTGATAAAAGAGAAATCTATTACCATGCCATCTTACTCCAGCCAAATAAATTCTGTTCTCAGGGCTCCCTCCCTCTGAATGCCTCATTGTCTAGAAAGCGCTTCTTCTGCCCCCAAAGCCTTACTCATTGCTAACCAATTGCAAAAAGTTATAATGACGACAAGTAAAAAAATCAAGGCTCCAAAAGAGAAATCCATGAATTTCCAGTCAAGTCAGTTCTCCAGAGACAAGGCCAGACAAATGTTCAACAAGCACATGCAGTCATTTTCAGGTTTACTAATAAATGTACATTCAAAACAGTAAAGGACCATTCAGCATACACTAAATTTAAAAGAATAATAAAAATTATCAACGTTGTCAATGTGGATTAACAGAAATACATGGCTAATAATTATGCATCAGCTAGATTGTACTCTTTTGGAACCCAATACAGTAATATATACCCAGAATCATAAAAGTGTTCTTGTGGGTTGGTCCAGTTATTATAGAACTTATCCTTAAAAAAAACTCTCAAGTATAAACATAATATGGGCATGAATATGAACATTTAAAAACACTAAAAGTATGGGAATGTTTAAGTAAATGCTGGTGCTTCAGTTCAGGTGGATATCATAAAGCCATTAAAAATTATAAATATACACACTATACAAACATGAGAAATGATTATAATACACTACTAAGTGAAAATAAACGTTAGGTTATATGCTCACTATGATTATAATTGGTGAAATATACATGGAGAGGGACCAAGAAAGAAGAAATACTTTTAAATGTTATCAAACTGAACTGAAACACCAGCACACTGTAAAACCCTCCAAAGTCAGCTTGTGAGCCGGCTGCTACAATGCCTCCTGCACACTTGCTTGATTATTCTGGTTCTTACTGAGATCCTCCTTCTTTGCACCTCTATTGCACCTTGTTGTTTTAACCTTAACTCTGAGCTCTTAATAGTATTTGCCTTGTATTATTTCCCTTCTTTTTCATGTATGTTCTGTCTCCTCACCCATATGGTGAATTGCAAGGAAGTATTATGTATTTTACATTTTTTACCCCTTCCCAGACTTTGCACAGTGATGGCTGTGTGATGGGTAAATGACAAATGTGTGCTATCTACAACAGCTGACAAATTCTCTTATTTATCTTTAACACATACACAAGCATCACACTTATTACAATATCTAATTAGAAAATTACTTAATTATTCAGAGAGGTATTGAGCAACAGTCAAATGCAAACCTGTTAACAGGGCTGAGTCCACAATGGGTACTTAGCAAGAACGGAGGCAAACTGAATAGAAGAACAAAAGGAAAAAAGGAACAAAAGGAAAAATTATTTAATTTTGGAAAATTAAATAATGTGTTTCCACGAGACATGAATTTAGATAGATGTAATTAAATAGATGTAATTCTTAAGTAGGCAATGCTTTATAAATGATAAGAAGTCGACAAACCAGGTTACTAAGAAACTCACTTTGGGGTACATTTTTAATCTAGAATGCACAAATTCTTAACGTAATAAATCCTTTCATGAAACATGTTCAATTTTCCTGTAACTTTATTTTATAGTAGAAGGGGCAATCCTCTAGATGTCAATATACTTGTCTGCAAAGTTATTTACATGCTGAGGAACACCCAGTTCACAGGGGTCTCATTAGTTCCAGAGGTTTTCTCTAACCTACAGCTGCCAGGATCCACCTAGCCATTGTATTCTTTCTCCATGTCTTTCCAGTCAAGGTCAACAGCCAAGGCATGATAGAAATCATACTCTGCCCACAATATGTTTATTTTAATGGCCACCACTCTTCTTAGGGGGAGGGCCAAGCTGTACAAGCATGGTCTAGAACAAAACCTGGCCTGGTCTGGCCTTACCTTCTTCTTGAGTTTCTGTCCACTCCCCCAGCGTTCTTCCCACCCACCCACCCAGAAATCAACAGGGAATTTCTTTCAGTTCCTTAAGCCCTATGCGGACTCATCTGCAGTCCTTTAAGTATGTTGTTCCCTCTGCTTAAAACGCTCTTCCACCCTTTTCTTCCTTTGCCCAGATCATTTCTGTTCTTCCTTAGCTCTCATTTCAAGAATTCTTCTCTAGGCCTCTCTCACACACACACAGTTAAGGTTCACGGCTCCTCTTTGGAGCCCTCATTGTCTCTGGATGTCTGAAGCTGCCCTTACTGTTCTGTAATACAACTGTCAGTTTGATTTTTGGTTTGTGTCTTTATCTCCCCACTCACTAGTAAATTCCTCGAGGACAGGTACCATCTTGTCTATTACTATTACTTCCAGTGCTGGTTATAAATTCTGAATATTAGAATAACCCATGGATAAGGGCACTGAAATAGGTAAGCACCTGTCATTGCAAAGACGGATGTTACAGGGGAGGACACCCTGGGTGTTTGCTAATAACATCCAGGAAATAAAGAAACATTTGCTTTAAAAGAGGCACAGCTCAATCTTTGAAGAGATACTTTATGAATGCTTGGGTCCCTCTCCATGCACTTTAGGTTTGCTCAGCAACTTTATTTTTTTATCCAAGATGGTATAAAGCCAAGCACAGAAAGTCCATAGCCACTAAAAACTGCTCAAATGTTTCAAATAAAACTTAACCTGGAGACAGTTTATAATTGTGGCCATCCCCTCAGGATCCATCAAAGCCTCTACAGAGAGCACCAAATTTGTGAGCTGAACATCCTAGATTTTATGTCTACAAACATGGTTCCCTTTTTGAATTTGAAGATGTTACAAATTCTTCGTACCTAACATTTGTGAAGATAAGAGCAATAGAAGAAAACTTGCCACATCCCACTCTGACATGTCTACAATGGTGCTACTCAATGCACAATACCTCCCAAAGACGTGGGAGTCACGTGTGCCAGCTTTTGTGTGCACGTGATTGGGAAAGGAAAGAATGTGAGCGGCAACTTCAGAAATTAAGACAAATAGCTATAGGAGGTAAATGTCTAAAAGTAAATTTCTGAACTGCCAAGCTTCTGTATCAGTTCACTAACCATCCATCAAGAGCTTCCTATAAGCCAGGCTTTGTGCTGTGCCCTTGAGACCCTGCGATCCATAAATAGCATAGATCTAGTGAACTTGATCTTAGACCTTCTTAACTCAGACAACTGACAAATTGCTATGTTCATAGCTGGCAACCTAGAAACGCTTTCTTGTATGTTTTTCCTTTCTGGTAGCAAAGCACATCTTATTTGGCAATCTCTCCACTGTGAGTGAGGCAGCCTTTGATAGAAGACAAAAACCCAGAATGAAAAATTTCACCAAATCTGACATCACAAAGCTCATCATTTTAAGGGTAAATTTGTTAGACAAGGAGTTAGTTCCCTGAAAATTCATATTTTACCTTTAAAAATTGGCATAACAAAATCATTTAAAGTTGTTTTCTTGAAAAAAATTATCTTTATATCTATCAGTATATGCAAGACTTATTCTTGAAGTATTTATTTAAAACAGAATTTTATACTGTATAACATGACAGCATAAAAATAGTCACACGCAGAGTGTTCACAAACTTCCTTTGTCCCATAATTTCTCATTCCCTCTCCTTCTTCCTCAATTAGAAGAATTACATGTTGTGGACTGAGAGGTGAATTCTGCTCTATGATAACAAGTGGTAAGAAACAAACGGGAGACTGAGGAATAAAAAGACTTTAACTGGATCAGGTAAGGGGTGTGAGGAAAGTGGACAAAGGAGGAGAAAATGATTTTACAAGTGCAGCTGTGGGCTATGCGTTTCCCTCTCCCCCTTTAAAGCCCTTCAAAAGGCCTGAATAATTCTCAATTGTTTGGGTTACTCAACTGGGCACCTGACCACACCCACATGCAAAGGGAAAAGCTCTGGAGAAGTGTTTCAAACTGATATAACCGATGTAAAGAGTTCAGAGAAAAAGAAAAATGGAGGGAGCGGGAAGAAGACTTGCTTATGCACAGGAGGAAAGACCAGAAGACCAGATGGGAGGGAAGGGCATGACAGGTATAAGGTCGCAGAGAGCTTGCCCTGGACTGAAACTCTGCTGTGTTAGAAGAGGTACATCACAAACAGGTACAAAAATGAGAATCCACGTGAACCATCTGTGCCTGAAGGATTGGGACTGAGCTGAGGGGGACACAAGCTTGGTGGTTGCCTTGCACCCTGTGGGGCAGCCTGGCCTCTGTCAACAGGATGCCAGTTCATTTGGGACCATCAGGAGATCCACTGGCAGGCCTTTCCCCCTCCTCCCTCAGGAAGCACCACAGACTTGTCAGAACCAAGGAGAATAGGTCACACCCTGCACAGACCATAGAGAAAAGCAGATTCCCCTAAAAGGTCTGCTGTAAAAGCAATCTTGAACGCAGTGGCAGAGGGAAGAACAATTTTTTTCTATAAAACTGAGCAAAAGACTTTAGGATATTTCTTCACACTGCCTACCTGGTAAAGTTGACAAAGGTCAAAAAGTTAAATTTTCTAAGAGTCCATAGGTGCACAATAAAATAGTCCCCCCTTATCCAAAGGGGGTATGTTCCAAGACCCTCAGGAGATTCCTGAAACTGCGGGTTGTATGGAACCCTAAATCTACTATGCTTTTCCTATACATACACACCTGCAAAAATCATTTTTGTGTGATCAAAATGCATAGTATTGCTCAACCGTGATGGTGATCACACAACTGAATACATTTATCTAAACTTTTTGAGCTCAATACCTAAAAGTGGGCAATTTTACTGCATCTGACTCAATAAACCTCACTTTTAAAAAATCAAGACTTGTTTTTAAAATCAGAAAAGAGAAGACACCTTTTCTTTTTCTCATCCCAACCTCCTCATTAACTTCTATCGCCAACCATCTTCATACTGAAAATAATCTCGCAGTATCAGCTTAATAACACATGGTTAAATCCTTTAAATATTGAAAACAAGGTTAAGACCGGCTCTAAAAGTTTTCTTCTCCAAACAGAATTGGAGTAAATATTCGCACTGTTAATCTTCAACAACTCCAGAATTCACAAGGAGAATATTCACAAAACAAGAAATTGAGAACACCAACAGTGATGTCAATGTTTTTATTACACATCCTACACTCAGAATGACTTTTCCCCTTTTATAAAATAATCATCTAAAATTGAACTCCACCTATAAAAGAAGTAAAGCCACCACTTAAACTAAATATATCGTCTATAAATCCACACCGGAAGAAACCGGTTCCAGTCAAACTGAAATACTTGCCTATCCCCACTGTGGCTTTTATTTTCCTGCTCATTGTGTTCTGGGCACAGGTCATGCCATCCTCCCCATCTCATCACCTCTGAATCCTTTCTGTCCTTCAAGGTCCATCTCTTAACCCTGAAAAGTTCAGGATCCTTTCAAACATCCTCCAGACTGCAAGTGTGCTCTGTCTTTGGTCAACTGCCAAAGTCCTTTATCTGCGTGTCCCTATGATTGCTAAATTCCTGTACTGTATGGGTACTGACATAATTAACCTACTGGATTGTAAGCTGATGGAGTCGGCAGCCTGTGTGTGAGTCATCCACAAACCTCCCACACCTAGCACAGTGCTTTGAAGTAACAGGTACCCAATAAACATTTGTTGAATGATTGAATACTAAATTTAGACTTTATTTGGTGCGATCACAGAAAATTTAGGGCAATCACAAAAATGGCCCATTTAAAAATTTTACTGACTATTCTGTTTCAAGGTAATAGACTTACTCTAAACATAAGATATATCCTAGAGTCTTTTAAAAGCATATCATATTTATTTTAAACTTTCAGGTAAAATACATACAAATTCAACTGAAAGCATTCCCAAGGGCCAAAGCTAAAACACTTTGAGCAACAAAGCACTAAGGGATTATAACTGAAAATATATATCTTTGAGTCCATACTGACACAAATATATGATTGAATTAATAAATGGGAGAGAATAGACGATCTGTCATACAGAAGAATTTTAAATAATTTATGTAGTTACACCACCCACAAGAAGGTGGAACATATGTAATATATATACAAATACAAAAAAAAGTGTTTTTAATATTAAAATTGTTGTTTTTAAATGTGTACTTTTTAAATGCTTGCTTCATTATAGCATGTGATTTTCTTTACCTTAACTTTACAAATAAATAATGCAATTTGTACTGAAAGCCACTGAAAAATGTATAACTTTATTTAATTCTCTCTGTGGTCGGTCAGCATTATCCAAAATAAATTCCACTTGAGATGACGGATTTTCTCTTTTATCTTTCCTCCTTAAAATGAAGGGACACTATATTTTGCTTTTTTTTAAAAAAAAAAAAAAAAAAAAGGCTTTATGGTCTTAACTTTCACAACTATCCTTCCAAAATAAATTGGGGGAAAATTGATACTGGTAAGACCTTGATCATTTTCCATTGCTAAAAATATAAGCTTTTGTTTTTATCTTAATTATTTACATAAATTATGTCCCTGTTGGAGACAGTTTAGTAGAACGAACTGGGATTGTTTCTGGTTTTGTTAGTTGTTTGGGGGATGGAAGATAAGAGCATATTTGGAGGCCATGGGAGTGATGCCTTAGATTCTCCAGCCATGTCCATCCAGCTGACTGATCTGGAACAAACCACAGCTCTGGGTCTCTGATTTCTCATTTATAAAATGAAAAGATTAAAATTCACAACCACTTATTTCCAAATTCATTCTAGCTATAACAACTCTAGAGTCTGAGTGTGATTTCACATTTGCCTTTCAAATAAGTGTGGTGAGCCTGATTCCACAGTAACCCCCCAGCCACTGCTCAAGTTCAGAGTCTTTCAAATTAATGAAAATGAAGATGGGAGTTTATGTCTCAGCAATAGAAACTGCGCTGCAGAAGATATAACTCAATGAGACCAGCATACCTAACACATACCAAATTGATTTCAAATTCGGTTTCTTATTCCCTTGATTCTGGGAACGGTCTCCAATATGCTAAAGAATGACCTCTATTTGCACCACCCTAAAAAGCCAGCACTCAGATAGATTCAAAGAGAAGGAAAAGGATGAAGAGTAAAGTTTCACAGGTTTGTAAGAAAACAGAGGATTTTAGGAAAACTGTGCTTACAACAACTTCAATATTATATTGCTGGAGAACTCGCCATGGCTGTCACAGAGCAGACACTGTGATATAGGACTTGAGGCCAGAGACCAGCTTTTCCATTTGAATAGGCACAGATGAATAGTGAGGGTCAGCCCTTAAATGCATCATGCCACCAAATTCCTTCCATGCCCGCCACTTCCCTAGCATCCATCATTTTTATTACCGTAGTTATTTATATGTTTGACAAAAGAAGAGAAAGGAGAGAGATATTCAAAAAGAAATATCCGAATTTTCACTCAGTGAATGTATTCTCCTCAGTCGCCAGGTAGTGTCCCCATGGCCAGGCCAGCTTCACAGGAAGGTGACCTATGCAGTCACACCAGGCCACACACTGAACAGGTTGACGTAATGCTTTCTTGTTGCCACCTTGAACTTCTGCACAATTGTTTTTAATAAAGAGCTCATCATTTTCCTTTGGGATTGTGTCCAGCAAATTATGTGGCTGCTCCTGACCATTGCCTTTTAAGAGATCTTCAAAAATATCTACCTATACTTCCTTTTTCTTACATTAAGCAAAGATAGTTTACTGGGCACCTACTGAATGTCAATAGGTGATTCATGGCATTTTCTATGCTTATTTAGGAACTAGAGGCCCAGTGCACAAAGTTTATACACTCAGGGGGGTCCCTCAGCCTGGCCTGCACTCTCTTGCAGTCTGGGAGCCCTCAGGGGATGTCCGACTGATGGCTTAGACCCGCTCCCTAAGGAGCGGGCCTAAACCATCAGTCGGACATCCTTAGCACTGCCAGGGAGGCAGGAGAAGCTCCCGTCAGCACCACTGCACTTGCCAGCCATGAGCTCCACTTCTGGCTGAGCAGCGCTCTCCCTGTGGGAGTGCACTGACCACCAGGGGGCAACTCCTGAATTGAGTGTCTTCCCCCTGGTGGCAAGTGTGTGTCACAGCAACTGGTCGTCTGCAGTTTGGTCAATTTGCATATTAGCCTTTTATTATACAGGATGGCTGAACATTACTGGAAAAAAGTTGCCCAACCAGGCAGCCTTGAGCCACCAAGATTCATGGTTTCCAATGCTCAACGCTGTCCATATTTCCCAGTTCCCTGTCCCCTCTATCCCAACAACAGCTATATCGCCAGTTTCCTTAGGACCTTATCCCCCACCTTCCCTCTCATCTTTAAGGGAAACCTCTGTCTTTTTCTTCATGGAAATCCTAGAGGCACCTCAGACTCCATGTTACTCAAACAGCCACATCCTTGCCTTCCCATCCAAGCCTGTTGCTCATGCAAGATTGCATGTTTCGGTGACTGTCATCACTTTCCTTTCTATTTGACCAAACAAGAAACTTAGAGTCCTTGACCTTTCTCCACATCAAATTCATTTTCAAATTTCACCATCTTAATATTTATTTGAATGTGTTCTCACTTATCCATCCCCTTTGCGAGTGCATTAATTAGTGCACACATAAATATTCTCTGGCTTTACTATAATAACATCCTAATAAGTCCCCATGTTTCCAGTTTAAATTTTTCTAAATTTTGCTGTAGTCATAAAGATAGTACAATAAAAATCTGATCATGTTCTATGATACATTGCAAAGAAAAAGCCACAAATACTTTCTATGCCTGTATGCATACCATTTTGTAACGCAGTTATGGTAATCATTCCCGTTCCTTAGGGGTGGAGTCTAGTTATTCCCCCCTGGATTATGGGCCAGTCTTGTATTTTCTTTGACCAATAGAATATGGCAGTAGTGTGCTGTGTGAGTTCAGAACTCGGGCCTCCAGGTGCCAAAGGGACTTGTAGGGATCTGATGTCACTCATGATGTTCTGCACTAGTTGCTGAAGAAATTCCTCCTGCATAACTATAGCACTGGATGAAAGGTTGCTCACCAATTCCTAAAACGGTTCTTCCTTTTCAACATCCTATCTTCAGCATCCTGAACTAAGACACTAGGAGTTATCATTGGCCCTTTCCTCTACATCATACTCCATATTCAATTTAAAATCCCATCATTGCTTATTTCAAAATGTCTGATTTTTTTTTAAAGTCTTTGATTCGTCCTTTCTCCTCAGTCCTCCCACATACCGAGGCCCCTGAGTTACAGCAGCATTTTCTTAGATAGTCTCCAGGGTCTAGTCTTGTGCTCTCCAAACATTTTAAGTATAGAGTTTAGACTAATTGTCTTCAGCTTCTTTTTTATTTCCCCTGCACACAAAAGTCTGTAGCAACTCCCCATTTCCTATTTCTTCAAGTCGATACATTCTATTTCACTTTCAAGAGTTTCCCAATAATACCCCAAGTCTATCCAAATTTATTTCCCAGTATCCCTTTGTGTAAACTCTCCACAATACCAGTTTCATTTCCTCAGCTACAGAGAAAGTACTCAGTTGTACCTCTTGCCGTTCGTCTGTCATGGACACTCATTCATCTATGCTTTGCTCTCTACTAATCCATCCTTCTCAAACCAGCTCATCTATGCTTTGCTCTCTACTAATCATCCTTCTGGAACCTCCTTCAACTCCCTGGACCCTAAATCATAGACATGATGCTAATCCTTGCTCTGCCCAAAGACGTTGGTTGAAGCCAGATGAATGACTTCAGTGTCCATGTCTCTACTCTAAGAGGACTGAACCTTCTAGCTGGAACATTTGAAAATTCAGTAATTCTTCCAAGACTAATCCAGGTCATGCCCTTTCTTCTTGGGCTTGACTCCCTCTACTCTGATCAAGCACTTGCTCTAAAGTTGCCTTTGCCATCACTTTTTTCTCTTTCTAAGCATCTAGCACACTTTTTGGAGTGAAGTAGCACATCATATCCTACTCAAGCACGCACTTAATTAACAGTCAGAAAATTCTAACTGGCAAACTAGTTATAAGCAGATACCACACAGCCTGTACAGACTATATTAGGTGATTGGTGTTCCGTTTCAGTTTAATATAATTAGTACAGCATAGTATGTCCTAATAATTTCTGTGAGAAAGGGAGCAGAGATGTGGATAACTATGAGAACTTACTACTATATCTAAAAAGAAGAAATATTATGTCTGATTTCTTTTTGAAAAGATTTTCTAAAATTGATTTTTAAAGAGAAAAGAAGGTAGAAAGGAAAAGAGAGAGAAAAAAAAACATTGATTGGTTTCCTCCTGCATGCCCACCTACAGGGGATGGAACCAGCAACCCGGGCAGGTACCCGACTGGGAATTGAACCAGTGACCTTTCAGTGCATAGGATGACACCCAACCAATTGAGCCACACCGGCCAGGGCACTCATGTCTGTTTTCATTGACTCTTCAAATGTGTCAGAGGCCAGCCTCTAATGTTATTTCAAATGCTGTGATATTTTTATAACACTTTTTAAAATGCTCCTCATTGAAAACAACAAAATTATGATGAATTAGATCCATCGTGATAAAGGGTACAACACAAACAGGATGAGTGTTTTTGCTAAAATGTCTCTTCACTGAAGACAAATACCAACTGAATCAAACAATATCTCCACCCTCCAACCATTAAATAAAAATAGACCCACACTGCTCCCACTAGTGTTGCCCCTCGAGTCAAATCTGAAATAAGGGAGTTAAAGTAGATGAGGTCAGAGTTGCTTAGGAAAATATACAGTATTATTCTGTGCTTTACATAATATGAAATGAGTACTATGGAGCTATTGGGAAAATGTATATAAGGGTAATAGTATATACATTTCCCTAAGTGTATATGTGCCTAAAAACTAAAAAACATTAATTTTTCTAAGTCTCTTCACCCTCTTCTCCAATACATAATATATTTATAATAGTGTTTCATCATATAGTGGATGCTAATTATCTTTTAATGATATTAATTTAATACAACTATTCAGACTAAAAAGAAATCTTTTACACCTTGCTGTAACTATCAATTTCTATATTAATATCTTATTACTCTGAATTCACACTTTTACAAAAGATGCTTAAAAATGGGTCACACCACAAACATGTGTCATTATTTGTCACTGAGAATAGTGGCTAAAGATTTACTTACTTACTATATAAATATATCTGTAAAAATGGATAAAGTGGTGTATTGACAATGTAAAATACCAAATATACCATATATTTCAATATATTTATGCAAATAGCAAAACTATTATTTGTTCAAATCCAGTGCTGAGTAATACTAATACTTGGTCAGTTTCACATAGGGGAAACCACGTTATAAATTCATACATGCAAAAGTTTAAAACCGTTAGAGATAAAATATGTGGAGAGAGCAATTGGTATTGTTTGACCTGATACATTCAACTTAAAGAGCTAAAATTGTTTAAAATTATTTTAAGTCTACTGTGATAGTCCTCAGAAAGTGGTATTGTCACAAAACAAACTGGAATTCCTAATCATGGCACGTGAACTGGATTGTCCTCAAAACTGCCCAAGCAGAGAAAGAGTCAGTAAAGGTCAATCAAACTCAGATGTACTAGTATACAGTGTGGCTTAACAATATAATTTGGACACCGTGCAGCTGTGACTGGTCCCATCACCAGCTAGCTCCATGGGGTCAATAGTAGAGAATGGGATTTTTCAGATAAGATGTTCCTATATAATATTGCCCATTATCATTATTCTTATTAAGAGAAATATTAATGTTCTCATCATAAAAAAAGAAAGGATAACTATATCATGGGCTGGAGATGGTAGCTAACACTGTGGTAGTCACCATTCTGCAATTTATAAATGTCTCAAATCATACACTGTACACTTTAAAGTCATACAATGTTATGTGTCAATTATATCTCAATAAATTTGGCAGGGGCGGGGGGGGGGGAATAGGTACAATAACAATAACAGAAAAGAGAGAAATATTCAAAGGTTCATGTAAAGACTTCCATCTAGATCCCAAAGCATAAAAGACAGGTTACATGGAAAGACATGGTTAAAGTACCCCTGAGTATCTAGCCAGTGTGGCTCAGTTGGTTGGAGCATCATCTGTACACTGAAAGGCTGCAGGTTCAATTCCCAGTCAGGTACCTTGGTTGTGGGTTCAATCCCTGGTTGGGGTACATTTGGGAGGCAACACATCAATGTTTCTATCTCTCTCTCTCTCTGCTCCCCCTTCCTCTCTCTAAAATCAATGTATGCCCTTGGGTGAGGATTAGAAAATATATATATATATATATATATATATATATATATATATATATATATATATATATATCCCCGTGTAAAGCTATTTGGCATTAACAACAACAACAACAAAAATTTGTATAATTTGTCAGTCTGCAAAGTGCTTTGGACACATATATAAAGGAATCAACACATATGTAAAGGAATCATTTACCTTCACAATAAAGTAGAAATTACTTCCCAATTTTCAAATGATAAAGAAATGCTGAGAGAAATTGAGATACTTATGCAGCTACTAAATGATAGTGAAAAAGTCCGTCCTTTGATTACGAATATACTAGTAATACTCCTTCCATTTAAAGAATCCAGATTCTGATAATGATTACTGTTACTGTGGCACTTGGGGCTAATGCTGGAGGACTTTAAAAGCAAAGTGTGAGGTAATGCTAAGACCCATTGACTTCTTCTTTATTCATTTTTTAAAACTGATTTTATATCAAGTTGCCATTAACTATTCTACAAAAAGTGCTCACTGCAGTCCAGTCTCTCTCTTATGATGATAATCCTAGAAAACAAAATTAAAAGGGAACTTAACTTCAAGCGCTTTATTTAATGAGCAGAGCTTACATAAGTGTGCAGAAATAATACCCTGGAGCTATTTTATACAAGAGCTACAAAAGATCTACCACAGATGAATGACAGAAACATAATTAGTACGAGCTCCTGCAGTTGCCAAGTTGCTATTATTTAGAAGAGCACTCGGCTTCAAGTTGAGCTTTTGCTCCCAGTATCACAGCCACCAGACACTGGAGGACGCAGCCCAGGAGCGCGATCCTGCTGAGATTCCAGAGGAGCATTGATTGCTGAGATCTCCCTAATGAGAATTCCTAAGTTCCTACCCCCTGGCTTGCCTAGGATTCTGCACTGTGACAAAAAAAAAAGACCAAGGAGTCGTCTTGGGAAACTTAACACCAATGCAAAGGCTAATACCAACTTGCTTGTCCCTATGTCCACACATTGATCACTTCCTGCAAGCAGTTCTGCTCCAGGCTCAGGGAAGGTTCCAGGGATCTGTCCTGTCCTATTGTTGCCCCTGGATGTAGTCTCTACCTACATGAGACAACACTGAGAACACCGACAATTTATGTCAGTGAGCCAAACTAAGCAAGACCTGGGCTCTATTTTCTCTCTCCTAGATTGGCTCTTGAAGCCATTTCCCAGCAATGTTCCAGGGAGGGAAATCTGGGGGGGATTCCACTGATCCTAGTGTGTGAGCGAGCCTGTGTGCTTCTGGGTTTAGCATAAGGGTGAGGAGACCAAACCAGCAGCAATCTCAATATTTTGAGTCAGCATCACATTAAAGGAAAACAACCCTGCAATTTTACCACAAGAGTAGTCCGGGAGTTGGAGGGATTTATTTGTTGCTGGTAATGACAGTGGTGGAAATTTTGAGGGGGACTGTGGAGAGGGAGCAGGATGGCTTGAAGCCTTTTTCTTTTTGAAAATATTCATTAGAAGCCATGCCTTTTAACTTTGAAAGCACAATTGGAGACTTAAAAAAGTAAAATCTCTTGGATGAGAAGAACCCAGGATACCAGCAAAGAATCCAATGCTGATTAATTCAAGCATTAAGCAAATATTAACTACTAGACGTGGTGCAGGCACCGGTTCCACATAAGAGCCTGGAACCAAACTCATTCTATGAAAGTAGAATTTCCTGAACAAAGGATATTTGCAGTTTAACCCTAAAAGACTGATTTAAGAAACGAATTCTTTTCAACTTTAAAGGAACAGGGCTACTTTCTCTCCCACCTTTGCTGGTAAACTAGGCTGGACAAAATACTGTTTAAGTGTATAAAAGGCTCACAAAATTCAGATGTAGTCTTTCTTTAAATTAGTATTTCTGTGGGAAACAATATTACATAATAAATTACTTGTATTCTGAACTCAGCATGGAACAGTAAATATTAGGCATGCCATTTACCCCAAAAACTTAAATGACACAAAAGAAGCAGGAGGGGTGGTGGTTGTAAGACATGGGGGACCGTACGCCTGGTCCCCTTAAGCGGACTGAGGAACATTCTGCGGGAGAAAACATTAATGCTGGGGTCACAGGAGGACTCCTACAAAACACAGCAAACTGATTCCAAGACTGAGCTGTGGGAAACGAGGGAAGCGCTGCATTCGGAGCAGCAGAACTCGCTGAGTAGGAAACGGGAGAATGGGCGCAGGCTTTGGAAGTCAGAGCTCAAAAGGCAGCCATGGCCACGCAAATGTGGTAGAGTTTCCTTGATAAAAGCATCCCCAGGGAATCAGATCAGTTGTGTAAACCATCTCGCAAGAGAGCAACATAGAGATTTACTTAGCAAATAACTGGGCTCTTAGTTGCTCACGGCTCTCTGGGAGCCATCGAATCGATGTGAGAACCTGGGCAGCATGCAAGGAGGTGCTTGCCCTGAAAGAATGTTGAGTCTAATAGACAAACCAGGTGGGGGAGGTGGTGGGAGAGGTGTTTTAAAAACTTTAGGGTTGTGGGGTGACCAGAAGTAGGGAGAGCTAAAAGCCTCCAGTTTTTTAGAGCAGGAATTTCTAGGCAGGTGGTCATCCTACTACCAGCTCTTTAATCTGCCTAATTAGCATACACCTGCCAGCCCATATCGGGGAGCCCAAGAGGGCAGCTGGTGTGTAAGGCACCCAGATGCCCTCTAGCTTGCTCTTGGTCCATTTTTATTGTCGGTATCTGTGCACAGCTGCTCCATGACATTTATCTTCCTCCTTCTCCACTTCTGCTTCCCTCACATTCAGTGCCTATGACTCTCCCAGAGAGAGAAAGAGCAGATCACTCCTTCAGCTTTCAGTTGGCCTCTGATTTATGCTCCACAGCCTCAGTCCCAAGAGAAATCCAACCTTGCTTCTTATCTTGACCACACCCACCCAAAAAGATATTGAATTACAACTGGGTTTAAAGAGATTACACAAGAAGTGACAAGTATGGGTTTGCGTTTCAAAATCTGGATATCACAATTGTTCCCTGTATAAAGTTTCTGCATGTACCAATTCTTGTTTTCAAAAATGTTACTTGGCTAATACATGCTAGCATTCTTTATAGATTTCTTTATACATTTAGCACCCGCCCCCCCCCCCCCATTTCTCACAGGCTAACTTAAGATGCACTCCCATGAATTGCTCCCAAATTACTCCAACCCACAAAGAAGACACCCTTCCCTGACCTGAGAGCCTCTGGGTTTTGAGATCTCCCTAATAGTGGGGACCATGTACTGAGTGTCCCTGTGTGTGTGTTGTACACGATGCTTTATCCCGATTATGTGCCTACCAGGTTAAATAGTATTCAACCCATGTCAACTAACTTATTAAGCTAATGTAGCTGAAAACATTGAATCAAACTCAAGTCTGACTCAAAGGCTATTTTCCCACTATGAAGCAATAGCATTCTTAGGTTGTTCTGTAATATATTTTAGTCTTATAAGTCTAGACTGTTGTTGGGGTCCAACCCCAGCAGGTCCAAGGGTCCCCAAAGGTGTGGACGGAGTCGGCGAAGAAGGAATGATACGGAGACAGCGTTCAGTTGATCAGCAGCCTAGCCAGGATCTCTAGCCAAGTTCTCCAGCCAAGTTCTGTGTTTTAATGTCTTGTTACATCTGTATTTATACCAGTTGATTTTAATCCTGTCAATTTCTATTGCAAAGGTTAGGGCATTTCTTATCTCCATTCCAGGGAGTAAAGATTATGTAGCTTAAGGGTGATTGTTTGTAGTTGAAGTGATTAACTACCCACCTGGCATTTAGTTAAGGGATTTTATTCCCTCCCTAACTTCAAGGAAAAATCCCTATCTGGGGAAACAACCTTTCTCAGAGAGGTGACCTCTGTTAAAACACATAGTGCCAAGAAGGTGAGCAAACATATTAAGAACAGTATGCCATATACGCCAGGTCCCTTAAAACATATGCTGTGCAGATGTTTCTTCCCTGCAGCGACCGTGTCAAGCAGCAAGGATGGACCAGCTTCCAGCAGACTGCAAATTACTGTTGCTCTGAATTTATATAACACCCAACACAGTGTTTCGTATATATGGGTGTCTAATTAAGTATTTATGCACATAATACATAGATTGACTGGAAAATCTCTACGTAAGTGGAAAAAAATCAAGCCCATTTAATTTCACTTGGGTCCATAGACCCAGTATGATAAGCTATGATTACAGGATGACAAAACAAGAGAATCAGTCAATTCAATGGGGGGCGGGGGGGGGGGGAACACAGCAATCAATGTGGTTACAAGACATGGCATGAATCAAAAACTGATTCTGTGAGATTTTCCTCTTTCCATTGCCTATGCCATACCTGGTTTCCTGGTTGTACTTCTCCTAAGCTTTAGTATAGCCTCAAAGAGGTGTGGTAGATACTGAAAAGGAGAAGTGTACTTTCTTATTTACAGACACATCCACCCAAAAAATAGTTATACAAATTTTCTTTTTTTTTCTTTTTTTTTTACAAATTTTCTTTTAAGTGACCTTATTAAGTTGGCAGAATTGAAAATATTGTGGTTTCCCTTTACTCAGGATAAAGGCAATAATTCTCCTCAGGGAAATTTTGACTAAATGGAAATGATGACATCTCACCTCATCTGACCTTGCAGTCATACACTGAAGATCCATGTTGAAAGGCCTGCTGCCCGGGCTCCAGTGCTCCCCCAAGAATGCCATATACCCAGAAAGCTGGCACCTGGATGAGCTTCAAAGTCGCCACATGAGCACTGGGGTGAGCTCATCACATCAGGCTAAAAACCAGCCTTTGTCCCCAGGATCACGTCTTGCCTTAGGAGGAGATGGTTTCCTCACAATCACATCCATTCATGAGGGGAGAGCACCGGGGTCCACACTGAACAGCCCTTCATTGAGCTGGAGAAAACAGGGAAATAGCTGCCGTGTTTTCCCAGTGATGCTATTAATATTGAAGTGCTGTTCTCCGGGCGGGGAGCATGGGGGGAGGCATAGGAACCCAACTCTAAGAAGGCTCTGACCTATTTTCACGATTACATGATTACTGCTGCACTAATGAACTAATTGCTGAAAAGAAGGGGGAAATTACATTCATCCAAATCCTAAGTAACCACCAGAGATGGCTAGTTTGGGCTAAAGATGCCACTTACAAAAAGTGCAGCTATTACTGTGGGTAACATAGAAATTTTTATATCTAAATTTTTATATCTTAGGGTTTGTAATAGTACACTCATTTCCATTCTGGCAGTTGACCATGTTATCCTATATAATAAAAGTCAAATATGCAAATTGACTGAACAGTGGAATGACCAGTTGCTATGATGCACTCTGACCATCAGGGAGCAGACGCTCAATGCAGGAACTGCCCCCAGCCCACAGGCCCCAGGCCAGCCAAGGCGGGTGCCAGCGGGGGACCCCCTGATTGCCCCACTGGTCACCTTGCAGAGAGAGGCAACTGGAGGCAGCAGCGGGGGTCGGGGCCAGTGAGCAAGCGGCGCCAGGCCAGCCAAGGTGGGTGCCAGGGGGGCGTGGGGGGGGAGGGGGGCTTCTGATCGCCCCGCCTGTGGCTCCACAGATCGACCCTGATTGCCAGCCAGGCCTAGGGGCCCTACCCATGCATAAATTTCATGCATCGGGCCTCTAGTTAATGAATAATGATGCTGAGGAATAACATCTGTAAAATGGCACATGTCTCAATGCAGAACTTTCCCTGTATCTCACCATTCTCACTGAATTGCAGAAAGCAAATAAAGAGAAGTGTAGTCTCACTTCAGGGAGGTTAAGTGATTTGCCAGGAACCACTTAGCAAGTTAGCAAGTATAAATGAGAGAGGCAGAAGGCTGCTTCCATAACCCTGGGCCCGCGCTCCACGCACTGTGTCTCAGCCCAGGTTTCCCAATCAGGGCGAAACTCAGCAAGGACAGACAACAGCTTGCTAATTCTTCCTGCTGGTCTCATTGCCGAAGACTCTCATAACCATGTAGTCAGAGGGTCTTTTTCTTTCATTTACTTTATTTTGTTTTCCTTCTCCCAGTCATTTATTGTCCCCACATGCTGTCTCCTGGGATAACTTCAAGTTCAGGAGGAAGGTCAATGAAACGACAGTTGCTAAGTTTATTAAAAGGGAAAAGTATCAAAAGTCTCATTAAATAACTAACTACACATTTGTCTGCCTTTTCCTGTTCTTCTTTTGCCTCCTGCTTCTTTTCCTCTCCATTTTGGTCACTAACATTACAAGTAATAGGATATTACTTACAATACTATTGAGACATAAAAAAAAGATCCCCCCTCACCCTTTCCTTCCAGATTTCTTTCTTATTCTTAAATGCTCTACATGTAAATTAACCCACTATTAGCACTTAAAAAATTAATATCATTTTTTAAAACTTTCTCATATTTATACGGTGTTTACTCTGAAATTCAAAGTAATTTTTTCTGCTTTTTTTTTCTCTGATGGGCCCATAAGAAATAGAGACAAAGATATCTGATCTCTCTTGGCCCTCAGCCTAGTGCCTATGCCTCTAGATCAAAGTTTCTTGTCCATAGCATCACAGACATTGAGGGCCAAATAATCCTATGTTATGCAGCCTGGGTGTCCTATGTATTGTAGAATGTTTAGTGTCATTCCTGGTCTGGACCCACTAGATGCCAATAGCAATAGCACTCCAAGGTGTAACAGCTACAGCTATCTCTAGACATGGCCAAATGTTCCGGGGGATGGGGGGCGCAAAATCAGCCCTAGTCAAGAAGTACTCCTTTAGACAACATTGCCTGATTGTCTGTGTGGCTGTGTGTTAGAGAAGGAAGAAGGTTGAGTTTTGTGCATGTCATTCTTGAGGTAGGAAGAAGCTGAGGATCAGTGAGGTGAGAGTTTTCTTTAATAATGTCTACTCATGAATCTCTACCATGTGAGGACACAGCAAGAAAGCAGCTGTCTGCGAGACAGGAAGAGGGCCCTCCTTAGAATGAGCCCGTGCTGGCTTCCTGACCTCAGCCCTCCAGCCTTCAGAACTACGAGAAATAAATGTGTGTTGTTTATATTTAAAAGGAAAAAAAAAAGTCTACTCATATCATATTGGCCTTGGGAGAATTGATATGAACACAAGATTAGTTAAAGGATTTTGAGTTTCTTGGAGGAAAAATAAAACCCAAAAACAACAATAAAATCATTGAAGAGTAACATGTATTTTATACAACATGAGTGGGCTGAGTCTAATAGACCATGTGCATTGTCTAACTTTTGTATGTGTTAACAAGCCAACACTTTTTGCCTCTAATCAACACTCTTTATTGATATGGTCAAATAAAATGATATGGTCAAGTAAAATGGTAAAAAATAATTAAGAACCACTTTTATTTTCCCTTGTCTTTATCAGAAGAATGTATTGTCAGCTCTGGAAATATATTCAAGAGCATTTTTGCAAACAGCTAATTATTCCTTACAGAGCATTAATATTGTCATCTCTTATTAGAGGAGGCAGATGTCAATACAAATGGCACTACTATTCTGAAGTAATACAAACTAATGAGAAGCTCTTGAAAATTTATGTCAAAACATCAGTAAATCCTGGATTCACACTGACATCTAAGATACAGAGACCATCTTGGACCACAGAGGAAAATTCGCCATGTCAGAGTCCAGAATCAGCACTCTGAACACCAAACTTTCTCTCTGTACTATCAAAATTAAATTTAGTTAGAAATGATTTTTTTAGTCAATTTCCACCTATAAATGTGTATCTTATTTAGAAAATAATCTCAAATAATAATATAAGCATCAAACATGCATGTGGTTTCTATCTTTAGGGGTCAACTACAAAATAAATTTCCAGGTGATACTTCCCTAGCATGCAAATTACCTTCTACCTAAACCAACAAAATTCCTTTGTCTGGAAGTTGGAATCCTGAGACTAGGCAAACTTATTCTTAAGTAGGCATAGATGGAACACAAATCAAAGAGAAGATATCTAAAAATAGGGTTGGAGCAATTTGAACTAAAAATCGTTAAAGATAATGAGAATAAAATGTATACTAAGGAACTGAGGTTGTCATTTTGAAAGTAGTTTTACTGAGTGAATAATTATAACCACACTAGAAAATGGCAATGAAGAAAGAATAGAGGGTGTTAAAGTATTCTATGGAGCTGTCGTCAAAAGATGACTGGACTTGGGAGGATTCAAATTGCTGTCTTGCCTCTAATTGGCTCTGTGATCCTGGGCAAAACAGCCCAGTTGCAGTAGTGAGGGCGGCGTGGAAACTGGAGGGAGAGGTGAGGGTCAGTAATTTCCCTTTTCTTCAGACCTCGATTATTGTCTCAAAGCAGTTCCACTTAGCTCTCCTTAGGTTTAAAATGGGAAAACAGCAGGACAAGGCCAGACCAGTTGGCATTCTAGAATGTCATTACTTATGTGACTGCCCATACCCTGACCTCAGATATCCTTGATGCACTGCCATTTCACCATCTGTAACATAAACAAAATCTCTAATGTTAGAGAAGAAAAGGATCTTTAGGATCGTTTTAGCCTGTTGGTTTGTGTTTGTTTGTTTTTTAATCCTCGCTGGAGGACATATTTGTTGATTCTGGGAAGAGAGAGAGAGAGAGAAACATCAATCAGTTGCCTAACTGAGAATCGAACCCTCCCCCTTTTGGTGTACTGGAGGATGTTCAACCAATTGAGCCACCAGGCCAAGGCCTCTTCAGCCTGTTTTATCACACTGTTCCCTACCCTTAAAAGCAGGCACCAGTCTCTTGTTCTCCATTGTATCCTGAGCACAAGCACAGTGCCTGGCACATGACAGGCACTCAGAAAAATATTTGTAGAATAAATAAACAATTCTATGCACCAAATCTGATGCACTATATCTCTGTCACTTGATTCACTGGTTGTCAACTGACTAGACACACAGAAAGTGATAAATGGCACTTCATGGCTGCACCTAAGTGTCAGGACAACACACATTTCCAAGGTCTATCAGTATTTCAGATTCTCTGATGTGGCATCAATAATTATAATAGTGCCATCTGAAATTCTTTACATAGGTCTTGAGTTCCCACTAACCGAAATGAAAACATGAGCAGAAGAGCCAGATTCTGAGGAAAAGCACAAAGAAGCCAACTCCAAGGGAATTTGGACAGTGAAAACAAAATATTAAAGACTGGTATTCTCCGCAGCAACAGACGGACTTTAAACTGAGGCTGTTACCATCTGCAGTTGTCACTGGCCATCTGCTTAGGTCTAATCTGGTCTGTCACGAGCATGGAATGTAAGTTTACATTCTGCTCCTCTAAGTAAATTCCAGAAAAGGGTCTCCTATCCTTCCCTGAATTGTGAGCTAACTATTCACCCTTGGACTATTTCAGCAAAACATGAAAATGCTCTCAGAAGGGCAGGTCAATGGCCCATCTCACCCAATCTCCTATCAGTGCCAAGTACCGATGGCAGCCCCATGTTCCACTTCTTGTCGTGAACCTCCTCCGGGTCCAGCCACTGCTCTGTGTTTAAACATCAAACCTGCAATTAATATCAATATTGACCCCACTGTCATACATGGGTGTGGTGGGCAGAATATTGACACCTCCCCCTCCAAACTCCGACTCCCTGGTGTATACACTCTGCATGATCCTCTTCCCTGAGTGCAGTGGGACCTGTAGCAGGATGGGACAGGGGAGCAGACCAGAAGGGGCTGGGAGGCAGAAGATGCACTCTCACTATCCTGGGAGAAAGCAAATATCCGTTGTGAAATGCCTGTGGAGACCGTGTGAACTGCAGTCAGCCTCTGGCTGCTCAAAGTGGCCCCTGGCCAATAGCTAGCAAGGAAACAGGGCTCTCACTCCTTGCCCACGGGAATGGGATTCGCCGGCATGAGCGGAGAAGAGGACTCTCAGCTCAAGGCGAGAATTGCAGCCTGACCGAGTGAGACCCTGAGCAGAAAACCCACATCAATGTGAGATAATAAGTGGGTGTTGTGTTAAGCGCCTAAGTTTGCGGTCATTTATTCCACACCAAAGAAATCGAATACAAACAGAAAGGATGTGAGCACACTATGATATCACAGGGACGGGGGGGGGGGGAGTGGCGTAAGTTCATTCAGTATAATGAGAAAGGCTGGGCTCCAATTTACAATGCTTGAGTTATACTTGCATTGGAACACGGGCCATCAAATAATGACTGGTGCTGCTATAAAGTCACTAGGACCGTGAGAATCATAGATGGGAGGCAGACCACATGCTTTCCATTGCCTAGTTAATGTCCGGCACATAGTAGGTGGTCAATGAACATGCGTTATTGAATTAATGAATGTTAGGTAAATAAGTTTATTTATTTGTCTATCTGGTTTTTTTGTTTGTTGATTATTTCTTTGTTAATCCTTACCTGAGGGTATTTTTCCCACTGATTTTTAGGGAGAGTGGAAGGGAGGCAAGGGAGGAGAAAAGGAGAGAGATGGAGAAACATCAATGTGAGAGAGCCACATTTATTGGTTGCCTCCTGCACTCACCCCAACTGGGGTCAGGGATCAAACTTGCAAGCAGGTATGTGCCCATGACCGGAATTGAACCTGTGACCCTTCAGTGTGCAGGCCAATGCTCTAACCATTTAGAAACACCAGCCAGGGCAAATACGTTCATTTATTAATAAATAAAATGTTATTTAATAATTAAGAAAATAGTGAATATATTTCTTTGATGACTCTGTGCAAACTTCATAAAGTTATCACCATTCACTATCCATAAAACAGAATGTTTAAAGAACTACTCATCTCAGGAATCAGTTATCTCTAGGAGTGAATTTAGAGGAATTTAGAATGGAAGAGCATTCACTTTTTATTGTGTATACTTCACGCCTTGGAAATTTTTGCAATAAGTGTCAAATTTTTAATAACAAAAGATATACTTTTACAATAAAAAAGTTCAATCTAAGAGCATGCAATTTAAAACTGCAAGCAGAAAGCCTTTTCATTATAACTCTCAACATTTTGCCAGACATTTATAGTAATGCTGAGCGAGCTGCTCAATTAGGGTAGCACATCTTGTTGAGGGCCTCTTTTACTTGATGCTCTAGGGATCCAAAGAGGCAATATCCTAAAAATAAACCAAAAAACAGTACCATTACTAATTATTATAATTTATTGAGTCTACTAGGTGCCATTCATTGTGCTAAGTGCTTGATGGGTTGTCTTTACAAATTTTCCCCTCAAGGGAAAATTTGAAATTTCTTTCAGAAAATAAAATATAATTATAAGGTAATAATTTACAATAATAATTAAGACTTCTGGGCAGCATGTACAGGCCAAGGTGGGCTGGGGTGTGTGTGGCAGAAGCAGCAAGTGAAATTCAGAAGAAGAAGTGACCCCCATGGGAGGAGGGCGCAGAGGAGGCTGGTGCAGAGCTGAGACCAAGCTGGCTGATCAGATGTGGGTTCTGGGCAGCGGAGGGTGGGTGATGGCTTGGTTGGTGCTGCACCATGGGTTTGGGGAGCCAAGTGAGAGGTTTTTAATTCATTCCAATCCAAGTCAATACTCAGTGTATTTTAGAGGAATGCTGTGAGCTACAGAAGGCTGCTAAAGGATTCTGAACCCAAAGTGGTTACGTAGACTTGTCAGGGATAGGCAAAGCGAACAGGCCGGAGGAGAGAAAACAGGAGGTAGGGAGAGCATTCAGGGGGACCTAGCAGTGGCCCCCACATGGGGAAGATGAGCCTAAAATGGGGCAAAATAATAGGACTAGGAAATATCTAGAGACACCATGAAGGACAAATTGAAAGAAGAGTTATTAAGTGGTCAGGCAAACCGTAGAGAGAGAAAGTAAAGAAGATGGGGAAAGAGCAGCCAAAGAACTTGTCTGCATATATGCATAACCCATGGACACAGACAATAGGGTGGTGAAGGCCTGGTGGGGGACACAGGCGGGCTAGAAGGGGTCAATGGGGAAAAAGGGAGACATATGTAATACTTTCAACAATAAAGATTTAAAACAAAAGAAGACACTAATTTTAAATCTCTGTGACTGGGCGTGGCCTCATGGACAGAAACAGAGATGACACCTTTCAGGGGCTCCCACAATTGTTTGACTGCCAATCAAGCCACTACATGTCCTACTGAAGGCCTCCTGAGGTCTGGCCCGTTTCCTCTCTGCTGTACTCTGTGTGTGCACGTGAGCAGGCAGGCACCAGGAGCACACTGCCAGCAGTCCTCTGAACACAGCGGCCATTCCACTCCTCCATGCCCTTCTTCCCCTGCTGTCTCCCTGTCTTCTAGACATACTTCAAGCTGTTTCTCTGGGTCACCTCTTCAGAAAACCCTTCTCAGGCCCACGGCCTAATCTAGATTACCTAACACCTGTGAATAAATACCTCTGCCACAACATCCATCAAGTCGCTTATTGTTATGTGCTTGTCTGTTTCTCTACCCTAGACGGTGAGCTCCCTGAGACCAAGGGCTGCATCTTCCTTGATTTTTGTATGCCCAGCAGCTAGAACTATCCCTGGTACATAGCAGACACTCAATAATCTGTTGAATGAATTCTGAATTGAGAGTATCTAAATTTTAGGTGATGGTAGGACAAACTCTAGTATGATTAGAACTTTGTGTTCCAAACAAATGGCCATCCTATTTTAAATGGATTTAAGCTTTAGACAATAAGCAAAATATTCACACTTTAACTAAGCACTTGGAACATCACTAATACTGTGATAAAACAGAAACTCTAAATGCTAAATGGAACCCCCAAACGTTCTACTGATGTTATTGCCAAAACAACATTTAGAAGGATTACTTGATTTCAGGATTTGAAATGAACAAAAATTACCACAGCAAACAATACTCTCTAGACACCTAAATTGTCCTGTGCAATCACCATCTTTCAGGAAGAAATAGATGCTTAGTGAAAATCTAACAAATCAAAGGTGATCTGTGCACATTTATCCAGATTGCCTTCTGTGTTTGCAAAATACAGGACTTGCATACAAAGACTACTTACTAATAATAATGACTTAGTAATTCACATTTTTAGGTTGCTTTCACGTGCATTCTACAATTGAGCTTCACAATATCCCTGTGGAGAGCCAAAATGTCAATATCCCCATTTTATGAATTAAGATACTGAGGCTGAGTGAGTCCTGAACCTCTCCCACCTCTTCTCCCTATGGGAGCAGTGAGTTTGCTCTTCTCACTTTTGTCTGAGACAGGGCAGATCCAGGCATCTGGTGTCTGAAGCTTTATACAACTCAGAGTGTCTTCTTTAGGAAAAAGAATGCAAAAAGTTAGGTATGAAATGGAACGTTAGAGCTTTACGTACATTAACCCACTTATTCTTCATAGTAACCCCATGTAATAGTATGATTATCTCTATGATTCTCTCTCAACATCTGGACAGCATACCCTTAGCTTATAGCCAGAATAAAGACAGGCACACTAGTACCCTGACCTCTAACCAGGGCAGCACCATATGAAGGACCACCCAGCTGGCTCACCCAGCCTCATGACTGAGACCATCCAGAGACCACAGCCTGTAGGTTACCATGGAAGCCAGGCTCAGAGCCAATCAGAAACTCCTGCACCGGGGCCTGTGCTTCCATGATGCTATCATGATAGCTATAGAGTTAACTAAGTCTACAGAATCTCGGAAATAATCCTCTTTTCATTATTCTTTGGGGTTTTTGTTTGTTTTGTTTTTTCATTTTTCTGGGTTTGTTGAAAGAGCTGTCTTAACCTCCTTAGACAGGCCTACGCCTACACATTCTGGGGATTCAGTCATCCCCCAGCAAAGGAAATTCCAATGTTTGGAGCATTGAAAGATCATGCATGAATCCTAATCTGTGTTACACTGAATTTCAACTGCTATTTTATAATTAACCCTCTTTGGATGTAACAGAAGACAACCTCATTACAATTCCTGCATGGGTCTGTGTCCTTCCACATGAATTAGTGTGCAGTATATATGCTAGCTGATTTACTAAGCAGAATCTGCATATTGTGTACAGAGATGTCAGCATTACATGAGACTGGCTGTGTGGCTGTAGTATACAGAGATGGCAGGACCTTTGAAAAAGCATATACATAACTTGAATAATATATAACTGATCTAATAATAGCATGAAGGACAACCCACCTGGCTCGGATTTGTAAAAATGACTGCCAATTTTTTTTAAGTTCTCAAAATATTTTTTTAATATCTTCCTTCTGATACCTCTTTTTACTTATCTCTTACAACTTTTCCTCCAGGCAGTTTAGAAATTCTCACATCATTATAAAAAGGTTAAGTTTTTGCATATGTCTAGATATCATCTCTAATAGCAAAAAGTCACCTGAGACAAGGTCTAATGACACCTTGGAAAAACATTGTTTAAACTGAAGAGAAAGAATTTCTTCGTATATGGTAGCAAAATTGTGCAAATTTTTGCTTTTGCACTAATTAAATGCCCTTGATTTTTAAAATTTATACTAAAATCATTGCAGAATCGTAACACTGAAATGTTTTCTTTAAAATTTTCATTTGAAAAAATATAAATGTGTAGTTTTTATATTCAAATCTTAAATGTGGGGATTTCAGGAAAAAGAAGTTATTTTTATACTATAAATGCACATGATAGTCTTTATAATTTCCCTTAGCCATGGAGAACACATTTCTCCAAAGACAGAAAATAGCATTAAGGAATCCCCCATACAAATGTTTATTTCATTTAAAATTTATTCAATAGTAATTTGTCTCCTTTTGTGAAAAATAAAATGTGTATACTTTCTTTGCCATATAATACAACCCATCAAATCTATCAAAATGTCCAAATAAAATGTATTTGGCCATTTCTAAAGCAGAATTTAAATGTTTCCCCTTGGTATAAAATATAAATCATCATCTATCTATCACTCATTCACTCAATAAATATTTATTTAGCACTTGCCCTTGTCAGGTCCTAGACTCGAGGTATATAAGACAACATCCTTACCTTCACTGAACTTTAATATGAGTGAAATTAACAAAGGCCTTCCCTGTTATTTAGCAAAACATTTGGATACTAGAGGCCCGATGCACGTAATTTCGGACACTGGTTGGGGGGTCCCCCTCAGCCCAGCCTGCACCCTCTCGCAGTCCAGGACCCCAAGCCGCTCCGGGCAGCGGGCCTAAGCCGGCAGTCGGACATCCCCCAAGGGGTCCTTAGCGCTGCTGCACAGGCAGGAGAGGCTTCCGCCACCGCCGCTGCACTCGCCAGCCATGAGCCCAGCTTCTGGCTGATCAGTGCTCCCCCTGTGGGAGCGCAATGATCACCAGGGGGAAGCTCCTGCATTGAGTGTCTGCCCCCTGGTGGTCAGTGCACATCATAGCGACCGGTCATTCCAGCAACCGGTTGTTCTGCCGTTTGGTCAATTTGCATATTAGGGTTTTATTATATAGGAAAAAAAATTGGGAATTTTTCCTAAACTTTATAATAAATACCAGTGGTGCAAAGTAGCAGAAGCAATATATTTATTTCATAAAAAAAGAAATGAGTATTAAAGCTATTCACTAGTAAAAATAACTATCTCATAAAATAGCAAACTCTGAGACACTGTTGGTATTCTAGTAGTGAGAGGAAACTCAAGCTGGATTAGGCGGGAGTGTTGTAAATATTGCATAACAGACTCCTACATTAGGTGAGAAATCAGGAGAGATGATCACCAAGATTTTTTCTAACTCAGAGTGTGATATTACCAAATTTGGCTTACAGACTAGAATATCTACTCAGATGGCAAATACATCAATGATAGAGCATTGATGTTCAATTCATAACAACATTTTAAATTATATTAACTGATTTGCTTGAAAATTTAAAGAAAATAAGGAATGTAAATTCCTAGTGCAGAAATTATTTCAGAAGATGCATACAGATTGGGGTAAAAGCAGGTTTACAGTTGTGAGTATGGAAAATAATACAATAATTAGTAACTAATAATATAAAAATATACTCTGTGTTTTACATACTCACAACTGTAAACCTACTTTTGCCCAACCCTGTATGTGTTTTAATCCATCTTAGTTTTTTGAAGAGCCTAAAACATTCTGAGTTATGTCAATGACCAGGTATTAATCAGTCAACAATATCTTATACTATTTTTATTTTCACAGGTGAAACAGAAGAGTTTTGAAGACAGAGTTCAAATCCCATTGCTAACTTTATTAACTGCAAGATTTGAGCAAGTCCCCTACTTTCTTTGAGCTTCAGTTTCCTTACCTATAAAATATGGTTACACATTTTATACCCATTTATACCTGGGACCCTTATACCCATTTAAGGGTGCCCATTTCATAGAGTTGTGGTGAAGATTCAAATAGTTAGAGCTTTTATGAGGAGGTCCTGGCAAGCTGTAGAAGGGAAATGGCTCCACAAAGATGTCCATATCCTAATCCCTGGAACCTGTGAATATGTTCCAAAAGGGACTCTACAGATGGAATTAAGGTTACATATGTATTTTTTTAATATATTTTTTATTGATTTCAGAGAGGAAGGGAGAGGGAGAGAGGGATAGAAACATCAACAATGAAAATCACTGATCGACTGCCTCCTGCATGCCCCACACTGGGGATCGAGCCCACAACCTGGTTCATAGGTCGGTGCTCAACCACTGAGCCACCACGGCCGGGCAAGGTTACATATATTAAAACTGAGCAATTATTCTGGATTATCCAGGCAAACTCAATCTAATTACATAATTCCATAAGAGAACTTTTTCTGTCTGAAGTCGTAGAGAGAGGTAGCAGAAAAGAAAGTCAGAGATTCAAATGTAAGATTCCAAGAGATGTGATATTGCTAATGTGAAGCTGGAGGAGGCAAGGTAACAAGGAATACAGGTAGCCTCTGGGAGCTAAGGCAAGCTCCTAGCTGTCAGAAATGAAAAAGGCACCTCAGTCCTACAACCACAAGGAACTGAATCCTGCCAACAATCTGAATGAGTTTAGAACCTCCAAGCAAGAGCTCAGGCTGGCCAACATCTTGATTTCTGCCAGAGTGAAGACTTCTGACCTACAGGGCTGTAAGGTAAAACATTTGTGTTGTTTTAAGCCACTAAGTTTGTGGTGATTTTTAACATCAGCAAAAGAAAAGTAATACATTTGCATTGGGATTCATCCTAGGACTGGAAGTATCTACCCATTGTATCACCAATTATTTTCAGCAAACATGGATGGAGGAGTGTTATGGGTACTCATAAAATACATTTAAGTTAAGGAAACAAGAAAGCTGTTTAAAGCCAAACAAAGTAAGGACAACTATCAAAAGGGAGAATGCTTATTATTTCTAGACTTTTCTTAAGGTTCTGGCCTAAGTTATACTCTAGTTATGAAGAGGTGAAAGCTGAATTCTTCTTTGGGAAAATAATAAAGAAAAGTTCTCAAAAAATTGGTCTAAACGCTTTTTGTTGTACTTGAATTATGCTAAAGGATATAGAATAACTTCCTCCTCATTCAACTCTCTATCCATATTACCTGGCACTCAGTAGCTGCTCAATAAGAACCGAGTAACTGGACAAATGAAAGCATATTTACAATGACTGGAAATAGGAAACTATTATTATGCTTTTCATTGAACTATAGCAACAATTGTTAAAGGAATCGCTTTAATTTCAAAATTTTCACATTTGTTTTGGCTAAAGGTTATGCAGAACACGTGGTTAAGGGTAAACATGGCCATAGGAAGCCATATGTCCAAACAGTGTGTTGGGGGTCTGGGACTAAAGGAGGGAGATGATGCTGTCAGCTCCAGAAGAAATAAACGCATGCTGGTTGTGCCCCAGCTGCAGCCAGGCATCCGCGAGGGCAGAAAGAGCATGTGTCTATGGATTGGTTCATCAGGCGAGTGGGCTGTTGGCACTTCTCTCCCAGGACAGTTGAAACTCCTAAGAGAGACTGAGCGGGAAGAGAGAGCTCGCAGATACCTTGTGACAAACAGGGCCCTCAGCTTTCTTCGCATGAATGACTGCATTATGTGCAGATGTTCAGTGCACTTCCACAAGCTTTTATGGATGAATAAGTGGCATCATTATGATGTGACCTGACCAGAAATGAAGCATGGCCCACTGCCATCTGAAAAAATCCTATTTTTCTGAGGTAGATTGTACAGGGAAGAAGCTAATGAAACTAAAATACTCTTCAGAAAAGTGTTGACTCCTGGAAAGACTATCAATTAATCTCAAAACAAGAAATTGAATTTCTCTGCACCATTCTAGCTTTAAAAAATCTTTCACTTCTAACTGTCTCTGCATGGCATTTAAAAAAACAACCTCAGGCTATTCCATTAAGAGTCTCTCCCACAGAAAAATAAGTGGAGCTGAATAAGAAATATTCCTAATATCCACAAAAGTCAGCACTTTCTCTTAGTCAGAAAGGCATTGTGAAAAGCAATCCAATTTCCTAATTTGACTTCTCTGTGGCCAGGGTCTTCATACCTGCCTTACTGGGAAGACAGAAGATAGAGTTTGTATTTATCAAATGATACTGGGAGAAGATGAGAGCTGAAGAGGGACATGAATGCAAAAGGAGGAAAAAATTAGAGGGTATATTAAAAGAGAAGATTGCAGAATATTCAAAAGAAGACGTGGAATGATCATCCTCTTTCATCTCCTACACACACAAACTGAACACTTCAAATGCAATAATGTCAACTAAGTGGCAAATGGAAATCAACAATACTTTGTGTAAAACAGAAAACAGCCCTAACTGGTTTGGCTCAGTGGATAGACCATCGGCCCATGGACTGAAGGGTCCCAGGTTCGATTCTGATCAAGGACATGTACCTTGGTTGCAGGTTCCCCAGCCCTGGTCGGGGTGCATGCAGGAGGCAACCAATCAATGTGTCTCTCTCACATGGATGTTTCTCTCTGTCTCTTCCTCTCCCTTTCACTCTAAAAATCAATGAGAAAAATCCTCAGATTAGTAAAATGAGGATTAGCAAAAAAAAAAAAAAACACAGAAAACATTGGTCAGAGGATGTATAAGAAGTTAAAAAGAACACTAAAAAGGGGGAAATATTTTTAAAGCTCAGAAAAAAATCTACTTGGAAATTAGATCTCAGAATGGAGAAGGGCTTTTTGAGTAATTACCAAATTCACGAGAATATATTAATAAACTAAATCTTATAGTAACTTTTCCCATATTGAATATGCTATAAAATTAAAAGGTAAAGAAAAAACATATACAATTGTTCTAACAGATATTTTTTAAAGTTTGATCCTTATTACAGAGACAGCACTTACAACATGTTTTATATCATGAGAGAAAAATGTTTCATAGACATAAACAGAAATGAAAAAATGGCCCATAAACATGGGCAAAAATGTTTTCCACTATTAATCAAATAGATGCAAAATAAAACAAGATGCTATTTTTTCTATCAAGTTAGAAAAATTGTTTATCATTCCTTTTTAAAATAATACCACTCTGGATTATCAAAGGTCCCAAGAGAAAAACCAAATCCAGGTAAATAATACAAATAAAAATTAGAAATGGACTGAAAGATGGATGCATCAGGCTATTTATAGAGCTTTATTTGACATATGAAACAGAGACACTGAGAGACTGGCTAAATATACCAATGGCACAGACGCTGAAAGTATCATTCAGAGATCTCTTAATGGTATGAGAACAA
Source organism: Myotis daubentonii (assembly GCF_963259705.1). Lineage (NCBI taxonomy): Eukaryota > Metazoa > Chordata > Mammalia > Chiroptera > Vespertilionidae > Myotis > Myotis daubentonii. The sequence goes on along the minus strand of NC_081845.1, from coordinate 12,312,261 downwards.
TCCCATGGTGTGGTAAGTGAAAACTCAAAATTTTAAAAACCACATGTTCAGTACCCAAATTTGATTACAAAATTTGTCTTTATCTATAAAAGAAAATTCTAGAAGAATATGCATGAGAATAGGAAGAGTTATTGTCTTTGGGTTGTAGGAGGGAGAGGTAGCAAAGGTAACTCAGCAGACGGCTTGAGCATCAGCAGAGCAAGACAACACAAAAGCTTTTTTTTCTGTAAGAAATTCATGATTTAAAAAGAAATAGTAGTGAATTGGTCATCATGTAAGAACTCAGAACATGGCTGGAATTCTTTACATTTGCTGCACAGTTTAGCATTGTTTTCATTTTGAAATCAAATGTTGGCTGATGTGCTATATTCTCATCTGCTTTTAATGCCTCTGAATGTCTCCATCTGGTCCTAGTTACAAGTGATTTTTATTTTCTTTGTATTTTCCTGAATTTTCAACAATTTCCGCCATCAATATGTCCATTCAGTTTTCTATTCAGAAAACAATTGAGAATCACCAAACCATTCACTTTTTAAATGGATACCCTACTTTTGATATTTGGGAGACAATACCACTAATCCCATAAGCTGGCCAATTTTCACCAAGTCCTGGTCATTTATGAAGACTTACAGCAGAACCAGCAGCAGACTGGGTGGATGGGAGCCACATCCCAATGCAGCTGATATGCAGAGCCCAGTTACCCCAACTACTACCCCAGCTTGGTCTGGGCCTTCTCTCACCCCTCTAAGCAACATCTCTCTTCTATCAACACCACTACCTTCACACACTTCATAAAAAGCAAAAACAGCTCTTCAGAGGACAAAAGCCATCATTGCATCATCTCTTGTGTGCCTAGCAGGGCTCACAGTTGACTCTTGCTCATCAGGTAATTTCAAGAACCAGTGAACAGGTGTACACACAGCCAGTCTTTGGATTGCAAACTGTGATGTAAATGCAAGCAACTAGTAATAGAGTGGCCTTGGGCTGCACTGTTTCATACAACATGATGTCTTATTTATTTTGTGAATACTGAAATTATTGAGATAACATACTTACTTCTTCAATTACGGAGTAGTTACCTAGTGACTGCTATTGAAAATTTACCACTGGACAAATCAGAGGAGACACCACCAGGGAGCAGGAAGAAGATTGTGGTGGAAACTCAGTCTAAGTGTGAGACTTGTTTAGAGCCACTTACACTTCCCAGTGGCCTCCGGGGTGGAACAGAAGTTACTGAGTATACACGTCTGGTTACTTTCTAGAGAAAATAACCCTAACTCCAAAGCTCAAGATTCAGAATCCTAGCCCTGCACTAAAAATCAGTACAAGTACACACTGGGAGAAGGAATCTCACCTATTGTTTAAAAAAAAAAAAAAAAAAGACTCATGTGCCCTTAAAATAGAAGCTACCCACTTAATCTCTCTTGGCCGTGGGGAACAACTGTCAGCTGCCACTCTGAATCAGATATTCATGCAGAAAGAAAATCCTGTGTTTAAGTGCTTAACTGTCACAATTGTAAGTTGGACTCAACTCTGCTACCAAAAATATATAAAATAAAAAACAAGTAGAACACAGCGTCTTGCAGAATGGGAAAACCTTTGTCATCTGTCAGGCCAACCGAAGCCGGCGCTTCTACGAAGGCTTTGTAAGAAAACCAAGTCAGAGGTGTTGTTCTAGTCTCCTTAGTTTTCTTTTTCCTTTTCTTAAAGCATAAGCATTTCTCCTCATAAAGTTTTATTCATGCCTTAATATGTATTACTTCACTCTACCTATAAAACATAACTACACATTTTTTTCATTGTGCTCATTTTGTATTCATTTGTAGTCGCTGAAGAAGTGAATTAAATCCAACATTAAGTTGAGTAATTTTTTCCAGTTTTAGGATACTTAACTTTAAATACTATACTTAGGAGTTTTAAGTTTTAAAAATTAATTGTAAAAACAAATTATTCATAAGAGCAGAAATTACAACCCAGTTTCCATTTTTAAACCCCATCAGTGAATCAAAGGGGCTTTAAAAGGTCCCCAAATTAAATATCTAAGATAAAATCTCCTCAAAATAAAAACTACACAGGAAAATTAGAAACAAACTGACTTTGAGTCGGAGGCCTGTCTCTCCCACGCGTGCCCCTCTCCCTGCAGAAGAATCCCCGACAACCTGGCAGGCTGCAAGAGGGAAGCGTGTCCCCCACTGATGACAGGCGCTCGGAAAGCACCGCGCACGGTCTGACAGTACAGAGCAGGTCTCCCATTTGGGGACAGAATATAAAATGTGTTCAGCTAAAAATGGTACAGAGATGCTATTTCTGTAACTGTTCTGTCTGGAGACAGAGACCTGTTATTTACCACAAAGCGAAGCTGGAGTTGCTGGGGTTGGGGAGTGGGTGGAGGGGGTCCCTGAATGCAGTGGCCCTCACAGAGCTGATCTGTGACTGCTCACTGGCCACGTCCGTTTGACCTGAGTCCACGTCAGCTCCCGAGGTACTAAGAACTTCTCTACCGTCTTGCTATAGAGATCGTAATAACTGCCTCGACACACAGCGCCTCTAAAACCTCACAAAATAGAAAAATTTTTATGTAAATATACATAATATATTGCCCTAACCGATTTGGCTCAGTGGATAGAGCATCAGCCTGTGGACTGAAAGGTCCCAGGTTCGGTTCCGGCCAAGGGCATGTACCTTGGTTGCAGGCACATCCCCAGTAGGAGGTGTGCAAGAGGCAGCTGATCGAGGTCTCTCTCTCATCGATGTTTCTAACTCTCCTATACCTCTCTCTTCCTCTCTGTAAAAAATCAATAAAATATATTTAAATATATATATATAATATAATATAAAATTTATACCATTTTAAGTACACGATTCATTGGCATTGTGTTCACATTGTTGTGCAGCCATCGCCGCTATCTCTCTCCAGAAGTTTTTCATCATCCCAAACTGAAATTCTGTATCTTCTCAATAATAAATGTCTACTTTCTCGTCCACTTTCTCCTCCACTCAGCCCTGCACAGGACGTTGATAATAAATATGAAGAAACCAGCCAAATTTACTCCATATTATGAAGTTAGAATGTTTTCAAGGATACATTTGTGCTGGCACACTTTTTAGTATCATAGAAGAAATCAAACGGTCTATGGTCCGGGTGGTCAATATTAATCATAGGAGCCTCTCTCTCATATTCGAATAGCGTCATGGAAACACTTTTCACACCATGGGCTTCTCTAGAGAGAAGAACAGCTCACTGTGGTGCTGGCTGGAGCTCTGCGCGACTGAACTCTGCACAGATGCAGCAGAGCTGGCTGATTTGAGTTGGAGAGCTGGGAGCGTCACTATATTCTAACTAGGTTTCCCTTCTGGTTTCCTTCTAAGAGAGGTATCTTAGGGTTTAGAGAGGTCTTTACATTGCCGATTAAAACTAAATTAAGAAATATAGAATGGATTGTGACGTTATATTAGTTCAATGGGCTTGCTGCTCTGGAATAGATGTGAAGTGACTACAAACAGAAAACCCACCATCTTGCCTCTCACCTGGAGATAAGATGATAATATTGTAGCTCTGAGTGATTCACACATGAGATACTCATTGTTATACTCCTTGTTCTTTCATTTCATGTGCATTGTAGGGGTCCCCTCTGTGCCCTGCACCCTCAGGTTTAGAAAGTGTACTTACTGCCCAGGCACTTGTGGAAAATAAAAAGAACATACAAAAACATACACGAATATAATTTCAGGACGCTTTTCTGAGTTAAGCAAGAAAATGTAAGCTAATAAATTAGGTCTTTCATTTTTGGTCTGACATGGGCAATGATGGATAGCTAGTGGATACACCTCTGAGTCTTTGTCCAGCCTGCCACTTCTCCTGAAACTTCTCAACCCAAGAAGGGACCTTAATGGCCATGGTTTACCTATGGGAACTATATCCCTGGCCACAGCTGAATGGTCCCAGATCCAAGCTAAGCCAAACAGATTCTGTCTCCCAGGAATTGGGAGCTAGCACACTGGTTAGTGTCTGGTGAGTTGTGACAAGGCCATATTCCAAAATGTGAATGGAGAAGCAAAAAAGGCCTACAGAAAGAGAAGCCTATAGCAGACACTAGGAAGAATATGAAACAAGAGACCATATGGTGCCCAGCCAGTACTGCTCAGTGGTTGAGCATCCATATATGAACCAGGAGGTCATGGTTCGATTCCGGGTCAGTGTACATGCCTGGGTTGCAGGCTCTATCCCTGATGTGGGGTGTGCAGGAGGCAGCCAATCAATGATTATCTCTCATCACTGATGTTTCTATCTCTCTCTCCCTCTCCCTTCCTCTCTGAAATCAATAAAAATATAAAGAAACAAGCCAAAAAAAGAGACCATATGTTCTGACAGAGTGAGGAAGAGACTAAAATATAGCTGCCTCTCTTCAAGCGTTGCCAGTCTGCCCAGTCCTTTGTGACGCCCCATCACACTAATGGCCTTTGGATGCCCAGAGATGTCCCTGGATCATATCTCTGCTTATAGAAAATTTCCTCTTTTCATTCAACTAGTGATGCTTTCTGTGACTGTGCCTTACCAACAAAGAAGGCCTAATCTTAAGACAGGCACGCAATATAAGCACTTGCATATTTACTTTACTTTTTCTACAAATGTAAAGATATATTAAGAACAAAATTGAAGTAATTTTATGAACAATTTTCTTTTCTCACTAATTGAAAAATTGAAAGTCCAAAGGAAATAAGTCAATGGGTAGACATACTATTCATAGTTTCTTTGAAGATATTTTAGCAACATATGGAGCATATGGCTTAAAATTATGTGTAAATAGAAATGTATGCCACTCAACTACAGGTATTCAATGGCCTCAAATGCTCCTCTGTGCTGTTTAATGAACATCTTGAGAGATTCCAATTTGAAATGTGTAATTTAATGACTTTTTAATTGTTGCATTTTTCTATATGACAAACAACCCTGCACGCAAGTTAAATTATACATTCAGATAGTGTTTCTCTCCCTCCATGCGTCCATTACAAGTGAATTGTGATTTGTCTAATGCTTGTTTTTGGCTAAGCATTGCCATCAAAAACAGCAAAACCTAAATGATGACAAAACCACTGCTCAATTTAAAAAGCTTGAGTTACAGGCATCAAATTCAAGACATTCATTGACTCATGATGTCCTCTTCCTATGGCTCAGCCTCTCTGCTTCAGCCCAGACTCGCAGCAGTTGGTTTGCTTGGATTCATTATAGACAGTTCGCCAGAGATGAACTGAGAGATGGGGGAAACATTGTGTTGTTATTCTCACATATAGGCTACGGAGGCTCAGTCAGCTGCAGAGTTTGATAGACTATTTATCCGACTACAGAAAAGCGTTATCAAATGGGGGTCTATGTTCTACTCAGCCTTAATGGAGATGGAGAGAATAAAGAAGTAGTTCAGAGGACAACAACATGGTTGTAGAAGAGGATAGAGCTGTGAGACAATTGAGTGTACAACAAAGGGCTAGCACTTCCACATCAGAATGACATGGGTTCCTCTTGCAGCTCTGTGGTTCCCTCGCTGTTTCACTCGGGTCAGTTCAGAACCCGGGTGTAGAAAGGAAATAATAACTGCACATACTGAGCGGCACTGTTGTCAGGATTAAATGAGCTAACATATGTATGTGGCATAGAGTAGGGGGCTAGCAAATTTTTCTGCACAGGACCAGATAGTAAATATTTTAGGGTTTGCAGGCTACACAGTGTTTATAGCAACTACTCAACTCAGCTGTCACAGCAGCACAAAAGCAGCTGGAAGCAAAACATAAACAAACGGCACGGCTGTGCTCCAAAACTGACTTCTGGACACGAAACTTTGAATTTTATATAATGAAATATTATTATTTTGATTTTTCAACCACTTAAAATGTAACAATGATTCGTAGCTTACAATCTGTATGAGAATAGGCAAGTGAGCCTGCCCCACAGAAAACCCTGAGAAATATTATTAGTATTGCCAATAACAATAATTGAAAATAGAGGAGCGGTTCTGTTACCATCTAATAGACAAAGAAATATGTTTTAAGTAAATGTTGTTTTTTCCTAGAGTTTAAACTGCAGTTGGAGGGCAGAGTGGAACAGGAGGTTTTGAAGGGTGCCCGTGAGATGACAGAATATACCTCTTCAAGATTTCAAGAAGGAGCAGAGAAGCCCAGTCTTCCCCCTGGAGCTTCCAACTAGTCCAATTCCACGAGGCGGCCTGACATGTGAGCTTAGACAGACCTACACAGCCACTCAAAAAAATCAGAATGGTCACAACAGAAATAAGGAATCAGAATGGACTTTAATTAAACATAACGGAAAATGACCAATTCTGTTTTACCTTCTCATCTACACAATAAATGGGTTTTACTACTTTCTCTTTAGAGACATTTCTGGTTGAATCATGGAATCAGAATGGTGAAAGTACAGAAAAAGGTTCCTTGCCTATGATCTAGAAGTATGTCATGGATTGCCGGGAGCCGGTCCATCCTTGCTGTTTCAAGGGACCTGGCATATATGGCATACGGTTCTTAATATGTTTGCTCACCTTCTTGGTGCTGTGTTTTAACCAAGGTCACCTCTCCGAGAAAGGTTGAATCCCCAGGTAGGGATTTTCCCCTGAAGTTAGGGAGGGAATAAAACCCCTCAACTAAGTGCCAGGCGGGTAATTAATCACTTTAACTACGAACAATCATGCTTAAGCTACATAATCTTTACTCCCTGGAATGGAGATAAGAAACGCCCTAACCTTTGTAATAGAGATTGATGGGATTGAGTCAACTGGTATAAATACAGATGTAACAAGACAGAAAGAGACAGAACTCAGAACACAGAACCAGACAGAGAGACAGAACTTCAGACACAGAGCTTAGAACAGAATTCAGAAGACAGAACCTACACGGAGCCTAGAGACAGAAGAACTTCGCTGGAGAGAGCATGCCGGAGGATCCTGGAGAGGGACTGGCCTCAGAGCCTAGAGACAGAGCCTAGCGGAGGAACATGGCAAGGGATCCTGGACTGAACCTGACTACAGAGATTGGCAGGAGAACCTGACTGGAACCTGGACACTGAACCTGACTGGAGAGCCTGGACAGAACCTGGCTGGAGAACCTAGCGAGGGAACATGGCTACAGAACCTCGCTGGAGATCCGAAGCAGAACCTCTCTGGAGATCCGGGCTAGAGATCCTGGCTAGGCTGATGATCAACTGAACTCTGCCTCCGTGTCCTTCCTTCTTCGCCGACTCCGTCCACACGTTTGGGGACCCCTGGACCCGCTGGGGTTGGACCCCGGCAATGGATTTATGACTGCTTCTGAATTTTCTAAGGCAGGTGAACCATGTAACCAATTGGGACTTAAGGAAATCCACTTTTGCAAGAGCTTTCCCATGTTGGATGCACACAACTCACACTTGCAATTAAGGACTGACAATTCTTCATCCATAAAGGACAGTGCAGCAGCCACCCATCCAAAGGCATGTGTTTAGGGTTGGCTTTTAAGACGACCCATCTATTACCACTCCATTGCTAACTGCCTTTTGAGAATACCAGTGTGCTGACAGAAGTGCCATAGGGGCAAAATTGTATTTTTCTTCCTTCTATACCAACTGTCCCAGCCCAAATCTCTCCAGTGTAATGAATGGATTCAAGATAGGCAGGTGAGAAGCAGTTGAAACTGAAATGCCACCACTTCGATAAGGTATTAGTCCAGGGTAATGCTGGGTAATTAAGATCATACCATTGAGAAGCCAAAGATGCAGAAAAATTAACAAATGTATTTGTAGAGGGCTTCCCAAAGTCAGAATGGTTAATTTGCTGATTTTTTTTAAAGATCAATGATGTATAGAAAACTTGGAGGAAAAAATATGGTCTCTGTTTCAATTCTATCTTCATTCTCCATGGGTTTTGGTTCCAGATTCATATTCATTCTCTTTGAGCAAAAGTACCCCAAGCGCTAGGTCATGTTTCAATTACTTTCCCTTCTGTGTTCTTGTTGATAATGTTCATACAATTTTGCCCACTGGAAGCGCCTTCCAATCACAGAGGAACCTATTCTGAAGTTAGCTTATTGGAAACCAGTTTCAGCAAGAACTCTGAGGCTAAGTTTCCTTCATGACCTTTGACTCTAGCTGTCAACTCCCACCCCTCCCTCATGTCAGCTCCCTGACATCCTCCTTTATGCACCATTACCAGCCCCTCTAATCAGCCTTCCCAGTCTTTCTCTTGCTCCCTTTACTCCCTTCCCCACCTTAATTATTCAACTATTTAGCCATTCTTCTCCTAGGTGATCTCTTCCAGTACCACAGCTTCAACCATCATCTATGTTTTTATAAGGACCATATCTGCATCTGCAGCACCACCACCCTGCTGCACTCCAGGTCAGTATTTTCAGTACCTCCATCTGGATGTTCTTCCTCTCCCCCAACACAGCCAAATATGATTCATACACTTTTTCCCTCTCCCCCAAATCTCCTTCTCTCATCCTTGTTTTCCTCAAAATAAGTAGTTACACTGGAATAGAGGGTCTTCTCCATTTCTACAAGTAAGTTGTCTCAAAATCACCTCTTTCTCTCTTTTCCCACTGCCTCTACCTCTATTGCATTCATTTATAGTAGCCACAACTGGTCTTCCTACATTATGAAATTTGTTTCCATAATTCAGAACTGATTGTATCACCTTAACACTTAAAATCATCTAGGCTTCCCTGTTGCCACAGGATAACCCTAAATACCTGGCGCATCCCTGTGTCTTAATTCATTTCCCTCCCGCTACTCTGAAAGCGTTCTAGGACAACCTGTTGAACGCCTTCATTTCTATCAAGATTTTATACCACAAATGTCACCTACTTTGAAAAACTAAATGATCACCATGCATCATTAATTGATTCTCTTACATAGACTCTTCAGTACTCATAGAATACTCTGTAAATATTTCTAGTCAGCCCTTACTACAATGCACTATGATTACATTTTCCATATGTATCTCCTTTTGAAACCTTGAGCTCCCTAAAGCTCAAGGGACAATGACTAACACAGTGCCTGGCAGAGGGGGCACTCAATAATTTTCTCGTAAATAAATAAATGAAAACAAAAACTCCTTTCTCTTCCACTTTTGCTTTTACCTGAATCCCACTTGTGATATTTCTAGAAAATATAATATACTCTACTGATGTAAAATTGTTGAATCAGTCAGACATCTAAATGTATACAACATTAGAACCAGATGTTCAACCCACTTCTTGTAATTCTACAGGCCCATCAGGGTCTCATGTAAGGGGAATAATCAAGCTCTCCTCAAGAGTGATCAACGATGTCTACAGTACCCACCATCCCCCATATTTCTTTAATGACGTACCTTCTAGAATCCCAGACTTAGCAGAAAGCTAACCCATCTGACCCGCTACATCTTGGTGGGGAGGGTTAGACATGTCAGTTTCTGAAGCTTCCCTCAGACACTGTTTCAAAATCAACAAAGACATTGAGAGTGTGTGGTGAACACATTCTGCCTTGCCCCTGCGAGCACACAGGCGAGGCTTCCAACAACTGTGCAGGGCAATTGGCTCCACACCTGCCAGACACATGCACAAACAGGAACCCCTTCGGGGAGTGAAAAAGAGCCAGAAGACCCAATATCCGCAGAGGAATAGAAGAAATCTCATAACTGTGCTAACAGTCACTTGTCCCCATACTGAAGGAAAATAAATCCTGATAAGCAATTTTTGCTGGCAGAGCTCAGAGAAACATGAATGAAATATTCCTGCCGGGATGTACGAAAAGCTCCATCATCGTATCATGCTGGGAAACAAAAGGTTCCAATACTGGAAACCGCATCAGCTGAATCCACTGGATACCCGGGAAAGGACCAGGCACACATGCTGGGACAAACAGAACTGCACTTCCTTCAGTTCTGCCACAGAGCCTCGCACTCAACCTTGGGCTAAGGGCCTAAGAGGAGAAAAGAAATAATAATAGGATTTGAATGCCTGTGTGCTTCAAGCAGAGCGATTTAAGATTTTCTTATTTTGATGTAAAGGCGGGACACAGAAGGATTGAGAACGCACCAGTATGCTGATTGCCAAAGAACAAGCTGTGTTAGTGAAAGAAAAAGAGCTTTTAATACTTTCTAGATGCTGGTAAGGTGAGATGAATTCATCGGAAATCTACTTCTGTGAAAAAGAGGAAAACATTGTGAGGCAAAACCAATTCTTAAGCTGTGTCTGCTGGCATTTGCTTTACTCACACAGTAAAATCTTCTTAGCAGTTTTCCAAGGACCAGAAGATTTCATAAGGAAATCTTCTAATGGGGTAATGGAGAGATGTGACTTTTATGGGCTGTAACATAAAAAGCTTCCCAGCCTGAGTCCTGGCTCCACCGGCAGCTTTTTGGATTAGGAACCGTTGAAGGCCTTTGATATAGAGGTGCTGCCCAAGGAAGGAGTGAGTCTTGGGCATGAGTGGGGCTTCTCTTCTGAGGTAGCTTTCCATCTAAACCCATCACAGTGGCGTCTACTAACATAAAAGTGAGTCGGTAATAATGTGGGATAAGCTAAAAAACATATTTTCATTACATAAAGCAATTGATAGGTGAGGACGAAGTCAAGCCATGGTAGGGAACATATTGTGAGGAGTTTAAGCAGGAGACATGGAGAGGAGAGCAGAGCCCCCCATGACGTAGAAAGGGAGATAAAAGGGGCCATGAAATGAGCAACAGTTTAGAGCAGGGTTGCCAGATAAAATATAGGACACTCTGTTAAACCTGAATTTCAGAACAACAAAGAATAATTTGGAGTGTAAATATGTCTCTGTTTATCTGAAATTCAAATTTAACAGGGCACCCTGTATTTTTATTTGCTAAATCTGGCGAAGCTAAATGAGGGAACTGAGACCTTAATGAAAAATGAGCCTTAATTGAGAGAATGAGAGCTGACAACCTGAGTCCTAACATCCAAATGAGGTGGGTTTCTTAGGGGAGAGAACAAAATTAAGTTGTCATAGGAGAGGGACTCTGTTAAATGTGTGGAATAGTGACCCACTTCTAGGAATACATACTAAGAAGCCTGAAACACCAATCAGAAAGAATATATGCACCCCTATGTTCATAGCAGCATTATTTATAAAAGCTAAGTGACCATTAGTAGATGAATGGATTTAAAAATGTGGTACATTTACACAACAGAATACTATGCAGCTGTAAAAAATAAGGATCTCTTACCCTTTGAGACAGCATGGAGAGATCTGAAGAGTATTATGCTAAGCAAATAAGCCAGTCATAGAAAGATAAGTATCACATTATCTCACTTATATTTGGAATCTAATGAACAAAATAAACTGATGAACAAAATAGATCCAGAGATTAGAAGCATGCAACAGAGGGAAGGGGGCGGGGGAGAGATTAACCAAAGAACATATATGAATATATGCATAGCTCATGGTCAGACAATAGTGTGGAGAAGGCCTCTGGAGGGGAAGGCCTCAATAAGAGCAGGGTGGAGGGGGTCAATGGGGGAGAAAAAGGGAACACCTGTAATACTTTCAACACTAAAGATAAAAGAATTTTCAAAGACGAGTGGAGTGAAATGCTATTTAAAATGTTCAGAGAGAAAAAAAAACACATCAGTTTCAAATTCTGTACCTTGCAAAAGTATCCTTCAAAAGTGAAGGAAAAATAAAGACAAATAAAAATTGAGGACATTTTTTTTAAAAGCATGGAATCTGGCAAGGGAGTACCATTCATCCTCCCTAAGGAAAGATAGCTTCTGTGTGAACCAAGAGGGGAGCCAGAGAAAGGGGCCTGGGGAGAAAATACTGTGTAGGGAAAAGAAGTAAGATTTTTGTCATGAGCAAATATGGACCTGAGAACAGTAACACTAATACTACACAGACTGCTCATTGTGATGAGAATGAAAGTGGACAACTAATTCAACCCAAAGAGAAACACTAAGTAACATGGCATGATTATCTTGGCAAATAGAGCAAGAGAGAGACACACAGAGAGAGCAAGAAAAACCAAGATAAAGAAAGAGAATCATTTTCCATAAGAATATTCTTTAAAAGTGGAGCCAAAAAAAGAAACAGGCCCTTATTTCTGTGATCTGCTAGTTCTAAAGCATGAAAAAATTAGGCATCTTTTTATTGCTTTGGAGAAGATAAGTCCAATAGAAGAGGAAGTGAAGTTCAATCTAGATAAGCACACCTAAGGAGATAAGACAATTTACTCTGAGGAAATAAAAAGGACTAACTCATTCATTTATTCATTCACTCAACAAACACCTCTGAGCACTCACTGAGTTCCAGGTACGGTGCACCAGAAAACAACAAAAATTTTATAGTCAAATAACTCACTAGAGCTACTGGTGACTCAGGCACCTTTAGAAAACATAGCCTACACCTCACAAATAAGTTGTAAAATTAAAAAGCACTTTGAGGTGCAATCATGCTCATATAATACAAAGAAAATAAGAAATACTGTAATAATTGTTTTTATTAGCCTACCAGAAGAAGTTTTGATGCAACATGAAGAAAATCTTCCAAAAATTCGAATCCACTCCCAAATTAACAAAATAATAAATTAGATTTTTTTCTCCCCAATATTTATTATCTTAACTGTTTGTTTCTCTTGAAAATGAAGCTAAAATTAAAGTCACAGCTTCTGAAAACTTTACCCTCTCATAAAAAATATTTTGAAAGACTTATCTGAATATTCTATGTATGAAAAAAAAAAATCATGACAGAAACTACCCAAGTATTCAACAGATTTAAATCCATAAAAACTTAAAACTGCTCTAATATTTTTAAAGCAATAAGCAATGAAACAGCAAAGTACAAACTGGAAAGTACTCCAAATGTAGCAGAAGAGAATATATTACCCTTATACTATTAAGAACTCATTTGAAAAGATATCAAACTCATCCACATCGTGCAAAAATTGGACAAAAGTCATGACAAGATAATTCATAGGAAGAAAATGAACATAGCAGATAGTTAACTTCTCTAGTCATCAAGGGAGTCCTAATTACATCAATCATTAGCTAACATTTTCACCTACTAAATTAGCAGTTACTTTTTAATTAATATATTTAATACTGATAAGGGTAGTTAGTGAGCATCAGGCACTGGTAAAAACCTTTCTAGAAATTAATTTAGCAGTATATGTCAAAAGCCTTAAAAATGATCACATTCTTCCACCTAGGAATTCTGCTTCTAGAAATCTATCTTAAGGAAGTCATCAGATGTATTGACAAAGGCTTATGAACAGAGAAATCACACTATTAACAGAAAAAAAGAAAAGCACATAAATGTTCATTAATGGGAGAATAATTAAAATGGAATATTAGACAGTCATTAAAATTGCATTTAAAACAATTTAAATGACCCTTAAAAATAAGTGATATAACAGTAAGTATTCCAAAGTAGCACTCAAAACTATGTTTATATGTCTATAGATATCATGATAATAATCATATATGAAAAAAGTGGATGAAAATATATTAAAATGTCAAGGGTGATTAATCCAGTTGTTAAATTATGCATAATTATTGTTTCCTTTTAAATTTTTTTCTTATACATTCTGTGGCTTCCACAATAAATGTGTATTTCTTTGGCAATTGAGATGGTGGAAAATGAGAACCAGCTTTAGCTAAAGAGCAAAAAGAAAAACAGAAATATGGATTAACCTAAGAATATGCACAAGTCTTAGACCCATACACCTTTGTATTTATTTAAATATTTATATTTATACTTATATTTATAGATTGTCTATGCCCTGTAATTCTTTACGTATTGTCATCTCAATAATACAATAAAAATTGAACAAAAAAACAAATAAAATCTTTATTCCCCAAAACAATTTTTTTCCTCAAAACTGAGTTTGCCACATACCTGACAAGTACGTGATATTTCTACTTGTTTTTTACAGCCTAAGATTTGCAAAATTTAAAATTATTCTGATAAAAGTAAGAAAATCCAACTAGAAGTTTTCTTGTGCTCAAGATTTCTCTAGTTTGACCTTGAAGAGATTTGAAAGCATGTATTCTATTGCCACTTCAGGCATGAATATGATCAGCGCCCTCTTGTGAGCATGGGATGAAATTTTAAAAATATATTTAGAGCTGAAAGACTTGTGTCTTATTACTCACCATGGGAGAAAACACACAACTGTGCTCCCTAGAGACCACAGTCCTCCAGGTAAAATCATCCCAGAATTCCTGATGATTTAGGTTTTCAACATACAATGCATTTGTAGAGAAAAGTCCCTGACATTCAATAGAGTGTTTATTGTCTTAAAATTCACGAAAGGCACTTGAAAGTCCTCTTGTACTTTTGCCACCGCTTGTCTGAATTATCACAGTGGAGGACACAAGGATCTCCTCTGGGGCAAATACACTATTGTGCTCCCGTGTAAGGGTCAGAATGTCCTGAAAAGGAGGCAAGCCTTTCTGAAATGAGAAAAAAGGGTCACTTTTGCACATTCTTAATGCAAAGAGTCATAAATCATCACTTTAAAAATAAACATGATTAAAACAACTTAGGCTAAAACAAAATCAAGTAAGAGATCATTTAGAGCAGAGACTATGACATCTTCAGCACAGTACAGTGTATGTGCAGGACAGTATGAATTCCCCTTTACACTAAAACAAGACCATCTACCAAAATAGAGCTGAATTTCTCATCGCTCTAATTTGGGGATTCTTTATCGCACCTAACTACAGTAAAATCCCATCTGACCAACAGGCTGAGATACACAATTAATTCTAGCACACCAAAGTGGAAAGATCAGATTAAAATGAAAAGAATTTCTCAAGACACTAGATCTTGCATCTGTTATTCAACAGCACGGCTGAGCTCGCCCTGGGAGGCTGCCTGCCACTCCCAGGGCACTCCCAGTTACAGGGCTCTAAATGCGAGGAAGACATTTATAATGAAGTTGACTCTAACCACATTTCTTCTTGTCAAAATAACCTTAACAAAAATATTTTTCTAGCTATTTTATGTTTTCATTTATTTTGCGGAAAGACGTCATCGCTAAAGGGTGTGTGAATGGCACTGGAAAATCATGTCAGTCCATTTGCTTCTATACATCAATGGAAGGAAGTAAACATTTCCATCTGTTGAGCTCATTACTGCTGATAAACACAGAGCTGTAAAACTCTGAGTTTTGGGTTCCTGTGGACTTGGCTTAGATCAGCGGCCCTCAAAGTATGGTCTGGGAGCCTTTGGGAATCCCTATGGTCCTTTCAGCAGGTCCGCGTGGTCAAAACTGCTTTCACAATCATACTGAGACAGTATTTGCCTTTTTCGTTCTCATTCTCTTCCAAGTATACTGTGTACATTTTGTAACAGGTTGATGCAGAAGCAGATATGTGAATCCACCTGTCTACTAGTAAAGCCAGACATGAGATTTGCAGAAATGTAAACAATACCATTCTACTCACTGAATTTTTTTCTTCGTATGGAAAATACATTTAAGTGCCATGAAAATTTTATTTATGCCAACCCAAAATGGCCTTATTTTTGTTATTTTGGACAATACACAAATATTTTTTAATTTCTCCATTTTAATTTCTAATATGGTAATGTGAATTGTTGTAATCCACATAAGCAAAAGAAGTTTAGGTCCTCAATCATTTTAAAGAATAAAAATGGGTCCTAGACTAAAATTCTTGAGAATAGCTTTCAGATACCTCTATTTTGCCTCAGCATTAAAATGCTGTATTAATGTTGAATTCAGAGGCTCCAGAAAATCTTTCTGGATTTTCAGCATCCAAGCAACCTTCTGCTTTGCCCCAAGTGGAAAAGCATTTTTTGTTTGACTTTATGCTACTCAGAACCCAAGTTAAATTTCACCTAGGTGCAGAACTAATAAGAATATTTCAAATATCATTCATGCATCAATTCAATGCAAATGTACTGAGAAGCTATCATGTGTAAATATAACTATGTTTGGTAACTTGCTAGTCTGGAGAAATAAATGGCATCTTAGCCTGAAAAAAAATAATGTGGCCATCTCTAAATAATAATACCTAACATTTATTAAATACATGATATATGCTAGCCATTGTTCTAAGTACTAATTGTCATAATTAATTTACTCCTGACAAGGAATCTGTGTGTTATTATTCCCATTTTACGGATGAAGAAACTGCGGCACAGAATGATTAAGAAATTTGACCAAGGTTATAGAGCTGATAAGTGGCAGAGCCAGGATTGAAATGAGCAGAATCTCTGTCCATGATCTCCATGGTATAACTGCACCACCCAGCAAAGTCCTGGAGCTGCATATATGAACTAGTGGCACATGATGTAGAGCAATATCCAAGGCAACATCAAGATTTGCTGGAGTTAGTTTATCTTGACAGAGCTGGAAAAAAACACCACTTTAAGTTTACCATTAATTCCTGGATTCTGCAGATTGGATTAAAAAAGTAAGCAGACTGGAACTTTTGGTCACGATTCACTTGTGCAGTTATGAAGTTGTGAAGACATGACCCTACTATACCAATAACCCTAACTCTAACTTTTATAAAAAGATATAAAATCTGGGGAGACCTTGAAATGTGAAGAGAGGCCCAGAAAGTATAACATCTGCAAACCAGCTCCCAGTAAAATAATCTGTGCACATTAGTGACATCCATTTTCAGATAAATAATTAAGTAATTCAATCAATCATTTAATCAAAAAGCTGTTATGAACTGAATTGTATTCCCCCGAAAAAGTCCCATGTTGAAATCCTAATCCTCAAGATACCTCAGAATGTCACTGTATTTGGAAATAGAGCTTTTTAGAGGTAAGGTTAAATGAGATCATATGGGTGGTTCTGATCCAACATGACCTTATAAGAAGTGAGAGAGACACCAGGAGTGTGCATGCACAGAGGCAAGATCAGTGAGGAGCAGAAAGACATGTAGATGCTTGTCTGAGAAGAAAACCAGGAGTAATCCTCATCTCAAAATGGAGATCTAGGCGTGGTGACTCTGCAGTGGACAGCAGGTGGAATTACAGGTCATGGTCAAATTCTTGTGTCCTCAAGGAGCTGACAAGGAAAAACTAGAGGAAGAAAGAATAACCTACCGAACATTACTGAGAAAGTATATATAAAAATTCAAGGCCACGCATGACTGTTACATTCTAGAATGTCATATGGGGGTAGTACCATGAGCTAAGGTGCCATGAGCTATTGTGAAGGACAATGAGGCCATGCCTGGCAGCTGGAGGAGCCACCATGTGCCATGCTAATAGCAGTAGTTCTTACTATCAGGAGAGTTCCTTAGAGAGGCAGTGGATTAGAGAGAAGTCACTATGGGTCAACTCTTTAGACGACGTGTGCATCTCCAGACACTGCAATCAGCAGAGTCACTGGAATGACAGAAGACATTGTTCAATACACTACCCTGTTCAATCAACTGATTACAATAACCTCAGCATCAAATAGTACAGCAGAAGTCACATAATTCAGATAAGCTCACTAAAGATTCAAGAACTCCATAAAAAGTGTTGTTCTTATAAGTTCAAAAAAAGACATCAATTTGAGCCAGTGAAGTCTGCCTATATAACAGAATACCAATTAGCTCAACTTCTCTGGGAAGCAATTGAGTAATATATATATTGAGAACCCTAAAAGTGTCTCTTTTTACAGGAATTACCTTTTAGGAATTTATCCCAAAGTAATGGTTAGAAATTCCTACAGATTTATGTAGATAATATTGAGTAGTTATATATACTTTGGGGGAAAAATACATCAAAAAATTTTAAAAATTTTCTCTGAATTTAAAAATTAAGGATGGTTTTGTTTTTATACTTTTTGTTGTATTTCAAAAGTTCTACAATGACCATGTATTACTTTCATGAATCAACAAATAAACAATAAATTTTTTCTTTTTTTACAAGGATTAACCATGTCACTGGGGTTCTGATCACAAACTGGGCAAAAACCTCTGGGTATCTTCGTGTCTCAGTGTGTCCTTTCAGAAAATAGGGACACAAACAACCAAGTTTTTTCAGTCTGCAAGTAAAAATTTTGAACTATATTACAGTGAAATTTATTGTGAAAGTATAAACATGTTTACAACTAAAGTACCTGTTTCTCGCTCTGTTTCTGTGAGATGCAATACATTCATCCAAGACTAAGAGACACACAGGAAATATACTTTTGTACTGAAATTGTACAATCACTTTTAGTCAATAAAAAACCATTTCGTGGGCTATATAGGCTACCCATTTGAAAGGCGCATCACTTGATCCCTCTCTGGAGCAAAATGGTTAGTTAGTAAACTTACACAACAGAGAGAAGGAAAAAGGAGATTAATAGACAAGTAGGCACCAGTGCCGCCAGAATAAACGTCTGTGAGCAAAGTTATTTCCCAAAAGAGGAACTCTCAAACTTCTTTGTGCATGAGATACATCTGGGAAGTCCTCTAAAAATTCAGGACTTTGAATGTCATCACATAGAATCAGAATCTCAGGGGACAAGGAAGAGTAGGTTTAGCAAGTACCCTAGATGTTTCTGATGCTGGTAGACTGTGGAGCATATTTTTCAAATGTCTTTAAAATATGCAAATATGTAAGTATTAGATTTCTAGGTATACAACTATCAATCCAAATCTCAGTAGAGCCCTGGCCAGGTGGCTCAGTTGGTTGGAATGTTGTCCCATGCACCAAAAGGTTACAAGTTTGGTTTCTGCTCAAGGCACATACCCAGGTTGTGGGAGGCCAGCAGAATTGGGACGCATACGGGAGACAACCAATTGATGTTTCTCTCTCAGGTCGATGTTTTCTCTCTCTCTCTCTCTCTCTCTCTCTCTCTCTCTCTCAAATCAATAAGAAAACATATCCTCCGGTGAGGATTATTTTTTTATAAAATTTAGATTTATAAAAATAAACAAAATGTATTTTGCTATTTATTTTGACACAATTTTCATAAAAATATTTGAAATGAAATAATGACGTTTTCGCATTCCCCAAATCTTCTTTCAAGCAATTTTTTTTACCTCTCTCCAACCCCTCACTACTGTTCCCCACCATTCAAAAGAGAGCTCATGATGAAACTATTTTTACTTGAATTTGCCTTCAATGTTATAATTCCTGATAGTACCAAATAATGTAACTTCTTTCCAGACAAAGAATGGGCAAATACTGTTAGTGAAAGCTGTTCTCAGTGAGGAAGCCCACACGAGCTCATTTGGTGATACTTATTATTTTTACAAATTAAACTAAAATTCTCATTTCCTTAGGAAAATAGGAATATGACCCAGAGAAGGGACGAAGGGGGAATGCAGAACACACGGGAGTGCACTTCTGTAGCACTCTAAGGAACAAGACAGGTGCACAGGGTAAGGAAACCAACTACAATTTATGTGAACACATGATGTTCGAATGACTATCAGACACTGTGCTAATCTTTCTAGTTATTTCTAAATGAAATGAAAGTCGTGAAATGGGAAATACTGAAATGGAGAGATATTTAACATCCTCATGCTTTACTATATCCATTCTCTTCTATATATAAGCACACATCCATCATTCTTTCACTATAACTAAGGATTCAAAGAATTTTTTTGAAAAAGTGTTCCTGAAATAAAGACAAATATCTATTTCTTTGTTTTGCTCATGCTGAATGGAAAGGGCTCCCCTACACGACTATTAACTCTTTTCTTTGCATGGACTTAAGGCAACTACCTTTTGGTACCAGCCTCCGCCAAGGTGCACATTTTTTTAACCAACTTCCATTAACTCGTTCATTACAGAAGACTGCTTGGCTGATCTTTCTGCTCTTAACGGCTTGTTTCTTTAAATGAACATGAATAGTTCTCAGAACTCAGAAATTGCTGAAAAGCCCACAGTTTGTTTTGGAGACAAGAGTAAACAGTGGCACAATGTGTGGATCTGTCAGGCTGAACAAGCATTATCTTGAAGTTGTTAAGAGTCCTCCATAATGGCCAACGCAAGAATGAAACTATGAAATGGGTGAGAACAGACGTGTCAGTGGTAATAATCTACTAACTTTCACGTTACTGGTAGACAAGAACAGTAACATTTGTGGTGGTTACATCAGTCCAGAAATCCTTCTCTTCAGCGGAATTGTCTGATTGTGGCACCCTATCCTTCCCACAGAACACTTTGCAGAAATATGATGTAGGTTTCTTCTATGGTCTCAAAATGAATGTTTGATAGTTTCCTTTTTTCCTCTGATATTTTCCATCCCCTTTTCCAGTTGTTTCCTATGCTTCATAGTTAATTTTTGCTTTCATTTTTTTCGGGTCCTTCTGCCATGGGCTCTAGTAACTCCTTCTAGTGTACATTTCATAGTTTCAACTACTTGGGTAAGGAAGGCAAAGTAAAGGTCTCAAAAATATTGAGCAACTGCCATTTATTTGTGTATTAAGCAGAATTCTGAGTGGGCTGAAACAAACCCAAAACATCAAATTTTCTAAAAAGAAACCTCGGTGACACCGGAGGCCAGCAGCAACAATCCTGCCCCGCTGTCCTGGGCTGAATTGTGTCCCTCCAAAATTCATACATTGAACTCCTAACTCCTTAATGCCTCAGAATAAAGAGGTAATAAAATAATAGAGAGGTAACGTAATTAAATGGGGTCATTGGGGTGGGCCCTAATCCAGTATGACTGGTATCCGCATTCCCCTGAAATCTAGACACAGACAGATACAGGGGGAAGATGGCGGGAAGACTCAGGGAGAAGATGGTCTTCTCCAAGCCAGAGAGAGGCCGCAGAAGAAACCAACACTGCTGACATCTTGATCTCAGACTTCCAGCCCCCAGAATTGAGAAAAAATAAATGTTATTTAAGCGACCCAATCTACAGTACTTCGTTATGGTAGCTCTAGCAAACTAATACACCTCCCCACCATCTACCACCCCATCTGTGGGGAAGGAATGGGGGCTCTGTGGGGGGAACAGTGCTCCAGGTGGAGGATCCAGGAAGAAGGGCATTCTCCCTCCCTAATATAAGTGGGAAGACCTCCAGGAATTTCATTCAAAAGGACTGGGTACACATGAGATGGGGCAACCTTGCCTATTTCTGCCTATCTATGCAGAGTTCATTAACTACTGCGTATATTCCAGAACTTAATTTGCTAAGAACTTTGCATACACTGTCTCATTAATCCTTACCACAACCCTATGAAGTAAATTCTCTTATGCCCATTTCACAGACCAGCAATGATATGCTTGAGCTGGCTACTGAGTCTTTTGTTCCAATATTCAGGAGTTTTAGCAAGCCACAACCCTGAAGAGCTTGAAATCACCATTGTGGCAATCCCTACAGATCAGGGCTCCTTCCCCTTCCCTTTGCCCCCACACATGCCCCGAAGCTAGTTTATCAGCACACCACAGCATGAGGAAACAGAGATGTAAGATATCTGCCCATATCACAGAGCCAGGAAGTGGTGGGACTGAGCACTGAGCCCAGTGACTCAAGTGCCCCAGCACATGACCTCACAAACTGTTTTCCAGAATCATGAAAAGTGGGCAGGGCAGCCTATCACAATTATAGAGTGCCCAGCTGATCTAGAATCCCATTCTCTCTCTCTCTCTCTCTCTCTCTCTCTCTCTCTCTCTCTCTCTCTCATTTTCCAATATTTATTCTCACACGCATTATACTCTGAGGACGCTTTTTTCCCTGGTCACTCAGTAAGAGCCCACGTGAAGCAGCTGATAAGCTAGCAGGCCCTCCAGGGAAGCACAAGGCCCCTGGCCCTCGGTGGGATAGGAGTGGTGGGTGCTAACATCATCCCTGCAGTGTCACCCTTTCCATCAAAGCTTTGTTTGCCCCAAAAGAGAGCAGCAGCTGCTTTCTGGATGAGTGGATGATTATACATGACCCATGGTTTTACAGCAAAGAAGAGTGAATCTTAAAACCTTTTGTGTTTCTCTCTGTGTGTGTGTGTGTGTGTGTGTGTGTGTGTGTGTAATGGTGTTCAAAGTTTTGCATTTTTAAAAAGCAAAAAGGGGTCATTTCAAAATGTAAACCTGCTAAGAGATCTACAGAAACAAAGGGAATCTCTAACAAGTGAAGGGAAAAAATCAATAATTCTCATTGTCTTACAAAACATTATACCTGGCCCAGTGGGTGTAGCTCAGCAGTTGAGCATTGACCCAGGAACCAAGAAGACACTGGTTTGATTCCCAGTCAGGGCACATGCCCAGGTTGCAGTCCCAATCCCCAGTGTGGTGCATACAGGAGGCAGCTGATTGATGATACTCTCCCATCATTAATGTTTCTATTTCTCTCTCCCTCTCCCTTCCTCTCTGAAATCAATAAAAGTATATTTTTAAAAACATTATACCTGACTTTATTTCTCTTTATTAAAATACTGGGGGAATATTTCATAAGCTATGTGGCTTCCTCACCTGTACACCACTGTGGAAAATGGAGATTGGT
The DNA here is from genome assembly GCF_963259705.1 of Myotis daubentonii. NCBI lineage: Eukaryota > Metazoa > Chordata > Mammalia > Chiroptera > Vespertilionidae > Myotis > Myotis daubentonii. The sequence goes on along the minus strand of NC_081845.1, from coordinate 12,289,870 downwards.
AAATAGGACAAGGAAGCAAGCCTGTCTCATCTCTTATATGTGATTACATCCTGGCTCGGCAATGAACTGATCCTGTATTCTAAAGAAATGTATAACGAGGACTCTAAACCTATAAATGGAAGCTAAGTGATTCAGTCCATAAAACAAGAGTTAGTAAATATCCAGACGTTAGAAAATAACTAAGTAGTATCATCAGACACAGGTCTTCACACACGTCAAGCCCCATGTTCTCCCTGCTTCTCTGGGCACCCGCCTTTTGTCTCTCTCATGCCTGTACTAGTAATCTGTTCTTTTCCATCAAGCATCAGTGGACACACAGCTTTTCTTTCCTGCAAAGGTACTCATCTATACCCCATCCACTTTCTTGGGGACATAGCAAAGGGATCGCTTTCCAGCTCATCCTCTTCCCTTTCTTCATGAGCTCCACAGTATCAGCACAAATCTATTTCAGCATTACTGTGCCCCTTTAAAGTCAGAAAACTTGTATAATCAGATGTCTTATTTTAACATGAAATTCACTGTAACTTCCTAAACTATAATTCTCCCGTTGATCCTTCACAATCTAGTCCAGTGATGGTGAACCTTTTGAGCTCGGCATGTCAGCATTTTGTAAAACCCTAACTTAACTCTGGTGCTGTGTCACATACAGAAATTTTTTGATATTTGCAACCATAGTAAAACAAACACTTATATTTTTGATATTTATTTTATATATTTAAATGCCACTTAACAAAGAAAAATCAACCCGAAAAAATGAGTTCGCGTGTCACCTCTGACACACGTGTCATAGGTTCGCCATCGCTGACTGCTGGGAGCCGGTCCATGCTTGCTGTTTCAAGGGACCTGGCATATATGGCATACTTTTCTTAAAATGTTTGCTCACCTTCTTGGCACTATGTGTTTTAACCAAGGTCACCTCTCCGAGAAAGGTTGAATCCCCAGGTAGGGATTTTCCCCTGAAGTTAGGGAGGGAATAAAACCCCTTAACTAAGTGCCAGGCGGGTAGTTAATCACTACAAACAATCATGCTTAAGCTACATAATCTTTACTCCCTGGAATGGAGATAAGAAACGCCCTAACCTTTGTAATAGAGATTGATAGGATTGAATCAACTGGTATAAATACAGATGTAACAAGACAGAAAGAGACAGAACTCAGGAGACAGAATTCAGAAGACAGAAAGACACAGAACTTAGAACACACAACTTAGGAGTCAGAATTCAGAAGACAGAACCTACACGGAGCCTGGAGACAGAAGAACTTCGCTGGAGAGAACATGGCAATAGATCCTGGACTGAACCTGACTATAGAACATGGCAAGAGAACCTGACTAGAACCTGGTGACTGAACCTGGCTGGAGATCTGAAGCAGAACCTCTCTGGAGATCCAAACCAGAACTTCACTGGAGATCCTGGCTAGAGATCCTGGCAAGGCTGCTGATCAACTGAACGCTGTCTCCATGTCATTCCTTCTTCGCCGACTCCGTCCACACCTTTGGGGACCCCTGGACCCGCTGGGTTTGGACCCCGGCATCTGGCGCCCGAACAGGGACCCCAAGGTAAGCACCCCGCACTCGGGACGGATCGGACTCCACCGTAGGAAGAAGGTGGATAGTCTTCGCCGACTCCGTCCACACCTTTGGGAACCCCTGGAACAGGATTCCCATAGGTAAGCCCCCCCCCCATTGAGAACCCCCACATTCGGGACGGATAGGACTCCACCAGGGTGCTGCAAACCCCCCTACAGAGGATAAGTAGGGTAAGAAGGTGGATAGTACAGAACTTAGATTGAGAAGATGTGCCATACTGAGTCCAAAGAAAGAAGACTTTGTATTGATTCTTAGATTGAGATGTGCCATACTGAGTCCAAAGAAAGAAGACTCTGTATTGATCTTTAGATTAAGAAGATGTGCCATACTGAGTCTAAAGAAATAAGACTCTGTATTAATCTTTTAACACATATGCTTGCTAGCAGAGGAATTAAGGTTACTCCCAGTCAGACAGAACATTTTATACAAGAAGTATGTCCATGCTTTTCTGAGGAAGGAAAGGTAAATGTAATGGCATGGGAGAAGGTAGGCCCAAGGAGCCTTATCCTTAACCCCACTGCAGCCTTTCCACCCTGGGAAAGTGCAGGATTGGCAAGCTCTCCCTGGGGTGATAGATCAGGACTCAGGTAATAGCGGAAAGCGCCAATCCTACTCTTAAAATGGATACAAGAGAGCATTTCAGGTTTTTCTTTTTAATGCCTGCTTTTAAAAAATAAAAAAGGGGGAATTTGCCGGGAGCCGGTCCATGCTTGCTATTTCAAGGGACCTGTCATATATGGCATACTTTTCTTAAAATGTTTGCTCACCTTCTTGGCACTATGTGTTTTAACCAAGGTCACCTCTCCGAGAAAGGTTGAATCCCCAGGTAGGGATTTTCCCCTGAAGTTAGGGAGGGAATAAAACCCCTCAACTAAGTGCCAGGCGGGTAGTTAATCACTACAAACAATCATGCTTAAGCTACATAATCTTTACTCCCTGGAATGGAGATAAGAAACGCCCTAACCTTTGTAATAGAGATTGATAGGATTGAATCAACTGGTATAAATACAGATGTAACAAGACAGCAAGAGACAGAACTGAGAACACAGGGCTTGGAAGACAGGACCAAGAGAGACAGAGCCTAGGCACAGAACCTACACAGAACGTTCTCTAGAGACAGAAGAACTTCGCTGGTGAGAGCATGCCGGAGGATCCTGGACAGGGACTGGCCTCGGAGCCTGGAGGCAGAGCCTGGCGAGAGAGCATGGCAGGGGATCCTGGACTGAACCTGACTGCGGAGATTGGCAGGAGAGCCTGACTAGAACCTGGTGACTGAACCTGACTGGCGAACCTGGACAGAACCTCTCTGGAGATCTGAAGCAGAACCTCTCTGGAGATCCAAACCAGAACTTGGCTAGAGATCCTGGCTAGGCTGCTGATCAACTGAACACTGTCTCCGTGTCCTTCCTTCTTCGCCGACTCCGTCTACGCCTTTGGGAACCCCTGGACCTGCTGGGGTTGGACCCCGGCAGCTGACCTAGTCTAAACTACCATGTCAGGTGGCAACATTAGGTAATGAGGGTGAGAATTTGAGATGAACACATTTTGCACAAATGGCATTTAAAAATATTATCTTCGCCCAAGTGGAGTGGCTCACTTCGCTGTGCGTTGTCCTGTGCATTAAAAGGTTGCCAGTTCAATTCCTAGTGAGGACACAAACCTGGGTTGTGGGTTCAATCCCCAGGTAGGGCACATATGGAAGGCAACCGATCAATTTTCCCTCTTCCATCGATGTTTCTCTCTCTCTCTCTCTCTCTCTCTCTCTCTCTCTCTCTCTCTCTCCCTCCCTCCCTCCCTCCCTCTTTCTCTCTCAGCATATCCTTGGTGAGGATTTACATATATATATAATCTTCAAGAAAGCACAGTGCCTTACGAACCATCTAAACTGTACATGCCAGGAATGCATCGAAAGAGAAGCAAATATAGTCGTTAATAGCTGTCATCCATCCGCCACTTTCTAGAAGCAGGGAGCACTGCTGTGTGACTTGCCTTGGGTCCACCGTACCCTCCTCGGTGCCCAGCACACAATAGAAACTTAGGTTTCCACTGGACTGAACTAGATTGTCCTTGAAAGACAGTAAGATTATCATGGAAAGTATGTGGATTTAGAGTCAGAAATTCCTGGATTTGAATGCTGTCTTGTCAATCATTACCTACATATAACCTCAAACAAATCTCTCACAATTTTAGTTTTCCTCTCCCTAAAAAATGAAGATGGTACCACATAAACCAAGTCTGTAAAGAATATTTATTGAGGAAACTTGTGAAAATTTGTAGCACATAGCGGGTGATAAAAATAATTGTTTCACTTTATAATTATTCTTTATGGAATTATATATTTCAGGTATTACATATTCTTTGAATCTTTCCTAATAGTGTTTCTTAAAAACCTCTTGGTTTAGCAAGCTATTCTTCAACTATACATGCAGGAGAGGAATTTCTATTGCTATCATGCTTTGTGATCTAATTCCATGCATTATTTAACCAAAAAGGTTGAGCCCTATTTTTATATCTATGTAGTTATGTAGAAATTTAGTTTATTTACTTCTCCTGCATCTCGGGTATGACAAGATATGTCTATTTCTGGATGCTGGAATTGTTTTCTTCACCTCAGAAATGACATGCTGGAGCCTAGATCGAAAACTCTTTGTTGTAGAGCAATCCTGAGTAGTGGGGAACTCTGCCTCAGGCCCATAGACCCAGATTTAGTTACTGAAATGTCAAAAGGCCCTGTGACATGAAAGTCTCACTTACCGGTCCTGGGCCCAGAGGACAGCATCTGTACAGCGTGCTTAAAGGAGCAGGGTACTCAACTCACAAACAGCCTATAAAAACAGCGGTGACGCTGCCTCAGTCTCTTTTGCTTGCAATTCCCATCCTTCTTGCAGAGCTTTACAGTGCCCATCGCGGGCACTCAGAATGTTAGGAAACCGTGAGCATTCATGCCACACTCTTCTGCATACACTACTCAGATCTGCTCCAGGAACCTCAGAAGAGCCCTACGACTATCCCCACTTTATGCATGAAGGAATAAGTGCACAGAGAAATTAAGTGATTTACCCAAGACCATGCAACAAGCAGGTAGAGAAGTTGGGATTTGAACTACATACTCTGTCTCCGAAGCCCATGCTCTCATTCCACTAGACTTACCTCTCCAGCGTATAAATGACAATTTAGTCAGGGATCAGAAATTCTAGAAATACAGAATTCTACCAAATAAGTGAATTTGACCACAGTCTTTCACTGAAGCTTTCTTTGTACTAAGAACTGTCCACGAAATGGGAGAAAAACTGTTGATCTTTAAATGGCAAAAGTAGGCTTACAGTTGTTTGTATGGAATAAATAGTATGAGAATAAACTGTGTTTTGCGTATTCACAACCTGATATAACCCTATATAAACCTTTTAGGTTTCTCAATAAATATTCCGAAGGGATCATGTACAATACAACAAAACTACTTTTCTGATGCTTCTGTCAAGGCCCACACCTAAAAGTCAAGCTGTTTGGGGTGTTTGGAAGAACCTAGTTTGAAAATTCTAATACTATTAAGTAGCATTACGATGCCTCACAGTTCGATGCTCTCTTTTCTTTTTAATTCTTATGGCTTTCTCCAAAGCAGCAGCTGCCAACCGGTGGCCTGTGGACCACTGGTGGTCCATGAGGTCCGAAAGGTTGGCAACAGCTGCTCCAAAGCACAGAGCCCAGGGATCTAGGCTCATGGACCACTGAAAACTGAATATGACAAAGGTATTCCTGTAAGAGATGTAAACTGACCAAAAAGGCATTAGAGTCAAGAAATACTGAAATATTCACATGGACAATTAGGATCATTCTTTCTTTTGATAAATGTTCCTTTTATCTAGAAATATGTCTGGAGAGAAGATGGGAGAAAAAATGATGACACGCTGGATGCAGAGGCAGAATCATAAATCATTTAGGGTACCTGAGTCATGAGGAGAGTTGCTCCCCATGAATAACTCTAAAGGAAAAACCTCCCTACTGAGGGCCTACAAGGAAGTCGTTACCGTAGGCGTAGAATATTGCTCTGTGGACAGAAGTGGAGGGAAATGGATGTTCTTATTCCTCTTCTTTTCTTTTTCAGCGTCCATTTTGATGCTAGGAGTTATGGCAAATGTTTGTCTTTGAAGCTAGATATTTGCTTAAAGAAAATATGCCTTTAAGATAGGGTTCCCTTGTTTCTTCAAGATTTAAAGAAACTTAACCTCCCACAGTCTCTGCTGAAATCCTAACCTATCAATAGGGGCCTCAGTGACATTTGGCAAATCCTAAAATTTCCCAATGAGAAATTAAAAGCTTCACTTGTAGGCACGTTAAAATGGCCTCTGCAATGCCTGGGATTGCTCTGCGCTGGATCAGATGGCAGAGTTGGGCTGTAGCCCATTAATGAGGCCTGGATGCACTTACACAAAGGAACAGTCATGCTTTCAACCTCGAGTTTTATCAATGAACTGACTAGATTCCAGGCACTGTCCCTCCGTTGCCTAGTGAAGGAGTGTTCATTGAGGGTTTAATCACAACTTCCCATCCACAGCGAAGGGGCCAGAATCCTTCGCTGCACAAGGCAGCCCCTAAGTGCATCAAAAGACAACACCAACACCACATATTTCCCTGTGGCTGCCAAGGCAAAAGGACCAGGGCTGGCTCACCTGTGGGCAAGCTTGATGCCCACAGTGCCCAAACGCAGCCCTGTCAGGAGGGCCGGGACTCTCCCGCCAGTCACTGACAGCAGACAGAGAGCCTGAGGTGCTCCATTCTGCTCACCAGAAAGGCACCCTGCTTGTGAAGTGAAGAACAGACATCCTTGAACTACTCTGAGGCGTCCAGCACAGATGCAGGAAGGACATATAATAGTGGGTCTAGAAGCAGAGACTACAGAGTTCTGGCCGGGGGCTCCTGACATTTCTGTAAAGCAGCTCTTACACAGGATGAGCCTGGTGTATTGCTGCTCTCCCCACAGGCCATTTCTAAACCAGCACAGTTTTCATCCCTCACGCCATTTCCCTTAGTGATTATTATTGCACTGGCAGATGCACTTCCACAGTTCTAAAATGCCTGCAGATACACTTTTTTAAAATAGGTTTTTATTGATTTCAGATATTAAGGGAGAGGGAGAGAGAGATAGAAACATCAATGATGAGAGAGAATCATTGATTGGCTGCCTCCTGCACACCCCCTATTGGGGATCAAGCCTGCAACCAGGCATGTGCTCTGACTGGAGATGGAACCGTGACCTCCTGGTTCATAGGTCGATGCTCAACCGCTGAGCCCACACCAAGTGGGCCAAATACACTTTTCAGTCTTTAATTTTATGCTACTATTTCTGCTGTCTATTACTTTGGACTACTCTCGGGCAGTGTTGATATCTGATATGAAACTTTCAGTTGAGCAAGGTAACAGGGCAATAAGCAAGTCAGCACAGGCACAAATGAGAGAAAGTGGTTAACAATGGCCTGGGGTTCCACTGAGATTGAGTCCTCACGCAGTTCCCTCTGTTCTCTCATCCTGCCTAGTTCCTGATTACTCTGACCTCTTCCTTGACCTTGGGTCTCTGGTGAAGTGGGGAGGTGGAGAAAGTTCTTGGGACAGCTTTGACTTTGTTGACTGTGAAGCATTAAGACTCCATTTAAGATCCAAAGAAGCAATAGAGAACTTAAAGCCAGACACAAAACAATTCTGCGCCCCAGAAAGTTTCAGAGTCACGACCATGTGCAAAGTTCCTACCACATGCCAGCTGCTCTGTATGTGGGTAACCATAGGCTGGGACAGTCCTGAGGCCAAAGTGCAGCCCATGTCTCAGACCACTTTCCAGACTATGCGCTGGACAATCAGTTCCAAGTTTAGCTTTGGAAATAAGGTCACTAATGTAAGTATTTCAAAATGCAGTTCAAGTATTAATTTTGCCTGCAATTCCTAAAAGGTACTTCTCCTGGCAATAGCAATTTAACAATCACTTAAAAATCAGGAGTTATGAGTCTGGAGACATAAAAGAGCCCAAGAATTCTACAATAGGTTAAGTGGCATAAATGCCATGTTCAGATGTTAGTCAACTTAATGCTTAAAAAAATGTATTAGCTATAAGAAAGGACTTTCCCATGATAATTTTAAACATGAAGTATTAGCCCTTAGGTACTTGGAGTACTCTAGGAATGGATTGTGCAGCTTAATTTAGTATTAAGGCTAATGAACAGTTCAAAATAAATGATAGATGAGTTAATATTTTCAAATGTTATACTAAGCACATATTAATATTCAGTGAGTAGAAAACCTTGGGGTCATCCATATATTTCTTGCATATTTAATGAAGTGCATAGATGAGAAAACTGAGGTAAAGAAAGACAGGCAGCCTGTGGCAAGGCACCACAGACTATCTGAATACAAAGTCTAGACCAGGAATGGACAGATGGAAGTGTGGAGCTACCTAGTCCTGCATATTCAGATGCTGGGACACAGCAGAATACACATCTAGTCAAGAAGATGATTCCTACCTGCCACATTCATGCCCATTTCTATCCGCTATATCTCCACCCTATCTCCACCGCTACTTCTTCACTGTGGCCTTTTAATTCTGCAGATCTAGCTTGAGTAACATAATCTTAAGGACTCCCTGATCACCGTATTCATCACTGACAGATGCTCACCTGGCTCTGTCACGACACCACCTTCCTAATCCATGACGAAGTGAACGCTACTAGTATTATAACCTATTAAGGTTACTATACAGCATCGAGCTGCTTTAAGAAAACTCCGCTTTTATTTCTCAAGTTGTTGAGATCTTCTTCTAATGGCTTATATAACTAAGAAGGCTCTGCTTTGAAGTCTTCGGGGCTGGGTGTGCAGTCATGCACAGAGGCCTACGAGGCATTAAGCACTGTTCGTAGGGTGCCCACATGTCCTGCTTGTTCCAGCATCCCCTTCAGTTAGTGATTGCTTTCACTCTCAGAGTGATCCCAATTTTCACAATCAATTATCTGCTTTATGCCTTCATGAGAAGGGCAGGTTTCCCACTGGCTCAGATGCCTCCATACAGGACCTAGCTAGAGATGTGAATCTCCACCACCGCCACCCAGGACTCGGAAACATTCACACGTCACATGTAAAACAGATTCAAATGCAACTGGAAATGCTTACCTCCTTGGCCTGCTCTTCTAGTTCCTGGCTGACCCTTACATGGAAAATAGCAACAACTTATACATTTTATAAGGCTTTCTTAATGCCTCTATAAAAAGGGTTTTTTAGGTTTTGGCAAGTGGATTTGTAAAAAGAAAATCCAGGGATGCTCTATATTGCTATTACCACTGGAGCATGTGTGTCTCTCAGAATGAACTATGCAAGAATTACATAGATGTGTCTTTTATGTACATGTACATATACATAAGTAGGTATGTGTGTATATAAATACATATGTAGGAAATGAAATTTTATAAAAACTAAATGGCAGTTCTTACAGTAATAAAATACCTAAGGGTAAGGTTATGTGGCAACTAAGGACAAAATTTTCAACATATATTCACAATAAAAGTAAAAGTATAAATATTGCCATTTGCCTCTGATTTTTTTTAGAATAAAACAGATTTTTTTGTTCCCATTTATTCTATCTTCTGCCTAATGTAGCCAAATTGATGGGAGGGAAAAATATAAAGTAGCATTTCTGCTAATAGTTAAAACGCAGAACAGTACAAATAAATACCAACAACTGCTCTCTAGTATGGCTTAGCAGAATTCTACCCCAAAACAAATGAATACCCTGGATGAGTAGCTTCATAGACTGAGGCCAGCAGAGCCCTGTGGACATGGGCTACTGTGGAGTACAGCTGTGTCTCCGTCCTTCCCCGGCCTCTGCAACTCAACCGGCGCAGTTACAATTGTATCTGGTCTGTACGTGAAAATTCTAAGATTTTACTTGAAATACCTTTTTTTCTTGAAAACCAGAAACTACATGAACTCACTAAGTCCAATAACCAATCTTCTCAAGTCTTTCCCCGAATTAGCTTCTCCTTCAGTTCTGTTAGGCTAACGATTTAACCACAGGAGCATTATCGACAGGCAGCATATGAGTTTCTAGGGATGATTAAACCAAAGGCCAAATCAATCTTTTCCTGGTAAAGTTCTGGATTTGTCTTTGGGATGTTCTTTCTCTCCTATGTTATTAAGAAGACCAGGACTCCAGTTTGGCAAACACCAGAGGGAAAAGAGAGATTGCTGGGTACGGCAGAGGTTCCCTCCAGGGCACTGCATCAAAGGAAGCCAAATGGATCTACAGACACCGGACAAGGCACAAGGGACAGGGGATTAATCAATCCAAGTTCATGTTGGGTGACTTTAAAAAAAAAGAAAAATATCTGCTTCAGTATTTTATTCCATAGACCTGTACTTCACCAGCATTTCCTGAAAGAAGTGACTCCATCCTTCAATGTTGAGGGGGGGGAACTAAGAGCTGTGGAAAGGAAATGTAGAGAAAGAGCAGCAGCCATTGTCCAAGTCTTCAAAGGCAGAGTTGGTGGAGCGTTCCAATTAAAAACAAACCTAAAGCAATAACCCTCTCAACATCCACCAACTCCCCACCTGAGAGGACTCAGACATACACCATCGAGAGAGAGAGAGAGAGAGAGAGAGAGAGAGAGAGAGAGAGAGAGAAGTGTGAGCAAAGGACCCAATCCACCCATCGGAATGCAGATCACACCACAGAAGCTATTGTTCTGTCAAGAGAAAAGAAAACTCGAGGGAGATCCATTCATTAAAGCCGCAGCAGATGGCTGCTCTGCAGAAGGGCGCAGCATGAGGCGGGCCACCGGCTGGCAGCGCGGCACAGGCAATATTCACTCCCAGCTGCACTTTAAAGTTCCTTTCAGAGGCTCTGCCTTCCTCCAGCAGACGCTTTGCAGGGAATCCCTTGGACTTAATGGACAACTTTAAGCACAGTCCACTGGCAATCAGGACGGAATCGCTTTCCATTTCCCTTGGCTTTGTCTCCCGCCCGCCCTGCTTGCACCACTGTCATTCTTTGGCAAGGGTAGGCTTCTGGCAAAAAGAGCATTAATGTGGGGTCCATGAACACTGCCCTAGGTCTGAACAGGGGTCTTTTCCCAGTCTCTTATCCCTAGCATATCCCTTGACCTACACAGCACAAAGAAGCAAACTTATTCACTATTTTTTTAGAGGCCAGGAGTATAAAAAGAAAGAATAATTAGATCATGTATTCAACTTGCAGAAATGTTTTCTTTTACCTTTTTCTTTGTTATTTGATATTGAATCTTATACATACTCCCCATTTCCTCCAGATCATTCAATTCCACTAAATTTAATTTTGCTCATTTTTTTTTTGTAAAATAAAATCACATTGCTAACATTTCTAGTAAATGAAGGGGGTTTTTTCCCCCATCTCTATAACAATTTTATGTCCAGATTATTATCAAGACATATAACTTCCAGCCTCAAACCCAACACAAAACTCTTCACTCTTTCTAATATGACTTTTTGTTGTTGTTTTTCTTCCTAAGAAAGAGATTAATTAAGCTCTTCCTTTTGGCACTGAATTTTGTATTAAATCTTTAGACTTTTCCAGCCTTGCTCCAAAGCTCCCTCAATTCATTCTGGAAAGATTCTGGGCTCTGAATAAACCCTAAAAAACATCTTTTTCTCATAGATCACATTCATGATACTGAAACGAGTTATGAAAAGAAATGTTCCTGTTTGGGTCTAACAATAGAACACCCAGGCATGAGTGAATAAGAAAATCATCACTCAGTTGTGCATGTCTGTGATTTTTATTTTAGTTTAGACATCTTTAAGAAAGTATTCTTTGACTATATGTTAAAAATTTGAAAAAATTCTTTCTTTTTAGGAATGACTTAGACTATTTAAAAGTCCTTCATTTGTTAACACTGATGTCTCAACATCTGCTTCTGTTAGTGACTTAACTGTAATTTAGGGGATTATAATTCCAACACTGCATATTTCAAAATTAAAGGCTTTGAGTATGTTTAATAAAATTATATTAGATGACTTCCCTATATCTTAGTTTTATAATGGAAATCTTCTATTTTACTTTAATTTAGGGCTATATGTACCAGGAATGTTTGGAATAAATCAATGGCCAGAGTCGTACACATTGATTTTGAGTCACTCCCTCTGGAGAATGAGGCCCCTACAAAGGAAAGACCTTTGTCTGCCAAAGATCTTTCATCTAGCACAGAGTACTCAATAAGTGATTGTCAGTGTTTCTCAAACAAAGGTAGCAAAACCAAGGAATGTGGAGGCAGCAGATCACAGTCACCCAGAGCATTGCCTCTAGCGTCCAGCTGATGAAGGTTCAAGCTTCCTACTATGGCACCATGTGCTATGGAATATTATTTAATCTCACCAAGCATCCAAAAGTTAGTGAGGGCCACAAGAAATGCCAGTTCAGCCATGCCCCTGGTAGGGAAGAGTGTAAACGAGCTTGATAAATACTTCTCTGCCATCTTATTAGAGAAGATGGATAACCCCAGAGCAGAAACAACACCCAGAATAAGAAAGAAGGAAATGGGTAGCTTGGAATCAAGACCCAGTTGAAGGGCTGTGAATGGGAGGCTGCAACATAGAAGAAAAAGCTGCATTTACCAAAAGGGTTACTTAAAAATACGAGACTGCCGAAGGAGGGGGACTCCAGACTTGCTAATGGAGAAGCATTTCATTCCAGAGAACAATAAAGAGGATGCATTATCAAATACAAGGACTCCAATTATCCCCCAGAGAGAGACATATGTTACTAAAAGTGAACAGGGTAAATCTGTGACTAACCAGGAGGGTACCATCTTCTTGGTCCCATGCCACCCGTACTACCATTCACAACTCCTTCAGTGGAGATCTACAGTGATAGGTCAAGAAACTGAAAGCCTCAGGGACACAAGTGAACAGATGATATTTTCAAACATTGTCCAACCTGAAGGTGATCATTACATGAGGGAAATGAGCATATGAAGTGAGAACAGTAGGTTCCACAGATACTGTTCAAGGATGGAAAGTTGTTTTTTTCTTGTTTTCTTTTTTCTGAGCTGTGGCTTACAATGCCAGAACCTGGGTTCTTAGAAGGGGTCAGATGGCATCTCACATAAACCAAGCTTTGGCAGGAGGCTTGCCAACCTAATAAAGAGACTTTAAATTTGAATTTGTGGAAAGAGGAGAAAAAATATGAGAAAAAATTAAGGCCTTTGTCAAATATCATATGATGGAGGACAGCAGGTATGCATGAAGATGAATAAGCAATAACTCATAATGCTGAAACTTCCTAATAATTCCAAGAAGAAAATAACAAGGAAAAAGTGTTAGGATTAACCATCGAGTACTTTTTTTTTTAATCATCATATGCACGTACTATAACTCTAATACTCTAGTTTAACTTTAAGAAGTGAACAACTTGAACGTTTGTAATGCTCTCAAATAATCACAAGCAGTTTACCTTCAATTTTTCAGAAAAGCTGTGGAGACTATTTTACTTACATAAACACACACATATATAAATATATGTATATATAAAAGCCCAGCAACCAGAATGGCAGAACGAACAGAATGACTGGAGGCTATGACGCACACTGCGGCAGCCAACCAGCCTGATCCAGGCCCCGATCGTGCCCCCCCCACTCGTGCCCCGGGCCAGCCCGGTCCCCGATAGGCCCCCAACACCCCAATAGGGGGTGGGGCCGGCTGGCCAACTGCCCACAGCCCTTTCCCCTCCCCCCCCCAATGGCCTGGCCCGATGGGCTGTCATCAGGGCGGGCTGGCAGGACCCCTCCTGTGCACGAATTCATGCACTGGGCCTCTAGTGTATGCGTATGTATGTATATGTGTAATATATAATGTATATAATGTATATGTGTATATATATGTAACTCATATATAATATGACAGTTACACTCCCTAAATAACAGTCTCTTCATATGTAAAACAGGGTAATAAATTCTGCCTACCACGCAGGATGTTATAAGCATTAAGTGATATAATGTATGTAGCAAGTACTAAATAAATAGCAAATTTGTGACTATATGTTCAAAAAAAAACTTCAAACAAGTAGAAACATACTCTCTATTGTAATAGATCTTTTCCAATAGAAACAAACCCGGCTATACATGATTTAAGGAGAGCCAGTAGTATACCCGCCTGAGATTGGTCAGCATTAGGGATGGACTGGGCAAGTCCCAAGTGACCCGTGGATGGGAACAGTGCTGGCCCTGGGAGCCCTGGGAGCCCCGGCAGCTCGCCCAAGAAATCCCTGCCAAGAGGGATTTCTCAGCTCTGCCTCCAACCCACAAATCTGCTGTGCCTTGTCAGAGACGGAATCGGCTACATTTTTTCATGAATACAGACCGTTTAGGGACATAGTGAAAACACTCAGACTACACATCCTAACTGAAATTAAGAGTAAGAATAGCTGCATACAAAAATAAGAATCACATCTCAAAAACTGCTTACAAATCACTCTTTAAAACTGGAATCCGGTGAAGTTTCGTTAAATTTGCCTTGTTTGTATGCAGGCATTCTCTCTCTAGAGCAGATGCACCCATAAAGATGGCAGGCAGTAAAGTAAGCTGAAACAAATCAACAAATACTTGCCAAGTGCTTACATTTATAATATATTCTCACCGTGTGCTTGTGTTTACGTGTGTGTGTCTGTGTGTTGGTAGAGGCGGATCATAAGAAACAAAGTTGAAAACTTTTTTTTTTTCAGAAATAAAACAAAAATAATAAACTACAGTGTCAGTATGTAAAGTTTACTCAGTGTGTGTCACAGTATTTTGAACTTTTCAACTATACATAGCATTTTCCAATTGCAGCAGAATTTATACTACATTGGCAATGAAGTGGGACAGCTGACCTCACAACTTTGACCTTAGAGGTTTGCCCCTTCCCTCACCCAGATCCTTTATCTTTTGCTTACTAATGGCCTTTCAGCTGCCAATAATTGATACAGACAGCATGTCGTAAGCAATGTGATAACAAAGAGACCGGAGAACTGGACTAAGTTCATTACAGAAATAATTCTCCGTAATTGTTTCTGTTCAATATCAAACAAGACTACGAAACATAATTACAGAAAATTATCTTGTGATGGCCACTTATGCTACTTTGCAAAAATAAACAACAATGAACACATCCATTTTCAGTGCATGTCTCACACCTGCAAAGGTAGACTTCACAACGCCCTGAGGAGACTGGATCTGTGGACGGTGGAGGAACATTCTCATGGAGGTATTGTGGGCTGAGTTTGTGTTTCTATGACTGATGCTTAAAGAGTCTGAAGCACCCTCTTTACTGCAGATTTATGGTCATTGGGCCACTTGAAACGGAGGCAAAAGGGAAACCACTGAAGCAGATGGATGACAAAACGTGATGTAAAGCTAAAGGAACTTCTTCCAGTATCAGCACAACCAATGATTTGACACAAACTGAGGTTCAAGAATATTTTCAGACGTTCCAAAATGGGAAGCCTTTCCATGGTTTGGATGTGGTAAGTAACCTTCATGTTCACTGAAATAATTGAAGGAAAAGATTTCTACTTGATAGAATATTATAATAGAGCCAACTCTTTTGGCAAAGACTTAGGTCATTTCCATCACAAGATGATTTCAATGATCTACTACTGATGTATGTTTAAACCCATAAAGAACTTTACATAAAATGTCACACTGACATCACCGTCCATAGTCTTAACAAGTGGTATTCATTCAATCTGTTCAATTTTTCCTGACGTTAAATTTTCCAGTTGTTTTTTTTTTTAATCCAATTAAAGGTGGAGCAGAGAATGTTAACACCACGTCTGATAACAATATGCATTTTGCTCATGTGACGGAGGTAACTGTGTCACTTGCCTAAATTCCAACTTATAAGCTAGGGCTTCATTGGAGACCTTGGCAAGTTAATATATTAGAAAAATTACAACCATTTTAAGTTGGTTCAGTAAATGTGTTTAGGGTACCTCCACAGATACGGTCCCAGCATGAAATATCAATCATCTGTAAACAAGTTTTTTAGAGTTACATTTATTATATTCAAATGAAATTTGAAATGAAGCACTCTGAATTTTAGAAATCCATTAAAAGAATCTTCAAGACTCAATCCAAAATGGATCAACTACAAGATTAGTATATTTGACAGAAAAAGTTGCTTTAGAGGCACTTGACTATTGATTGTGCAAGAATTTGAAAGAACTCGAGACTGGTATGATATTTTGGCAAAGGATAAATTGTGGGCTGAGAGAAACTGATCATAATTTTCTCATGGATTGGCTAAGAAATAAATAAAAACTAAAGGTTTTTATTTGTTTCCAAATTAACTCATTACTAGTAAAAATAAGTTATATATATATATATATATATATATATATATATATATATATATATATCCCTAATATGCAAATAGATCAAACAGCAGAACCACCGAACAACTGAACAACTGGTCACTATGATGTGCGCTGACCACCAGGGGGCATGCGCGGAACATGGTGGGCGGAATGGTGGAACAGGTGAGTGGGGACGCCAGACCAAGGCAGGGTGCCGCTTGCTGTTATCGGGGCGAGCCTCTGCTGGTTACTGAAAATTCATTGCTCCCGTGCACCATGGTCCCACCCGGTGCTCGCACCTGCTGCTGGTGCTGACCCCACTTGCACTTGCTGCCAGCGCCAATCACCCCTCAGGGCTTCTCCACCTCCCCCTGCTCCTGAGGGGTGATCAGGGCCGGCAGCTGCCACTCACACCCTCTGATGGCACCGGCCCCACTTGCTCCCGCTACTGGTGCCAGCCCCAATCCCTCTGCGCCATTTCCAGGTGTGAGCAAGGCCGGTGCCATCAGTGCATGGGAGCAGCAGTGGCAGTGGGAACAGGGTTGCTGGCAGAGAGGGGACCATGGGCTGCCACAGGAAGGGCTGAACAAGGGTGCAGAGGATGGGCCGAGACCCACCCCGGTGCACACCACAGCCTCGTGGCCCACAGTTCCTTTCAAGGTGCACGAATTTGTGCACTGGGCCACTAGTAAAACAAAAATCACAATGGCTAAAACAAATCTTAGAAAATAAGGTTTGGTAGAAATAATCAAACAAAACTGGCAATGACTAGCCATTGATAAAAGAATTAAATCTTCCTGGTAAAATTTCAATCATGACACGAAATTCTGATTCTGTGAAATAACAATTTCAATGGCAGAAACTATAATGATTGACACTTTAATATATGCCAGAAAGCTGAATAATATATAAATTGTTCTTAAATTATACAAAATGTAAATGGTCCAATGAAATTAAATTTTGTAAATAAAAATAGGCAAAAAATGGAATGAGCTGTTCTATGTAAAATGGAAGTTGCATAAAGAAAAGACAAAAATTAATTGATGCTCACTATTAAAAATTTAAACTCCCTCACATGAAGTCATGAACATCCTCAAAGATCAAAACATTTCTGTATCAAACTGGTGTGGATCTCTTGACAACACGTAGAAAAATTTATTCTCTCTCTTTCTTTTTCCTGGATAGTTACAATACTTAAACTCATAGTGCTTATATAATTTATGTTAAATATTCATATTTTGTAACAATAATAGAATTAGGTCTAAATCCCAGAATGAGAGTGGGTGTTTTATTGTCACTGAGACTTGAGTTCAAAATCCTCACCATACCACATACTAGTTGTGTGATCTTAAACAAGTGATTAAGGCACCATTGGCAAATACCAATATCTGGCAAAACATATGATATCTCAAAGTGTTGCTGAAAGGATTAGATGATAATTTTATAAAATGTATATGTTATTAGCCTTTCTATCATTGTTTCCTTTCTTGATAATGCTTGAGAATGAGGTATTCCTGGCACACAGTAGGTATTCAAATATAAGGTAACTTATGCAAATGATATGATGATGAGGAAGAAAATCTGTTTAGCTAACTCCTGGGTGATTAGCAATAACTATTGAGTCATGTTAATTTTATGAATGATTCTCAGACATAGATGGATATGGATCCCAGTTGGGGCGGGGGGGGGGGGGGCGGGGAGGGGCTGTTTTCATTCAGAAAACTCCAAGAAAACAAGGAATAGGATTAAATAGCTATGGTTTAAATAGAGGCTCAAATCTTCAGTGCTACTTGAACAACTCCATAGAATGAATTTGTTTCTGAATCGAAAGCTAACCTGTTGCATTACTGGCAACAGAATCAATAATTTTCAACAGCAAATAGAGTATTGTATGAAGGAAAGGAATGAAAGTCACTGGCTTAACAGTAAGTAGGCATTTCACAACCAGATGAGCTGCTCCTGACATCTTTTTGATTCTTGGTTTAGATTCCTTGATTCTTGAAGGCTCATTATTGTGGTAGTTGCTACTGGCTTTGTTATTATCATTGATTGGTTTGGACTCCAGGGTTTCATCAAGGATGTCACCCCTACTCTGCAAACGTTCTTCACTTTGTCATAAATAGAAGAAGAAGAAAAATAGTTAGGGCTTTACCTTGAATGTAAACAATGTGGTGAGACTAATTTGCTTCTAAACATTTTAAAATAGCAGAGAGCTTTCCCAACATGTTTTCTCATCTGAAACATAAAAGCCTAAAAATAAGATTCTAAAGACAGAATTTCTCAAGAAGTACTGGGGCTTTCATTTTACTTTAGGAAACACTTTTTTTTTTAACAAAGAATTTATAAATCAGGAAGATATGTTTAGATTTTTCAAAAACAAATATAAACAGCACAGCCAGCATGTGGATGGATATCAGCTCTTAAAATATGGAAGGAGAGAAACTATGACCAGGGATCAAGTCTGATGTCCTCCTTTAGGTCAGTGAGCACCATACAAATTCAAATACAGCTGGCCATTATTGTTTTTCTAAGAAAAGTTTACAGATGATGATACATAATCTAAAAAAAATCAAAACACGAGAACAACAAACACAGCCGTAGTATAGATGAAATGTCCCAGATGACCCTCAGAAATAAAACTCCATCCTCCACCAACATTTCAACAGGAAGTGCCTTCCGCCTTCTCCTGATGGCGAATAGAGGCTGCATCTCTTTATTTGTCCCATTGGATAGTCAGCAAATCCATTTAAAAGAGATCAAAAGCAATGAGCCCAGAAAAAGAGCTATGTACTGTTATGTATTTCTCTCCCCTACTGCACTCATTTTTGGAATGAAAAAATGATTTCCCTGCATCCTCTCTCCATGCCCCTGCCCACCTCCTCTCTACTTGCTTAAACTGCCAAGGCTAATTGCCAGCAGGAGCTCTTCAATCAGCAGAGCTCAGAGAAAAGGCTGATTTAAAGAGCACCCACTGTGCGCTCCTGGCCAGGCCAACACAACTGAGGTGGCGCGTGCTCATTCCACTCTGCTCATCATCCCTCATGGGGTGGATTGAACCATGGGTCTGTGGGACCCAAGGAGAGATGTGTGAGTTCCCTCGGCCCCACTAGGGCAACACTGAGACAATGACTGATACCCACTCAGCTTGCTTGGTCCTGCCTGTCTGGGCTAATTTAAAAGGAGAACATTCCTAATTTTAAAGTAGGAAAGCAATGTGAACATAAGTACAATCTTTTAGTTACTTTATAAATCATCTCCTCCCTACTTCTTTTTTTTCTTCCAGAAACTCCACAGGAGGGCATCTGTTCTATTTCCAGGTTTATACACTGTAAATCTGTTCCATCTGGCAGTTCTCGGGAAACTTATGGGATAAAGATACTTTGGATTCCAACTGGCTCCAAAGTCTTTAAGGAACTGTCAGTCAGTATCAGAAGATGAATTGGGCCGTGTGGAAGATCCAGGTCCTGACGCCCATGTAATCTTAGCATACCGTCACTTGCTGTTTAAACACAAGAACACCCGAGGAAGAGCCCCTGAGGAAAGGAAATAAATGCCAAAAATTACATGCAGTACTTGGCTGGGCTGAAGTGAGACTCGGATCTGTCTGGGAAGTAGAGCTAAGTGATACTTGTTCTCACAAGTACCTTTTTGCATCCACTGATTTACATTAGGGCAGAGAGGCCTTCTTGGGAGAAAAACACACTTGCATCACATCTCCATTTAGAATTCAAGCATCTCCGGGCACATCTGGTAGAACTCTAGAAGTAAACGAAATGGACGCCAAGGTTCGGGAGGACAGTGGGGACTGGCTACGAAAGAAAATCCTGAAGTTGTCTAACACAGTAAGCCAAGGTGCCTGGGGGTTGGAGCCGGGGGGGGGGGGGCGGCGGGGGGCGGGGGTATGACATAGTTATAAATGCAACATTCAGTCACTTAGTACTTAAATCCACTCAGACAAAGCTACCTGGAGAAATGTACAAATCCCAGCCGGGAAAGAACTCCTAGTAAATGTGACCTGGCAAAGCCATCACTCTAAACTCTGCCACAGCTTGACCTTACAACCCGTGTTCTGGGACCTTCTGATCTGAGTATTACCAAGAGGAGGAAACATCCTCCTTCTTCCTTCCCAAGAGTTGGCCAAGCTGTGGGGGCAGGTGGAAGCTTGTCAGAAGGAATGTTAAGGACTCGGCAGGAAGCTGCTCCTCCATCCGGGCAAATGCATCATGGAATGGGGCAGGTGGCGGGGCAGGAGCCTCGCTGCAGAATGGACCAGCAGCAGGAGGGGTCCTGAGAGATGGTGAGGCACGTGAGGCAACTCCGGAAAGTTTATTGGAGGAGACTGGAGCTTCTTTCAAAACAAGTAGAGATTTAGAACAGTGAGATTTAGTTAATGTACACATGACCTGGTGTGGACTATGAACCAAAATCCTAAGAGGTGACTTTTTCTCTGGTCCTGTGAAACCAACTTATCCAACTGAATTTCAGGGAGTTTGCTTGCCGGCGGGCTCTGGACTGTTAAGTGGTAACACTGAACGGTGTAACTTTTTTTTTTAAATATATTTTATTGATTTTTTACAGAGAGGAAGGGAGAGGGATAGAAACGTCGATGAGAGAAACATCGATCAGCTGCCTCCTGCACACCCCATACTGGGGATGTGCCCACAACCGAGGTATATGCCCTTGACTGGAATCGAACCTGGGACCCTTCAGTCTGCAGGCTGACACTCTATCCACTGAGCCAAACCAGTCAGGACTGAACAATGTATCTTATTACTGAGTGAAACACACAAAATTTATTTTAGATAACAATATCAGAAAGAATCGCTTTCATTTCAGTGAAGCCATTAGATATAATAGTTTATTTTACTCTTGTGTAACCAAATATTGTCCCAGCATGATAAATTTTAATTTGCATAATTGGGCAGTGAATTCTACCAAAAGTAACTTCACATTTATTGAAACCGGAATTCACTTTACAAGTGACTTTTTAAGAAAATATCTTCTACAAATTGAGGTAAACTATACATGAACTATTAAGGCTTCTCTTTGTGACTATTAATTCTATTTTAAAATGTAACCATAATTATCAGATATTCACTTATCAAAATTTGTCTCCTCAATACTATAACAGAATATCTTCTTAATATGATCCCTTGAATTGTCCTCCACCATATAAACCTGTTTCCTTTAGCCTTTCTTTTTATCCTCACTTGAGGATATGTTTTTCTTGATTTTAGAGAGGAAGGGAGGGAAGGAGGAAGAGAGAGAGAAAGAGAGAAAGAAAGAAACATCAATTACTTGCCTTCCATACTTGCCCAGACCAGGGATGGAACCCATAACTTAGGTGTGTCAGGGCAACTGGTAATTGAACCCACAACCTTTTTGGTGGATGGGACAATACTCCAACCAACTGAGCCACCTGGCCAAGTTTCCATTCGTTTTCTATAAGAAATCCTTTCAATCAAGAATGGTTCTGTATGCCTGCAATACCAAACTGTACCATATTTCTAAATGGCTGTCTTTAAAAAGGAAAGCCAATAAAAATATATATTTAAAAATAAACAGGGAGAGAGAGAGAGAGAGAGAGAGAGAGAGAGAGAGAGAGAGAGAGAAAGAAAGAAAGGATTGGAAGCTATGGGCTTTGACCTACAAGAAGCAGGTTAAATGGCAAACTCGTTCCTAGGTGCCAAATGGCACTGCTCAACATGATTTAAATTTCAGAAATCACCCTTTAGCTGCTCACTCCCTTCTGAGCCCTTTCACTATAGTTCATGAATTTCCCTCCACAATGCCTTGCTCTGTCTCAGCAGAACCCTGATCAACAGTCAACCTTTCAAAATAATTTCCACTTTTGTTATTCCTACTGAATAGAAATCGGTGGCAAATTCCACCTCAATTTGAAAAAAGACCTAGGTCAGGACACGCAGTAAAACATCTTCCACAGCAGTGAGCACTGAGCCCCAAGAAAGTGCACAGCGATTTAGAATCTGAATGCAGAATATTCATAGAGTGGTGGACCCCGCCATGCCCAAGTGTATTTTGCAATTAGCAATCACAAGAGGCCTCTCTGTCAGCTAGAATGAAGGCCTCGCTGCCCCACAACCTTCTGGCGCTTGCCAGGGGAAGGGAGAAGGCCAAACAATCAGAGCACAAAAGCAGCTTTCTCCTTCCCTTTTTCCATGGAAGAGGAAACACCCTTTTTTCTGAAATCCCTCATAAACCAAGGTGCCCAGGGGGCAGCTCTAACTACAGTTCGGGGTAATTTACATGGGTTTATATTCTCCACTATTCTTTTCGGGGGCGATTAATTTCTATGGCAACCACTACATCACAAGACATGTATGTTTACTCAGAAATACTGTGAGTGTGGCATACCTTCTTTAAAAAAAGATTATAAGTATATATGCATGAAAGAAAATGGGCATCCCTCTAGTATGATGTTGTTTTTAAGACAATGTGCTTTTCTAAAACAGTAAAATTTAGAGTGCTTCTAAAGCCTGCTTTTGTTGGGAGGAAGAAAGTAGAGGAAGAGGAGCCTATATACTAAATATGGTATGCACGGAGAAATAATTTAAGCTTTAAATATGCAGGGTTTATAACACCTAACATTGTATGCAGACCTGGCAGATCTAAGAGGCATTACTAGTGAAAGGCAGAAGGAAGGAATTGATTTTCATTAAGAAGTGTTGCATCTCAATCTCTGCCGTATCTATCATATTCATTTCACAAGCATCAGTAATGTCTCTGCAAGTCCTAGTTATGAAGCACAAAAGGCAGAAGTCCAGCAAGTTCTGAGCTTGCCCTTAGAGCTTTAGTGGGAAATCAACATAAGAAACTGGTTTTGTTACAAGAGGGGATGGGCCTCACTCCAACCGCACCGCTGGCTTGCCCAGCCCAGGAATCCCAATCAAACAGGATCAGAAAAGTCTCCAGAAGTTCACATTTGCCAGCTGCCACCGAAGGAAGGCATGGACCAACCTCAGTTACTCTAAATTCTGGAAGTCCCATGTGGTCTTTTCACTTCCTGAAAACTTCCTATCATTCTTCAAAAGACACGGTTCACACAGCACTCAATTAAACCACAAAGCAAGCTATTACAAATGAGCATTTGAATGGCATGGTCTTACAAGAAGAAAAGCCTCAATCTGTCTGAGATTTGGTTCTTCCATCATTGTTCATCTTAAATTGGGGTAAAGTTCACTTATCCGCATAGAGACCACAACAGGCTTTCAAAAGTGTTTTTTGTTTTGGGGGTTTTTGTTTTTTCGCTATTTTTGTAGGTATAGTGTTGTGGTTAAGATGACAGACTCTAAGGACAAACTGAACTCAAGTCTCAGCGTGGCTACTTGCTCTGTTGCATTGGTTTTCTTCTCTGAGACAGATAATGACTGTTGAAAAACTTGAAAATGTTTTAGGCAACAATAGTAAAAAAAAATAATAATAATGTTACTTTCCCACCTACATCAAGAGGCACCTCTTCATCCATGCTTCTAAGAAAACAATAGCAACAATGAAGCAGATAACTGCCTCCAGACATAGTTCCTGTGACGATGCTGCATGTGGTGAAGCTGGCAGGCAACTCCCACCTTCCCCACTGTGGAAATCCAGAGGGGATTCCAGAGCGAATTCCAGAGAAGCCTGGCACACTCCACTGCACCTTCTCTCCCTCTCAGCCTTCATTACATCTACCTGCAAGTGAACAATCCCTCCGCTGTAAAGATGAGCAAATGGTGTGCCAGGAAGTGACTGTGAGGAGGAAACTGGTCTTGCAAGGCGTGTCAGGCCATAAAAACTGTGAAAAATGCACTGTGTGTGTGTGGGGGGGGGGGGGGAGATCATGTTATCGCTGGCCCCAGGACAGATCATCGGATATGGCCTGGGGACCTCAACACCTGGGGGCCTTCTTGTAAGCCCACGAAAGGGGGCGGAACCATATCTGCAAGACAAAGACCCCAGAAGGTTATAAAAAGTGAAGCCCTCTGCATGTTTCTTCACTCTGATTTGGAAATTATTCCCGGAGTCCGCTAGTGTTAATAAACGGCACAGCGTCCCTCCCTTTCTCTAGGAAGCATGCTTGGTATTCTTTGGTCTTCTGCAACAACTGAACCATATGTGAATGAACAGGTTAGGGTTTAGCTATTCATCAACCATGAGCTTAGAGAGAAATGGGCCACGGGCACCGTAAAAATCAATCTGGTGATTTGAAGAACATTTTTAGGGATCATCAAAGTCAACAAGCCCCAGCTTTAGCATGCTAAATTCCTCAGACTGGGGTACTTGGAAAACCACTACCTGTACAGGACTACTGTTTTGTGTTTGTTCATTTGTTTGTTTGTTTGTTTTTGTAACAGCTTTATTAAGATACATGATAACATTGTTTGAATAAAAAAAAAAAGAGCAAACTATTTTTTGAAAGACGTTACTTTTGCAATGCAAGCAAGAATAGACTTAAGTGTGATATGTGATAGAGGCACAATGATGAGCATAACTAAATCAAATGCTTGCCAGGTTCAAACCAGCCTGGTAAGTTTCCAGCATCAAAGATAACCAAATAACAACAATAATTATAATAGCTAATGTTTACTGAATACTAACTGTAGCCAGGTGCTCACAATATATCCTCAAAGATCTCTGTGGGGTTGATATTATGATCATCTCCTTGATAGACGGGGGTATGAAGGTTTAGAAGGGGACAAAGGGTGGGGGTAAAGAACTCAAAGCCAGGCCATCTGACCCAGACCAGTGCCCTTAACCTCTATTCTGTGCCACGCCCCTTTAAAATTTTACCCCGGAGAACTCTCTGAGGACAGCACACAATGGAGTCTTTTACTCCATAATGACTTATATTCATTCACTTGCTCAAAAGCAATTACTGAGTGCCCACTGCAACAGAAATCTGTGAGGAAGTGTAGGGAGTTACTAAAAGAGATAAGCTGGGACCCTGCCCGCTAAGAAAGGAAGATAAAATTGTAGAAAGATAAGATTGGAATACAAACAACCATATTTCAAGGTGGTCTGTGACTTGCAGTTAGAAATGGTAAAGTGATGTGAGTACCAGGTTGCACCATTACCTTCCCTAAGACACCTTTGATGTTCAGGTACGTATTGGGAAGCTAATTTAGTGTTAAAGCTTGGAAAGAAGTTTGCCAAGCCCTGTGCTTTGAATCAAAGGGAAACATTTAAAATTCCATATTCAAATTCTAAATACTTTAGGGCTGGATTTCCCTTTAAACAGGCCAAGGCACTAAAAACAGTGTTCCCACAAGACAGCTTCAAGATACTTCTACAGCTGGGAAACTTAGAAAAGGCGACACCTAGTCCAGTCCAAGGAGCTATCCCCTTGGGAGTTTCCTTTCCATGGTCACATGTCAGGACGGGAGGCCAAGTGTGGCAGTGCCCTCACTCCACCTGTTCTAGTGTGGCTTCCATCATGAGGCCCTGACTTACCAACCCCCAAGCCCTCCAACCCAGAGTCTGACCTGAGACCCAGGAAGTACAACCACATGGCTAAACATTTTGGAACTAGGACTTAGCCCAAAACTACCACACAGCCCAGCCGGCGTGGCTCAGTGGTTGAGTGTCGACCTATGAACCAAGAGGTCACAGCTAGCTTCCCAGTCAGGGCACACACCCGGGGTGTGGGCTCGATCCCCAGTGTGGGGCATGCAGGAGGCAACCTATCAATGATTCTCTCTCATCGTTGATGTTTCCATCGCTCCCTCTCCCTTCCTCTCTGAAATCAATAAGAGTATATGTTTTTTAAAAGGAATACTATATAACCCAATCAAGGTCAAAGTCATTTTGTGGGATTGCTATCCGGAGGTTAAGAGCAAAGCCCCTCTCTATGGCACTTACTGAATTGGAAGATGTGAGCCCTGCCTTCCTCATGGAGAGACCCCATCTATAAAATAAAGTTCAGAGGAAATAATTAGAGCCAAGAGATGATGCAACAGCAAAGTCCTGACAACAGCCTTTTAGCCCCTGGACCCAGCTGTGCCTAAGGCCAGTCAGCTGGGAACTCCTGAGGACATGAGAACACACACCGCATCCTACCTTGAGTTAGGTTTCTGTCCCTGGGAGGAAACAAAATGATATCGACTATATCTGCTGCATAGAATGCCCCATAACAAGGCTTCAGAACCAAGCCTACACAAGGCCCCTCAGCATCTGTGAGACTTTGAGCAATTTAGCAAGCTCTCTGGCTCAGTATCTTCATCTTTAGAATGGAGATAAAGGTTTAAGAGCGTTTAACAGTATAGTAATCATAAAGCACTTGGCACAGTGACTGACACACGGCAATGCCAGTACATCTGAGGGCTACAAGAGTCACTATCACCATCATCATCGCTATCATTGTGACAGTCAATTTTATGTGTCAGCTTCTGTAGGGTATGGTGCCCAGTTATTTGGTAAAACACTAGTCTAGATGTTGCTATGAAGGTATTTACAGAGGTGCTTAACATTTACAATCAGTTGGTTTTAAGTAAAGCTGATGACCCGTAATAATGAAGATGGGTCTCATCTAATCATTTGAAGGCCTTAAGAGCAAAAACTGAGGTTTCCTGGAGAAGGAATTTTGTCTGTAACAGAAATCCTGCCTGAGTTTCCAGCCTGTTGTCCTGCCCTACAGATTCTGGACATGCCTGCCCACAACTGTGTGAGCCAATTCCTTTAAAACCTAAGAGAGGGGTCGGGGGAGAAGAGCTAGAGAGAGAGGAGCTGTCTTAACTGCTCCCAATCCCTTTGCAGGACTGGGGTTATGATCCAGAGCCCCAGAGGATGCACAGCTCCCCGAAGCAAGCCATTCGTGTATTTGATTGACTTGCCCTGCTGTTCTCCAGAAAGCAAGACAATACCAGGCTTGTCTTCATCAACGACCTAAGCATGGCATCTCATGGAGGAACAAATATCTGTGGCTCACATTGTATCCATCTCTAGCAAAAATCTGATGCATGATTAGAATTTATCAGAGGAAATAACTGCTCTGGAGGCCCAGTTCTCATCTCAGAACTGTGCGCTGTGGTGTTCTCTGAAGGCCCCATTTTTAAGTCATTATATTTCCACCAATAGATGTGGAGGGGACTTGTTTGTTTTTAAGCAATGCACAAAGAAAATTGATCGCCTCTTCCCCAACTAATCAGTATTGACATCTAAAATGATAAGCCAAGGCTCCAAGTCCAGGAATTGATCCAGACTGAGGAAGCTGAAAGCCACGCATTCTCTCTGGGAATGCAGAGACATGTCCTCCATGTGCAGCAGGAGGCCATGTCCCCTGCCCTTGCCTTCCTCCACCCACGCTCTGTGACGCTATGTCTAGCTTCTCTCTGACTTACCATCCATTTACTATGGGGCCAGGTCTGTGCTAAGCACTTCATATATTTTTCCTGGATTTTGCTTTCCCACAATCCTCTTTTCTACTCAGAAAACACAAAGCAGCATGTTTCTGGAATGAAAGGGATGAAAGTTACATATTTCTGATGAAATAGAAGAAGAGAAACCCTGCCAAATGCCTCATAAAAGCTGCAACACCTGCTGACTAAAAATAGCTGCTTACGCAGTTCCAAGGAAAAAAATCTGTTCTTTCCTTTCAAACTCTGGCTGGAGAAGTCTATCTCCATGAATCAGATCATCAGCCATTGATTAGCTTCTCTAATTAGCTCCTTTAATGAGTGCAATACAAATACAAGGCTTCTTTATAGGTGGAAGATGGAGGGAACCCAAGCCAACATGTGGCCATGCTTCAAGCAGAAATTCTGACCCCAGAATTCAAAATGTGTTGCCTATACCATAAATACAAGTCCTGCTCCCAAAGAAAATATGATAACAGCATGGTTATAATTGCTTCATCATTTTCATGTGACTCAACTCCCAAGACTGCAAAGGAACTCAGATAGAAAGCTCTTTCTCTGCCTTCATTCTTATGCCTCTTCCATACATACTTAATAGGCTAAGCATTAATTATGAGAATGGCTAGCATGTTTCAGGCAGGTCTCAAGAGCTGTAAATATATCTTATTTAATCTTCTTCAGTGGCCCTATTGGGTAGGGGTTCTTATTGTGATTTCACAGATGATGAAACTAAAGCCCAGAGAGTTTAGGTCACTTGTTGGAGGTCATGCAACTGTCACATCAAATAAAGTCAAACACTGACCACCATCATACCCATTCACCTTTCACTTACATGGTGCTTACAATCAAAACCCCTGGTTAGAGAAGGAGAAGTTAAGTGGGCATCACAATTCTCTATTTCTCTTCGCCAACCATCTCCTAGCTGGGCTCCTTGCAACCAATTTGCTGTACTCAAATTCACGGTACCTACTGCAGGCAGCCGGAGCTTATCAAAATGTAAATTGATCATGTTACTCTTCTGCTTAGAGTCTCCAATACTGCCCAATGCTCCCAAGATAAAGTACACACAACTTAGCAAACTTCCAAAACCCTGAATGATCTGGCCCCTACCTACTCCTCCAGTCTCTAACATCTCTCTCCCTCTCACAGAGCTGCAGCTATCTGAATAGATCTCATTTCCCCACACGCACCATGCTTTCACTCACAGTCTCCTAACCTGTTGCTACCTCTGCCTAGGACATTCTCTCTCTCTCTCTCTCTCTCTCTCTCTCTCTCTCTCTCTCTCTCTCATTTTCTGGCTATGTCAGTGGTTCTCAACCTTCTGGCCCTTTAAATACAGTTCCTCATATTGTGACCCAACCATAAAATTATTTTCATTGCTACTTCATAACTGTAATGTTGCTACTGTTATGAATCTTAATGTAAATATCTGATATGCAGGATGGTCTTAGGCGACCCCTGTGAAAGGGTCATTCGACCGGCAAAGGGGTTGCGACCCACAGGTTGAGAACCACTGTGCTAAGTCCTCCTCAATCTCCACTTGTCAGCTTAGCTGTCTCACGCTCAGAAGCCTTCGCCACTCCCTTATATCAGGTGATCCACAGTTCTCCGCTGTACTTTGGGAGATCTTTCACATATCCAGGGACTAACACCAGCCTGGCACAAAGCAGACTCAAAATAAATGCTTACCAAACCAATGGGGAAAAATGGATGACATGATGGGGAAGCCTATCATCCACCATACCAACCTCTGCAATACATTGTGTAATCCAGACCAGCTCAGGGTTATCAAAGGTGCCAAAAGTATGGATAGCCATGGCATCTCTCAGTCACAAGAGCCCATTCCTTCCACTCTCTGTGCAACTGCATCCTGGGAAAAACAATCTTCCATACCACAGACTGATTTAGCAAACCTGCCTCTGTTCTTCCTTGGCAGATATGTCTAGGCTGAAAGAGGTCCTGGCTGGTAGTTGTAGAAGGTCATCAGTCTCAGGGTAAAGTGAGAGAGATGTGTGTATCAGTTAAGGAAGTTCATGGCTATAAGTGAAACAAATTCTACCTCAACCTGGCCTACGCAATTAGGATATTAATAAATATCCAGTACAATAAAAGTTCAGTGACTGAGCAAGCTCCAAACATGTAGCTCGGCAGTCAGTTGCTCAATATCATCTTTAAGGATCCAACTGCTCTGTCTCTCTCTGGTCTTCTGTCCTCAGCATCATTATACAGCTGGCTTCCTTCATTATCATGGGGTAGCTGACAGTAACAGTAGCTAAACGTCTGTTTTCTTGATCAAATCCAGAAGGAAAAGAGGAATATCTTACCCCACCATCAAATGTAAGTCCTTCCCTTCCATTTGATTGGGCCAATATGGGACCTGTGCCCACTCCAAGACCAAAAATAATCTGCAGGCCGTGTAGTCCAGAAAAATGCCAAGAACTAATTGGCTTATATGAATCATCTGGGGTGAAATGGATGTACTTATAGGGGGATCGACAAGAGACTAGGAAATAAATCTCTAATGCTAAGGATAGAAAAGAAAGAGTATACTTATTTCCACCTAACAAAATTATACTTTTCTCTATTTGCTCCTGAAGATATCACATATAAATACTCCATTTTCTTTTTTTTAATATCCTATATAATAAAAGCATAGTACACAAATTGTCCCCTCAACCAAGAGTTCAACCAGGGGGCAGCGCTGGCCAGGGGAAGGGAGGGCGTACCCAGCCGGCAGCCACTAGCCACTAGGGACCCTACCAGTGCATGAATTTTGTGCACTGAGCCTCTAGTACAGCAATTCTCAACCTGTGGGTCGCGACCCCTTTGGGGGTTGAATGACCTTTTCACAGGGGTTGCCTAGGACCATCGGAAAACATATATAATTACATATTGTTTTTGTGATTAATCACTATGCTTTAATTATGTTCAATTTGTAACAATGAAAATATATCCTGCATATCAGATATTTACATTATGATTCATAACAGTAGCAAAATTACAGTTTTGAAGTAGCAACGAAAATAATTTTATGGTTGGGGGTCACCACAACATGAGGAACTGTATTAAAGGGTCACAGCATTAGGAAGGTTGAGAACCACTGCTCTAGTGTGTGTGTGTGTGTGTGTGTGTGTATGTATATGTATGTATGTATATACATATATATTCTTTTTTTCCAGAGAGGAAGGGAGAGGGAGAGAGAGATAGAAACATCAATGATGAGAGAATATCATCAATCACCTGCCTCCTGCATGCCCCACACTGGGAATCAAGCCAGCATCCCAGGCATGTGCTCCAACCAGAAATTGAACCCATGACCTCCTGGTTCATAGGTAGATGCTCAACTGCCGAGCCACGCCAGCTGGGCATACTCCATATTCTTTCTGAATGTGTGGTTCTTCTTGCTGATGCTAGCTCCTCTTCAAGTTAATCATCTTCTGCAGACATGCTTATGTTGAGTCAGCATTTGACGTTTTGTGGCTTTTGCTCACAGCGGCTATAGAAACTGCTTCATTCAACCTTTCACAAAGGCAATACAAAAGATATCAAGAATGTAAGCCCAAGGACTTCATTACTCTTTTGTATGTAGGCAGATCTTTGATAATATCATAAAGCAGAAGTTTCTATCACTTCACATTAAATAAAACATCCCGCCTTAATGATGCAACAAAGGCTGGAGGGGTGGGGGGTCGGGGGGGAAGGCTGTCACAGTTAACAACACATGGGTACTGCCCTGCTCCTCAAGGTATCACACTTGTGTGTTCTGAAACAGGAGT
This sequence comes from Myotis daubentonii, assembly GCF_963259705.1. Classification (NCBI taxonomy): domain Eukaryota; kingdom Metazoa; phylum Chordata; class Mammalia; order Chiroptera; family Vespertilionidae; genus Myotis; species Myotis daubentonii. The sequence continues at coordinate 12,258,823 of NC_081845.1, read as the reverse complement.
TTAAAAGCCAACTAGCTTTTAGCCCTAGTTGGTTTGGCTCAGTGGATAGAGTGCGGCCTGTGGACTGAAGGGTCCCAGGTTCGATTTCAGTCCAGGACACATGCTTGAGTTGCGGGCTCGATCCCCAGTGGGGGGTGTGCAGGAGGCAGCAGATCAATGATTTTCTCTCATCATTGATATTTCTCTCTCTTCCTCTCTGAAATAAATAAAAAATATATTTTAAAATAGAATTATGTTAAAAGATTTTTTTAAAAGCCAACTAGTTTTTAGAAAAAATATGTATGCTAACGTCCATTCTACTCCACTGCAGATAACTTGTCAAGTGATCCTGAGTCCATCTTTGCAGGGTTTATCTAAATATACTGAGGTATCTAATAATTCCCTGGTTGTAACTCTAATCTAATATACAGGATCTTCAACTTCTAAACTCTCCACATGGGCTGTTCGCCTCCCCCCCGCCCCCGGACACAAGCACATCGGAACCACTGCTGAAATGATTAAGCTATCGTTTTATGCTGAGATCCCAGCTCATGACGAATGAACACAATATATATGCTTTAGAAATAAACTTCATTTGATTTGTCAGGAGATCTTTATTGTCATGTATAATCACATACCATAAGAGCTGGACAGGGAATTAATGACCATGTATTTCAAATGACTTGTCAAAATTCTCATAGCTGTCACAGATACATTCTCAATGATTTATTGACCAATACCTCTGAAAATCTTCTAGTGAAGTGATACCTGATCCTGCTGATAGAAAGTCCTAGACATACTTCAAAGACAGCAAAGTTGGTCTCTGGTGGTCTCCCATGCTTGTGTGTTCTCCTCTAGCCCAAAAGGCTAAAAGCTTTCACGTGGTACCACTTTTCCCAATGTAAAAATCCAGCAGACCTGCCATGATGGCCAAGAGCCCATGTTCCAAAGATGCCTGTAAGCAGTGCTCCACCCTTCATTGTGCTTGATTTCAACTCTTAAAAGGAAAGCAATCTAGTTGGTTGACGGAATAATAACTGATGAGCTAGATTAAAATATACTTCAGAGCATAAACCCAACCTTCTATGTGTTTGTACCCCCTAACCGCACTGAGGACTATGCTTTCCTTGCGGCAGGCATGCAAAGGATATAAATCTAATCCTGTTTAATTTTCCCAGGTTGATGTATTTAAAGATGAAATTTTACTCAAATTAATGTTTAACTGGAAGAAATTATCTAGGAAGATATTTATGAACAGGAATAAAAAATATTCTTCCTTCTCCTCGCTTACTTTGAGCTACTTACTACCATGACCTTCTTACTTCTCCTTCCCAGACCACCATAAGTACATCATTAACTCATTAAACAAGTATTAGCAACATCTATTATGTTCAACAGCCATGCTGGGCACTGGACAGAAAACACTAAACAAGCTAGACGTGGGCACTATTTTCATGTAGCTTTCTTGGCAATCGGTTTCCTTCTGCACTATTTTTTCCTGGGCATTTTAGCTGCCACAGATGATGATGATGATGATGATGATGATGATGATGATGATGATGACGACGACGACGGCGACTTTGAGCAGGGCTTTCTATATGTCAGATTCTGTTCTACATGCTACACAGTCCTTACAACCTATGAACAGATGAGAAAGGAAAGCCTCCAAGACCAGAAAAGTAAGTTGTTAAATGAACAAGGCAGTCTAGATGCTAAACTAGCCTTATTCTTAACCTCTGCTGCCTATAATGAGCATTAAGTGCCTTTTATTTTCATTTCTACAATGGGTTATCCCATGGGAAATTTCTTAAAAGATAGAATGGAAAACTTTCTATTAGGAAAAGAGGTTGATAGAAATGTCTGTTGAGTTTTAAAAGTATGAATAGGACTTACACAGCACACGGCAATTTTTGTCCTAACTCTGGCACCGTTCAAATTATCTTTCTATACCTCTTTATATCTTCTACCTTCCATAGATCAATTTTTAATTAAAATTAAATTCACTGCGTTTTAAAACTCTGTGCCAATCACTATCACATACATTATTTGATCATAAAAATCAGAGAACATTAACTTGCTGAAAATAATTTCTCCTTTTGAAAGGGCCACTAGAAGATCATTTGTCCCTTCATCAACAAATATTTATTGAGCACCTACTTTATGCCATGTTCTGTGTGAGATGTTGGGTAGAGGATACCCTGTGAAGTAACAACTCATTGGGAGGGTTCAGAGAAGTAACTAATGCTGACTGTGAATGACAGAAAATAGCCTGAATATGGAAGGGGCATCTAACCCAGACTTGGGGGTTGGGTCAGAAGGTTGTCAAAAACATAGGTGTCTTTGTATTTCTGTTGAAGAGTTACAAAATCCTGTAGACTGAGCTTCTATATCACAATTTATCTTTAGAGAATACTCTACAGCAATCATAGGTCAGTCTAGCAGCATCTTAAAATTGAGGATCAAGGCTTTATGATGACATTCACTGCCTACTTTATTCATTTCTTAAATCCAAAATACTTCTACAGAGAAAATTAATAATTCACCAAAATGGGAATTTTGACTCAGAATAAGGGTGCCTTTGATTCATTAACATGCCACATGCCTTCTGTGACTTTTTTCTTTTTTCACTTGCTAGCATTTCCCTTAGAAGTGTCAGGAATCAACATCCTATGCCTCATGAAGCCAAGAACTTTAATGTTTAAAATAGCAGAGCAATACTAGAAATACAAGGGTAGTTCTCTGTGAGGCTTCCCTCCCTAACACTCCACCACCACCTACCCCCGCCCCGACTCCCCAGCATTTCATTTCCTTATTATTTCATTTTAAAACGTCTTTATTTCTTGCGTATATCTTGTGTATGTCTTATCCCCCCCGCCCCCAAAGAGTTTGTGGTAGAGCATATCAAGTTGTGAAAATTTCTTTTTAGAGAAAGAATGTATCATAGACTTTGGCTCGTTCACTGGCTTCTCCAATAGAAACTAAAAAAGAAGAGAATCCTCAGGTTTCCAAATCCAATGAACTGCTTTGTAGCTGTGAAAATGGAAAATGGGAAAATGACAACTGTGTTAAGAATTTTTGTTGTTATATCTCAATTCATCAACCCATAGCCCACCGAATTGCAGTTCCTGGTACACTGGTCCATTCTGCGTGCATTCTCATCTGCATCCTTTCAGAATCACCATTTTCTTTGACAAATTGATGATCCCAAATGAGTACGCTGATACCCATTGTTGTAAATGCTTTAAATGGTGCTTTTCGTCTGTCATCACTGAAGGCATATTCTCAGGTCACAATTAACTTTGAGGCTAGGGAGGTAGTAATTACAGTCTCCTTTGCATTGGAAGCAAATGAGTCCATTTATCAGCATTAGAGTCGCAAATGATCAATTTTCTAAAACTAGTGCAAGCAAGGTCCTCATTGCCTATACTTCTTTAGGCTTGAGAGCACCCAACTTTCATTAAGAAAGATCAATCCAAAATGCATGTATCCCATTAGGGACAGGAAATAAATGGGAAGCATCAAGGAAGGGAGAAAAAAAAATTTTAATAAAGAAGAATTTTTCCTGAAAAGCACTAAAATCACACAAATTGTTAGAACCAGAGAAGGTAAAAGAGAGTAAAATTTTAAAGTCAGGTCACCGGGCTCATTATCGCCTGGAGCTGAAACGTAACAAAACTATATATGGCTCAGGACAATAGGGGGACAAATCCTTACGGGGTGGCTGTTCCATTGGTGCTTTCACACTTGCAGATTCAGCTAGCTCCGAATAGTTTTATTTTCATTTCATAAGTGACACCAATTCAATGTGGCTTCAAAATAAAACATTAAAAAACAAAGCATTCTTCTTGAACCAACTCTGAGCAAAAAATAAATAAATAAAAGCATGGTGAGGAAATTTGAGGACTATCTTCAAATAAGGAAGACAAATTATTCCAAATGGAAAACTATTCTCTACCTATCTGTATGTGTGTGTGGCGGGGGGGGGGGGGGGGGGAAGATGCAGAATAAGACAAAAACAGACAGTCAAATAGATCATTACCAATAATATATACTACTTGGGAAATAATATACAGTATTAGATAGATAGATAGATAGATAGATAGATAGATAGATAGATAGACTCAGATCAGACACACACATATATATCCTCAGAAAGATTCAGAGAGGAAAAGTAGGAGACAAGTAGGTCAAGATGCCATGGATCAATCATCTTCATTTGTCTCTTGTCTGAGAACTCATATATTTCTGAGACAGTAATGACCCCAGACATTATGATGACATTTCGCGGCATGGTGAAGGGTGGCTGAGGGTGGTTTGTTAACCCAACCTCTCCATCAGCAGACGGGATCAGTACAAGTAAACACGCAATCTTTGTAAAGACTGTGTTCTTGCTCTGCAAACTCAGCTTCAAGTCTAGTACCCTGACCCTGCTTCCAACCAAATGGGTGCTCCCCCGTCTCCTCTGGCAATTCCGGAGCCATCAGTGACTGAAATAGCCAAACATGAACTTCATTCCCACGCTCTGGGTGATGGCAGTGTTCAGTGTTCCTTTGGTTGGTTTTGTGATGTTTCAGACTTACTCGTAACTAGTTAAAACTGGACTCACACTATTTTCAAGGACAGATACCTCCTTTTAACGACTTGAAGGCCGCTCACCCAGCTTGGCAGTACTGGTGGGAAAACAGTTAACTCTGTGAAGCTGCGACTATCCTTTCTGGGCTATCTGACCACACACACCCTCCAGCACAGACCTCCCGCTTCCCACCCTCTGTTCTCCCACCACGCACTTCCCTGCCAACTCATAAGCCCCCCTGTTGTCCAGCGGTCACCCCACCCTGGGATTTTCCGCCGCCGCTCACTGCCCACCAGTGTGCAGAGGTCTGTAAGGCTATCTGTGGAGGACAGGCCCTCTCTGAAAGCACAGTGCCCCCCAGCCGGCAGCAGCACCCAGCGAGGCACAGAGACTCCAGCCATCCCTGGGAACCCATCGTCACAAAGAGCTCCTCTGATCCCGATAGCATCTGGGCTCCCGCTCATTAGCACATTAAAGCTGCTCTGTCCCTTCCTCTGAGCTGCTCTGTCTGCCCACGGCCGGCCTCTGTGGAGCCTTTGAGCCCGGGCTCATTTTGAAAGCTCTCCAGTTCAAGAGGCACCAACCCTTCCCCGAAGCCTGTCAAACTCTCCTTTACAAACCACAGGTACCTTCGAAGCACCATCACTCAGGGCCACGATCGGACAGCCGGACCACATGCCTTCTGCCCAATCAGGCGTCCCAAGACGAGGCTTGCTGAAGACAAAACCAGTTTAAATATATGTAGTTTTCAAAAAAGAAACACATGGAAGTCCACAGACTTGTGCCTTGTTCACAGATGGGCGGGTTTCACTTCAGAATCTGACAAGCTCATGAGAAAAACGACGGGACCAGAACAGTGCCTGCACCCAAGTCCTCTGTGTGCTGGGGGCCCTGGTCAGCATTTATCACCGGCCTGGTGACAGCCCACAGCCAGGAAAACCGGGCTCTCGTTTTAATTGTGTGACCAGGATCACAATTGCACACTGACTGCTTGGCAGTTTTCCAAGCCCTCTTCCAGATGTTATTTCATTTAAAAATCCCAAAAAATGCAATGGCAAATGAAGGGCTAGGATTATTTTAACTGGTTAACAAATAAGAAAATTGAGACCTCCCACCCCCAAAAAAATCAGTTGCCTGAGACAAAACATATCACATTCTGAAGGGGACAGACACTATCACTCCAATGGCCCAGATGCAAAACCTCTAACTGACTTTTAATTCCCCCGTCTTTCTCCCACACTCCACTCCCAAATATAATCAGAACCAAAATCCTCCTGGGCTCCCTTAAATATGTCCTACAGCAATGTCCTCACTTTTCCACCCTAACTGGTTTGCGCAGTGGTTAGAGCATCAGCCCCCGAACTGAAGGGTCTCAGGTTCGATTCCCAGTCAAGGGCATGTAGCTCGGTCAAGGGCACATATATCAATTGCAGGCTTGGTCCCCAGCCTCAGCTGGAGCATGTACTGGAGGCAATCGATGTGTCTCTCTCACATCAATGTTTCTCTCTCCCCGACCCTCCTCCTTCCACTCTATCTGAAAATCAGTGGAAAAAAATATCCTCAAGTGAGGATTTAAATATCCTATATAATAAAGAGCTAATATGCTAATTAGACCAAACAGCAGAACCACCGTCCAGACGACCTTCCAGACAAAGCCAGGGCTGAGAGGGCCGGCTGAGGCTGCGAGGGCTGGCTGAGGTAGCTGGGGCTGTGAGGACCCAGCCCTTTGCATGAATTTCATGCACCAGACCTCTAATAGATATATATATATAGGTATATAGATATATAGATATATAGATATCCTCACTTTTTCATAGCTGAATTCACTAATGGTCCTTGCTTGGGCCAGGCCTGTTTCTGAGTCAGCCCTTTCCAAGACCTATTCTGAGCAGCAGTAGCTTCTTTCTGCCCATCCCATCCCAACCTCGTCCCCACCACAAATGTCAATAAGCACATAACACTGCCCTGAAATCCTACTCTACTTCTTTGGTGTATATCCTTTCAGACTCTTCAAAAGGACAAATTCCCACTTCTCTCCGTATAATTATCCTACCCCTCTCCCATCACCTACACCAGTGGTCGGCAAACTCATTAGTCAACAGAGCCAAATATCAACAGCACAACGATTGAAATTTCTTTTGAGAGCCAAATTTTTTAAACTTAAACTGTATAGGTAGGTACATTGTTATTAACTTAATTAGGGTACTCCTAAGGCTTAGGAAGAGCCACACTCAAGAGGCCAAAGAGCCGCATGTGGCTCGCGAGCCGCAGTTTGCCGACCGTGGACCTACACCATCACCCTCATTGAGACCCTTGCTCAGAATTCACAGAAAAGGAGAAGCCACTTGCCAGGAACAGCCTTTTATTGCCACCACCAAACCTACCAGTTACCTTCACTTAGACCCACACTTCTGTGCCTCCCCTCCTGTATGAGGAAGGGTGCCCTGGCTTCTCCCAGTGGCCACCGGCCCTCTGCATTATCCCCTCTGTTAAAAGAGTCTCCCTTTACTTTGCTCCTGGTTAAGGCAAAACATCACAAAAGTTACGTTTTGAACCCTCACCTCAGGTTCCCTCCCCGAACCATTCCATCCAGGTTCCATCGGCACCGCCACTCTGAACCTGTGCTTGTCATGGCCCCCAAGGTTCTCTGATCATTTCTCTGCCCTTGATTACTCAGCACAGCCAACTGCTTCTTTCCTCCCTCTTAAAACCCTTCCTTCCTTTGGCTTCTGAACACCACCCTGTCCTGTTCTCCCTCCTACTTCACACCCCTCCTTCTCCAGTTCCTTAGCTGGGTCCTCCTCCTCTATTTGACTCGGAAGTTGGTGTACTCACCAGATTGGGACCCCTCTTCTCCTCTGTCCACACAAGACCACCCCTAGTGACTCCTAAATCCAAATCCCTAGCCCCTGACTTCTCCCCAGAAGAAACTCTTTATTTTCTACTCACAAGCATGTTCCTCTCCCAGTCTTCCCCATCTCACATAATGGTACCATTACTCACCCGATTTCTCAAGCCCAAGAAACTGGAATTTTTCTTTATTCTTTCCTTCAGCAGCCTCATCAAATCACTCATCCAGCCCCTTGGGTTGCATCTCTCAATGCAAATCACTGTGAACCAATCATTTCTCTCCACCTCCATTACTCCCTCCAACATCCTTCCTCCAGCAGCCACTTACCTGTCCTACAATCCACTCTCCAACAGCAGCCAGGGTGCTCTTTTCAAAATACTAACCAGATGATTCCTCTGCTAAAACCTTCATTACTCCCTATTCCACTTAGAATAAAACCCAAGCTCCTCTCTTGGCCTACAGGCCTAGCTTTGCATTATAGTGGAAAGTGCTACCCCTCAGGGTTTACAAACAAGGGTCAGTGTGCGTGGCCGGACAGCTGGTATGGCTTCACTTCTAGCTCTGAGGGGCACAGAGTTGGATCTATTCAGCAATTCAACAAACAATTATTGAGCAGGTAAGACACACCATCTTGCTATTGTGGATACTTCAGGGAATAAGACATGAAGGCTCCACTCTTATGGAGGCTACATTCTAGTTGGTGGCAGGCAATAAACAAATATATAAGGAAGATATTCAATTGTGCTAAATACTATACAGGGAATTAAAGTGGGGTGATGTGATAGAGAGGTAATGGGTGGTACTTGCTTATTTCACTTAGCGTATGCTCTCCAGGTCCATCCATGCTGTCGCAAAGGATAAGATTTCCTTCTTTTTTATGGCTGAGAGGTATTCCATTGTGTAAATATAGCACAGCCTTTTTATCCACTCATCTACTGATGAATACTTGGGCTGCTTCCAAATTTTGGCTACTGCAATGAACACAGGGGTGCAGATATTCTTTCAAGCTAGTGTTTTAGGTTTCTTTGGATATATCCCCAGATGTGGAATCCCTGGGTCACAATGAAGTTCCATTTTTAATTGTTTGAGGTAACTCTACACTGCTTTCCACAGTGGCTACACCAGTCTACATTCCTAACAAATGTGCATAAGGGATCCTTTTCTCCATTCTTGTCAACACTTGTTTGTTCATTTATTGTGGTTTTAATTTGCATTTTTTCTGATTATTAGTGACGTTGAGCATCTTTTCATATGTCTATTGGTCAGCTGTATGTCTTCTTTGGAGAAGTATCTATTCAGATCTTTGCCCACTTTTTAATTGCATTGTTTGTTTTTCATGTCGAGGTTTGTAAGTCCTTTATAAATTTTGGATATTAACCCCTTATCAGATGTATCATTGGCAAATATATTTTCCCATTCAGTGCATTCTTTTTTCATTTTGCTGATGGTTTCCTTTGCTGTGAAAAAGCTCTTTAGTTTGATGTAGTCTAATTTGTTTACTTTTTCTTTTGTTTCCCTTGCCCGAGGAGATATACCAGAAAAAAATGTTGCTACAAGAAATGTCCGAGATTTTACTGCCTACGTTTTCTTCTAGGATTTTTATGGATTTTAGTCTATCATTTAAGTCTTTAATCCATTTTGAGTTTATTCTCTGGTTTCATTTTTTGCACGTATCTTTCCAATATTCCCAACACCATTTATTGAATAGACAATCTTTACCCCACTGTATCTCTTCCCTTCCTTTGTCAACTATTAATATAACCCAACTATAAAGGCATGGGTTCTCTATTTCTGGGATCTCTATTCTGTTCCATTGATCTATATATCCGGAAAACAGAATCTTTAAGCAATACCTGCACATTCATTTCATTGCAGCTTTATTCACAATAGTCAAGAAAGGGAAGCAATCTAAATGTCCACCAACAGATAAATGGATAAAGAAAATGTGGTTTATACATAAACGGAATATTATTTAGCCTTAAAAAAGAAACTCTGCCATTTGTGAAAATGTGGATGAAACTTGGGGACATTATGCTAAGTAAAATAAGCAAGTCACAAAAAGACAAACACTGCACGATTTCATTTATATGAGGTATCTAAACTAGCCAAACCCTCTTAGAAACAGAAAGTAGAATGCTGGTTGCCAGGTTCGGTGGGGAAAGGGAAAAGAGAAGTTGTTGTTCAATGAGTATAGAGTTCCAGTTTTACAAGATGAAAAACTTCTAGAGATTTGTTACATAACAATGCATATAGTTAACACTGCACTCCTTTACACTTAAAAGTGTTTAAGATAGTAAATTTTATGGGGTATTTATTTCCATGTGTCTATTGGAGTTTGACTTCCAAAGCATACTGTTTTTGGAAACATAATCAAGAATTAATGTGCTTGAACAATATGCAGTGAATGCTCATTGGCCTGAACTTGAATGAGAAAGATAAACTAAAACCTGATAGTGGTACTTTCATATTCTGCATTCTACTTATATGGGAAATGACAAATAAATAGTAAATCAGCTCCTGTATTGGGCACCCAACTGAAATTCCTATATCATCTACATCTATAGCAAGGTAGAGTAAAAAATAGACTTCTATTATGATGACCCTTAAGCACTGAAGGATCTTAAGCGTTTCAAGTAAAGCTAAAAAAAAATACACTAAGATATGTCTATTTTATTACACATTAATTACTTGGACATGCATCATCTTTAATATAAACATGCATCTCTCCAAGCCTTGTGCATTAAAATGAAAATACTTGATGATCTTTTATTTTTGTAATTTTGTCCTTGAGTTAAAAATAAATGCACCCTTCAGACATCCTTTGTTTACTACTGATCTTAGAAATGTCTGTTTTTAATCACACCATCCAGTTCCATTTGGCATATTTTGTATCAGTTATGCTCATTACTACTTGATCTTCCCCTTTCGTTTTGACATCTGTTAAAAGGAGCAGCTTGAGGAAGAGCCTCACTACCAATTTTTTTAACAAAAGCTTTCCCATTTGACAAAAAGGGGGTCATATAAATTATATGTCTTTATCAACTGTATCTAATAGTTAGTTCAAGCAGAGCCCGGTTCCCTAAAAGCAATTTTGCTGGTTCACCATGTTCGGCCCACCTTAATAAATGATGCAGAAAAGCGATATATACATATGGTAACTTCCTGCATAGACGCTGGTTTTATGTAGGCTTGCTACCAACTCTCTAATGTAGTCTCCTTACTGCTCCTTGGTCTTCAACTTTTTTAAAGTTTCAGAAATTTGAAAATTGATCAAAATAAATCAAGATGTACGTCGGCAATAAATCAGTTAGTTCCAAATCAAATGAATAGATAACCCGGTGTCACACTATTGGTTCCATTCTAATGATTAGACATCCCCACTACAAGACTCAAAAAGGCAGAAATCCTTTATAACGAGAGACATCCCAATGTATCTCTTAGTGGGAAGAAAGTGGATCAAAACTAGAACTTCATAGTTATTTTTATTAGTATTTGAAAATAATGTTCAGGTGGGAAAAGATAAATAAAACTATGCACATACAAAACACAAAAGGAGCCGAAACCGGTTTGGCTCAGTGGATAGAGCGTCGGCCTGCGGACTGAAGGGTCCCAGGTTCAATTCCGGTCAAGGGCATGTACCTGGGTTGCGGGCATATCCCCAGTGGGAGATGTGCAGGAGGCAGCTGATCGATGTTTCTCTCTCATCGATGTTTCTAACTCTCTATCTCTCTCCCTTCCTCTCTGTAAAAAATCAATAAAATATATAAAAAAAAAAACACAAAAGGAGCTGTCACCCGTTTTCATAACCATTCATTAAGTAATCATTTTAGAGGAGAAAATATTTGGATACTATACACTTCAGTATCTGCTTCTGTATGTTTGTAAAAAATCTACAGGTATCAGCAGTTTCTGTGAGAGGGTCGTCATATGTCGCCCTTGAAGTATTTTCTTATTTTGTCATATCTTGCTTGCCCATGGCAGGGTAATAAATACTGTTCTACACTAAGGAATATTTAAAGAAGAGTTTACCGTATGTTTTCCTTGTTCAAACCAATAGATTATTCTAAATCTATGGAAACTGAGGAAGTAACAATGTCCCCACATTTAAGTCATCTTGTATATCTCTTGCATTTCACTGCCAAAACAATTTTGAATAGAATGGGGTGTGGGGGGGGGGGAGGAGATGCCCAATTGTCATGTACAAAATGCAGCCTCCCAAGTTTACAAGCCTTTAAAGAGGGGGGAAATAAATGATGCAGGATAATGTGAGACAGATTTCATTAAGGTAACACTACACTTTCATTCTAAGCTTCTTGAGAACAAGTACTTTTAATTAATTATTAATCAGTACTTCTCTCTGTATCTGTTCCTAGGTAGATGTGATATAGCTAGCATATGTGTTTCCATGTCTTCCTCTTGGTTGGCAGGAAGCTATTACTATAGACTATGGCGAGTAGCAGGTGTTCACCAGGAGTGCATTGCTCACATCTAACACTCCTCATCTGATTGTACCATCATCCTCTGCTCTCAGCACTGCCCCTTTGGCCCAAGGGGAGTCTAAGAGCTAACAGTGGTACAAAGCCCCATTCCAACAATGAAGTGACTCCACTGGCCAGCTCACAGCAACAGAACACTGCCAACTATACATTGGCATGCCTAAAGTTGGAGGGACGTGTTTTTATATTGGCTCCAGATCTGCAGCCTCACTCTCTGCTAGCAGCGAAGTTGTTGCATGCCAGAGGTAGACAAAAGGAAACAACTGAAGCCCAGAAGACTGAATTGACAGGGCAATGCAGGCAAAGGAAACAGACGTATTAAGGAAAAACGGAAGAGAAGAAGGAGAAGAAAAAGTGATGGTAAACTTTTAGAATATGAACAAAGATGCTTATGGTTTGGCCACAAAGAGCCAGCCTTATCATCGTTACTGATTTACCCAACACAACTGGATGGTTCAAACCAGGAAGGAACCACACCTAAGCGCTGGCACAGGAGCTCTGAAATTCACTCTCCCCCACACTCCTGAGCCCAGTCACTCCGCAGCCACTACTAACTCTGCCTCCTGTTGAACTAATCCTGGCTCAAAAGCCAAGCACATCAGCATGCTAACAAAATTATCCCAGCAAGGCTTGTACATGTATTCTAATTTTTTTTCAGTCTCCTTCTCAAAGGTGGTCCTCCTCAAAAGAAATATTTTCTTATCTTTTAAGGATAAGAAAAGACTGTTCACTCAATACAAAATATTATATTGAACACTCGGAAGAACTCTGAAAGACAATTAAATATTTTAGTGGAAGTCTAGAGACTATAACCCTAAGGTTCCATTCACAGATGTACCTGTGGTTAAATGTTATGGACCCAACCTTTCGGCCTCAGTTCCTCCTCTATAAATTAGGAATAGTTAGAATCATATCACAGATCACCGAAGGCTTAATGAAACACAAAGGTCTATCCATGATGTACCATGACTTAGCTTAATTTGCTTATGATTTTCCCCAGACCCAACGCAGACAACAGAAATGAGTTGAATAAATGAATTCGTGTCAAGTCTCAAAACTATGTTAAGAGCGGTAAGAAAAGGATTACAAAACCCATTTGGCAACTGAGGTCCAAGCTGATGAACAGCTCTGCCCCAAGCCACATGGCTAGTTAGTGGTGGAGAAATGATGACAACCCAAGCCCCCTCACTCCTACTTCCGTGATCTTGTCAGTCTGGACTTTAAGCTTCCTTAAATATCAAGAAATAACCTGCACGGAATCAATAAGGCGTTATAATCAAGCAAAGATAAATGAGTCATTGCACCATTTTTCAGTTTGATGCGAGAAATGAATAACTAGCATGTTCTGCTTAAAACTTTAAACAGCTAATGCCAAGACATTTACAATTTAAAAACGCACAGGTAATCATAAAGAATAGGAAACCCACATAATGTGTACTGAGCCAGCATCCTCTTGACTTTGTCTGCTCATTAGCTTTTAAGTGTAATATTTTGGAAGGCGTCATTCTAAGCTACAAACCAAAGTGAAGTGAAGGCTTGCCTTTCTAGTACCAAGCCAGGTCTCCCTTCAGAGTGAATGTCTTCTTGTTTGCTAATGAACAGAAACATACGAAGCCCCCACAAGGAAGCTAATATGCATGTTCAGTCTTCACAGGGGACTCTTGAATGGTTTGGATTTGATATAAGTAAATTAAACCCTACTCTTAAAAGAAAGAGGTTTTTCAAGCTTCTATTTCTGCACATATTTTGTGCTCCCTCTAGAGCTTGTAGCCTCAAAGAGCTCAATGTCAATTTCTTGGAGAATCTCAATTACCCAAACCAGCGCCACACAGAAACCTGTAAGAACAGAACCACCTTAAGAGTTACCCCTACCGACGCATGGCAGCGCGCACACGCACCCAAATAAAGACACACAAAACCAATTCTCTACGCGATGTTTAAGTGTCAGTTCTTCAACCACTTCAAGTTCCTTAAGTAGCAAAAGTCCCTTTCACATCACAGCCGAGTTAGGGGCGCCAAGAGGGGGCCCCCTCTTCCCGTCAGCCAGGTTCTCAGCCTGACACGCCTGGTCCTGGGTTCCCGTACTGCGCAGATTCCAGCACTGGAAGTGCGGGCGCCAGCGTTTGCCTCCGGCTGCAGCCGGCTTGGCGATACCCTGGCGCCTCCGTCGCACACCCTTCCCGCAACATTTCTGCACTTTGCGTGGGTCGGATCCAGGCCTCCCTCCCCTGCTACCAGCCAGCCGGAGTGGCAGTGGCAACTGAAGTGTCGGGCAGAAGTGGGTCCTCCACCTGCCCGCCAGGACTGTCGCTGCCACCCCATCCCTGGCAAGTGTGTGTGTGTGGCGGGGGGGGGGGGGGGGGGGGGGGCGATCAGAGACAACCAGGCGGGGCTGGCGACAGTGGAGGCCGCGACTTCCACGCCATTCGGGAGCCCCACGCCTTCCCGCCTCCGCCCCGGCCACCCCCGGGGTCCCCTCCGGCCCTTGAGCGTCAAGCTGGGGTGTGAGTGGGAAAGGGAAGGGAGGCAACACGCGCGAGCGGGGGCGTGAGTGGGGCGACACCCAGCCCCGGGCAGGCAAACCCCGCCCCTCCCCGAACTCCGAGGACCAGCGGGCGGCCGGGGCTCCCAGGCTCGCTCCGGGGTCTGGGACAAAGCTCCCTCCGCGGCCTCCGGGCGAGCGCGGGGCCCCTCTGTTCTCTTCTGTCTCCCCGGCCGCCACTCTGCCTCCGTCCCCCAGGGCCTTTGGTCCGCCCTGGGGGCCGAGGGGACCCCGGGTGGGGCCGAGGGGGGCTCCCGGGTCCGCGCCCGCAGCCCTGCCCCGCGCCCGCCGCCGCTCACCTGTTCAGCACTTTGCGGAGCCGCTGGCGCACGCCGGCCCGGGAGGAGGCGGACAGGCTGCCGCCGCCCTCCGCCGGCAGGTTCTCGATGGTGGTCACCACATGGTTCGGCAGGGCGGGCAGCGGCTGCGGCGGCTGCGGCGCCGGCTCCGGGGGGATCATCGCGGCGGCGGCGGCGGCGATCAGAACGCAGCCCAGCACATCGTGCGCCGGGTCCGGGCGGGGAAGGCGCGGAGGACCAGGCGGGTGGCGGCGGGGGAGGCGGTCCTGCCGGCGGAGAAGCGAGGAGGGGAGGCACCCCCGGCTACGGCCGCTGCGCCGCCACCGCCCAGCCCGCCGCTCACTCCTTCCCAGTCCCGGGGCGCCCTCGCTCCGCCGCCGGCCCTGGCTCTCCCCGACACGCTCCCCAAGTCCTGGCGCGCCCCGCCAAGTGGCCGTGCCAGGTGGCGCGCAGGGACGCGGAGCTGCCCGTGGTCTCGGAAGACTCCCGGGGAGCGAGGGGCTGGGGCTCCGGCTTCGCCGGCTCGCCCCGTGCCCAGGTCTCCTCTGGGCGAGTGTCTCCGGCGCCTGTGCCCGCTCTGGTCTCGTGGCTCACGGAGTGAGAGCCCGAGAGTGAACCCCCGAGCGGGAGGGGCGCCGCAGCGGCAGCGGGGAGAGGGGGGCCGGGGCGGGGGGCGCGCGCGTCCTGTTCTCGCCAGAGGGCGCTCCAGAGGTGCCTCGGTAGCGCTCACTGTGAATGGTCTTTCCTCCTCTGGTTCAGCTGACATCGCCTTATTGTTCACAAACTGCCACAGGAGTCACTCCTGCGGGAAGCCTTCCCTGACCCTGTGGCCCCTTAGATGACCCCATAGAGCAATCACTGCACTCCCTGTCTGCACCGAACAGCATCCAGCATCGTGCTCCTCTGCGTTCCTCTGTAGGCTGCAGGCTCCGTGCGCTACAGCACCTTGTCTCCTTCAACTTCTATCCCATCGCTTAGTCTGGTGTCTGGCATGGAATAAGCACTTGTCAAATGATTGACTGACAATGAAGAAATGGACTTAGAAATTTGTCCTACATATTCTCAAGAAATCAAGTACTGTTAAAAATAGATAGATGATAGATAGATAGATAGATAGATAGATAGATAGATAGATAGATAGATAGATGATAGATAGCCCGGCCAACATGACTCAGTGGTAGAGTGTCAACCTATAAACCAGGAGGTCAGGGCATATGCCTAGGTTGTGAGCTTAATCCCCAGTGTGGGGCGTGCAGGAGGCAGCCAATCAGTGATTCTCTTTCATCATTGATGCCTCTCTCTATCTCTTTTCCCCTCTCCTTTCCTCTCTGAAATCAATATATATTGACAAAGCCCTACCTACTAGACAGACTTCATCTAAAGTTAGAGGGGGAAAGCTGATATACTTGTAGAAGGAAATCTCTACTGAACAAAATATATTGCCTACCCAAGCTAGAAAACACTTTAAGAAAAGGTCAAGAGCTTCTAGAAAGTAATGTAGCGAACATTTTATTCAAACATAAATTGTTCCTATAAATCTTGACTATCTTGTATATTTTTACTGTCCTAGGCATAAGTAAATGACTCATTCACAGAAGGAGGCTTATAGAAAGTTTATTATATTCAGATATTCTTTGTCTATATCAGGGGTGGGCAAACTTTTTGACTCGAGGGCCACAATGGGTTCTTAAACTGGACCAGAGGGCCAGAACAAAAGCATGGATGGAGTGTTTGTGTGAACTAATATAAATTCAAAGTAAACATCATTACATAAAAGGGTACAGTCCTTTTTTTTTTTTTTTAGTTTTATTCATTTCAAACGGGCAGGCCGTAGTTTGCCCACGGCTGGTCTATATCTTGAGAACAAAGAGCTATGCAATGTTATATTTGTAATTCAGATAACCAGGCAAAATAAAAAGGTGAGTTAAGCAATTATTTGGTAAAAGAAATCGATATAGAGCAGGTTCATAATTGAACCCCCCAAAATATCTTTTTTATTCAGTGAAGCAGAGTATATTTTAATAATGCATGATTTGAATATAAAATTCTGTATGAACACTATTTGATAGCAAGGGCATGAGTTATTTTTTAAAATTGTTTTGTTTTAGCTTTGGAAAGCTTTGCAGTTTGTTCCTCACAAATTTAAAATCTTTATGTGTTTCCTCTTGGCTACTACTACATGGAACTTGCCATTGTGAGCATTTGCTGGCCTTGTATGGCCAAAGGCTGCCTGCAAATGTGATGAATGTAAGAGAAGGGGAAGTGTGTGGTTCAAAGTGACTTCACATAATTAAGTTTAACTTAAAAATCGAGTTTGCCCCTTAACAAATATTTCATAAACACTTACTATGTGCTGGACACTTAATTGACTCCCAGGTGCAAAGATAATAAAGTGTCTCTACTTTGAAGGGATTCTCAGTTCCAGAAAGCAAAACAGACCCACACACAACCAAATAAACTATCAAGGGGTAAGTGCTACACTGGAAGAATGAATAACCTACAACGAGGATAAGAAGGTAGGTCAAGTTCACTTTACGAAAGAGCTGAAGAAGAGCATAGATGGTTTCTGTGAGGATTTGATCTGGTGTTGGTGTCCGTGTAGAATTTCACGTGGTGGAGGATGAGTGGTCCAGAGCAGAAGGGCAGTCCTGGCAGAAGCAGCCAAATAAACAAAGGCCTGATGGAGAAGTGCACGGCGGGTTTGCAGGTGATGCGAATAAGTTGAAGCTGAGAGCACATATGGGAAGTGGCATGAAATGGAGCTGATGCAAAAAGTTTAGTTAACAGCCACATTTCCCAGAGTTCAGTCATTTTTAAATAAATTAATAAGTTTTGCCATATCTGCATACCACCTGTACTACTATTTACTTAATATTGTTTTAAATGAGTCCCTAAAATGCAAAGGTCTACTTTAGCTTCATGCTAAGCAATAATAATCCCTAAAATTATACATTTGAGGTGCTAATCACATTTTCCCAATAGTCATTAAAATAAAAATAAGTAATAAAATTATGTAAATGCTTCGTCCTGTACCACCTAAAATTATATCTCATGCCACTAGGGGCACATGCTCTACACTTTGGGAAACACTGCTTGCATTAATAATTACATGGAAAGAAACAGCTTTTACAAACTATTATTTTTATTTTTCAAATATGGGGGGAATGAGGAAAAACATTGCTTCTATGAAGAGATTTTCCAATAAAGCAGTTTTAAATTTTCTACTAGAAGGAAGCAGGTAATTGTTGAATAACAAGTGATAAGAGAGAAAATTAATTGAGTGAGATGATAGCAGGAAGGTATGACATGATTGTAAAGGAATAAGCCCTGTTGAGACAAGAATTCAGTAGAAGCCGTCCGATATGTGACCTGAAATTGATCAATTCCCTTTTGTCCAATATGGTATCTACTAGCTACATGAGGCTATTGAAATGTAACTGCAAGTTAATTCAAGTTAAGTAAAATTGCATTTCAATTCCTCAGGCACAGTAGCCACATTTCAAATGTTTAATAGCCACATGTGGCTAGTGGTTACTATATTGGACAGAGCAGATATAGGACATATCCACCAACCACAGGGCCTCAAGGAGCACTAGTAGACTCCTAAAATCAAACTGAAAACACAGAACTGAATACTAATACATTTCCCTCAGCAAGGCAATTAGAGGACAAGGCCTCAATTAGTAAGGGAAGCATGGCTTTTTATGGTCAGGAATAAGGCTACTGTTCTGATACAAGCTTTGGATGCCTAACTTGAGTGGAATTAACAATGAGAAGATGTAAAATGCTAACTGATCAGAGAAATTCCTAATTCCCTTATGCTGCTGCTCAAATTGCCTGATGTGGCTTCATCAGAATAAAGAGAGCAAAAAGAAGAAAACTTAGGACTCTAAGTTAAAGATCCAGCTATTGACATAAAGTTCTAAGCTTCTAGAACTCCAGGTCTCTATTGAATGACAACTATGTCCCCACCCAGGCTAACTCCCCAGCAGACAGATATCCTGCTCTTCCTCTTATTTTAGGAATTCCTCCCATACATATAAATCTTCCGGTTTTCCTTTTCAGCTCCCAGAATGTAGATTTAGGTAGGTAATGTTGTTCTATTTACTATGACTATGAAAAAGTCATTTCTTCTGGCCCAAGTTTTTCTGTTAGTAAAAATGAAATAATGTAGTAAAGAGTAAATTAAATCAGATGACACATAGGAGGCGCTTACTACAAACACAGAAAATATCAAAAAATACATGTAATACCTATAGTAAGTCCTTCTCCACTCACACTATGGTTTTCTAGTGGCTGATAGAACTGAGACTCAGTGTCCCAGTCTTTGAGCCTGCCACTTGACACAGCACAACTTCAGCCTTAATGGTAATCAATCAACCAACGACCATCAAGGATCACCTCTGTGCAGGACACCAGAGTGTGTAAGTGGTCTGTAGACTTCTTCTAAAGAATAGGGCATAACTCTCACATTCAAAGAACTTAGACGTACTTCAAGAACGCTCATTAGTGAGGAAAATGAAAGTTACAACTGCCATCAATAAGGCTTCAGACAAATGCTGAAAGTTATGCTAAGGCCACCACCATTTTTGGAAAATAATGGCCCAACAGAGAACAGGGGACCTCAAGGAAGGTGGAATATTTTGAAAATTTACCACTGAGCCTTTTAATAACTTCTTGAAGGCTGGAAGGATTTGTAATGGAAGCAGGGGTTCAGAGTCCCAATAACTGTAATGGTAAAGGCTCAAAGCTTGAAATGTGCCTCCAGGTTAGAGAATCACATCATGGAAACATGACCTCTATGAGTGCCAGTACATACAAGTTTGATTCATACCTGCGTGTATATGCCACATTTAGATAAAAACCCTTAAAAATACTCAGAATATATCATGTATATAAATAATCATTAGACCTTTGAAACTTAAGTTCCATCATGATCTCTCCAATTTCCATTAAAATATTTCCCCCAAAACACACACAAAAAAGATGTACATATTTCCGAAGCTGCAACTTAAAAATGATAGCAGGTTGATCTGCAGCATTTTAAAGGCATTTCTTCTGAGTGTACAACAGATAAAACTAACTACATGGAGAATCCACATAATAATAGGGAGTGTGACAGCTTTACTACCCCCCACCGTTTAGTCACTGGGTCAGAAACACTTCAGTCACAAAGCTGGGCAACTTGCCATGTGCCTGGTGCTTCCTGAGATGCGGAGTCCCTCCTCCACCCCACCCTCCCGGGGGATCTCTCTTCTTACTGTCACACAGAGATGGCCACTCCCAGAGCACGGGCATGAAGAGGGAAGGGATGATATGTGTGGAGGCGTGGTCCCCAGAAAGTGTTTAGGTAAAGGTGGCAGGAAGAGCTCATGACAGCATTCATGGGGACTGAAGTTCTTATGTGTGCTATTCCCTCGGAATATTAGAAAGGCAGGAAGCAGGGTTAGGAGAAGATCATATTTCTGTTCAACAGAGCTGCATTAGAAGGAAGTCCACTAAACATCTCAAATGGGATTCTGAATTATTATCATCCAACTGCATTTCTGAGAAGGGCTTTTAACTAGTACCCAAGGGCACAATTGAGATAAGGATAACTAACAAACTCTGTCCGTTGGCAAATACTGGGTTTTGATTAAATTCACCTTCTCATAAAATAAGATACTTTTTTTAAAGGAATTAAATTCTATATCAGTTAGGATTAGAAAATGCAAGCACCAAAAGCCAAATCTAATTATCTTAAGAAGAAAAAAAGAGAGATTTACTGCTAGAATAGGAGAGGAGGGTCCTTTCATTCATTAGTTCATTTGTTCATTCAACAAGTCTTTATTAAACCCCTAGTACAGTGATGGCGAACCTATGACACGCGTGTCAGAGGTGACATGCGAACTCATTTTTTTGGTTGATTTTTCTCTGTTAAATGGCATTTAAATATATAAAATAAATATCAAAAATATAAATCTTTGTTTTACTATGGTTGCAAATATCAAAAAATTTCTATATGTGACACAGCACCAGAGTTAAGTTAGGGTTTTTCAAAATGCTGACACGCCAAGCTCAAAAGGTTCGCCATCACTGCCCTACTATGTGGTAGACATAGCATATAAATAAAATGATTGGTTTACATTTTATAAAAGCCTTTTTATAGGACACATTTAGCCATCAGCTGACTCTATTCTCCCCATTGTATTCTGTAGGAGCTGCTGATCCAAGTGTTGTTTGTGACCTTGACATAATAGATGGCCAGTGTGGCTCAGTGATTGAGTGTCAACCTATGAACCAGGAGGTCATGGTTCCATTCTCAGTCAGGGTACTTGTTGGCTTGATCCCCGGTGTGGGGTGTACAGGGGGCAGCCAATCAATGACTCTCATCATTGGTGTTTCTGTCTCTCACTCCCCCTCCCTTCCTCTCTGAAATCAATAAGAATATACATTTTTAAAAATAGATAGGCTTGTGGGTTTTTAATTTTAAAATATCAAAATTAATTTACTAAAATTTATTCTAAAGCAGCGGTTCTCAACCTGTGAGTTGCGACCCCTTTGGCGGTCGAACGACCCTTTCACAGGGGTCGCCTAAGACCATCTTGCATATCAGATATTTACATTATGATTCATAACAGTAGCAGCATTACAGTTATGAAGTAGCAACGAAAATAATTTTATGGTTGGGTCACAACATGAGGAACTGTATTTAAAGGGTCAGAAGGTTGAGAACCACTGTTCTAAAGGGATATTTATGTTTTGTAGTTTTTTAGGTATCTATAGTTTTTAACATCTTACAATTTAATGCCTAAGTTTCTCCTGAAAATAGCAAATACAATTGCATATTTATTAAAAGTATATATGTAATATATACTATATAATATATAGGATATTACATATAATAGTGCATAATTATATGTTCCACTATATATATGACCATACATGTATGTGTGTATACATACTATACTATTTATATATACATTAGTAGACTATTTAGACATACACATACATATATGCGTGTGTGTGCGTGCATTTCTTTTTTTAAATATTTCTAGATAGACTTGCCCACACTTTAAAAGACGTGCTGCTGAGATGATGATGGATCCTGAGCAAGATAATGCTGTGAGTATGGCACAGTTTCTGAAAGATGGATTCACACGGCAGAGATTAAAACAAGAGGGTGTGCTAATGGAGCATCTCAGACTTGAAAGTTAGCGAGATCATAAACTTCAGTGCTTTCCCGCGCCCCCCTTGAACATAGAGAAAATCATGTTTCGTACAAAGTCTTAAATGTTTTCCTGTTTCCAATTCATTCCTTCTGGTTATGCCAAAAATCTCAGTAGCATCAGATAAAAGCATGGTGGAACTGTGGAACGCTGAGACACAGTCAACCGGGTCTCACACTGGTTCCCGGGGAGGGAACCACATCCCCTGAACGGGGCTGCTCCCAGGAATGTCAGAAAGAAACCAGAAGCAAGGTGACCAGTGGACCATGGTGGCCCTGAGAGCAACAGGAACTGCCTATGACACAGGGGAGCAACTGTGGGATTCAGAACTCAGGAAGGACTTAGGCAACGTTCTTCCTTTCTCAATATACCCTACCAGTGGTTCTCAACCTTCCTCACGCCGCGACCCTTTCATACAGTTCCTCATGTTGTGGTGACCCCCAACCATAAAATTATTGTCGTTGCTACTTCATAACTGTAACTTTGCTACTGTTATGAATCGTAATGTAAATATCTGATATGCAGGATGTATTTTCATTGTTACAGATTGCACATAATTAAAGCATCGTGATTAATCACAGAAACAATATGTAATTATATATGTGTTTTCCAATGGTCTTAGGCAACCCCTGTGAAAGGGTCGTTCGACCCCCAAAGGGGTCGCGACCCACAGGTTGGCCACCCACAGGTTGAGAACCGCTGCCCTAGACCCAGGGTTTTTCTCCCTGGGCACTTTTATAAGGCTGTCCTACTCTTTTAGGATTAAGCACAGCTGCTACTGCCGGCTAAATCTGATCACTGAACATCAATCTACTTCAGACATCTCGCTCCCAGCCACCACTTACTTCACAAGAGATTTCTGTAAAATAACTTTCTTCCCTGTGGGGTTTCCCCAGGACCAAAGCATGTGATCAGACTGTCAACGTGTCAGCGACACCATTGTTTACTTGTCAAGCGTGCCTGGAAAACATCATCAGCCCAAGACAAATGGCCTCACCCAGGGACAGTGGGAGGACCAGCTGAGCTAGAGCAGCCAAGTTCCATGTGGAGGAAGCTACTGTTCCTACAGAGAAGATAGGATCCCATTTGGGGAGGGCGTTCTAATGGCTAGAGTGTCACCACTTGAAAAAGAATTGGGGTGTTTTTTTAAAGACGGAAAAGTCAACTCTTTTCTAATGGATTTTTATCCAAGAACTAAATGCCTGTTGGTGGACAAGATAAATGAGCATAGTCAGATGTTGGCTGTGGTACCTAATGATTCCTTACGGAGATGCTCTTCTGAATGCTCAGCAGAACTGGTACGTGTGGGCATGTTTAGTGAATGGGAGGTGGAGAGGATGAACAGAAAATGAAGAGAAGATTAGATCTCCCAATTATTTAACAGTGTCATCCTATTGAATATCCACACACACACCACATCTTTTTCTCTCTACCAGGAGTAGAAAATTCTGCTTTTGAAGCTTCCAGAAAGAAATGAGTAGGAGAGACAGGTAGACCTTTACTGCTACAGAACCACCACTCGATTATGTTAGGCTAGTTTTCCATTTCTTCAGAAATAGTAATGAAAAAAAATGTTCCCACTGTTCTCCTGAAAATACTTTTTATTCGGTGAAGCACTATCGGGAATTATAGGATAAATCAAAGGGTCAGATGGCTACCTCTTTCTTTGGAGAAAATACATGTGTGGGGAGAACCAAAAGAAGGCCTGGGTAAAAAAAAAAAAAAAAAAAAGAGAGAAAGAGAACAATGGAAATACTTTGCTCCTTCATTTTGAAGAACATTATAGTCTGCGTCTGCAGAAAAACATGAAGGCAGGTGCCTGTGGGAGGCTCTGGGTAGGGTGCGTATACGCGACTGTGTGCTCCCAGCTGCCACTGACTTGGCATTGCCTCATGTCCCGCACACGGGCCTCCTAAAGGGA
The DNA here is from genome assembly GCF_963259705.1 of Myotis daubentonii. Classification (NCBI taxonomy): domain Eukaryota; kingdom Metazoa; phylum Chordata; class Mammalia; order Chiroptera; family Vespertilionidae; genus Myotis; species Myotis daubentonii. The sequence goes on along the minus strand of NC_081845.1, from coordinate 12,234,954 downwards.
AAACCCCCCAGAAAGCGATCTGTTTACAATAAGGCTGCTGTAGGAATGGCTGCTGTTTTCTAATAAACTCCTATAATAGTTTCTGAAGGCAAGAGACTGAGCATCGAAAAGGAAAAGTGTGCACTGTGCAAAGAGAGTGGTTGCACAGCATAAGGGTTTCATCTTTCGGTAAAGAGGCAAACAAAAGAACCGATGAGTTCCTATGGGCATGAAAGCAGAGATGAAGCCTCTCTCTTTACAGTGTTCAGGCCCTAAAGGATCTGAACCCCTGGGATTCCATGAGGCTCCAGAGAAGTGATTTAAGACATTCATTCATCAAATGCTCACACAGCTCTTGGGCCTCCAAATTATTTCTCACTGATTACTGGATAAGTATCTTTGGAGCAACTAACATAAATTAAGACTTCATTTAATTTACATCTCTTTCTCTTTTCATAGAAAAGAATAAAAGGCTTGTAGTCAATGACAGCCAATAAATTTGGACTTCCATAATTTACATAAGTCTCTCTCTTCCATAATTACATAAGTTTTTTTTTCTAGAATGAGAACATCATGCCCAATAGCAATTTCTATTAACATTTGCCGAACTATGTGGATGAGTAAAAAATTTAATATTGTATAAATATTGACACTCAATGAACTCTTTCATCTTCAGCTAATATTAATCAGACTTTGATGTTTAGTTATAACAAATGGCCATGAATAAAAAATCTCCTTGTTGTACATTGCATATTGGATCTTAGAATAAATCAACTAAAATACAGCTTCACTGGCTGCATTTTAATAAATACTTTAAAGGTTTTAATAATTTTCCATGACATATACAGGTATGCTTTTAATTTAAGATATTTACTTGTGAGAATTCCACAAATAGACATCAAAGCTTCATGACACTTGAAATTTGCTTTTCAAAAAATTGGAGAATTTGGGCTTAAAAAGTAACTTTTGTGGTTTACCCAAGCATAACTGATCCTTGAATTTTAATGAGCATTATACATCATTAAGTGGATGTTAGAGTTAGGGAAAGAAATCCAGTTAAGGGATTCTCACATGCCATGGTGAATCATTGAGAGTACTTTTTTGATAGGGTCATTTCTTCTGCTGAAAAGTAATATGTGGGTCACATATTATATGTGATATCCATCTGAAATCAGGGGAAAGTTTGGTCAGAAGTCAAGAGGGGCTGTGTTTCTTTGTTTAGTCTTTAATTTTTTTCTCAGCAAAAATTGCAAGTAAACATACATGTTTAACTTATGTACATTATACAATTTATCCTATCAATAAAGAGCTTTAATTTTGAGAATATGTGGTTATATAAACATTTTCTCAGTATTTTCTCAGATGAGTTTGCCTATGCCTAATATTTGAATTCTATATGAATTCAGCAATTTCAGAAGTATTTGTGTTGACCAAGTACTATTCTGGTCCAAAATAAGGCCTTCAAATTAAATATAGTTCAGATTGTCCCAAAATGAAGGGTCACAAGAACAAGTATAAACCAGTCCTGCCCAAGCAAACCAGAATGCACGGCGTGCGGTCAACCCAACAAGCACATGAGGCTGTTAGTAACGAGGATAATACTGATGTTCTCAGAGGAACATGCACCCAGGGTATGTCAGCATTTGGCATTTGCGGTTAACCCCTATGTGAAGCTGCTGTTTATATTCATCCTGTCTCACACGCCTTAGGATTAGCCTGAGTTCAGGAAAGTTTTCTGCCTGGTACAACAAAATGCTATCCTCAGTCACATGCCCAAGGGAGTGATTCTGACATTTATTTTCTGGTAAATGCTTTGTCACCAGCGTTCAATTTCATTCGCTAGAGCAACTTGTAACTATAACACCATCTGAGCACGTCAAGCCTTTTCTGCTTCTGTTTACTGAAATCCATCTATTTCTAGCAATCTACCTGTAATCCCCAGCTTCCCTGGCTATTTCTCCAGCAGCCCTGTGCGACGGGGTTGATGAAGAACTGCGACTCTGAGCTAGCGGTTGCCCATGAGCGCTGGCTGCCAGCACTTGGAAAAGATAAACCCAAGTCTTTGCTGAGCCTTTATGCTGCCTCACAAAAGGAGCATTCTCCACCTTCAGGATTGCTGCTTGGTCGGAAACTTTTCTCAGATAATCTTTACAATCAAAAACATAAAATACAATAGCAAAGTGATGGGGTTACACTCCTATCGAGCAGCATAATAATTACTAAATACCTTACATAATAATTTAACATGCTCAGCTCGGGTCTTTATACTTAAATGGGCTATAGATTCATAAATGTCTACGCAGCCATAATTTGGATTCCCTTTATAAAATGTTATCATTTCACCACAATGTCTCCATTTCCTATCTTGTAAAATGAGACTTCAACTATATTGTTATTCTCTAAGTTTAATAAAGCAGAGCATTGAGGCAATCACTCAGGGGGAAATTCTGACCAAGGAAACAGATTAAAATGTCAACTACCATAAACATTAGAAATTCAGATCAAAATCAAAATGCATTTCTTTTTAATTCCTGGAATTTCCAAATAATCGTCTCTTCCTCTTTTGCTCTGAAGAAGGGTTCCCAGGTCACCAGCAGCAAAGACAAGGCTGGGTGAGAGTTTTGAGCCTTACAGTTCGGAGCCTGCTATTGTTCGCGGGCTTTGCAATTTCCTTCACCATGGAACAAAGGGCATATGCATGGAATTGGCAAAGAGTTCTAACCCAAAGGCACCGTCAGCGTCACAGGCAGGAAAAACCATATCCAAATGCAGTAGACAACTCAGCTCATCCTTATTCAATGTGTATGATAGGCCCAGTGCCGGAAGCCGGTCCATCCTTGCTGCCTGACACAGTCGCTGCAGGAAAGAAACATCTGCACAGCATATGTTTCAAGGGACCTGGCGTATATAGCATACTGTTCTTAATATGTTTGCTCCCCTTAGCGCTGTGTGTTTTAACCAAGGTCACCTCTCCGAGAAAGGTTGTTTCCCCAGGTAGGAATTTTTCCCTGAAGTCAGGGAGGGGATGAAACTCCTTAACTAAGTGCCAGGCGGGTAGTTAATCACTACAAACAATCATGCTTAAGCTACATAATCTTTACTCCCTGGAATGGAGATAAGAAACGCCCTAACCTTTGTAATAGAAATTGACAGGATTAAAATCAACTGGTATAAATACGGATGTAACAAGACAATAAACAGCAGAGCCTCTCTGGAGATCAAGACCAGAACTTGGCTGGAGATCCTGGCTAGGCTGCTGATCAACTGAACGCTGTCTCCGTGTCCTTCCTTCTTTGCCGACTCCGTCTACACCTTTGGGGACCCCTGGACCTGCTGGGGCTGGACCCCGGCATCTGGCGCCCGAACAGGGTTCCCTTAGGTAAGTCCCCCCGTACTTGGGACGGATAGGACTGCACCGTAGGGCGCTTCAGACCCCCCCTATAGAGGATAAGTAGGGTAAGCGGGTAGTTAGTACAAAACTTAGATTGACAGGATGGGTCATACTGAGTCTAAAGAAAAAAGACTTTGTATTAATCTTTTAACGCATATGCTTACTAGCAGAATTGGAGTTAAGGTTACTCCCAGTGAGACAGCGTTCAGTTGATCAGCAGCCTAGCCAGGATCTCCAGCCAAGTTCTGGTCTTGATCTCCAGAGAGGCTCTGCTGTTTATTGTCTTGTTACATCCGTATTTATACCAGTTGATTTTAATCCTGTCAATTTCTATTACAAAGGTTAGGGCGTTTCTTATCTCCATTCCAGGGAGTAAAGATTATGTAGCTTAAGCATGATTGTTTGTAGTGATTAACTACCCGCCTGGCACTTAGTTAAGGAGTTTCATCCCCTCCCTGACTTCAGGGAAAAATTCCTACCTGGGGAAACAACCTTTCTCGGAGAGGTGACCTTGGTTAAAACACACAGCGCTAAGGGGAGCAAACATATTAAGAACAGTATGCTATATACGCCAGGTCCCTTGAAACATATGCAGCCCAGCACTCTGCCAAGTACTTTACATATATTGTCTCTGACTACAGTTGCAATAATATTATGAATAGGCATTATTGTTATCTCTATTTTAAAGATTAGGAACTTCAGTCTAGAAAAGTTGAGAAAGTGGCTCAAGGATACACTGTTAATAAGGAGGAAAGCCAGCATGAGACCAAGAAACAATTTTACTCTATACTCCTTTGTACCCACAATACTAAACGTCTACAATAGGAACAAATGTACATCATGTGCTTTGAAAGAAATGGTAAATAACATGAATATGCTGAGAAAAGACTCTAAGTAATATTCTAGTCAGGAAACACAATGATCTAGGCAGCATAAATCCATGGATATATGCACAAAGTAATATACCACAGCCAAGAATGTGTTTATTGCAGAAATGCAATTTATGGCAAAACTGACATATGCATGAACTAGCTCTTTGTCAGTTGAAAATTGTTCATAACTTCTTTTCCTCTTTAAATATGTATTTTAATTCCACTTTCTCCACACAATTTTATCCTAAGGTAAAATACTTTATGCTTCATAGTAGTTTATTCATCTTCCAATCTTACTTCTTAGCAACACACACACATATGTATATGTATTTGAATATTGTTCATTTTATGTGACTATTAGATTCTAAGTCAGGGGTTAGCAAACATTTTTCTGCTAAGGGACCAGATAGCAAATATTTTGGCTTGAAGCCATTTGATGTTAGTCCCAACTACTCAACTCTGTGTTCATAGCATGAAGGCGGCCGTAGATAGTACATGAAAAATTGGAGATGGCTGTGGTCCAGTAACACTTCATTGGCTAGTACAAAAGGTGTCATGGGCTACAGTTTGCTGATCCTTGCTGTAAATGATTTAAAAGTATATATTTTTGCTAGAATAAGACAATGTTTAGAGTCAAATCTACTTTCACTTTTCATTTTCATGAATGTTAGCACTGAATAATTTTTGTAGCTAGATAAGTATATGGGAATGAAAATTATTATATTAGAGTAATATAACCCAGTTCTCTGGTGATTGAAATAGCCCAAGAAATTAGAAAAAAAAAAGCAACAAAACACGGCATATTACACCCAAAGAAAATGGAAGAGAAATAATAGAGGTAAGAGTAGACATTAATGAAATAGAGAAAGAAATATACAGTAGAGAAAATTATTGGTACCAATCATCTAAAAATGTAATACTTTATCAGATAACAATGTGATTAAGTCCCCTTTCAATATGATTGAATGAAAACCATGAAAGGTACAAAGAAATTGTTATCTAGTCAGTTAAGTCATTTACTTTCTTAACTCCAACATGAATATTTAGAGATATACCTCTGTTTGGCATTGTGGAGGTTCTTATCACCACAGGGCAATGCACCATAGTAAGATTATGAGAGAATTGGCAGTAAATCTTTCTTTAGGAAAATGAAGAATGGAGATTAAGAAGAAGGAGGTAGGAGAGAACAATTGGCCCTCTATCACAGGGACTTTCTTACTCATACTTTCGAGGACAGTTTTATTTTAGCACATAATACCCAAAGAATTTGAGGAATACAATCAGATGTATTTAGAGTTCTCCATGCCTGCAAATCTCCTGGGTTTTTCTACTCTCAGGGGCACACACACACTCCTGTTTGTTCTAAGTAAATTGATTCTTTCTTTTCCAGGATCCAAATCCCTTTGAGAAACTAATGGAAGCTCTGGACTATCTCCCACCGAATATTTCACATATACATATACTCAAAAATTTGCATACAGTTTTAAGGAATTCAAAGACCACCCTGAATTCTATGCAAGGATTCTCAATTAAGGAATCATGGCCCAGGTCCAACACCCTCATTTGAAGGTGAGGGATTCGACACAGGGGAGTTAAGTGACTAGAAATAGTATGATAGAGTAGCTGGTAGAATATATGAAGAGTCCCTGGCCCACAGAATAGTTTTTAAAAAATCATTTTCTCTTCCCCTTCTCAAAATCAAAGGTCTAGTTTCCAGAATCAGAATGGAAGTTTGGATCTCCTGAATTTCTATTATATAACAGGTATTTTTTAAATAATTTAATTTATCTTAACAAACCAAATGTCTATATTTGTAACCACATCTTTAATTTGTCACTCTAGCATAATATTTCATAAATCTGTTTCTTTGAGTCCTAACTTTTGAAATTTTCATCCTCACAGAAAATTCTTGATGTTGTGCTTGCAACAAATGTTTGTTGAGTCAGAAAAGAATTTTATTTTGACAGGGTATTTCAAAATTAATTATGATTTCTCAGGTCTCAAAACTGCTGCGGCAACCCTGAAGCACTCTCAGACCCAGATCATAAAACATATAGACAAACAATGGTGACAATATAGCCCCAGGGCCACCCCACATGGTTTGAGAATAGAGCTCAGGTAAACAGTCATTTTTCTTCCAGCTGCTGAGAAATAAAGAAAATAATATTTCATTCTACCCCCCAGACTAGATTCCAACTGCTGAGAGTATGCCCAGGAATTAAAAGAAAAACTCCATAGGCCCCAAAATGAATCACAGGTAATTGCTAGATGTCTGCAGTAACCTGTTATTGTTGGTATATTGTGTACATATCTGGCATTTTTATCTTTATCAAATTGAAAACTTGCTCATTTAGATCTGATATAAAGAAAACCCAACTTACCCTGGCAGGTTTGGCTCAGTGGATAGAGCTTCAGGCCTCGGACTGAAGGATCGCAAGTTTGATTCCCGGTCAAGGTCACGTACCTCGGTTGCAGGCTTGATCTCCGGCCCTGGTCGGGGAGCGTGAATGAGGCAACCGATCAACGTGTCTCTTTTACATGGATGTTTTTCTCTGTATCTCCCCTTCCCTTCCACTCTGTGTAAAAAAATAAAATAAAATAAATAAATAAATAGAAAAATGTCGTAAGGTGAGGATTAACAATAACGAAACACACACACACACACAACTTAATGTCATGAGTGCAACAGTGAAAAAGTGGATAGATGCATCCATTTCATTACCAGCCTTTGATATGCTGTGAACGTGCTATCTATGGTGCATATTTCATGCATGAAGATGTTGGTCTTCAAGATCTTGAAAAAAATTGCTAAATGTTTCATTAGAAATTGCATCTACATTTTGTGTCTGTGCAAGTCAGTGGTTCTCAAGGCAGGGGGTGGGGTGGGGTGGGGTACTTTGGCCACCCAGGGGACACTTGACAATGATATTTTTGATTGTCACAAGTTAGAAAGATTAGTGCTCCTGGCATCTAGTGTAGAGGTCAGGGATGCTGCTACCATCCTACTATGCACAGGACAGTCCCCCAAAGCAAAGAACTATCCAACCCAAGAGGTCAATAATGCTAAGGTTGAAAAGCCCAGGTGTAAGACTGCACATGGAAAGCTGTATTTATTTCTGTGACAAGTACATATTACCATGTGTTTTATCCATTTCTTCAAAAATAAGCAAAAATGTTTTGAAAGTTAGCTTACTTTGCTTGTATAAAAACATTTATTCATAGCAAAAAAAAAAGTCACTGAAATTAAATGCTTTATTTCCAATATTTTAATGCTTTCTGTGTGGGATGAAAATCTGTTCAAGGATATAAGAAAGTGCATGGAGAAAAACAAAGTTTATTCTTTATGCTTTATTGATATGGAAAAGAACTCCTATAAATAAGATTTAAAATAATAATTCCCACTTCTTGATGCTTTAATCACATCCCATTTTGGGATGTCAATTTTTGGATAGCCACAGAAATATTTTTAAATGAACAAAATTCAAAGCGAGGTCTTTAAAATGTACATATTTATGATGTTTTCTCACCTCTATTCTTAACCAAAGATAAGTTTCCACAACATTTTAACTGAAGATCCAAAAATGGCATGCTAGCAAATGTGACAATATAATTGATCAAACCTTGGATTGTTTCTGAAAATATTTGCAGATAGCAGGATTCTCTCTAGTTGGTGTATGAATAAAAAAGTATTTTAGAAATATTACGTCATTTACTGAGTATCTTGGAGTGTCCAAGTATAGTGTTTGACTACTACACAGCCAGGAAATACAACAGACAGGAGAAACCCTAAAAAACACCACTACATCTAAAGGTGACATGCAACTGCTCGGCCCCTACTGGTCCACACCTGTGACCCCAAGTCAGAAACTTCACTAAAGCTGAGTCAGGAGGAGGGGCCACCTCTGACATCAGTCACTCCCGGAGACACACTCTATGCACAGCCACCACCCCTGCTGCCCATGCTCCCTCCAAATCAAGGGCAGGTGGGTTGACTTGGTGAAAGCGAAATTGTTTGCCGGACCTTGGCTGCCAGGGAGTGTGGAAATGTAGATTTTAGCTGTATAGTCTCTATAGGTCTAGAAGTCAAGATAAAAGGGATTGGAATAGGAGCTGAGCCAAAATACAGTATCTGCCATAGTCACCCAATTATTTTAAGACATCAGCATTTTTAAAAATATGTATTTCATAGCTGTCTAATTTTGTTCTAAAGCTATTTATAATCCAGTTTGTTTATTTGTTACAACTCTTCGTGTTTGTGTTCTTTTTTTTTTTTAATGTATTTTATTGATGCTTTACAGAGAGGAAGGGAGAGAGATAGTTAGAAACATCGATGAGAGAGAAACATCGATCAGCTGCCTCCTGCACATCTCCCACTGGGGATGTGCCCGCAACCCAGGCACATGCCCTTGACCGGAATCGAACCTGGGACCTTTCAGTCCGCAGGCTGACACTCTATCCACTGAGCCAAACCGGTTTCGGCGTTTGTGTTCTTTCTACAAATATTAAGCTTAAGTGCCATAACATTTATTTATATATTCTATCAATAAATATTTATTGAATGCCTACTATGGAATAAGCACTGTTCATTCTATGCATACAGCTGTGAATTTAAAAGGCAAAAGTCCCTGCCCTCATGGAATTCACATTCCAATGGGAGATCGATAAATCAGGTAGGATTAGGGTCATCTGCATGTAACAAAAACAAAACTAAAGTACAGAAGCTTCAACAAGACAGAAGTTTGTCCCGTATATAAAAGAAGTTTGAAAACGTGAAGGAATGGGAAAGTGGCCCCAATTCTTCACTCTTCCTGTCTCATCCCCTTTGCATGTAAGCAGTGAGACCCACTTCCTAGAACCTGGGCTGGCCTTGTGGCATGCTTTGGCCGATAGAATGAGGCACAAGTGCTAGTGTTCCGGTTCCAAGCCCAAACCCTAAAGGCCTTGCATTTTCCACTTGCTCTTTAGTGCCATTGCCACTGAAGGAGAAGGATGTGCCCAACTGCTCTGCTAGCGGATGATAGAGGATGACAGACATGTGGAGCAGAGCTGAGACACCCCAGTGGCCCCATTTAAACCCAGCCTAGATCAACCAACCCTCCACTGTCCCCTGGAAGCATGAGGGAGTCCAGCCTCAGAGAAGCTGAGCCCCACATGAGTGAAAAGTAAGAATATTTGGACACCACTGAGGTTCTGTGAATGTTTCCTATGCTCAGTTTTACTAAGGCAGCAGAGAGGTGATGCAGGAACAAAGCAGCCTGGGCAAGTGTGAAAGCTCAGAAGTGTTAGCAACCCAACCTCCTTTTATTTTGTGGCCCTGCATCCTCCATGTTTGGCTTCTGTTTCATGGCCCGATACGGCTTCTTAGCCATCTCATCCAAATCCAGCCAGCGGGGAAGAAAGAAGGGTGAAGAATGGGATCACTGCTTCGCTTAAGGAAACTTCCTGGAAGTTTTATGGACACACTTAGTTATCGTCCCGTCTAGCTACAAGGAATGAGACCCAGAAAATGTAGTCTTTATTCCTATTGCCTGTGCCTAGATAAAAATTTGGAGCCCTAACACTAAGGAAGAATGGAAGACAAATGGAAGCCATGTGTGACAATAAAACATATTGACAGCAAAAAAAAAAAAGTTACCTAAATTCCCACTTTTATTCACATTAGGGCTCTCCACAAAACGAAAGCAGTTTCTAAACTTAAGAAACATTTCTTTCTGGATAGATTGTGAATTATAAAACTTAATAATTAAAGCAACATTAATATTCATACAGCCCAAAGAGAATTTTTTCCTATGTCATTTTACTGCTCTATGCAATTTTGCTTTTTGCCAAAGGGACAAACACTTTCCTAACAGTGTCCAACTGTCTAAATAATTCAGCCAGTGTTAGCAAGCGATAGAATAAAGTAGCATTCCTTTTCGTCTTAAGTGACCATTAAGTACAACACATTCCATCTGGGCTGAAAGACTAACTTTAAAAGCACATTTTGGGATATGGTAAAAAGACTGGAAGCAGAAGACAAATAGCTTTAGCACATACAGGTCCATGGTCCACTGGCTCTTGTAGAATTCACCTGACAATACATATTCAGCTATATTTTTGAGTAAGGAATTCAAATTTAGTAAAAGAATATGCAATGATAATTTAAATTATGCATCAATAATTTAAACTATAATTCAAAATACAATTTTCCTATTCTACAGTTTTTTATTTTAAAATCAAACCCTAAATTCACTCGAGCAGAGCTATATTTTTAAGGTTGTTAAGTGAAATTTGCAGATTAACTTTGGCTAATTTACATGCATGAACTGCACACATACCAGGTACACACACATTTTCTAGAAATTGAAATCATCTCACCCTCAATTTCCCATGTTCTTAATTAACCTGCTCCCAATTGCTTATCGGAGAGTCAGGCTTCATAATCCCTGCAAAGTGAGCAGCAGGGCAAATTCCTCCTGGCTTTAGGTAACTGCAACAGTGGTAGACACCTGACCTCAGGTGAGAAAATCATACAGATCTTTCTTCCAGAAGTTTATCCTTGAGTCGCAGCACCTCTTAAGGTGATGACCTGAGAGAATTATGGTGGAGCCATTCCCTGCCATGTCTCTGCTTCAGAAGAGAATGGCAGACTTCAGAAGGAATGGAGAATGAATTAAACATGAAGAGTTGATAGGTAAACACTGGAGTTTGCTGCCTCGAACAACCACTTCAAAAATACAACTAAAAGATGGAACAGACATCATCCAGAACCACAGGAAGGCTGGCTGAGTGGAAATTCTACAACTAGAAGGAAAGAGAAAAGCATACTGAGACTCAGAGGAGGCCCAGTGCAGAAGTAAAACACTAAGGCACAGAGGCACACGTGGAGCGGGCTGGAGGCTGAGGGCGCGGTTGTCGTTTTCAATCAGGAGGGAGTCTCAGGCTCAGAGTTCCAGTTCTGGGCGAGTCTCTGGGGTCCCAGACTCATACGGGAGAAGCAGGACTGTCTGGCATCGGTCAGAACTCGAGGGCAGCTTTCTCTCCGAGGGGCTTGCAGCGAATGCCGAGACAGAAGCAGAGCCTCTGAGAGCAGCCATAACTGCTAGCCCCGCCCTGGGGATCCCGTGGGAGCTGCCACACCCAAGCCCTGCAGGGAGGCTTTTGCTGGATAGCCTCAGGCAGAGGCGAGATTATCACCTCCCTAGAGATCCAGGAGCCAGTGTACCCAGAGGTCAGAGTGGGACCATCCAGTTTGCAGCTCTGTGGAACCATAAAGGACACACTCAGGGGGCAGACTCAGTGAGCACCAAAGCCCCATTGAAGCAAGTCTTGCCCCAGAGGGGTGTCTCCAGCACAGAAGTTCCCCCACTGCAGACACAGCTGATTCTCACAGCCAATTGGCCTGGAGGTCAATTCCTCCCAGTGATAACTACAACAATCAAGGCTTAACTACAACAAGACTGTGCACAAAGACCACAAGGGGGTGCACCAAGAGTGTCCTCCTCAGGTAATTGGGGAGGCTGAACCACTGGGCCCTAGTGGACACTCAGCACAGAAAACCACTTTATCAACACAGGGAAGCATAAAAAATGCGGAGACAAAGAAAAAGGACACAAATGACAGAAATGGAGGAAAGCAAACGACTGGATATAGAGTTTAAAACCACACTTTTAAGGTTTTTCAAGAATTTTCTAGAAACTGCCGATAAACTTAATGAGATCTACGAGAAATCTAATGAGACCCTGGTTGTGATAAAGGACCAACTAGAAATTAAGCATACACTGACTGAAATAAAGAATATTATACAGAATCCCAACAGCAGACTAGAGGATCGCAAGAATCAAGTCAATGATTTGAAATACAAAGAAGCAAAAAACACCCAACCAGAAAAGCAAAATGAAAAAAGAATCCAAAAATACAAAGATAGCATAAGGAGCCTCTGGGACAGCTTCAAGCGCACCAACATCTGAATTATAGGGGTGCCAGTAGAAGAGAGAGAGCAAAATATTGAAAACTTATTCGAAGAAATAATGACAGAAAACTTCCCCTACCTGGTGAAAGAAATAGACTTACAAGTCCAGGAAGCGCAGAGAACCCCAAACAAAAGGAATCCAAAGAGGACCACACCAAGACACATCATAATTAAAATCCCAAGGGCAAAAGACAAAGAGAGAATCTTAAAAGCAGCAAGAGAAAGAAACTTAGTTACCTACAAGGGCGTACCCATACGACTGCCAGCTGATTTCTCAACAGAAACTTTGCAGGCCAGAAGGGAGTGGCAAGAAATATTCAAAGTGATGAATGCCAAGAACCTACAACCAAGATTACTTTATCCAGCAAAGCTATCATTCAGAATTGAAGGCCAGATTAAAGAGCTTCACAGATAAGGAAAAGCTAAAGGAGTTCATCATCACCAAACCAGTATTATATGAAATGCTGAAAGGTATCCTTTAAGAAGAGGAAGAAGAAGAAAAAGGTAATGATACAAATTATGAACAACAAATACACAGCTATCAACAAGTGAATCTGAAAATCAAGTGAATAATCTGATGAACAGAATGAACTGGTGATTATAATGGAATCAGGGGCATAGAAAGGGAGTGGACTGGCTATTCTTTGGGGGGAAAGGGGTGAAGGGGATGCGGGAAGAGACTGGACAAAAATGGTGCACCTATGGATGAGGACAGTGAGTGGGGAGTGAGGGAGGAGGGTGGGGTGGGAACTGAGTGGAGGGGAGTTATGGGGGGGGAAAGAGGAATAACTGTAATAATCTGAACAATAAAGATTTAATTAATCAAAAAAAATAAGAAGAGCTATGAGAAATTATGAAGCTCAAGAATCAGAGGGAGAAAGAGAGCAATGAGCTTTTTCTGGTGACTCTCCTGGCTTCAACTCCTCATGAAGCCAAATCAGCCAACCTAGTTGCATCTCTAGGCCAACATAGTATCTCCCTTCTTGTTATAAACCCTGTGATCAACTGTACAAGTACTACCTGAGGCCATCTCTCCCCTTGTAAACTGGATCACATCTTCTATCTCTTATTCGAGGATATCATCCCAAACACAGCAGTCCCTCTTTATATGAGGGGATACATTCCAAGACCCACATCTGTTGATGCCTGAAACCACAGATAGTACTGAACCCTATATCTACTGCTTTGTCCTACACATACACGCCTATGAAAAAGTTTATGTTAGGCACAGTAAGAAATTAATAACAATAACTAATCATAAAATAGAATAGTTGTAACCAATACTGTAATGAAGGTTATGTGATTGTGGTGTCTCAAAATATCTTACTGTACCGAACTCACCCTTCTTCTTCTTGTAATATGTCAGATGATAAAATGCCTTCTTAAGTGGAAAACGTTCACCTATTCCCCTTAAAGGAAGCGCTGTATGGCATCTCTTTGGCTTATCTGAATTGCCAGCATCACTCCTCTTGCACTTTAGGGCCATTATCAAGTAAAATAAGGATGACATGAACACAAGCACTGTGATACCACCACAATCAATCTGGTAACCAAGACAAGGTGGCTACTAAATGACTCGGGGTGGGTATCTCTGCAGCTCAGACACGCTGGATAAAGGGATGCTTTGACTCCTGGGTGGGAAGGCACAGGACAGCATGTGATTTTATTACCCTACTTAGAATGGCATGCAATTTAAAGCATAAATTGTTGATTTTAGGAATTTTCCATTTAATGTTTCAGGCCACAGTTGACCATGAGTAACTGAAACCATAAAAAATGAAACTATGAATAAGAGGGGACTGCTGTGTTAGCCTCAATTTCTCCTGAAACGTCCATTATTTTTCTCAATATTAAATCATTCCCCAGTGCCAAAGCATTATGAAACATAGTATATGCTAAATAAATATTTGTTGAATGGACTCACCCAAGGGGAAAAGCATAGTCAATGGAGATCACTGCTTCACAGAAACAGATTGGCAATATTACATTGAGAGAAGGGAGTGTGTGTTGGTGCGGGGAGGGGAGACTACACCACTGGAGAAATACTTGGGAAGGTCACAGGCCCACAAAAAAGATTGAGTTTCAAGCACGAGATTATAGAATGCTATTTGTCTTCCACACCTTATCACAACACCAACAGGGCTTCAATAGGAGATGGATTACAGCGGAAAGAGCTGCAGCACACAGACTCCCTGAGGGGGAGAGTCCACGTCAAAAAGGGAGACAAGCAGAGGTCACTGGAGGAATGTTAAGGCTCTGACACCTGTAGCAATAGCTCAACTTCTGGCCCAATTCCTATAAGTCCTCCCACTAAATACCTTTGACCTTAGTTTCTATCCCTTGATACAAGATATCCAGCTTTCAAGAATAGCCTAAGGAGACATGACTAAATGTGATGCAGTATTCTGGGTGAGATTCTGGAAAATGACAATAGGGAAAACTAAGGAATTTTGAATAAAGTATGCACTTTCATTAATAATAATGTATCAACATTGATTCATTAACTGTGACAAATGTACCACACTAATGTGATGTCAATCACAGGGAGAGCTAGGTGAGAACCATGTAGGAAATCTGCAATTTTTTTCTGTAAATCTACAACTATTTTAAAATAAAAAGGATTTTCAGAAATCATAGTGGAAGTTGAAAAACACCCCTAAGTAATTTACCCTCAACATCCTATCGGTTCATTCTTTATTCACTAAAAATATTCCTTCTGGGACCTGGGGATCATGAAATACCACCACACAGTTTTCACACAAAATGAAATATTTAGAGGCGAGTGTCCTAATGACAGAAACTACTTATTTTAAAAAATTCTTCCTCTTCCACAATAAAGCTGACAGTGGGATGTAGGAGAGGAAATTTTCTCTCCACTGCTATCCTAAAGACTATTTAAGCTATATTTACTGGGGGTGGGGAAAGGGGGAAATGGAGAAGAAAAGTCATTAACCTCTATGGCTGTTGGCTTTGCCAGTTCTTGGCTCTTTTATTTCACAGAATGTTCTCCTCGGGGTAGAAGGCAGATGTAACCATCTATGTTGGATGTCTATAGCCCAGGGCCACAGGAATGAACATTCATGCAGACTGATCTGGTTTCCATGCCAAAAAGTGGTATGCCATTCTCTTTCTTGCCTTCCATAGTCTCATGGAAGACATCAACACCTGAGCCACCACTGTTAAATTTTGCTGTTTTTGTAGCTCAACAAACATTTATTAAGTAGTTACTAAATAAAAGGTTATAACTAAGGATGATTAAAGTTCAAGCTTTAAAGAAGTTTATAGCCAAACAGGATGAAGTAATATATCTAGTAGCTATAACAAATAGCTATAGCTACACGTAAAATTCTTACTATGTAATAATGGATGTGGGAATAAATAAAGGAATTAGAAAGTATGATTCCTGAAATTTGGGGGGGGGGGGGTTGGAGAGGGAAGAGCTCAGAGATATAAACTTGTGAAAAGGTTTTAAGATCACATTTGCATATTTTAAGAGGATAATTCTAATGACTACAACCAAGGTATTTCAGAAACGCATTTTCTGAAGTACAAACTCTTTCAGCCACACGTTCCCTCCAACATTTCCCCCTTCTAGTTGAAGAATGTCAATTAGAGCTGCATTGACCCTAATAGCATTTCCATACGTACATGAAAAGAAATTGCTAAAAGTCTAGGCATCTCCAAAATAGTTGTTCCCTGTAGCTCATTTTCTAACCATGAAGCCAGTCAATTCCCTTTGCATCCATCTGCATGGTCATCCAGATCACAAGCCCTACCCTCATTCCTACCTAGCTGGCCTTCCATGTTCTTACCTTCTCACCTCTGAATTTCATCGTCAGTTGTTTCATGGTGACTTTGGAACCCCCAAATCTTCTGTAAATAAGCTCTTTCCTTCCAGAGTGTTTCCCCCAACTTCTTTACTGTAAAGTCTTCCCTGCTGGCTCCAATCTATATTAAACACTTTCTCCTGTGCTCTCAAATCTACTTCTAAATTACTCTTCAGCGTGTTACCCTGTTATAATTCCTATTCATTTTTGCATTCCTATGACCTAGCAAAGGCCTTACTAAGTGTTACATTATTTAACACACACAAGAATAACATGTAGGAAATGCAGGTTTATATGGTGAAAATTGTGCATGCATATGGTTTAGAGAAAGGGACAATTGGATTAGAGTTAATCAAGCAAAGCTTCAGTTCACAGTTAAGTGAAATGGAGGATTCCTGTATAAAAATATAAATAGCATTTAAAACAAAACAAAACAAATGATTAGATCTTCTCTTTTCTTCCCTCCAACTTTCCTACATCCCTGAGGAAATGTATCAATGTCATGAGGGTGACAGCTTCTCTCTATGGTCCTTCTACACTTACATATGCAGGATGACAGAGGTGGATGAGGTAAGAGGGGACATAGGACCCACACAATCAGTAAGAGGCAATTCATACCTTGGGAGGTGTGGTCCTGATCATCGACTGCACTGCTAAGATGAGAATAAAGAACCAAAATATGGGCTTATGTCAGAGAAATCAACAAATATAAAAGCAAGCCCATCATATTATTTTCCTCATCAGAATTTACACTCTAAACAGTGGATGTCCAGTGATAACTCAAAAATTTCAGTACTTCAATTCATGCTGGCGGACAGTTACATTTTGTAAACTTTTCTGTATAAATTTTAGATAATGATTTTTTAAAAGTAAAATAAATCTACATGGCTTAATATTATGGAACAAGGAAAACTCATTCATAAAAAGTCACAGCCCTAACTGGTTTGGCTCAGTGGATAGAGCATCAGCCTGCGGACTCAAGTGTCCCAGGTTCGATTCCGAGAAAGGGCATGTACCTTGGTTGCAGGCACATCCCCAGTAGGGGGCATGCAAGAGGCAGCTGATCGATGTTTCTCTCTCATCGATGTTTCTAACTATCCCTTTCCCCTCCTCTCTGTAAAAAATCAATAAAATATATTTTTTTAAAAAGTCACAGTTAAATTTGCCATTAATAATTATAGATGTAGTAAAGGTCAAAGAGGAATTAGGTATCAATAATTTAATACAGAAAAATGTCTTAACTTTTCATTTCAGGACTACTTCTATTCAAATGATATTGCTGTTGGAAATTAAACAACAGGCAGTAATGTTGAAAATTGGGTTATGAGAATAATTCTAGTCCTCCTCTAAAGCGGAAATGTTTTTAAAGATACTTGCTATGATCAGAACTCAATAATTTACACCAGTCTCAGGGCCATTTGAGAAATAATATGAGAGTAAGATAAATTAGGATTAAAATATCACCTTTGTTATTCTGTAAGCTGATATGAAAGAATGTGGCTTTAATGTGCAGCAACAACATGCTTCTAACATTGCACCACCTAATTAGACAGACTCACCCACCCAGTGTCAGGCAGGGCTGAAATTCACAGGCCTTCCCAGAGGAAAGCATATGCCTCCAGCAGGCAGGAGTTCTCAAAGAGAGAGGGAGTGGAAGGAGTGGGATTATATGCGTCTGGTTCCTCCTCCCAATCTCACCAATCAGGTAAATTTGAATGGGGGAGGGTGGAGAGCAAGAGTAAAGACAAACAAGAGTGACAACCAGTTTGAAATACAAACTGAACGATGTTGAGTGTTACACTGATTTATGTCCCCAACAAGGATGGAAACATCAGGAGTTGGGAGTCCCCATTCCCAAAAGCAACTTTGTTTTTTTGCTGGTATCTGACTTAAGTTTTGTCACCATTTTTAAAACCCCCTCTTCATACTATATTGTAATGGGTAATATCTATTTTTCTAGCAGAACTATAAGCTCCACAAAGGAGAATGTATCTGTATGTTTAACTGTATTCTCAGCATCTAGAACAAACCCTGGCACAGAGTAAATCAAGCATGTCGAACTCGTGGCCAGTGGGCTGCATGCCTCGTTCAGTTGGCCCATGTTAGCTTTTGAGTTTGACATGCTTGGAGTAGATGCTCAAGTATTTAGTGAATGACTGAGTGAGTGAGTGAACATGAATACTATCCAGATGACTCAGAAAATTTTCAAATGTAGTAAAGTAAAAGGCAGCTACCACTATTAACACAGAAAAACCAATTGTTCCCTTTATATGTGATCTTCTTAAACTTGGCTCTGCTTGGATTTAATTGGTCTCTCTCTTCTCTCTCCCCCCCTCTTGTCCTCCTCCTCCTCCTCCTCCTCCTCCTCCTCCTCCTCCTCTTCATCATCTTCTTCCTTTCTCTCTCTCTCTCTCTCACACACACACACACACACACACACACACACACACACACACACTCACACACACACACACACACACACACAGCAGAACTATTTTTTGATTTAAAAAAACAGAGTCCCCACCTGGCTGGAGTGGCTCAGTGGTTGAGCCTTGATCTATGAACCGGAAAGTCACAGTTCAATTCCCGGTCAGGGCACATGCCCGGGTTGCAAAATAGATCCCCAGTGTGGGCCATGCAGGAAGCAGCTGATCTATGATTCATTCTCTCTCTCTCTCTCTCTCTCTCTCTCTCTCTCTTTCTCTTACTCTCTCCCTTCCTCTTTGAAATCAATAAAAAAAAATTTTTAAAAAGAGTCCCCTATTTCAGGAGGATTTCTATGCTAGGGAACAGACTAAGGTGATACTACACAAGGAGTAGAAGACATGGAAAATAATTAAGCAAATAAAGAGGAAAATTTTTTCCAGGCAACAGTTTTTTCTATCATTTTCCTTTTATGTAAATACTAGAGGCCCGGTGCACGAAATTCGTGCACAGGTAGGGTCCCTAAGCCTGGCTAGCGATCAGGGCCAATCGGGGCTGCCAGCCAGGGCCTTCCTTTGTTCCACGCCACCCCCTGGTGGTCAGCACATGTCATAGTGAGTGATCAGTCTCCCGGTTGTACTCTAGCGGGGACAATTTGCATATTAGGCTTTTATATATATAGATATTATTTTTCAAATTATAACAGTATGCACTGCTTTAGATCATGGTAGGGAGCCATAATAATTATGAGTAAAAGTAAGAATATTTGTTGTGACATCAAAAGAGGCAGTACAACACAGGTTTTGACCATTGGCTTTGTGGTCCCATAGATCTCAGCTCTGACCTCTTACAATTTTAGTTCAATTGCTTTATCTCACAAAGCTCAGTTTCTCATCTGGAGAATGTGAAAAACACTGACTACCTCACAGAGCTGTTGTAAAAGCTAAACCAACAAAGTACACACAGTGCGTTTAAGAAAGTGCCTGAAACAAACACACAACAGTGAATAGTCATTGTTATTCTAAATCTTCAAAAGTTGTGTAAACTGAAAATCACTAAGTAAATGTAAGGGATTATTATCATTGCTATTATTGTAGGACATTTCACTGCTGTTTCACAAAAAAACAACAACAGCTAAATAAAGGATGCTTTGTTCCATATCTAGCTATTACACAGAAGCTAACAGCTGTGCATTAATGGCTGCCTGGTTCTCTAGTGGGATGTGAGTTGTATTATAGTAGAGGAGGTTATGGTACCCTCATTGGGCATATAAGGTGCGCTGTGGAGCAGAAAGGTGCATGTCAAAAGTGCTCAGCTATCTTCTATCACTTGTCATCTTGTCACACTGATTAAGTCAAGAAATACATATAAATTCGAAACAATTTAGACGTTGTGATTTTTTTAAATTGCGTATAAAATTTTTCTTTTAAAACTACCTTTTTTATTTGAGAGCTCTGAGGTTCAATGCTGAATACAGGACATTGTCATTGCTGTGTACTTCACTATATAACCATCATAATTAAGATTTCAAGTGATTCTGGTTCGGAAGTGCATTGCCTCTGGTTTGCATAACGCACAATATATTCACTGTTGTGGCTTCCTTTGCATAAATCAATCTTATTAATATCTTATTCATCTTCTTGCTTCCCAGAGCCTTGAATCAAATTAATTCTATGAAGGAGGAAATGTCAAGACTCAGGCAGCTAGGGAGATCTGCATAATTCTAGTCCATTTTTCAATAAAATCTGTACTACTGAGGGTCACATGACTTATTCGCAAATTTTTAACTCTGCTGTCTCTTTGTTTCTCTAAGAAAAAAGATGTGTATCTGCCTATTATGTGCAGAGAATTGAAGTAAAGAGATAAAAAGGAAAGAGTGGGCATCCACGCTGTGACAATGGATCAAAGTTGATTCCCCTAATGGATAGCCTAGGGCAGTGATGGCGAACCTTTTGAGCTCGGCGTGTCAGCATTTTGAAAAACCCTGTCTTAACTCTGGTGCCGTGCCACATATAGAAATTTTTTGATATTTGCAACCATAGTCAAACAAAGACTTATATTTTTGATATTTATTTTATATATTTAAATGCCATTTAACAAAGAAAAATCAACCAAAAAAATGAGTTCGTGTGTCACCTCTGACACGCATGTCACAGGTTCGCCATCACTGGCCTGGGGAGTCCCTGTTTGAAAAGTGAAAGCAATGTCTTCATGAAAAACTGAAGCAATGAACACTTCATTTGCAAGCACAAAGGTAGGTGCCATTCGAGGTGACAGAGCTCCCACAGAGGACCCAGCTTGGTGCTGACAGCCCTCACCCACCCTGGTGACATAGAGTAGACCTGCAGGGCCCAGCTGACTGCAGAGATTCAGGGGGGCCTGGTGTGAAACCACAAAAGGTCCCTCAGAAAACGAGGCGAATGTTGCTGGAAAGGAGAGATGGTTGCCCTCTGTACATAGCTTCTTAGAAGGTTGACAATGACATTCACAGTCAAGCAAGACAGAAGTCTCCTGGCAAGACATTTTTCTTATTCCCCTCAGGAAGTGGTGTGCATTTCCTCTGGTCTCAACAGCATGGTTGTTTCTTCCCAGCCAAGCCTAGTCCAGATGTCAATTGTCTCTCTCCCTGGAGAGTAATGTGCCCACAGCATCCTCTTCTGTAGAGTTTACCAATAAAACAGCTCCGAGCATGGAAAGGTTTCTATCTGCATGAAGTACATGATAACTGCAACTTTTCAAAGTGCTGTCTGTATTAACACTTCATACCCACCTCTAGTCCTGCTTTCCAATCTTGCACACTTACAGTGGACTAATAATGGAGTTTGAGGGTAAATAATTTTTTAAATCTTAGAAATTTATCCAACAAACAAGGAGAACCTTACCAAGAAATGAAAATGCATTTTTAAAATTTCAAAGAGAGATAACCAGGTTAAACTCGGAGGGCCTCTTTCATAATCAGAGAGCAAAGGGTGCCATCAGTGGATTTAGAAGCAAAGGCATTGTGGCTTTGATTGCTGTTTAGAGCATTTAGTACAGTGCCTTGGACATAAGGAGCACTCAATTTTTTAAAAATGTGTCCATTTTATTGGGGGGGGGGGCTCTTTACTTTTATTTTTACTTTTTAAAATATATATATATATTTATTGATTTCAGAGAGGAAGGGAGAGGGAGAGAGATAGAAACATCAATGATGAGAGAGAATCATTGAAGCGCTGCCTCCTGCATGCCCCCGCCCTCCCCGGGGATCCAGCCTGCAACTCGGGCATGTGCCCTGACCAGGAGTCAAACTGTGACCTCCTGGTTCATAGTGTGACCTCCTGGTTTATAGTGTGACCTCCTGGTTCACAGGTTGATAGATAGTCAAACACTAAGCCACGCCAGGCTGGGCAGCAGGGGTGGGTGGGAGGGGTGGGAGGGGGTGGGGGAGCAGTCTTTACTTTAGTAAAAGAATGATTTCCTACTTCAAATTGCCTTTTAAAGCAAAAATACCAGATATTATTACATCGAGGAATAATAAACACACTGATATTCTACACCTAATCAAAAGATATTAGGAAGTAAAATAGATAAAAATAATCTGTTAAATTTTTAAAGAAACTCATAAATTTAATCATAGAATCATTGACAGAAAGTGAAATATATTCCAGAAGACCTCATGGCTAGGGTATGATGGATTGCCCTTGAAATCCATCCCCATGAAATATTCCGGAGACTTTGGCTTCTAAGGTCAGTGGATCTCATTTCTTGACTGGCAAGTAGGGTCTCTGGATATATGAGCAAACACCCAACATGGGAAAGAAAGACCTGCTTTTTATTAGGCAAAGTCCTGCCTGGTTGACCTACTGCCTCAGAGCACTTTCAAGTATTCTTTTCAAATGCTGATCAAATGAGCATTTACTATGTTCCTAATTGCCCTTGTTACTATACTCAGCTTCATTCATACAGTGATTTTAATGGACAAGGTTCTTAATCTAGCATAAGCAAACCCCTAAGGCCTATTACACTAATTGGTCACCAATCTGTGTCTTGAATCATTTATCCATTTCTTCCTTCACTTTATGAATTTCTGCTTCAAACTCCACATACCAAAGACCTCATTCCTGAGTCAATAGTGCCAACAAAGTATCTCTAATAGTTCTAAAAACAACAGCAACACATTTTCATCCATGCAAACATATCCAAAATGTTCATCCTTGTAAACTCGTAAGCCTGGTAACACTTATGAGTGGCTTAATAAAAAATAATAATAATTTGTTTTCCATGGACAGTGCAATACTTACCAGTACACTAAAAATTGCCTTTCTGAGTTGTAGACTAGGGACATGAACATTAAAGAGACGTCCACAGTTCATTCTGAGTCACAAAGAATGAAATCATCAATTGATTGCCCCCATTCCTTCTGCATATCACTAAGGGCGGTTCTCAGTGCCTTATACTCTCCGTTGTGGCCATCTCTAACCATCCCTGCGGTTCAGCACTCAGGGTTATAAAGAATCACTGCTTTGCATGAAGAAATATGTCAAGATCACATTTGAAGTTCTTTTCATACATAGTTCATCAACATGCTTTCCCATTATTTACATGGTTTGAGTTTGTTGATGGAAACATATAATCCGGTTGAGGACTGCTCCTCCTGTTTGAAAGGCTAATGAATGTTCCAGAATGAGATCGTTACATTCAGAGCAGAGCCGCCCAAGGTTGACAGCAACATTTAGAGAACGACCCGTCTCCTCCCCACCACCTGGCTGCCAGGCTGCTTGTTGAATGAAAACAAGTCAGACTGAATTGCACCACATACGCAAACATTTATTTACATGCGGGTACAGAAACAGTCATACAACCTGTGCTTTTAAGCTTTATAGAGTCTTCCCTCAAAGTGCCCCTGCTATGAACTTTATGTTTGTGTCTCTCCCCCTCACCCCACCCCCAAATTCATAGTTGAAGCCCCATGCAATTGTATTTGGAGGTGGTGCTTTTAGGAAGAAATGAGCTTTAAATGAAGTCATGAGAGGGGATTACCCATGAAGGGGTAGTCACCTTATAATAAGAGGAAGAGACACCAGAGCTCTCTCTTCCCATCATGTGAGGATACAGCAATAGGCAGCCATTTGCACGTCAAGAAGTGAGTTTGCACCAGGCCCCAACGCTGCTGGCACCCTGATCTCAGACTTCCCAGCCTCTGAAATTGTGAGAAATAAATGCCTGTTGTTTAAGCCGCCCAGTCTGTAGTATTTTGTTATCACAGCCTAAGCTAAGACAACTCTTGACTCTAAAAAGCATCCCATAGGAAACTACAAAGCAGACCTAACAATACTTTGAAGACAGGATCAAAAAGCCTTTTAGTCCTCCATTACAGGAGTCACAGATGACTAAAAGGAGTTCTAGACTAAGCCATCACACAAACATTTTATACTGCTGCATTTGCTGGGTCCCTTTTTTTTTTCTTTTTTAATAAAAGGATGAAGATGCCTGTACAATCATTCTAGCCAACCATATGCCTTGAACACTACTCATTTCTTCAGTGAAGAATTATCTGTAACATTCCTTTGGCTAAATAACAAAGCCCTCTGGGGAAAATTTAGATAACAGTAACTACGCACCTCTGGATGTTAACTAACCACGTTTAAGTAGACTGCAACTCACAAACAATATAACAGAGGCAAAGCTACTTTGTTTTTTCGAAGAATACCATTATGTTAAAAAATATGAAGCTACAAATTTTCTGTGTATTTTGAATGCTTACATTTAATAAAGAAGTCCTTTGATATAAAATATATACAATAGAACATTAATTCCTAGTCCACTATAGGCAACGTGGTCTGGGATGGGGCACAAGCGGAATTTAGGGATAAATGTCTTCTCCTTTCATTGCTGTGACTGTATCTCTGTGACAATTGGACAGCCTGGTTTGGAAATGACATCAAAATCTGAAATAGAGGCCCTTCTTGTGAAGAAAGTTAGGTCTGAGCCAATTAGCATGACCGGTACCATCTCTCCAACCCTAACTCAGGCCCTGATTCATAAAGTCCCAATGGCTTTGATGTTTTCCCCAAAGGGCCAGCCTAAATCAAGGTCCCTATGCTTTCAACTATGTGGTGCTATCTCCCAGGTGAGGCCGGTCACAGCAGAGCTCTAGGCTCAACTGTCAGGCCTCTGGCCACATGCTCGGGCTGACTCAGGATGTCACTTCTGACCTAGAAGGACGTAGCCCTCTTTTTACCATTTATATAGGCCTTTCTACCATTTATTAACTGGATAAATGTTACCTTGACTGCATTCAGGGACAACCTGAAGACATCAGCTAATTATAGAAAATTCACCAAAACTGGATGAATATTTTTCACTCAATTCACAAGTGGAATGAGGTGGGCATATTTGATCATGGACACTTTTTAATGTCTTTAGTGGGTTATTAACAAGTTGACAGTAACTACTTCCAAGTGAAGAAGACGCTTTAGAAGTTGCTATAACTGAGATTAAAGTAAAGGACATTGAAGTGTTAAGGAACACAGCCTTCTCACTTTTATAATTACCTCTTCACATATATCCATCATTAAGAATTTCTGCTGTATTGTCATCTGTTAGCAATTAAATTAAAGTGCTAAAAATCCTCTAAAAGTGCTAAGTAAATCCTCAGCAACAATCTGGGACTCTATTTAAAACAATACCTTACCTCAACTAGTATGACGACCACAGCATTTACATAAAGTCTGTTACCACAGTGTTTGTTGCACTGTATCTATCCACAGGGGCCAGGGAATGCTCAAGAGGAGAATGGAGGAAAGAAAAGATGAAAGAAAAATGACACAAGTTATTTTTCAGGCATCCTCCCATATAAAAAGAATCCTCTTTATTCTTTAAACCTCCTTCTACCCTGTTACCCTTAATAGTTATTAGGAAGCTCTTGAGTTGGTCTCTCTGGCATTTGTGAAGAGTTTACCAGAAAATACCATATTCCTTCTCCCCAGGGCCACAGGTTTCTCCTGTTATCTCTGGCCTCTTGTAAATATATAATCTAATTCAGATGTCTCCTGCACTGACATAACTCCTAACTCTCCCTACAGAGCAAATTTCCTCCAGTCCTTTCATGATTGAGGGTTCAGCTCTTGGGCTAGTAACATTCCTGTATGACTTGACTCTCACTTAAGAGGTGCATTAGAATCCTCAGCAATTGACTCACTAATTTGCTCCATTTCTGGTTGAGATGTGTCCAGAGAGTTTATAGAAAAAATTACCCGAAAGAGGCTAAATGCATTATATTTTATGCCAGGGTAGGTCTGCTGCGTGGTTCAGGTACAATTATGTTATGTTAAATTGCATAAGATCAATGGTGCTGCCTTCTGGAACCAGTAGATTGCTTAGAGTCTTTCTACTAAATAGAATATGTATGATGGTAAGAGCTCTGCTTGTGGATTATATTATTCAATGTGTATAAGAGATCTGGACGTTTAGAAAACACATATCCTTGAATTCACATGAAAGGAACCGTATTTTCATGTTTTCTCTTTGTGTGTAGGCGTCAGTTGCATCGTACAAAACTAACATATAGAGGCATTAAATGCTCAGTCTATATTGCAAACACTCTTCTGCCACAAACGAACTTGGACAAGTTGCACCTTCCAATGAGTACATTGCAAAATGTTAAAGAAACTTCCAGAAAACTAACCTTGTAAGCTGGCCTAGCCTTTGCAATCTAAAGTTGGCTGGAGCACTGTTTCCGACATAAATCTACCCAAGCAGACCTCCTGCAGCGGTTTCCAGTAATGTAACAGCAACCTGGGACAACAGAACCAGCTAAAGTCACTCCATCTGCATATGTATTTCAAAAGCTAATACAGGGGAACAAAATGAACAAGTCATTAATCTCAGTTATATTTTTTAAAAACTCAAAAAATTTGTCACACAGATAAAGATGCATAAGAAACTCAAACAATGCATCTTCGGTTAATTTATGTGTGCATCTGTGTGTTCCATGTTAGCAAGGTGATATCTCTTCTGTATTCAGAATAACCTAGTTGTATTCATATATATAGTTATCATATTGATACAGTCTGTCATTTTCCCGGTAGAGAAAAATGATGTTTCAAATTGTTTATGTGATAAGAGATGAAGTAAATACAAAACAGATATGAGCAAACTGGGAACACAAAACTAAAAAAATATATCCTTGACCTTTGTTCACATGTGACTACTATTTAACTCAACTGCATATGGTGCATCATGGATCGTTGATTTTAAATGCTAAGTGTGTAGATCATAGTGAAGAACAAGTGACATGACTCATTGCTATAGACATTAAATGTCAAATTCTCTTTAGATCCCCTATTTTAAATTTTGCTTTTAATACTTGGAAACCACTGAACAGATTCCAAACCTCAGACATCTCATTTTCTAAGGGATGGGGAAAAAATCTGACTTTCCACTTCCTCCTCCTTTGCAAACATACAGTGAAGTCACAGGCAAGGAACCAAATAGATTTTCTATTATCTGACACTGGAATCCACAGACCATATGAATCAACAAAATAGACTAGAAATCTTTTTCAAATGATGCTAAACATTCACTTTAGAGCACAATGTCCTGAATGCTGAAAGCAATGTGCCAGTTCTACAAGATTTTTACAGGGACAGCGCCTCCTGCTGACTCGCAGATGAAATCTTCATTCAACATTAAGCTCTGGTGGAGGGGCCTTGGGAAAGACTGGAAGCTTTCTCCATAAAAAAACACAAAAAACAGTAGACATTTTCCAGTGCCTACTAGGGCAGGGGTGGGCAAACTTTTTGACTCGAGGGCCACAATGGGTTCTTAAACTGGACCGGAGGGCCGGAACAAAAGCATGGATGGAGTGTTTGTGTGAACTAATATAAATTCAAAGTAAACATCATTACATAAAAGGGTACGGTCTTTTTTTCCAATAGTTTTATTCCTTTCAAACAGGCCGGATCCGGCCCGCGGGCCGTAGTTTGCCCACGGCTGTACTAGGGAGTTATGCCAGACTGTTCACAGCTGGCTGGGCATATATCATACCTCATAGCTTCGCTAGAAAGAAAGGAAATCAGTGATGCTACCAACAGAATGACGAGCTTGCCTCTTCAAAACTACAGAGCACAGACCAATCTTCCCCAGATCAACAGGGGAGGAAATTCACTTACTAACTTGATTTTTGGCTTACCATCAATTCTGGAACAAGTCATCCTTGGGATCTTCATACATGCTTACCTAACAGGTAATGAACACGCTAGACCCATAATAGCCGATATTTATAAAGTACTTAGTATGATGTCTGGCACTGTTCCGTGTGTGTTATATGTTAATCAATTTAATTCTCAAAATAACTTTATGAAATAGATTCTATTAGTACTACAAATTTACAGGTAAGGAAATAAGAGGTGCAGAGAATTTAAGTAGTTCGCCCGCAGTGACATAGCAAAGTGTAGGGTATGAACTCAGATCATCTGGCTCCACAGTCCCTACTCTGAACCACTACACTTGTGGATTCACACAGCAACATTTTCCTTCTCGGTACTGCCTCTGCAAACCTGTTGTCAGCTCCCTTCTGTGCATAGCTTGTGCCCATCCCCTCCTTGAATGGAATGAAATCCTAGGTAGGTCTCACAGCGTTTCTCCTAGAGTAAGTCTTTCAGTAACTTAGAGGCATAAGAACAGTCACCATTAAGTCAAAAATAGCTGAGGTACAATGTAATATTAACTTTTAAAGCCCCAATCAAGCATCCCTTAGCACCTAACACCTCCCAACTTATGGCTGTTACAGGCATTGGGTTGGGAGAGGGACTGTGTTTGGCTGTTCAATCTGCCAGTTCCAACTATGGCTTTCCCCCTAAAAGGTTGGCGATTTGGAAGGAGCAGGTAGGTAAGGAAGGGTCAGGGGCCTTCCCTCCTGCCTTGAGCCCACACCAGTGCACCTTGTTTAAAGCCAACTTGACCTCGGGGGTGACTTCTGTGAGCTTGTGGAGAACCCCATCAGGGGGCTGCACACCTAGAGTCCAGTCCTCTGTACCTTGAGTCATACGTACAGGCCTTTATACCCCATCTTGACCAATCAAGCCCTTGAGCAAGGCTGCTCTTGGCACCCGAGGGAAACACTGAAGGAGCAGTGGAAGCTCTGCTGAATCTGGGAGGTGCATCTTCATGTCCCGCACACTCTGCTTACCTAAGGTCAACACACTCATGCTCTGTCGGTTCCAATTACACTAGAGAGAAGAACATGAAATGTGGAACGAAAGGGTCCACTTCCCTTTTTATCCTGGAAGGCATTGAAAGTGCTCAACTGGTTCAAAGAGGATCAATAAGGTTGGTGAGATATGGGGTCTCTCTATAGTCAGGTATCCATTTCCAGAAAGAGTGGAGGACCAGGCAAACCTACACAAACTTCCAGAAAGCATTAAGCTATTTCCTATTGTGATGAATGGCTACCTCCATCCATGTTCCTTCTTCTTCCTCTCCCCTCCAGGACTAGAGAGAAACTCTTAAATATCATACACTATTTGAATGGAAGTGAGTGAAGAACATACCAGTAATAGGAGAAATACAGTCTATCCTGTGTTAGCAGAATAGTTTTTGTTCTATTTTCAATTCGCTGTTTATAGAAATTGGCCTAATTATAGGCCCAAATTATTTATCACCTTTACTTAATTTTAGAAGAAGATCGACACAGGTGCCTAAATAAAGGATCTAGGCAGTTCTGAGAGTGACTTATGAGCATGCTGGTTTCTAAGGATTTCAGAAAATAGTAAAAAACCATGCCAGGGCAACCTCAAAGCCAGCTAGAGCCCTGACTTAATTACAGGCCAACTCTACACCTGAGAGCCAGATGGGGATTTAGAAGGGTACCAAGAGCACAGCCTGGCTTCCCTGGCTCAACAAGAGTCACAAAGCCCCCAAACTCTATCTTTCCATATGTTCAGTTGAGGCACCCAAGCTGTGTGAGTACAGAAACAAATAAACAGTCAACTCTTCATTCTGAGCTATTTATGGAAAACCAAAGAGGTAGGTGATGCTGAGTGAGCAGGTGGATTTGAGTAAAATATTTCCCTGGCTGCTTTAACTTATGCAAAACCCAGACCGAAGAAAGCAGCATAATGCTAATTAAAGCTGTACCTCAGAGTTTGCCAAAGCTGCTGGCTTTGATGAATGAGCCTTTCAAAGCCTCCCTAGCTGTGGACGATCTACCAGTCAGCTTGCGCCTCATTCAAGCGCTCTCTAATCAAAAAGCTTTATTAAGTCACTTAGGGGGTAAGTCCTACATTGTTTTAAAAGAATAACAAATGACTACTATTTAACATTTGCTTTTTAAACCCCAAAATATTCTAGAACACTTTCATAACACCTTCAAAAAATGTGGAACCACTCCAGACTTTCTCTCTGAGTCACAGTTGGAGAAAATACTGGTAACCTCTGCTCCCTTATGGTAATTCTGTGAAAGAAACAGCTGGTCTCTATGAAGGCATTCAAGGCAGTTGATGAGAGATTCAGTCACTGGAGATCCAATGATGGAGGGAACCAGGGAATATGGATTATTGAGCAGTTTCAGATTAAGAACAACAAAAAAGACAATGGGAAGTTACTTATTCTGGAGCCGAGTATGGGGATCTCACCAGTGTTCACCAGAAGAATGCCCCTCCCAGTTCTTCTGCAGATGGGTGAGGCCAAGTGACTAGTCTGGCCAATGAAACGTATACTTATCTAACAGGGTGAAAACAATCTTTTCATCACTAAATAAGGTGGGAATGAGATAAAATAGCATATGTAAGCCCTTAGACCAGTGGTTCTCAACCTTACTAATGCCGCGACCCTTTAATAGAGTTCCTCATGTTGTGGTGACCCCCAACCATAAAATCATTTTCGTTGCTACTTCATAACTGTAACTTTGCTACTGTCATGAATCGTAATGTAAATATCTGATATGCAGGATGTATTTTCATTGTTACAAATTGAACATAATTAAAGCACAGTGATTAATCACAAAACAATATGTAATTATATATGTGTTTTCCGATGGTCTTAGGCGACCCCTGTGAAAGGGTCGTTCAACCCCCAAAGGGGTCGTGACCCACAGGTTGAGAACCACTGCCCTAGACTGTTCTAGCACGTCATGTGTGATCAATAAATGTTAATTCCCTTACATTCCTTAATGCTAACATGGAATTAATAAACACCAGCCTTGCAGTTGGACATTTACAACATAGCACAAAGCCTAGTGGGGGTTAGCCTGGGAAAGAAAGAAAATGAGATTCACAGATGATAGCAGCATAGGTAAATGCCGGCACTTACCACCTCCCACAACCACATCAAAATTACAACTAAAACACAGAAGAACCATCATTCAGAACCACTGGCAAGCTGGCTGAATGGAAGTCCTACAACTGGAGAAGTAAAAAAGCACACTGAGACTGGTAGGAGGTGCAGAGGCACAGAACAGGCTGGTCCAGCTCCCACATGTGCTGCTTTTTTAATAGGGAGGGAGATCCTCTCTGTGAAGACCACCTGAAGGAGCAAGGGGACTGGGCCCCACACCAGAACCCCAACCCAGGATCCCAGAGCTGGGAAAAGAAGTCCCTATGAGCAGTAAGAACTATGGCTGTAAAAACCAGTGTGGATTGGGGCTCATTGACACAGACCCAGCTCTTCCTCTTAAAAGGCCAGCACCATGAACTGAACTTACAAGGTCCTGCTTCCTCTGAGCTCCAGCACCAGGTTGAGGCTCTGAGGAACACAGACACATATGACGAGGAACTGGATTGTCTGGCATCAGGGCAGGAACTCAGGGGCAGCTTTCTCCTAGAAGGAAGTGCTCACAGGAATCATTGTTCTGATGCTGGGACCTCCCCAGCTGGTTGGTTGCAGGGCTGCCTGGCAGCCAATTCTGTTTGCTCTGCCCTGGTGATTCCCTAAAACCCTGCCTCACCCAATTTATAACCCCACACAAGCTGTGTGCAGCAGCTTTTCCATATGAATGGCCTGTCCTTGATTAGGCTAAAATCTCTCAAACAAGCTGCAGCTGGGCCAGGGAGCCCCAAACCTATCAATAAAAGGTCCAAGACCAGCACCAGCCACCCTTGCTTCATAACGAGGCCTCACCTGAGCACTTTCAAATCTGATACAAAGAGGAGGATCTGCAGATTTCTCTGTAGCTCCTGCTGGGTGGCCCCAGGCAGTGGCTGACTTTGCACCTCCCTGGAGACCCAAGAGCCAGTGTACCCAGTGGTAAGTAATACCAGATTACAACTCTACACATTCATAAGTGAATACTCAAGAGGCAGACCAGTGAGCACCAAAGCCCCACTGAAGCAAGTCCTGCTCCATAGGGGTGTCTCCTGTACAGCAGCTCTCCCACTGTAGTTACAGCTAGTCCTCACAGACAATTGGCCTGAAGGTCAATTCCTTCCAATGACACTAATAGCAATCAAGTCTCAACTACAACAAGATTGTGCTCACAGCCCATAAAGGAGTGCACCTAGAGCTCCCAGCTCAGGTGACTGGGGAGGCTGAGCCACTGTGCCCTATAGAACATCTACTACACAAACCCACTCTACCAATTCAAGGAGAGAGCAGCTCTATGCAATACATAGAAACAAATACAGGGAAGCAGCCAAAATGCAGAGACAATGAAACATGTCACAAATGAAAAAAAATGGAAGAAAGCAAACTACTGAATATAGACTTCAAAACCATGGTTATAAGGTTACTCAAGAATCTTCTAGAAACCTCCAAAAAAATTTAAAAGGACCAGTCAGAAATAAAACATACACTGACTGAAATAAAGAATAATATACAGGGATTCAACAGTAGACTAGAGGATAGTGAGAATCAAATCAATGATTTGAAATATGAGGAAGTAAAAAACACCCAACCAGAAGAGCAAAAAGAAAAAAGAATCCAAAAAGATGAGGATAGTATAAGGAGCCTCTGGGACAACTTTAAGAGTACCAACATCCAAATTATGGGGCTTCCAGAAGAAGAGAGAGAGCAAGATATTGAAAACCTATTTGAAGAAATAATGACAGAAAACTTCCCCTACCTGGTGAAAGAAATAGTCTTCAAGTCAAGAAAGTACAGAGAACCCCAAACAAGAGGAATCCAAAGAGGACCACGCCAAGGCACATCATAATTAAAATGCCAAGGGCAAAGACAAAGAGAGAATCTTAAAAGCAGCAAGAGAAAAACAGTTGGTTACCTACAAGGGAATGTCCATACAACTGTCAGCTGATTTCTCAACAGAAACTATGCAGGCCAAAGGGGAGTGGCAAGAAATATTCAAAGTGATGAATAGCAAGGACCTACAACCAAGATTACTCTACCCAGCAAAGCTATCATTTAGAATTGAAGGTCAGATAAAGAGCTTCACAGACAAGGAAAAGCTAATGGAGTTCATCACTACCAAACCAGTATTATATGAAATGTTGAAGGATATTCTTTAAGAAGAGAAAGAAGAAGAAAAAGAAAAAGATCAAAAATATGAACAGCAAAATGGCAACAAATACATACCTATCAACAATTGAATCTAAAAATCAAAATAAATGAATAAGAAATCTAATGAACAGAATAAACTGGTGAATAAAATAGAATCATCGGCATGGAAATGGAACAGATTAATGATTCTCAGAGAGAAGGGGGGTGGGGAGCAGAAAGAGATTAAACAAAGATCTTATATGCATTACCTATGGACACAGACAATAGCCTGTTAAAGACCTGAGGTGGGGCAGGAACCAGGTGGAGGCAATGGGGGGGTGGGGAGGGAACATCTGTAATAATCTCAACAATAAAGACTTTTAAAAATTTTAAAAAGAAATAAAATGAGAATTGTCTGAGAAAGGTAATAAAATTAGAAAACTTCAGCAAAGATCACATGATGAAAGAAGAGGTATGGTGCATTTGTCATAAGCAAAATTCAAATTGCCATCAACAGTATTTGCACAAGAAAGATAAAATGCTCTAATGTAAAAGGCTTAAACTTCTATCTTCTTAAGAATTTGAGAAATTAATTTTGTCTACTTTTTGTTCATCTTCTTTGGGGAACAGGAATAGATGTGAATGGGAAGGGCAAGTGAGGGAGTGTTTTAAGCACAATTTGGGCACTAATTTAAAGATGATTCTGAAGAAAGTTTCCTTTATCACTGTGCGGTTCATCTGCTCCTAATTACTTTGCCCCCTCTGCTGATGAAAGGCGACCTCTTCATTTATGGCTCACAGACTTGTACATTCCCCAGAGATTTGCCACTACCCCCAAGTCACCAGAGACACAGTGGTTTACTCTCTCTAGAATTTTAAATCAAATGGCTGCAGGCAATCCAGGATCCAGAACAACAGCTAAGTCACAATTTATGTCTGGAACACACGTTTGATGTTACAAAATGACAGGGCAACAGAGAAAGATAAAGAGATAAATTATTTAGTCTTATGGAAATGATTAAAGTAGAAGTAACATTTGAGAAAGCATCCAAAAATAAAACAAGATGATCTGAGGATGTTCTTACCAGTATGTGCATCTTGCCGCTATTTCTACCCTGTGAAAGGGGAAAACTAGGTAAAAAGACAAATCACACTAGTGGCAAATCACACTAACTTAAAGCATATGGGCTTGTGTTGGCAAAGCAACAGAGAAAAGTAGAATCTGTCAGTCAAGAATCATTAAGCACCCATGATACCAGGGCAAGGCAGCGGGTGCTCAGAGCCCTCTAATCGTTTTAGTCTCGGGAACGCCTGAGGGACACTTTGTGTGTCTTGTTGGCTTCTCCAAACACTGAACAAAGACCAGGCATTGGGTGTGCTTTCCAGATCAGAGTAACCTGCCTAAGCAACATTTATGCACCACCTACTCTGAGTTAGGGATTGTGGTGAGAAACTTACATGCATAGTCTCCAGCCTTTTTAAAGAACCGTTGCTGTTTTACATATGAGAAAGTAAGGGTCCTAGACGTCATACAACTTGCCTTTGGTCAGACTAGTAGTAGAGGGTAGAGCTGTGTTTTAAACCCATCTCTCTGGTTCCAAAGCCTGTGCTCCTTTCAGGAATGATGGTGGGGTTTGGTATGAAGAGGAAGACAGTGAGCCTGAGTCTATGGCCATCACTGAGTCAGAAGAGTGAGCAGCTATGACAGCTAGGAAGAGGAGAAAGATCAAAGAGCCTTCAGAGAGGGCTTTTGCATGAGCGTTCAGGAGTAATGGTTTACTACTGGTGTTGGGGACCAGGAGAAAGCCCTTCAGCCCCATCCTGAGGCTGTTGGACA
Organism: Myotis daubentonii; assembly: GCF_963259705.1. Lineage (NCBI taxonomy): Eukaryota > Metazoa > Chordata > Mammalia > Chiroptera > Vespertilionidae > Myotis > Myotis daubentonii. The sequence continues at coordinate 12,200,264 of NC_081845.1, read as the reverse complement.
GAGGACGCTGATGAGTCCTGTGGTGGTCAGCCCTTTGGAGGTACTAAACAGTTTTGGTAAGAAGTTATTATGTTGCCTCCAAAGAAACCAGAGTCCAAATTTGAGGACAGAAATGATATTGAACAGTTCCATAAGCCCGACCGTACATTGCAAATATCAGGAGACAGGTACACGGGAGAATGCAGAAGGACTTATGCTTCTTTAGAAGGAGCCAACTGTTGCCTAAATGATCACATTTCGGAGGGACTGGAATGTCAGCTGGAAAAACAAAACAAAAACAAGGAAGCCATCATACACTGGTAGGCTTCATAGAGAAAATAATTAAGGCTCTGGCTCCTAGGCAAATTATTCTCATTATTGAAGACTCTTGAAAGTTTTGCTTATTATTTATCTCAGTCTTCTTGATCTCCATCCTGTTGGTTCCTAGTGTCTGATTGTGTCTTCATTATGCTACTATTACTCATATTATTTATTGTTGTATATATGCCATTACTGACTGTCCAAATAAATGGTTTGTTCATCCCAGCTAAAGGAAAGAAAATGTAATTAACAAATAAATTTGCCCCAGACTCACAATCCACTGCCCAGTCTTTAAATACTGCAAAATACCTGGCCCACAGATATTACTGCTAAACTTCATTCTGAATCTTTTAACTTCCAGCAAAAGATTAACTGAACAGCCAAACAGGTCATCTTCATTCACCTTGGAAAGTATTGGCGGAGAAGGCTGTGTTTATCTGCTTCTGACACAAAGTCCTCAATTATATTGTCATTTGACAGAATGAACTAGAAGCTAATACACGACAGAACCCGAAAGGATCCAGGCAAAAGCTAATGTGAAATTTATCTATTGAAAATAACCAGTATGCACATATTGGCCACCTCAGGCATATTTGCTTTGCGTTTATTCATTTGCTTGTTTTTTTAGTGCTTGACTCCTCTAAATTAGGCTCCAGAGTTTAGTAAGTAATAGGACCAGATCAACGGGTAGAGCTGAGTGAGAAGGAAGTATAGTTGACACTGGAGGCTGGCAGGGAAGATCTGAGGAGTTTGTGCTGTTTTCAAAGTTGAATGAGAAGGGATGGGCGGGTCTTGAGAAGAAAGTGCTGTGACCTAACTTTTTTGTTTGTTTTAAGGTCACTCCACTGCTGTCTATAGGGGTTTGAGGGACAGAAGTGGCAGTGGGGGAGCTACTGGGAAGCTCTGGCAGGAGTCCAGCAGAGAGAGACCACGGGCTCCCACCAAGATGGCAGCAGTGGGAATGGAAGAATAAGAGACAATATTAAATGTTCAAATGCTTTCAAATGGAAGAAGCAATGTAATTAAGGATGAGGCTTAGGACGTATCATTATTTTTGTTTATTTTACTAAAACTTTTAATATCAAACTTGAAAATGTTTGTAATATTTTTATCTCCCAAGTCCAATAAACACCAAATTCTGATAACTAGAAATCGCAAGTTAAATGAGCAAAAACGTGTTTGTTCTTCTATTTTTACAACATTTCATGTATCGGAAAATAATTATAAAAGGAACATTAAGTCTAGTGGAAGCATCAGTAATTGTTCTGGAACTAATTCTACCTAACATGATTTAATAGGCTTTATAGAGTTCTACAAACAACCAATTTAAATTAGGCACACTGAGATTTAAATCCATAAAATAACTATACAGTTAGTTTAAAACATTGGTGTTAGTCTCCTCTCAAGCATATATCTGCTCTTAAAGTGAATAAACTGGAACATATATCATAAGTGGCTATGATTCTCAATCCACAGATTAACACAGGTGTGTAAGAAATATCCACTTATTTTTTTTAAATCCACTTAAAACCAACTCTGATCCCTCAACCCACTCAACCCTACTGCAGTAGCTCTCAACAGGCTCCTTGACTTCTAACTTATTTACTCCTGAGGAAATCTCCTGGGCTTCCTCTCCTTAATTTAAAAAACATTCCCCTCTATTCTCCGCTGTCCCTCAAGGTAAGCAGTTCAATGAGGTCAGACTCTGGAAAACACAAGCAGAAATCAGAGTATATTAAAGGTAAACCCGGTTTTTGCTCCTAACATTCATTTCTCCCAAGGGCTGGACTTAGAGACCTCCTTTTTAACAAATCGAGTACAGCAAATGTATTAGGATGTTATTTCCATGATTAACTTACAAAAGATGTGACTTCCATCTTGCTGGCACGCTGGGTCTCTTGGGTGTTTTGCTCTGGTTGAAACTGGCTGCCCTGTTCTGAGCTCCTATATAGAGAGGCCTTTGTGGAAGGAAACTCAGAACAGCCTCCAGCCAACAGCCAGGGCGGAACTAAGGCCTTCAGTCCAACAACCCTCTAGGAACTGAATCCGACCAACAGCCCCATCGGTGAGCTTAGAGCACTGCCTGCCCCACTTGAGCCTGCAGGTGAGACTGCAGCCCTGGCCAACACTGGGCAGCTGGTGAGAAACTCTGGAGCAAAGGACCCGGATAAGTGGCACCTGGATCCCAACCTCAGCAACCATGAGATAGAAATGCTATTGTTTCAAGCCACTAAGACTTAGGTTAATTTATTATATATGAATAAATAATATAAATTATCAAGCCTTTGTTGTGCCCTTATTCAATGTATGAAGTTCAGAAAGCGAGGGAAAGAATCTCATACTGTTTTCGCACTGTATCTATCAAACGTCCTATTAATTATATGAATTAAAAATATTTGTGGATGGCCTGGCTGGTGTGGCAAGGTGGTTGAGTGTCAGACCATGAACCAGGAGGTCATAGTTTGATTCCCCATCAGAGCACAAACCCACCTTACATATAATTTGACATTTAATTGAACTAACTTGAACCAAATAGCAAAAAGAGTTAATTCAAGAATGGGAAAAATTATAAAACCATATTTTGATTATATAACTTGGAATGACTCAAATGAAAAGAAGAGAATAATTTCCTTAATTAATGCTCTTTTCTTTCAATCTATAAAGGGCATAGGAACCTTGTTCTTTTTCCAACCAATTATTGGCACAGTTTTTCTCAAGAAGCACATATTCATCCAAGTGTCAGGAAATTAACTGAGCTATTTCCATCCACATCCCACGTGTTCATCAGTGGCAAGAATACCATGGGTGGGAAGACTCTGTGAGAGGGCATGGCCAGCAGGGTGCACCTTGGCAGACACTGTGCCCTGAGAAATGGTAGAAAAGAAAGCAGTATTTGGAGTACCTGGAATGAAAACATAGCCCTGGGGTTGCAGAGAAATGAGCCAAGGGCGGAGAAAAATAGAGCAAGTCTGCTCACTCCCCTATGCTCTATGGTACCTTTTCTAGCTTCCCAAGTTGGATTAACCTGTAGTGTGGATCTGGGTTGAGCTACAGGGATTTCGGAAATGTTAATGAAATAGTACATTTGCAAGCCTGTGATATCTGTTTGCATGAGTTGACTTGAATGAGGGAGGGAGTGGGAGAACATTTGCCTGTAGAAGCTTATAATCAGGTGCTTGAAAAAGGAGAGAGTGAGGGGGCAGGGCACAGATGTCAGAGCCCTGTGGCGAGAAGTGCAGCTCAGAGCCAGCAAGAAGGGCTATTTTTGCTGATGGGAATAAGGACTATTCAAGCTGCTGGAGCCTGGGTAACAATTCTAACCCCATCCCCAATAATCTTTGACTTAATGTAGACAGAGGTGAGATCCATTTTTTTGGCATAACCTAATATGGCCTTTAAGCTTTACAAAAACTAAAATAAGTGAATGAGGAAATTGGGGCTCATGAAACATAAGGCAAAAAATTATATGAAGGTAGAGTTGACAATACTCAATAGAATTAGAACAACCCTTTGGTTCTGCGCATCCTAGTAGTCAAAGTAAAGGGAGAAATGCAATCTGTTGCATGAATATGTACTGTGTCAATAGGAGAAACATCAACTAGCAACTCAGAAGTACAATGAATTCTTTATTCCAGAAGCCCCATACCTGAATATTCTCAAAAGACACTAATAAAGTTGTTTTTCTCCTATGAGGCAAGGGTATATATATCTAATCAATGCCTATACCTGATAGAAGAATTCGGTCCTTCCAATTTTATGTAGCATATGTAATAGAAATGTGATTTATTCAAATAAATTGCCCTTAAATCATGTGTCTAGCCAAGAAAATAAAGTAAGAAAAATGAACATAATACATATGACTCTACCCCTGGTGAAATGAATAGACATTAAGGTGACCTCAGAATTCAGTTTCAGGTTGATTTGGCAAATGCCATTTTGATACAATATCACTGGGGAAAATAAAACATTAATATCCACTGCACAAAGACTAGCATATTCAACACTTGCTATTTTCAATGTAATAAAGGTCATTAGGAAGTGAATATGCCTACATCCTAGGCAAGTATGCGTATTAACCACTTCTAACCACTTCGTTGAAATCTGCTAATGCTGCAGATTTGAGAAATGGGACTTAACAACAAGCCATGGATAGCAACAAGATCACTACATAAAAAAAAAAAAGCCCTTATTTTGTCTAGTTCTCAAATAGTTTGTACTGACATCAGCACAGTGATGAGATAGGAGTTTCCAGGATGTGTCCCTAGCAGAAACATGAATTTTTCCAAGTTACAAATCAAAATGCAGTATATGATAAAGATGGCAATCTCAAATCACTGGGCAAAAGATGGACCTTTAAAAAAATGGAACAATTGGTTAGCCATTTAGAAAAAGACAAAATAAGATCCATATCTAATAAGGGGAGGGGAGGGGAGGGTTTGGAAAAGAGGAAGGGAGGAAAGGAGGAGGGGAGGAAGAGAGTGAGAAACTAGATACAATGAAAGATAACATAAATAACTTCCTCTATAATCTGTTAAGTGGGGAAAGATTTTCTATGAATCTAGAACCAATAAATATTGATAAATTTAGCCACAAAAATTAAAACAGTATGTAAAAACTAAAACTAAAAACAAGATTAAAGGTGATTGACAAACAGAGATGAAATGTTTGCAACTTATTTCACAAAGGACAAAGAACATTTATAAAGAGCTCATGAAAAAGAACAGATACCAGAAAACAGAAGAAAAATGGGCAGACATGTACATTCACAAGGCAAAAAGGAAATGGCTTATAACTATTGGAAAGACCTTCAACCTTACTTGTAACCTCTCTCTCTCTCTCTCTCTCTCTCTCTCTCTCTCTCTCTCTCTCTCTCTCTCTCTCTCTCGCCTGCCCTCCCTCCCTCTCTCCCTCCCTCCTTCCCTCACGTGCTTTTACACTACTTGTGGTTTCATTTTGTGATGGCTCAGGACTCCAAGAACAAGAAAGAGGAAGAAATATATTTTAAGATAACAGCCTTGCAAGCTACATGATGTCACTTCTAACACATACTACTAATCGGTCACAGGGCCAGCCCAGATTCAAGGAAAGGGGGAATAGGCTCTACCTCTGTGTTATGGAAAACTGGCCAGGTAACACTGCAAAACAAAGCATGTGGGATGGGAACTATTGTTATAGCCATCTTTGGAAACACAAATTAAAACAATAGTACTTCTCATCCATCAAATTGGCAAATATCTGAAAGTCAACAGATCCTAAGGAGGTAAGTACTCTGGTTTACTGCAAGTGGGAATATGGCACAGGTCCGATGGAGGAAAATTTGCCAATATTACTGTTTGACACAGCATTCATAATTCCTACTTCTACCTCCCCAAACAGGATATGTACACATGCCCGTATTATTAACTTCTCTTTTTCGAGGACCACAAGTGCAGGCAGTGGGGAAGCTATGATTTTCTTTCTTTTAAATAAATTAAAAGCATCATCAATTGATATGCTATGAGCATCGTGGCTGGTCTTATATTCCATCTGATAAGCTGAGGATCTCAGAGTGTATCTGATATAGTCTGGTTTTGCAAGCAACTTGATATTCTGCATACTTATGTATAGATGAGCTTCAGCTTCCAAGTAACTCATAAATTAATATTTAATGAAATCATTTGCCTTGATATTTCTTGTGCCTTCTGTTAATCTCCTGAATAGTTTATATTTGGTGTTGTACCGCACACTCCAAAGTCAATTACAGGCTTATCAGAACTATTTTTACATCCACATACATATCTCATGCACACCATAAGCAGGTTTACTTCTCTATAATTTTCCCTCATACATCATCTTTCCGTAGGCCAAGAAAAGGTAAGATTTGGGAAAATCATATTAAACTTCAATCAATGTTAGTTTCAGAGAACTAAAAAAGGTCATTGGATGAATTATTTAAAAACAAGAGGCAAAGATATTTACCAATGATAGTCTTTATTCTTGGAGATATAACCTCAAAAACAAGCGTAGGACATGTTTTTATTTATATCTATATATATCAAAACCTAAGTGACCTTTAAGACCGAACAACCAGAACAACTGGTCGACCAGTTGCTATGACGTACACTGACCACCAGGGGGCAGACGCTCAATGCAAGAGCTGACCCCTGGTGGTCAGTGCACTCCCACAGGGGGGAACGCCGCTCAGCCAGAAGCTGAGCTCATGGCCAGAAGCAGGCACAGTGGGCCAGGATGAGTTCGAGCGGCTCAGGCTCCTCCCTGGCTGCCTGCCGCTTGGTGCACTGCTACATCCCCTGAGGGATCCTGGATTGCGGAGGGCACAGGCCAGGCTGAGGGACCTCCCCCCCCACCCCCACCCCCCCAGTGCAGGAACCCGTGCACCAGGCCTCCAGTTGATTTATAAAAAGAGGAAGGGAGAGAGAGAAATATTGATAAGAGAAACATCAATCAGCTGCCTCCTGCACGCCCTCTACTGGAAATAGAGCCTGCAGCCTGGGCATTCGCTCTGACCTGAAATTGAACCTGTGACCTCTTGGTGCATGAATTGATGCTCAACCATTGAGCCACCCAGCCAAGCTATCTTTGACATTTTGACGCCTATCAGTTTTTCAAAGCTTGTCAGCTTATTGTTTATTTGAAACAAAGTCAAGTTTTTTTAAGAGACAGTAATGTTTTACACGTTATAAGAAATCACATGCTTCAAATTATCCAATCTATAGACATCAAGTTAGTAATTTATTTTATCCTGCAGGTAATTGATTTTATATTGTTCTTAAATAAAAACGTATTTTTTAAAAATGTCAAAATGTGAAAATGACTAGAACTCATGAGTAGAAAAAAGTGAATATATTATTTCAAATAATTAAAATATGCATGTTTATTTCACCTCTAAACTATGATCTATAGATTCAAATCTAAACAAACTTGTATTTTTACAATTCCCCTCAGGCAACATCCATCACCACTCCTCCCCAAATAAAAGAAAGGATTGTCAGCCTCAGCACTACTGACATTTGAGGCCTGGTAATTCTTTGAAAACTGTCCTGGCCTTTCTCACTAGACACCAGTAGTAGTCCTGTCCCCCTCTCCCCACACCACCCAGTGGTGAAACATAAATGTCTCCATTGTCTAATGTCCACTGGGGGGCACAATCACTCCAGTTGAGAAGCACCGCACAGACAAATGCTTTGTCAAACATCTCCAGTTAAGTAACTTCCACATTTTTAGGTCCCATTTTCTCTCTAATTATCTAAAATCTAGTTAAAATACAGGTTCCTCTGCCCTAGCCAGTTTGGCTCAGTGGATAGAGCGTCAGCCTGTGGACTCAAGGGTCACAGGTTTGATTCCGGTCAATGGCATGTACCTTGGTTGCGGGCACATACCCAGTAGGGAGTGTGCAGGAGGCAGCTGATCGATGTTTCTCGCTCATGGATGTTTCTCTCTATTCCTCTCCCTTCCTCTCTGTAAAAAATCAATAAAATATATTTTTAAAAAATACAGGTTCCTCTCTGGAGAAAGGTGTCAGTTAACTATTACCATTACCCATCTACTTCTCTATTAAAGTTCATAAAAATAAGGAATTCTGGGCAGATGTTATGTACAAGCTGTTATTGAGGAATAACATTGTAAAATATACATTTATCAAAATAAAAGGTTCATAGAACCAAACCCATAAAAGATACAGCAGTTGCAATCTTCATCACAATGGAAATATTAGATACATACAAATGCAACTTACCTACATTTTGATTTTTTTCATTTTGCTGAAGCTTTCCTTCTCCAAGACAAACGGATCTTTTCTTATCCGCATAATAGCAACTTAAATTACTAGTTCTAATGAAGGGGAGTATAAATATGATCAACAGCAGATAGCTTGATCTGAGAGTACATCTAATTTTTATTTTGTCATCATCTGGATATGAATCCAGATGCCAAAATTAATTTATAGATCTTGAATCTCTAGAAGATAGAGAAAAGAGAAATAAGTATAAAATTACCTTTAAAATATGAACTAAGGTTAAAATTCATTAAGGATCACTGAATTTTTCCAAACATTTTATCATGTGCTAATGTAATCTGTTTATATCCAAACACAGTGACAAAATACAAGACAGAATAAAAGACTCTTTTTATAGTTTAAAAAGAATCTCTTTATTAAACCCATTACAGTAGGATCCATTTTTAAAAATATAAGTACAAAAAAATTATAGGATTGTCACCAAAAATGTAATCGTTGAGTAATAGTATTATAAGTTATTTTCCTTTATGTCTCCAAATTAATTTTTCCTACAATAAATGTGTGTGTTTTTTTAAACCTTAAGCAGATTCTTTTTGCACGCCCCCTTTCCACCAATTTTATCACAGGTCGTGGCCTATCAACTAGGATTCCTGGACAATTGCTGGCACTAATTTGTTTCCTGGGATTATTTCAAACCATCCGGAACCTTTTCTACACTCATTTTTGTTAAAGGCATTTCCTATTAACCAAAGTTAAAATGTGACCTTTGAAAATTTTATTTCAGATGAAAATTATGCATAAAAACCAACTATCTTATAATTAGATCCTCAAGTTAGAAAGTGAATACTCTATGCAACGTACAACAGATGATAGCTCTTACCCTTTAATTTCCTGGTTTGACAAAAACTGTCAATTTTTTTAAAAAGAGTACACATATACATTTTAAATTCGGCATTCCCTATTCAGTAAAAATCAATTCTTATTTTAATTATTGTAGAATTTTGACAATTCTAGCAATGGGAAAGATGAATTTTATATCACTGTTATATAGCAAAAAGCAAATAACATTATAAGATTCCCAATATTTAACCTGGTAAAAATGAGAATATGTTTCAATTAAGAACATATCATCTAAAAAATAGTATTGCTATATAGTCATAGGAGTTTCTCATTCCATTTCTGCAAGTCCTACATGTTTAGAATAAATGCAGCATTCACATAACAATATAGTCCATGAAAAGAGTATATTCTTTTATTGTTTTGTTCATACATGTTAAGTTTCAACTTTCAATCATAAAATTCAATAAATTTGATTCCTTAATCATAAAAACTTGCTTTGCACATTATTTACATGTCACCAAAGTCTACAGCCATAGAAAACATCACAAGGATCTTACTAGGCATGGAACCATCGCACAGGAGGGGGAGGGAGCTATCAAGTAACATACATTCAAAGATTAATTTGTAGATACGCACAGTGTATTTGGCACTGTTTATTAACAACACCTCCCTCTCTTAAGACAGGCTATTATGCCTGAGTCACAATATACACAATTTGCTATTCGCATCAAAACCAGCTTTCAAACTCTGTAACAGTAATCATTTTTAAAAAACAAAATCAAACCAGATTGGGACTGGTTTTCAACCCCTGACTTCTTGCTATGCTCCAAGCTGCCATCTAGAATGTGGGTTTAATTTGATAAATTTTTCCATTATGGGGAGTGTCAATAAAGTATTTGAAAGATATTTAAACAATATCCTTCAATAGACATAAAGACAAACAACACTTTCCTTTAAAATTATCAGTTCTTCTTGGGAGTGCAAGGGAGCCCTGATAATGTGTTAACTAGTGATAATTTTGGCAGGAATTACAGAATGACCAATGCCATTCAAGTTGTGGAGATTGTACTAGTAGTTGAACCCATGAGGAGAAAGATATGGAATGCCTATATCTGAATTCAGAATCCTTAGCAACTTGTTTTCAGGGTCTCTTCCTAGGACTATAATAAACTTAAGTCACAGGTTATAGATTCACTCTGGTGTGTAGCACTATACTGCTACAAAATGGAAGAAAATAAAGTAAAAGACAACTATTAAACCTTTAGCAACTTTGGCTATATCCCAGTGGGTAATTTATTTGACTAACGTCGTTTTAACAAATATTCTATCTTTTCACTTCAATTGGGCCCATTACATTTAATTCATTAAAGCTATACATATTCCAGACACATGTTTATAAAAGCCATAAATTCAGTCTTAAACAAGGCAAAAAAAAAATCCTCACTAGAACACGAGTCACTGTACAGGGGAACAGAAATAAAAAATTCTCTGGTCAAGTTCAAAGATATGCTGTAGCTTCACATAAAACTTTCAGCAATAAACTGACTTAAAAAAAAAAGTCTTACAATGTTAAAAGAACAATGAAGTGCAAAGCAATATCACTAAACCAAAATTTAGTTTAATAATTTTATTTCAAGTATATTTTTTAATCATGAATGGGGTTTTGTAATCCAAAGTTTAAACATTTATTCTTCATAACTTCAGAATTAGACAGGCAATTCCAGACCTTGCTTTCCAAATCCAGTCTTCTCTGCTATTTTTCAGACTTCTGAGACCTACTATTTAAATTTCTCCATTCTAAACGTACAATTTTAGATAATTATTATACAGTTGTTAAGATTTTTCTGAAAACTGTCCATCAAATATAAAGAATGGTTTCTGTTCAAGGATCAGCAGTGAGGAAAGAAATATTAAATACCTATCAAAAATCATTTATTTATTTTAAAAAAGATAACAGAACCAGTGCTGTTCTCTGACATGAAAGAGAACATGTAGAATTAATTTACTTTTGTAGCCTTTGGTAATGTTTTATTACCTACACAGCCCTCAATCTCACTTAAAGGTCTTTTACAGAAAGTCACCATCAGGATTTACTGAGCAAAAACCCTGGGTACTAACATGGTCCTAAATGTGTGATTCCAAAGAGGAACAGGTTACTTTTGAGGAAAAGAGCTGTCTTATAATTTCCCTCAAATGCTTATTTTAAACAGACGGTTAGTGGAAATATTTGTTAACATAACTTTGGATACTACGTAGCACACTATCCATCAAACATCAAAAATCCAGTAGGAAACTTTCCACCTTTGTTTTTCAGGTTCCAACTTCTTCACCTTTTCTGGATTGCCTAATACTTAAATTTTTTAAGTTCTTTAAATTCTTCAATTCAATGTTGTAAAAGTTCAAGTGATCTTCATATCCCAGAACAAAGACAGCGGATCAACACTCTCCAATCACATTGACAATAACGATGAGATGAAAAAGGATGGCTATCTGAAAACAGGTATTCCTTGGGCTTCAATGGTGAGCAAGTTTTTAACACGTGAGCAAGAAAGATCTCCATTCCTCTGGAAATCCCTCAAACTCACGATGCTTCCATTTAATAAGTCAATATATTATTCTTAAAAATTAAGGTTTGGTCATCAGGAAAGACTGGAAAAAAAAATCCCCCCTCCCTCCAAAATAATAATCTAACAGCTCTAAACATCCACTCCTGTCCCTACAAAAACAGGGAAGTAGTTGGGGCTGAAGGCTTTAAAACTGAAATTTCAGCTCCTATAACATTACTGCTGCTTGCTCAGAGGTGCAAGTCCATGTGTTTCCTTCTCTAACACTTCCCATTTATAAATTTATTTCCACACACACACACACACACACACACACACACATGCACGCACGCACACACACACACACCCATACCCACACACACTTACTCTCAAGTAAGACACTTTTTTGTGTTTGTTGATAAATTATGAGGGTTATAAACTAGGTGTGTACAGGGTTTCATAGTTGCTTTGTAAACATCAGAATCACTTAGGTCCTTTTCTCCAAAAGCCTGAAACCAAATTATGCAGCCAGGGATCACTACTTTCCCAGACGCTGTTCACACGCTGCATACTGACGAAGGGCAGAGAAAAAGTCCTCATAGCTGATGTTTAGGTGGGAAGGCAAGGAGCTGAAAAGGAAGCACAGGGGAAAAGAGGCAATTAGATGACATACTGTAATTCGGAGGGGGAATCAGAAGGGTAATGACCAAAGAGAGGTTAAGGACAGAAGAAAGCAAACTGTAAATATAGAGAATACAAACCATTTCTACTAAATGATTGTTAACTGTGAAACAGTTCAAGTGAAAAACAATCTCTCCTTCCACAATAAGAGAAAAGTAATTTGTAGTGAGATAGCGATTCAGAACCTCTAAGTAGGATTAATGCAAAGCTGGAGATCTATTTATATAGGATTTCATCCATTGACTTCAGGAGCTCCTCTCGGAGTAAAGCCAGTACTACTTTAATGGTTTAGGAAAGCCAGGCTTGGCATTGGCAGAGCAGCACAGCATCCCTGCACAGTGACAGACTGAAGCCATGTGGTGAGTAACCATAAATAAACGACATCTCCTTCCACCATTTCCAGTTGCTCAAGGGGACAATGGCAGTGTGAAGACAAGGATTTTACAGGCAGAGTGAACATATAGCTGGAGGATTTCCTTTAAGTATTTTATTATTATTTATTTTTAATCTTCGCCTGAGGATTTTCAGAGAGGAAAGGGAGGAGGGAGGATGAGAGGGAGATAAACTTTAATTGGCTGCTTCCAGTACTCACCAGACCAGGGATTGAACCACAACCTAGGCAAGTGCCCTGACCCAGAATCGAACCCACAACCCTTTGGTGTACAGGACAATGCTCCAACCAACTGAGCCACCCAGTCAGGGCTCCCCTTTAAGTATTTTAAACATTTAAGTAATTTTCAGTAATTAACATTTTTAAAAAATCTCTACTTTATACAGCTTTACTGTGAGGCTTTGGAAATTCCAAACACTACTAGAGCCAAACACCTGGCTATTGTACAAGAGCCACATTCATGCACCAGAGAAAAGGATTCAGCAAACCTGCCATGTATGAACTCCTCTCTGCCCGTGGTTCTCTTTTGCTATACTTTACCTTTTCTTCCGCAAACCCCAGCTTTATTGAGAAAGACCTGACATATAATCTTTATCCTTCCTTTGACTACCATGAACCCTTTATCCTATTCACTCTACTGAAATGACATCCTCAAAGGACAAATTTACTGACATTCTTCTTGCTAAAGCCTGCTTCAAATGTCCTCCTCAAACTACCCACTTTCCTAAGCCCTCCTCATTTCACCCCCTTTTCCCACAGTCTCATCTCCCGTCACTCCTCAGGAAGCACTTAGCGCCACCCCCCCATGCCTCCGAAGTGGTCCTATTTCCTGGTCGGCTTCGTCAGGGCTCACCCTTCTTTTCCATAGTAGGCCATTTTCCTGCATCTGGGTGCTTGCAGTCTGGTGGACAGTAGACAAATACAGAGCAAACCCCAATATAGCATAGAGCTGTAACAGACGTAGAGCTTTGACAGACACAGTACAGAGATCCACGAGGAAAGCCTGTATGTGCTAGATAGCCTATGTCCATCATCAGATTTAAGTCAACTCTGTTTAACAGCCCATTTCACAAATAGAGAGAAGTTTAAATAGCTTTCCGAAATCATGTTAATGCGTTGCATAGATAGCTAAGATTTAAACCAAGATCTGTTTTAAAACACACTTTTTCCTCTAAACTACTCCCACCTGAAAGGCATGGAAAGTTCTAGAGAAAAGGAGACAAGAGAAATAAGCACCACCCTAGGGAAACCCAGAGTCTGCACATTTTAGTTCTAATTCCACTTTGTTACAAGCCTGAGCAATGTCTCTTCCACTTTACTTGCCTACAAAATGAGGCGGCCACCTCACGTGACCTACAGCCCTTTCTCACTCTAACATGCTGCTGCGCTTCTGCCTCTTTATTTGACACCCTTTCCCCTCCAGCCCCTGAGCTTGAGGCACTTGACCCCTTGGTACTGTGCTCCTCGATGTACCCATTAGAGAGGTCCTCTACTCTCACAGGTTCCCTACTTCTACTTCCAAGACACTGACACTCCCCAGATTCATCTTTAGCCTTGACTTCTCATCCAAGCACCAACTCTACACCTTCTTCTGCCCTCTACACGTTTCCACCTAAACAGACTATGGCCTCAAAATCATCTTACTCTTGAATTCAACATCTTCCCTTCTAAAGTCAATGCTCCCCCTTCTCTCGATAGCTCTATAATCCACCCAGTCACTTAGGCTTAAAAACTTAGAGGAGTCATTTCATTTCTTTTATCATAATTAGTGAAGTGCTAGGCCTGCAATTATACTTCTCATGAGATAGAATTTGTAGTATTTTTTCTCCTAAAGCCCAGAATTTAAATATATTTTAACGCTTCTAAATCTCTCCTTTATTTTAAATCGACAAATACAGCCCAAGAACCAGCTACCTGTATTTGTAAATAAAGTTTTATTGGAATGTGGTCACGCACACTTGTTCACATGTTGCCTGTGGTTGTTTAGGTATACTAGCCAATGTTAAGTAGTTGCAACAGATGAGATCTTGCAAGAGACTGTAGGACCCCACAGGCTTAAAATATTTACTATTGGGCCCTTCATACAAAAAGCTTACCCAACTGTTCAAAATAAGCAATTTCATTCTCTTCACTGTATCCTCCCCTAGATTAAGCTATGGCCTCTTCACTGGTGTGTTTACCTCATCCTCCCCCAAATGCAATCTGCTCTGTTCCAGTTACCAAACAAATCTTCCAGGGTCACCATTCCCACATCATCCCCAGGCTCAACGGTTTCCATCTGCCTGTCCAAACAATGATATGCATTCCTTCTGCTGCTATTTAAAGTGTTCTCAATGTCTCCACTCCCAAATTATTTGATTTTATCTCACACTACTACCTAACACTAACGCCCGGCTCTGGTGTGGCCAGTGCCTTCATTCTATCACTGACATGTAAGGAGCATCCTCTGCACCCCAGCTTCCCGCCCCCCGCCTTCCCCTCCCCCACCCCGCTCCCTGCCACTGCCCGTCCCCTACACTTCTTTTCCTCTAGTTCCAAATTCCACCCAATTTACATCTTCAGATCAAGTCACATCCTTTCGACATAGTCAACAACTCTGGCCCTCAGAGATATCTCACTCCTGATCTCCTATGATACTTGATGTCAATACCTAACATTTGCACAAACATACCCTCTCATGTCTGAGCATTTATGTGTCTTTCTTTTACCAATGATACTGTGAAATACCTGGGGAAAGAATCCAGTATTGCAATTTTTGGGGAATTCCCATTAAACATAGTACAGTACTAGGCTCCAGAAACTCCTGCTGAATTGAACCAAAGTCAGTGCACTTTTAATTACTTACATAATCTCAGTCAATCTGATGTGCCAGGGAAGGTAGCCTAACGTGCTCTCCACAGGCCCAAACTTCAGTACTACATCAGGATCAGGAAAACCATTGGAACCTTGAAAAGAAATACACACAAACTTAATATGCACTGCTTGCAAATAAAATGACCAAGGGCAAAACCGTTCATCAAATTGGCTTCTTATGCTTTAAATATCAACACACTGTAGCTTTATAAGGACAGAATACAGAGCAATGGGATAGAATAGAAAGCCCAGAAATAAACTTGCAGATTTATGGTAAACTGATTTTCAACAAAGGAGCCACAGTAATTCAAGGGAGAAAGGTTAAGTTAGTCTTTTTAATAAAGAAAAACTGGTATCCTATGCCTCACACCATTCACAAATATGGGCTCAAAATGGAACACAGACTTAAATATAACACTTAAAGCTATAAAAATTCTAGAAGAAAACATAGAAAATAATTGTGACTTTGAATTAGGCAAAAATTTCTCAGACATGACCCCAAATACATGATCTACTTAAGAAAAATTGGTAAGTTGGATTTCATAAAAATGAAACTCTTTAATAAAATCATTTTTAAAAAGATTTAAGCAGTGGTGCCAGGTAATAGATTCCATAACCCCCCAAAAGGACAGGACTCAGAGCTTCTCGGTTGGTAGACACGGTGAGAGTGGTTTACACAGAGCGGGCATGGCTACCTGATATCTGTATGAGAGGCTGCATTACCACACGCCCACCTCCCACTACACCCTCGCCCTGTACGCCTTTTCCTGAGTTGTATCCCTTGCAACAAACCGGTAAACATAAGTGCCTTTTGAGTTCTGTGAGCAATTCTAGCAAATTATCAAACTTTAGGAGGGAGTCATGGGAACCCCCTATTTATAGCTGATTGATCCCAAGTACAGGTGCTCGGAGAACTACAACTGGGGTCTGAAGTGGGGGCAGTTTGCGCGACCAAGTTCTTAAGCTTGTTAGCCTCTAGCACTAACTCTGGGTAGTTAGTATTGGAATGAAACTGAATTGTTGGACACCCACAGTTGGTGTCTGAAGAATTACAAAACTCATTGTTGGTACAGAAAAACATCCCAGAGGGAGGAAGGCGATCAGGCAGAAGTCCTTTATAAGAATACTCATCACTCCCCCTACAAATCCTGAGGTTCTCTCCTTTACCAGTAAGTCCTCATGCAAGTGAGTTGACTACGAATGTCATTTTCTCAAAACCAGTTTCACACAGGATCTTAAACTTCAGAAACACAACATGTATAACAACAACAAAGTCAGGGTTTAAAATGTGAAAGGAACCTAGATATTCTTCTTCATACTGTATATTTGTGGGGAAAACTAAAAATAAATATATATGACTTACTAAGTAAACTGTCTAACATATGCACATCCAAATCTGTGGATTTACTTTGCTGCTGGGCTACTAACTGGCAAAATTCCTGAGCAGCTCGTACAATATCTGCTTTTCCATCTTCTGGGGACAGGACCTTCACTGCCACTTGGCAATTTAAAACTGGAGGAAAACACAAACAAAACATTAATAAAAACATACTTTTCCAGATATATTTCAAAATCAGTTTCAAGATATGTTATTTTCAGACCTAAATAAAGGTACAGTTCTTACAATAAACAAGAATCATTTAAGCCCTTCAATTTCCATACCAAAATATACTTAAACTACTTTCCTCCGAAAGGACCCACACTCACATTTGTGTATGTATTTATATACTGCTTTCTCTTTAAAGTATGCAGAATGACCTTGTCTCTGTGAATAAATCCTCTAGCAAATAGGAATTTTAATTATAGAATAAATTTCAATTTCTCTAAGTCTAAAGTGGCATCTACAATCATAGCAGTTAGCACAGGGGTGGGCAAACTTTTTGACTCGAGGGCCACAATGGGTTTTTAAACTGGGCCAGAGGGCCGGAACAAAAGCATGGATGGAGTGTTTGTGTGAACTAATATAAATTCAAAGTAAACATCAACACTAATAAAAGAGAAAAATGGTAATTGGCGTACGAGCTACCCTTTTCATTGGCTAATCAGGGCTATATGCAAATTAACTGCCAACTAAGATTGGCAGTTAACTGACAACAAGATGGCGGCTAATTTGCATATGTAGGCACAATGCAGGGAGGCGAAAGGGAAAGCAGGAAGAAGCCCCCTGCCACTGACAGTGATCGGAAACCCAGGGGGGAGCTAAGAGCTGGGGGGCAGGGCAAAGGCGGCCCTGGGGCCGCCTTTGCCCTGCCCCCCAGCCATGATCAGAGAATCAGGTGCCTTTGCCGCCCTGGCCAGTGAGAGCAGGAAGTAGGGGTGGAGCCAGCGATGGGAGCTGGACACGGTCGAAGCTGGCAGTCCTGGGAGCTAGGGGTCCCTTGCCTGGGCCTAAAGCGGAGCCCACGATCGCGGGGCCGCTGCAGCTGCGGGTCCCCGCTGCCCGAGCCAGATGCCTCAGCCAGAGGCGTCCGGCCTGGGCAAGGGGCCGATCCTGCGATTGGAGGGTGATGGGGGTCAACGCCTGAGGGCTCCCAGTATGTGAGAGGGGGCAGGCTGGGCTGAGGGACACTCCCCCCCACACACACCCAGTGCACGAATTTCGTGCACCGGGCCCCTAGTCATTACATAAAAGGGTACGGTCTCTCTTTTTTTAGTTTTATTCATTTCAAACCGGTCGGATCCGGCCCGCGGGCCGTAGTTTGCCCACGGCTGAGTTAGCAGTAACACGGGACTGAAGACAAAAAAAATGTGTTTTAATGGAATATGCATTGTTTACAATTCATACCCATTTAATCAAATTTATGATTCTATCCAAGCTATTTTACAATTGGTAGGATTCTAGATAAGTAACAGCAATGCCAAATTCTTGTCTACAGAGGTTCCCACCAACCCCACTAAAAACCATTTCAATATTCCTGATCTAGAAATGTGTCCATTCTTTGGATTCTCTTTGAACTGGTATAAAATATGCCTGGCTCCTCGTGGCTTACGAGTGAAATAAAATCTTTAACATGTGTTTATTTTTTAATATCTATGAAATTCATAATTTTATCTTTTCTGAAAATCATTAACAAATGGCCTGGCCATTTGTGGCTCAGTGTTTGAGCATCGACCCATGAACCAGGAGGTCAGGGTTCAATTCTGGTAGAGGCACATGCCAGGTTGCAGGCCCAATCCCCAGTGGAGGGCATGCAGGAGGTAGCAAATCAATGATTCTCTGTCATCATTGATGTTTTTATCCCTCTCTCCCTCTCCCTGAAATCAATAAAATCATCTTTTAAAAAAATTACCAAAATGAAGAAAAGTCTAAATCTGATGATTAAAGATGGTGACAATAAAGACCAACAGGGTGGAAATGAATGAATGAATGAGTGACAGGATTTGCCTTCAACCACAGAACACATCGGCCTTTGTTAGATATTCAATTTTATATTCAGGCTTACCTTGATCATCTTTGTCATTACTATTTGCAAACTCTGTTGAGTATTTGGAACAATCTAAGCCCAGAAGTTCCTGCTGTTGTTTTAAAATTTCATCCATCAATCTGGAATTATTTCTTTTGAAAATACCTAAAAAAAACCAGCAAGTAAATCCAAATGAGGGTAAGTTATCTCTTTAATAAATAGTGTGTTTGTTGTGAAAACAATGTTAGATCCAGAACTGAACAAATGCCAAATGAAGTAGTCATGACTAATTAAACTAGAATCTGAAAGGAAGTGATAACAACAGAACTTTGTTAATATAAAGAGCCTGGCTTCAGGCTAAAGTAAAAAACAAAACAGGGGTAACTACGTAGTGTCAATATAAACATGACAGAAATTTAGACCCAGAAAGACTTAAGATCATTTACTCGACAACGTTATTTACAGATTATGAAACTGAGACACAACATCCTTAAGGGTCTTGTCCAAGGATTTAGAAACTGCAGCAGTGGTCTAGAGTCCGTATCTTCCAGACTCCCAGCCTCATGGAATTTCCTTGCAGACTTACTATGTATATTCAGAACCACAACCTCAACTTGATTAGATTTTTTAACAGTAGAGGGACTAATATGAATTATGTAAAAAGTAGAAAATAGATAAAACTAGCAAAATTTAGTGAAATCAGCCCTGGCCAGGTAGCTCAGTTGGTTAGAGCGTCATTCTGATACACCAAAGTTGTAGGCTTGATACCTAGTCTGGGCACATGCCAGAATCAACCAATGAATGCATATAAATGAGTGGAGAAACAAAATGGTATTTCTTTCTCCCCCTCCACCTCTCTCTAAAAACATCAATCAATCAATAACAATTTTAAAAATTAAATTCAACAAAGGATGAAGGAACTAAAAGTGTGACATGCATTTAATGTAAAACTAATATAAAGAGCTCTAACTAAAAACAAACAAGTTTTTGGCTATTTTCAGAGAAGCCAACCTTCCTTTTTGGCCTTTACCAAGTATTCCTCTCAGTCAGATATGATTTTAAAACAGTTCAAAGATTAACTGGGAGAGAGCGAGAATATAATAAATATATAAAAAGAGCACAGAAGTTGCTGAATATCCTATATAATAAAAGGCTAATATGCAAATTGTCCCCTTGGGCGGGAGTTCAACTGACCAGGAGTTCAAACAGGGGGCGGGGCTGGCTGGCCAACCTCCCTCGGCTCCTCCCCCCCCTCCCACCAGCCTGATTGGGCCCAATTGGAGCAGGCCAGCCGGACCCCACCCATGCACTAATTCGTGCACCGGGCCTCTAGTGCTATATATAAATGCCAACTTGGTAGTGTACGTGTAATAGCAGTTTAAAGACAGAAGCAATCTCTATTGGTAGGGGAAAGGCTTTGTAAAATAAGACTTGAGGGAAGAAAATGGGAAGAACATTTACATGGAGAAAATGCTTAAGAAAAAAACATGGAATGCTCAAAAGACCGACAAATGCTGCTGGTGCAAAGGATCTGTGAAAAGGGGCAAAGGGATAGTCCTAATTTTTATTTCATTTTGTCTGCTCAAAGGGCAACCACCGATTTCTGAGCAATGTGGAATGTGTGAAATGTATTTCTTCAGGAAAATTAACCTGGTAACAGTAAAGAGAAGGCCAGTACGCAGAAGTCTGCACATATTTTGATGAAGCAATGGAAAACGATTCACTACAAAGGAAGAAATGACAGAATAAAGAATATGACTTAATTAGAGGTAAAAACAGAAAATTCCATGACTTTAATCTCTGGTGACAGACTATGTGAACATCTTTTTTTTTTTTTTTTTTTTTTTTTTAAGTAGAGAAAGTCTACAAAGAGAATTGGTTCGAAGGAAAAGATAAGTTTACTTTTACATAGCTGATTATAGAATATTTAGGTAAGGGTTTATTGTGACTAAGAGACACAAGGGAAAGATGTTCAAAAGAGGTTGTCACATAAGCACCACATGAGTAGGAATCTTACTGCTTTGTTTACTAGGGGCTAGCAAAGTGCCTGGTACAGAAGAGACACTCAACAAGTGAGCTTCTACTGAAAGAAGATGGCAAGTCAGAGACTGGCTCAGGGACTGGGAAAGGCCTCGTTTGGGTTAAGTGACTTTTCAGCTGGTCTCTGAAGAATTAGGAGAATTTTTTAGATGTGGGGCTGGGAAGGCAACATAACAAAAAATGGAGGATGAAGACGTAGATATATATTTGGGAGTCATCCTCCTTAAGGTGAGAGCCAAGCACATAAGAAATAATAAATACAATTCCCAAAGGTAAAGGGGCACATCATATACATGAAGAGCAAAGGGCTAAGAATGTGGCTCCATAAAAAAGTCCACAATTGCCCGGCCAGAGTGGCTCAGCTGGTTGAGCATTGTCCTGTGCACATGGAAGGGTTGCCAGTTGGATTCTCAGTCAGGGCACATGCCTGGGTTGCAGGTTCAATCCCCAGTTGGGGCACATACGGAAGGCAATCAACTGATTGCTGTTTCTCTCGCACGTTGATGACTGTCTGTCTAAGAATGTCCTAAGGTGAGGATTTAAAAAAAAAAGGTCCACAATCATTAAGACTTTAAGCTTAGAAAGACAAAGGAGAGCATTTTGTAACACCCATGTCCAGAGCAAGATTAAACACAACAAATATATTCCCAAACACAAAGAAAATTCTTAAAGAAGGTGATTAATATCAGGAGTTATTTGAGTAAGTATTTAGGATAGTAATACTTGTGTACTAATACAGATGTATTTGGATATAATCATTATCCTCAAGTCCAAAACAAAAGTCAAAAAAAAAAAAATAGCATATAAATTTTTGATACAGGTTTATAACTGTTACAAGATTTCCAATTACCTATGCAAGTAAAGAATAATTAGACCACCCTTTCGTCTATATTGTAGTTATAAATGGTAGAAGGCATTCATATTTCAAAATTTCTTAATTTAAAAACATCAAATTTCTACAACAGTACTGCCAGAACATGTTTATTAAAAATAAAATGTTAATTAACCTGTTTACCCTACCCCTCCAGATTAAAATGGCAAAGCTTTTCAGAAACTCTTGCCCTCTCCAATGCAATGGATGACATTCTTCATCAGCAAAACAGTCGCCACCTTTTCTCAATCTTTATTCTTTCCTCCTCAACCTTTCTGTTAACATTAAGGACCACCCTGCTTCTTCAAAATCCTATCCTCATTCAAACTTGTCTGAATGTCCTATCCTGGTTCAATTCTCAATCTGCTCCTTGACTGGCCCTTCTCACTTTGGACTGCATGCCTTTTCCTCTTTCCAACCCCTCCCCCACCTCCCACCCTGTTCCTGTCCCTGTCCCTAGGTCAGTCCTCTCTTTCTGTCCACGTGTTCTTCCTCCTCTGATACTAGTTACTCATAGGATTTTAAAACCACTCCAGACCAGGACAGGGTAAGATGAGTGAAGCAAAATTTAAGGGGGTGCCCAAAACTCAGTAATTAAACATCCATGATGAACAGAACATTAAAATTTGAAGTAAAAACAGGGTTAGCATTTGGTTCCTATCACTTCCAGTTCAAACATCTAATCTTACCCAAAAGTTTTGTAAGCATCTGAAAATGAACACATCTGAAATATGGCAGCTTATATTTAAAGCTAGCTCTCAAGCACTTATATTACATCAAGTTAAAAAAAAGGGGGGGGGTCTGAATAGGCTATATGAGAACAGTAAATATATAAGGGTGGTGGGACATTTAAAATCACAACTGCCACTTATATAATTAATACTTATATAATAAATAAATAAATAGCCCTTCTTGTTCTAATAAAAGCATCACTGCCTGCCAGTCACTCCAGGCATCTTCTCTCTCAAGCATTATCACCACCACCTCATCAGCACCCTATTAATATGCAGACCCATGTCCTCTTCTACAGCAGTGCTCCCTGTACCCATTTCCTTTTGTCCAGTTGACATCCTTGTATTTAGCCCAGTTATTAATTAACTGGAAAGGAACAATGACTGAATATAACAGGTACGCCCATAATAAGGTCTGGGTGACTACCTGTCAGTCACTCCTGGGAGTGGTCATTGGCCAGAAGAGGCGTGGCCACTGCAAGTGCAACAAGATTTGAGATATACTAGTATAAGTTCCAGAACAAAGGAGTTCCCTCCTTCTTGCTCTCTTGGGACTCTTGTGGCAGGAGGTGTACTCTCACGCTCCTGCATTTGCCTACATGGCTCACGGCCATGTGGACCCCACACACAATGGACTAATGGACTCTAACTAGTCTGATGCTACATGGGTCCCAGCTCCACCATGGAACACAAACTCTGGGCACTGGCTTTGCTTTTAGCTCTGCTGAATCCCCAACTGCACCCTTTCCAGGACTGGTTTAAGGGAAATGAGACTTTGCAACTTGAGGGATATAATTCCACACAAATAAAGCTTTATACCACATCTTATTTTCCCTGGCGGCCTCCAGAAATTCTTTTTCCAATGGCACCCCAAAAACTCCACTCACTAGCAATGGACAAGAGCAATCCACATAATTCTCTGATAACACTTTGTCCCCACTGTTTCAAGCAATAGTCTTCTTTATAATATTACAACCACCTTCTAATGTGTCTTTCCTGACCCTTCTCATGTACTGCTAGACTGACTACAAGATTAATCTTCTCTGGGTATATCTTCAATCCTGTCACATTCCAACTTTAATATCGTCAATGGCTCCCCAAATACTGAATATATTAAGAACAAGCTGCTCAGATCAGCATTGATATTCCAGTCTATGCTTCCACACTTGGTGGCTAGGAATACTTTATATTTATGACATAAATTAATCTTTCTATGTCTCTATAGTACCATATTGCCAGCAAATTAGACTGCTTCCTTTCCTCCAAAAACACAGGAAGTGAGGCCAGCCTCCAACCCTTATTATGTTACCTACACAGCCCCACACCTGTAAAATTCTACTAATTCTTCACAGGCCAGCTGAAATGTCACTTACCCTCAATCCACCAGACAGATGTGCCTCATTCCTCCTCTCACCCCCTCCGAATACACACAATTTGTTCAAACTCCTTGATAGACTAATATTCTACATTTTATTATAGTTATAGCTTAACCCTTCTCCCCCAACTAAACTGTACTTAGCTGTGAACTAGTGTCTTACTTATCTCTTTTCCTCTAGGGCACCTTCCACAATGTTTATTTAATAAACTGAATTATCAGTGCACAAAATATCACCTAACAACAACAAAACCTAAATGAACACGTCACTGAATGGAATTTTTTTAATGTTTCCAGGAACCTCCCACAATAAAAGCAGATACTTCCTTATTGCACATAAGCAGAAATTATGTTTAAAAGGAAGAATATTGTACAGAGGCATAGTTACAAAGCACCTTTTATAAAGACTTTCATAAAGTTATTTTAAACAGAACATTTATGTTCGCTGGTTTGGATAAAGAGATGAAATTTAAAAAAAAGTATAGTGTCTGAGAAATGCTAAATGCATAGATAAGACAGATTATCAGCAAGATGACTCCTGATACCTAGTAACTTGGACCCCATCCGGAAACCTGATTACAGTCTATGGCACTTATCTCACTTACACATAAGCAGGATTATAAGCATACCATTTCCTTCAGGATTCAAAGTCCACACACACTTCACTTGATACAAAAGAAATGCAACAACATGCAAGTGCGCCTTGGACTGCAATAGGCAATTCCTCTAGCAATACCAAGCTGATGTGGAGATTCTTTTTCTCATATCATAATTCATCTTGTTTGCTTTCATAGAATCTAAACTAATGCCAAAATGATGAGTTTGGCATGAAATCCAGGTCTCCTGGTTTCTAATTATTCAGTTCAGTAACTATTTCTAACACTGATAAAGAATGATGAACCCAATTTACTATTAAATTTTGAATTCTCCTCTCAAAAAAATTAAACTCCATAAAATAAAACTGACCTTTTACAAATGAATAGTATCTTTTGAAAAAAACTAGGACTACAGTTTGTTTTTAAAAAACTTTTGAAGAAGGTTCCCAGGGCTAACAGATAATTAAATTCTTTTAAAAATGACTTAGGAATATAAGTTTTTTGCAATAATGATTCATTTTTCTTAATTTTTAAAAAAATACATTTTATTTCTTAATTTATGATGTCTTACCCCTATAAATATGTATTTTAAATATGTTTTTATTGATATTTAGATAGAGAGAGAAAGGGAGAGGGAGGTAGAAACATTGATAAGAGAGGAACATTGATCGGCTGCCTCCTGCATGCCTCCCACTGGGATCAAGTCTGCAACCGGGCATATGCCCTGAACGGGAATTAAATCAGTAACCTCTCGCTGCATGTGACAATGCTCAATCCACTGAGCAACTCCGGCTGGGCTGCAATGATTTAGAGAATTTTACATTATGTTTTGTTGCTCTCTCAATTTTCCAACTATAAACTACATGTAAATATACATAGAAAAGATAATATGGAAGAACCAAAAAATTTTAAAACACACACATGCACACACCCACAAAAATCTAGTTTCCATGAAAGAATAAAATATCAGGCTAGGAAGGCTGGATCTCAGAAAGACTACAATGTTTTTGGTATTTCTTAATAAACACTACTATGTACTTTGAGGGCCAAATGTACTTCTTTTTATACCTGAAGAAATGCCTGGTTTAAATTCTAATATTAAAAACTATATGAGATGTTCAAAGTTTAGACAATGAAGGAATGTCCCCTAACCATCCATCCACCTTACCATTATAACACAACTATTTCTAATTTTTAATATTTCTGAGTCTTTGTCTACATGCATGCGTAATACTGGCATATGTGATCATGCAGTTCTGTATCATGCTTCTTTTGCCCCAACATTTAGAAGTGGAGCAAAGGAGAAGCTGGGCATAAGGCTGAGAAGAAACAGACAGTGAGAAACGAAGAAATCCAACCATATGTCATGTCACGGAAGGCTGGAGAGAAAACATTTCCAAGGGAAAAGGAATTAAGTACGTCCTATCCACCTATTTGATTTATACTGTACTCAGGAACCTTACTGGAGTCTTTAAAAAATCTCTAGTATGTTAGTTAAAATGACATTGTAGAATTGCTTATAGGTTTCAATATGTACACTACCTATACTATACTCAAGCATCTACACCAGTGGTTCTCAACCTTCTGGCCCTTTAAATACAGTTCCTCATGTTGTGACCCAACCATAAAATTACTTTCGTTGCTACTTCATAACTGTAATGTTGCTACTGTTATGAATCGTAATGTAAATATCTGATATGCAGGATGGTCTTAGGCAACCCCTGTGAAAGGGTCATTCGACCGCCAAAGGGGTGGCGACACATAGGTTGAGAACCGCTGATCTACACATTAACTGGGTCACAAAGCCATGGCATAATATTTTTTTCAACTTAATACCAAGTAACAAGGAGTTTAATTAGGTAAGTGTTCAACTAGCAAATCTTACCTATAGCCCTTAAATCAGCGGTTCTCAACCTGTGGGTCACGACCCCTTTGGGGGGTCGAACGACCCTTTCACAGGGGTCGCCTAAGACCATCGGAAAACACATATATAATTACATATTGTTTTTGTGATTAATCACTATGCTTTAATTATGTTCAATTTGTAACAATGAAATTGGGGGTCACCACAACATGAGGAACTGTATTAAAGGGTCGCGGCATTAGGAAGGTCGAGAACCACTGCCTTAAATACATCTAACATCCAAGGGGAGAAAAGTGAGATAAACACTGAAATATCTCTTAGTTATAAAGCACCTCTCCAGCCATGGAATCAAAGTAATAGCTCTTTGTAAATAGGTGGACTCACTCAAGTAGCCTACCTTTCTTCTTTTTAAACCAGACATCTATGTAAGTTACCTAGTGGTTGCCCTCATTTAATTCTCTAACAATCAAATTATACCACTACTGGAGGCAAACGTCAGCGAGGAAAACATATAAAGCAATTATTTAAAATAGAATAAAAAACTGCAATTAAAATTTTATTTATTTATTTATTTATTTTTATATATATTTTATTGGTTTTTTACAGAGAGGAAGGGAGAGGGATAGAGAGCTAGAAACATCAATGAGAGAGAAACATCGATCAGCTGCCTCCTGCACATCCCCTACTGGGGATGTGCCCGCAACCAAGGTACATGCCCATGACCGGAATCGAACCTGAGACCCTTCAGTCCGCAGGCCGACGCTCTATCCACTGAGCCAAACCAGTTAGGGCTGCAATTAAAATTTTAGATGAATGAAGCAGTCATAAATACATCTTATAACCTATTAAACAGCTTAACTTCAAGGGCGCCCCAGGATACCTCATGGAAAACAATTATACTGGAATTAACATGTAGCAAGGGAACAGATACATGTAATGCTGGCATTGTGAGGCAGAATGAGTGCTGGGTTTTCAGTCCCAGTGCTTCCGCAGAAGAAATGTGTAAAATGAACAAGCCTCCGGGTTCTCTCCGTCTCTGGTTGCACATGTAAAAATGCAACTATCTTCAAAGACTCTGATCACCTGACAAATAAATAGTTCAATACAGAGCAGGAGCCCCATAAAGTTAAATTCATCGGGTTAGAAAAGGAAAGTGATTCCTATGATTCACAGGATGAACATTTATAATAGTGGTATGAAGAACATTCTATTTGCCTTTAAATATCTTTTACCAACCATTCTATCACCTGTAGATAAGTGCCACTTTACTAAGGCTTTACTCCTATCAGACCTGAGGCCCTGAACCTAACTGTCCCCGATACCTGGGCTCCTGAGCATTAAAGCGAAAAAACCAACATGATATAGAAAAATGTTAGTTACATGCAAACGAGTGGTTAGAATAAGATGGAACCTGGAGGCATTGTAGAAAATAGGTCTACCTTTCATCTAGCGCCAATATTCCACCTTTGTGTGGAAATTACCGAAAAATCGGTACAGCGGTCTGGTAGGGCTAAGGTGACCTTACATAATCAGGACTAGTACTAAAAGTGATTGCATTGTGGTCACATTCTCTTACCAGTAGAAGTCTTACCAATATAACAGTTGAGTACAAAAGCTTTGGAATAAAATCTGGTTCAAATTCTAGATCTGCTTCTTGCTAGGTATGGGTTCTTGCTTTCTAAGTCTCAGTGTCTTGATGTGTAAAACTGCTAAGAACTTAATGTACTTCTTGCATAGTATCTGGTACACAGTGTTTCACAGAGTTGTTACTGCTATTAAGTAAAGGTTTATTTTCATACATTGATCGAGCAGTATGATAAAACAGAAGTGTATTCAGAGAATGCGGTCATTCAAAATTAACAAAGACAGCAAAACTGGGGATGGAGCAGTCGAGAAAGGCTCTCCAGGAGGAGATAGTCAGAATGGACACACAGGATCTCTCCTAGCCTCCTGACAAGGAACTAGCCCTTTGGCAAAAAAAGGAGAAGAGGACATTCCAGAACGCTAAAATAAATGTGAAATGCTGTGCTGGAAGTGAATCAGACAAAAGTAAAGATTAGAAAGAGAATGCTCCTTTATTAGTACACGAGTTACCAAGTAAGGGAAGCCAGGTACACTAGCTTGTATTGTGCGGTATATTAAAATGTAATCGCATTTATACTTCCCCTTTTAACACTTCTGGCAACTCTATATTTCAAAATAAGAAAAATAATTCTTAATAAAATCATATCTGCTAACAGCATGTTTCAGTTTGCCAAATAAGTAAATAAGGAAAAAACTATGTTCATTTTCCTCCATTATTTTAAGGCTTCTGGGTAGTATTTGTGTTGAGAAACAACTTATAACTCAGTTCATTATTCTTATTACAGAAAATACAGTCTTCCTTTCAACTCAAGAAATACATACTGACTACACACATCACAACAGCTACACTCTGTAGAAGAGAGAAAAATGAAGATTAATAGCATCTCAGGAACTTAGACTCTAGGAAGGAAATTCAGGCCCATACCAGTATACATACACTACCACTTTACAGAATAGAGAACAGAAGTGCCTTTAGGGATGTACAACACTCTAAGGAGATTCAAGGATAGAGCAAGATTAGCGGAAAACCAGTAGAGACAGACTACCCTACGAGGTGTCAGAAGGGACATACAAGGATCAACAATCGCCTTTTAGCAGGGAGATGACATTTACTGGGAAAAGGAGAGGAGGCAGCTTCAGGAGGAAGTGATCTAGTGCTGGATGCAGCACCAGGCGTCTAAGAGTGAAAAACAGGTTGGGAAGGTTGGCAGTACACTGGGCAGATCTTTTGAGTAAGAATTCTGCACTCCACACCATTTCATAAGACACAGCAGTTCTTGAATTTACAACTATGGAAGTAACACTAAAAAGAGCTACAATAGATTTCTTTTGTCTTTTACTGAATTCTCACAAAGAAGTCAATGCCACAATCTAGATTAGCGGTTGCCAACTGGTGGTCCGCGAGGTCCGAAAGGTTGGCGACCTCTGTTCTAGATCACTCAAACTTATCCTAAGTAGTATTAAGACCCACCCCAGGTTATCCTCACTCATGAAAAAAATCAGGAAGGATGAATAATTTGATGTAAGGTAAGTAGCAGGGAGACTTGTGTTAGGATGAATAATTTGATGTAAGGTAAGTAGCAGGGAGACTTGTGTTAGGATGAATAATTTGATGTGAGGTAAGTAGCAGGGAGACTTGTGTTAGGGCCACACAAATGCATCCTAAGGATCATTTGATAAAAGAGAGATGCTCAAGTCCCATTCCCTAAATCAGTCTGACCAATAACTGTGTTGAATCTGTATTTCTTATAAGCATCCCCAATGACTCACTCACAGATGGTCCTTGTTTTGAAAATACTGCCCTACAGCGAGGTTCCCGGCACGGCACCAGGACGGCGGGGCAGTATGAACAGGTTACATCACAGAAGATAATACATATCCAGATACCTTGGATCTAGGTATTCTTGAGGTGAGACCTAGGCAAGCATAGCAACTCGATGGCTATCATATCAAAAGTCCCCAAACTCCAATTTTTATACCATTCCAGTCAGTCATTTCTTGAATTATAATCATGTAGAGTAAACAGCCAAGTCTCCTTCCATACTAGAATTCTAAGCTCAAGAAATTCCTGAGAAAATGACTCAAATTTCTGAAGGATAAAAGAATTACTAGCAGAAATCATTACACTCAAGTAATACTGCAGGCAGGTGAAAAGAAAAGGATCAGTTTGCTGGCAGGAGTCAAACCACGGGAAGTATCAATGGATTTTTTTAGTCTAAGGATTAAATATAAGTTACAGCAATTATCATCAAAATGAATATTCATTTAAAAAATGCCACTCACTGGCATTTATATATTTGCTTACAATAATTTTTAACAGATATCCCTAATTTGAGTGTACACTTCTTGACACCATTTCTTGTACTTCTTTGTCCTCCAGTGCTGTATATCACAGAGGCACTCAATAAAACTGGCATTAGAATATTTTTCTAAGTTAAATATCTCTATAGAAATAGCTAAAATATGCCCTGACTGGTTTGGCTCAGTGGATAGAGCATCAGCCTGCGGACTGAAGGGTCCCAGGTTCGATTCCAGTCAAGGGCATGTACGTTGGTTGAGGGCACATCACCAGTAGGGGGTGTGCAGGAGGCAGCTGATAGATGTTTCTCTCTCTCATTGATGTTTCTCTCTATCCTTCTCCCTTCCTCTCTGTAAAAAATCAATAAAATATATTTTTAAAAAAAGAAATAGCTAAAATAAAAGTTTGTTAGGGAAAACTGAGTAAAGCTTAAGAATCTGTACTTCCCTTGAAAAGTACAACTTTTCTCACGTCCACATGGCTTGCTCCGTCACACCTGTCACAACCATACTCACTGTGAGTGAAAGACTGTTGGTTAGAGAATTCCAAGAACATACATATAGTATTTTTATATCAGAGCAGGCTTTGCAGCACATTTTATAAATATTTAGCTCTGAATTTTGCAAAGTGGTGGAGGAGGAGGCAGTTTTCCAAAGCTTCAATCCAAAATAAAATTAATCTGTCATACTGACTGCCTTTACTATGTTGTCATATGGAAACATTTAAAACCATTTCAATAAAGGATTATAAGGGGGGGGGGGGGAGTCATTGAGGCTTTCCTAAGCCACTCTATCACCCCATCTCCATCACTGATTCTCAACATTTTATTCCCCTTCCCTGCATTTTCCTCCTTACACTTATGACCTAATGCACTGCATATTTTACTCATTTGTAATATTTGTCAGGCTTCCACTAACATAAGAATTCTTATTTTGTTCACTGCTGCACTTTCTTGTCTGGAGCAGTATCTGGTGCTTAATAGATGCCCAACTGTCACCTGGTAAATGAATGGATGAAAGACCCAATCAAGCAATAAAAACCAAGAATGGGTAACTGGAAAGTCTCTTATTTTAAACAACGAAATTATTCCTATCCCTGAGGAAATAATTAAAACAGCTTTTACAGTAGGACACAAAGTGCTCAGTTCATTCACTGAAAATGCTCTGTAAAATTCCTTCCGGTTGTCAGGCAATACTTGGTCGGGTTGACTTCTTCCTTTTCATTACCAATTGTTTTCTTTCAGCGAATATGACACAGGATACTTCTGAATTCCACCAGCAACTCAGCAACAGGAATTGCAGGAACCAGGAAGTGTGGGAACATGTCATCTGGTTAGCAGGCAGTCACCTAGTGAAACTAATTAGCTCTACATTTTCCTTTCCTACTGAAGGTACAGGGCCCTGGATTTAGAACAATCACCTGGATATAGGGATTCACTTCTAAGTCAATTCGCCACATTGCTTAAAGGCTTTAACTCACTTCTGTTTGTTTCGCTGACGTTGCTCCCCTGGCAATGTGTCCACCTGCTGTATTGCTCTGAGCGGAGCCTGCATGGCCGCTAGCTAACAGTCTGGGATTTCCATGCCGCTGCAGAGCTCTTTGGCAAGTGCCATGGAATGTCAGCCCCTGAGGATATTCAACTTTACCCTACAGGGCAATCCTCAGTTGATGGCAGACTATCTAGTCACCGTGTTACTTTCTGGCAGCAAGAAATGTTATAGGTCAGAGATTACTCAAATACCCTGTGAAGTTAGTCAGACCTCAACCCACCCTTTCTGGGGGAAAAAAAACTCCTCAAAAAAACAACAAAAACACAACCACAACACCCACACTTAAACCTGGCCTTAAAATCTTGATTTTAAAGATTAAAATCAAGTTGTAGCTTCCGTGAAATTTGTTGAACAGAGAATGAAAGTGGTAGTTCAAGTTACTAAACAAAGAATAAAGCATTAGTTTGTCCTTCATCTCAACACTCACCCCTACAAATCTTTATCATCTTTCACCAAATCTTTCTCTCTAAGCAAAGTCCACTGTTCGCAGGATTCGACTGAAACCCAAGCCTGACCATCAGGGCTTTCCTCCACCTCGCCGCCTCCTCTGCCTCCCCGGCTCCGCTCCCACCGCCTCTCCCCTGCACACGTCTCCCCGCTTCTCCTGGGCGCTCCTTACCCCCGACGTTTCCTCAGAGCCCCTGCCCCTCGGGTGGCCACGCGTCTCCTCGGAGGGTCCAGGGAATGAAGCGGAAGGTTCCCAGGATCAGGCCCGGCCCGACGCCTTAGGTGTGCGGCCGCCTGATCGTGGGGATGGTGGAAGCTCCCTCAATGGGAACGCCGGCAGGGCAGGGGCTGTGTCCGTGCAGCGCTGGCCGCCGAGGCCCCGCGACCCACCCCAGGACCGGGGAGCGCTCTCCCCCCTGCCCACCCCGCCTCCCCGGGGCTCAGTCCGCATCCCCAGCCGCTCAGGGGAAGCCCGAACCCGCACCGCCGGGCCGCGCCGTCGGATCGGGGCCTCGAACCTCCCTCCGGAACACACACGGATTGCCACAAAAGGGCAGCTGTGCGGGAGAGTAACAGAGACGCCAACCCCGCCACTGCTACCTGTGGGACTGTAGACAAATCAGTGCACGTCCCTGATCCTCGGCCCCCTCGCGGGCGAAACATGGCATCGTATACCACTCGCCTCACCCGGGGCACTACGAAGAATAAGGCACGTTTTCCTCAATGCACCGACATCTATGGAGCCGATTCAGGGGCTCGGTAGGTGTTCGCCAAAGCTTGCTCTCTCCCTTCCTCGAAAGCATGTGACAATGAACGATGCGCTCCGGGGCCGGGGAGGCGAGCCGAGCCGGCAGGGCTGCGGCGAGCGGGGTGCCCGCGTCCCCCAGCCGGAGGCGGGGTCCCCGCCGTCCGAGGCGCCCCGCCCCCCGCCCCGCGCCGCGCCTCACCTTGGTGGTCGTAGACGCTGATGTAGGAGATGCCCACGGCCATACACCACACCACGAGGCTCGCGATGTCCGAGAAGCTGGTCTCCGGCTCCTCCTCGGTGATCACCAGGCCCATGTGCACCGGCAGCTTCTCCAGGGACCGGCCGTCCGCGCGCCAGCGCAGCCGAGGGTGGGGGCCGCCCGGGCCCGGCCCCCCGCGCGGGTGCCGGTGCGGCCGGCGGTTCCTGCCCGCGGCCGGGGGCTTGCGGAGCGTGAAGCCAAGCGGCGCTAGGACCGCGGCGGAGGCGGCGCGGCAGCAGCGCCGCCAGATCCAGTTCCAGGTGCCGAACCGAACGCGGAGCCAGTAGGTGAGCGTGCGGTGCAGGCAGAGCAGAGCGTGCAGCACCCGCCACACCAGCTCGTACAGCCCCGTCATACTCTCCGGGCGCCCGGCCGTCCTCCCCTCCCTCCCTCCCTCCCACACCCACGGGGCCGCGGCTCCTTATCTACCTCTGCGGGCGGCGCGAGCCATCGCTCCGCGTGCCCCGGTCCCCCGCGCCCGAATCCCTTTCTACTGCCAGCACCTCACCTCGCCCCCGCCGCCATCTTCCTCCGGCCTTGGCAGCCCCACCCCCGCTAGCACATACTCAGTTCTGATTGGTCGGCGTGCAACTCTGACGTGGCTTCTTGGGTTAGAGGATGTGGCCTAGCCCCGCTCGGCGAGGGAGAGCGCGCGCCTGGGAACTAGGTGGGCCGGCTTCTGAGTGCGCCCCCTGGTGGTTTGGAGGTTTAGAAGCGGATGCCACTGGTACTTAGGCGCCGGGCCCAGAAAGATGCCCGTCGTCATGGCAGGAATGGGTGATTGCAGGGACGTAGTGTTCCTTGGGTCCTGGGCATCTTATAGTGTCTGTTTCCTCTCATGGTCCCCCTAGAAACTGTTTCCAAGCAGTAAAAGTCGTCCGAGTGGAATGGGAATTACAATAGCCAGAAGGAAACTAGGGGTAGAAAGTATCCCTCAATAAGTGTTGATGCTGGAACTAACCAGGGTCCCTTAAAGGAAGTGTCTGTAGAGGTGGGAGCGTGCCCCTCAGAGAGGTCCTGCCACGGCTCTTTGATCAAACCTTCTAGCTGGACTGATTCTACCGAGAGTGAGAACGAGAACCCTTAGCAATGCGCCTGAAACATAGTTCAGCCCCTATCATTCCCCTCTAAAGGGAATCCTTTGCTCAGTACGTAAGAGAGGTTCCACCCCTGGCAGCCCAATCACTTCCTTCCTTCCTTCCTTCATTCATTCAGCAAGCCGCTACTGACTCCCAGCACCACTGACCTCGGTCACCACCACTATTGGATGTAAACGTCCATCCAGCCTTACCCCTTCACAGAGCCTAGTGTCCAGTCATCCGGGCTACGAAGAGGCCCTCCAGACCAGTTGGGTCCTTCCCTGCAGCAGTTCTGTGCCATTTTTGCTCTCTTTGTGCAATCCCTTCCCTTCACCGAATCCCTGAGTCCCAACTCCGTATTGCCCAAATCCCAACCCATTTCTCAAGGCTCATTCTTCAGTGGAACTTCCCTTGATCCCCTCTCTCCCTTCTTGTAAATCTCATGGTGACTCATAAGTTTCATGGCTCTACTTATAGCACTTCCCACTTTCATATATATGTGGGTCTGTATATGTAACATTTATACATATTATGTATTGTATTTTTATATGCTATATATTGGATTATATGTTTTCTCTATACATAGGCATGTGATATATAAATGAAATAAAACAATGCTGTTTTAGTAATACCTTACCTAATCTTTGTTCTCCCGCATCTCCTTTTCCTACTGGGAAATATCCATCAACATCCTGGCTTTGTGCCTTAATGTTTCAGGCACTGACACTGTTTCAACTAATCTTATTTCCATTTCAAGACTCACTTCACAATGGGGTGGTGAGGGTCTGGGGGGGGGGGGGGGTGCGAGAGCGGCTGGGTTAATGAGGGGGAAAAGAGGACCTAGGTAATACAACAATAAAGATTAAACATTAATTAATTTTTTAAACAGACTCACTTCACTCAAGAAATTCCCAAGAAAACAACTCCAATTTCTGAAGGATAAAATAATTATTGGCAGAAATTACGATAATCAACCAGTATGTGTAAATGAAAATAAAAGGATCAGTTTGCTGGCCGATCTCAATCTTTTTCTGGGCTGTACCCAAAAGCCACTGAGGCTCTTTAGCCACCCTTCTTAAAACTGCTTCCCTTCTTCCACCATTTGTCTTTAACATTCTGTCTCTAATTTTCTGCTTTAGTTCTCCTTATTGCAGTTATGA
This sequence comes from Myotis daubentonii, assembly GCF_963259705.1. Lineage (NCBI taxonomy): Eukaryota > Metazoa > Chordata > Mammalia > Chiroptera > Vespertilionidae > Myotis > Myotis daubentonii. Next base: position 12,164,914 of record NC_081845.1, on the reverse strand, counting down.
TCTAATACACCACATATTTACTTATTTATAATATTGTCAGAAGAGCACTAAAATGTAAGTTTCATGATCTTAGGGATTTTTGCCTGCTTTGTTCACTGCTGCACCCTCAGGCACAGAACAGTATTTGGTACTGAATAGCCATGCAGTTTTCACCAATAAATGAATCAATCAATCAATCAATCAATTCAAACTAAAATAGGTAAATCAAAAGTCTCTTATTTAAAATAATTAAATTATCAATTATCTCTGAAAAATAATTAAACTTGCTTTTACTATAGGACATAAAGTACTCTAAGCCCATTCACTACAATGCTCTATAAAAATCCTTTGGTTGTCAGCCAATACTTGGTCAGCTTGACTTCTTTGTTTGCATTACCAGTCTTTTTTTTTTCTTTTTAAAAAAATCAAGTCTATATTATTTAAAACCCATGAGTTCAGAGGCCACATGCTTGCCATCTGTATGCTTCCTCCCTGTATCCCAGGGAAGTCGGAGCCCTGGACCAAGGTCTCCCAGAGCATAGGAGAGGGGAAAGGAGACTGATTTTAAAACCTGCTTGCTGGTTTGCTCAGTCTGAAAGCAAGTGTTAAAGTTAGTCTGTCTCCTCTGCCCTCTACTGTGCTCTGGGAGACCTAGGCCCAATGGGAAAAATAAAGTAAAATAAAAATAAAATAAAAAATAAGTAAAATAAAACCTGCTTGCTTAATTTTCTGTCAGTATAGTATAAGATCTCTGAGACAACACTCAACCAACTGAGCCACACCAGCCAGGGCTGACTGGTTTTGTTTGTTTTCTTAATTTTATTTTTCAATTATACTTTACATTCAATATTATTTTGTAAACAAACCAATCTTTTTTTTTCTTTTTACAGAATATGAGAAAGGATATTTCTGAATCGCAGCAATTCAGTTCACAAATATATATTATGTGTGGGAAACTGTGTATTGCCTTCGCTATGTGATAAGCGTAGACAGAGAACCCCCCCGAAGGCTGGGTGCCTTTGAAGCCCTAGCAAAGGTTGGAACTAGGCGCCACGCCACCTCTGTTTGTCCAGACAGTGGTAGCTGAAACTACGCCCCCATTTATTATTATGTGAATCCTTGCTGATGGGCTAGTCTGCCTGTTGCAGGGGGTCACTTGCCTAAGGGCTATGCTATGGGTGCATCCCAGATCAATAAAAGCTTGGTGAGGCCTGAGCATGGGAGGAAGTCCTTCCCCTTGAGTTGGACTTTCCCGCCTGGTCCCCCAATATTTCCAAATTATCTCTTGTCTTCTCTTTCATTTGTGTGCGGCTCTGCTTCCAGTTCCTGAACACTGACCCACGCGGGACGTGGGAAGGAAACACGCAACATCTGGCGCCCACAACGGGAAAACTGGAAGTAAAGGTTTCGCTAGAGCGAAAAAAGGAAGTTTCACCGAAAAAGGTGTGGAAAATTCACCGAGAAAAGGTGGGGGAAATTCACCGAAAAAGGTGTGGAAAATTCACCGAGAAAAGGTGGGGGAAATTCACCGAGAAAAGGTGGGGGAAATTCACCGAGAAAAGGTGTGGAAAATTCACCGAGAAAAGGTGGGGGAAATTCACCGAAAAAGGTGTGGAAAATTCACCGAGAAAAGGTGGGGGAAATTCACCGAGAAAAGGTGGGGGAAATTCACCGAGAAAAGGTGGGGGAAATTCACCGAGAAAAGGTGGGGGAAATTCACCGAAAAAGGTGTGGAAAATTCACCGAGAAAAGGTGGGGGAAATTCACCGAGAAAAGGTGGGGGAAATTCACCGAGAAAAGGTGTGGAAAATTCACCGAGAAAAGGTGGGGGAAATTCACCGAAAAAGGTGTGGAAAATTCACCGAGAAAAGGTGGGGGAAATTCACCGAGAAAAGGTGGGGGAAATTCACCGAGAAAAGGTGTGGAAAATTCACCGAGAAAAGGTGGGGGAAATTCACCGAAAAAGGTGTGGAAAATTCACCGAGAAAAGGTGGGGGAAATTCACCGAGAAAAGGTGGGGGAAATTCACCGAGAAAAGGTGGGGGAAATTCACCGAGAAAAGGTGGGGGAAATTCACCGAAAAAGGTGTGGAAAATTCACCGAGAAAAGGTGGGGGAAATTCACCGAGAAAAGGTGGGGGAAATTCACCGAGAAAAGGTGGGGGAAATTCACCGAGAAAAGGTGTGGAAAATTCACCGAGAAAAGGTGGGGGAAATTCACCGAAAAAGGTGTGGAAAATTCACCGAGAAAAGGTGGGGGAAATTCACCGAGAAAAGGTGGGGGAAATTCACCGAGAAAAGGTGGGGGAAATTCACCGAGAAAAGGTGTGGAAAATTCACCGAGAAAAGGTGGGGGAAATTCACCGCACGCAATGCCCAGGATCAACTTCAGAAGTCGCGAGCTGTAAGTAGGCTGGGAACGTTTCCTTTCCCCAGGCTAACGGGGGAGGATTTGGCTTTAAAAAAATAGATGCGGCTTTTAAAAAAGTAAGAAACTTTATTATAGACTTGATTTGCATGCTTAAGGAGTTAACATTTTAGAAGGTAATCTCTTATAGTTTTTGCATGTTATTATAGAACAAAATCCTTGGTTTCTTGAAAAAGGTACATTAGATCTTAAAAGTTTGCCAAAAAGTTAATCAGAACTTGCCAAAAATTGTTTCCCCTTGTGGAACACAGTGTTTCATTTGCTAGAGCCTTAGGAGAGGTCAAGGAGGATAAATCTCCTCCCCCTTGCACCCTCCGCTCCTTAAAAGGAGCAGAAAGAAAAGAAAAAATGGGAGGAATGGCCTTCATGGCTCCCTCCACCTCCATGTCCTAATCCTGAAATGTTTACTTCTCTGTTAATAGAATCACCTGTGCAAAAAGGCCAACTTATAAAGAAATTGGAATATTAAAAGGTACTTTTTATAATCAGGCTGAAAGAAGAGTGCCATGGCCACCTTAATGTGGTTTCTTGTCCAAATTAAAATCTTAATTTCTATCTGGAATCTCAAATCTGTAATAAGAAATGAAATCCCGCTACCGAATCCGCCTCTGGTGTGGAGAGATTCAAAGGTGGCAGGAAAAGGCAGAGTTATAAGCTCTCCCGCAATGAGATTACTTAATGTTTTGTTTAAAAATTACCGGAGAACTGAAAGGACAGAGCAGGACTGATGGCTGTGTCCTTAACCCCTCTTCCAAGAAAAAGCCGCAAGGTGTATCAGTTACTCAGCCTGCCCTTATCTCAGCCAATGGGAAAGCGGGGTAAACTAGCCCAAGGCCAAAAGTATGCTGGCCACCCCCCCTGTCTTTGTGTAAGCAGACCCTAGCTGCACCCTGCCCCAACCCCCAACCCCAAGCCCTATAAATTCTTTGTTCTCTTGGGATTCGGGGCTCTCTCTTGCACCCAGTAATGGAGGCAAGGGGGGGACCAAGCGAGCTTGTATAGGAGACCCTCTGCTTTTGCATCGGACTGGCTCCCTGGCGTGGTTTTTTGGGGATCTTGAAATCTGGGCATAACATTTTGGGGGCTCACCGGGATCCCCGACACCATTGAGGGACCCCCAGTCCGGAGGGCCTGACTGACCGCGGTAGGTGTTTGTGTGTCGTTGTATGTTTTGTATCTATCCTATGTGAGCTCACTTCTGAAATCTGTAATCGTAATCGCCCGCATGATCTAGGGGATCAAGGGCGGGAGGAGTCGGGGGACACCTCGATACTCCATCTGGAGGGGTATAGCTTTGCTTCTGCAGAGTCGGAAGGTCTGTAGAAACCCCCTCAATCTGGGACGGGCGGAGGAGTCGGGGGACGCCTCGGTACTCCATCTGAAGAGGGGAAATTTTGCTTCCGCGGAGTGGGAAGGTCTGTAGGAACCCCTCAATCTGAGAAAAGGCGGGTCACACCGCTGGTTGACACGCAGCCATCGTCTAGCTTTCGGTTGTTGCTTCCATGGAGTTGGAAGGCTGTACATTTTTGGGCCCTTTAGTTGTTTGTGTTTCCGTTTTATTTTGTGGACTTGCTGGATGGACATTATGGTGGACTCAGACTGCTCCCTTGGGTATTGTGATTAATCATTTCAAGGAGATTGGGGGAGGCTTTAGAGCTCCCTCAGGAATGGGGAAGTTGTTAGGAATTGAATGGATTGTTTAAACTCTGAATGAATGTCTGGTGAAAGTGTATGAATGTGGAGGGAGGGGGACTGCTCTCACCCCTCCTTTGTGTGGTGGTCGGGTGGCTGCCTGAGTGAGGGTAAGTGGAAACAGGTCACCCCCTCCCCAAGTATTCTAAAATTAAAATCCTTCTTGTAATTGAAAAGCTTTTACAAATTTATAAATGCATCTGGGATTTCTGTGCACATGTAAAGGGAAAAGGCCAGTTTAAAAACGAGTGCGCATAGTTTTGAGCTGAACTTGACTTTTTGCTGCGTACAGAATAAAAACCCGAGACTGTTTTGGCCTTAAAAATGGCGAAGATGAACCTGAAAAAAAAAATACAGGCTGGTTTCCCAAGGCCATTTAAAGTAGCTCTTCTGAAATTTCCTGCCGTGAGGCAAGTACCACCAGGAAGTTGATAGTCAAGTTTACATATGAATAGCTATGACTTCCCCAGCAGGAAAATTGTGACCATTTTGACCCAAAGCTGTGGTTTAAATTGCATGCTGTCTCTGCTTAACTAGTGAAATTTCTGTGTCTCTTAAAATGTATTGCTAATCACCTAAAAATTAAGGCTAAGAGTTCTAGCTACCTGGAAAGTATGGCCTTGGTGTGATAAAAGGAAAAAAAAATATATTAAATGAATTATATACCAGTGAGCTGGGACTGGTCACTAATGATGGATTGTGAGAAGGGCTGAACATGGCCTAACTTCTCCTTCCTTGGTACCCCTGAAACGTCAGAGGATCCAATGTGTTTAATCCTCTTGAAGGACATTGAATGGTTCTTTCCTTCCTCTTTAACTTTTAGGGGATTGTATAAATGGATTACTGATGTAGATTATCAAGAATCTCTAAGGGACTTGTCCTGTATCTGGAGGAATGGCTTCTAGATGGTATTCACCGTCTCTGGGACTTCCGGAGGGAAGTCGAAACTCGGACTGGCTAAGGGTTCGAATCTGGCCTATCTTTTAGAAAGATAGAAAAGAAGCATCCCTAGGCTGTTTTCTACCGCCTCTGTTCAGGGACTTGTTCTGTATCTCGACACAACTGAAACTGACTTGTTGGTATTTTGTGGTATAAATGTGGCATGCACCTCAAAGTTCTTAATGGGGAATGTATCTAGTTATCATGTCTATTTAGTCTTGATTTCCTAGTTCAATATGAGTACCGTTTCTATCTGGATGAGACATAGGTCAAGAATCCCGTCCTGGGATGTGGGAAAGGGAGGCCCCCACATCTGTTCCTGTCAGGCCCCCATCAGGGGACTTGGGCGGTGTTCCTGTTATCTGCTCAAGATCCCAAGACTGTATTTGTTCACATAAGTGTGGAAATATATTCTGTGCTAGGTTGGGATTTTGAAATTCTGGGGTAGATTTAAAAGATATTTGTGACTTTTCTAGTCTGATTGGGACATTTAAGGGTGGGGCTCACAGTTCCTCAGGGCAGAGATTTCATGGGCCTTTCCCCCTGCCTGTGCTGAATTAAATAATACAGGCCAGTGTCATTTAGCTTGCTGGTTAAAGGAAAACAATGGGCCTTAGAATCTAAAGGTGGGCGGGAATGAAGCTGGTCAAATGTACTGAAAGAGTTTGGTACCTGTTGCTGCTAGCTAAGGAGGGGCTGATACCCCCTTCTAGTGCACTCCCTTGAAAGAGGCCTGGTTGCTGCTCTGCCACAAAGGGAACTGGTAGAAAGGCAAGAAAGCAGAGTGCTGTAACTGATAAACAGGGTTACCTAGAAGCCATCAGGACTTTGAAGTTCTCCAAGAGAGGAGGAATCTGACTCAGAGACTGACGAGGACTGGGTGGCTTTTCTTTAACAATCTCTTTCCTTGAGAGGGCTCCAGAGGGCGCACGAGGACATTTGGCCGCGCCTCCGTGCCATCTACGGGACCAGCCCAACCCCAACTCCTCATCAGCACAGACCAGGAGATTGGGTCTACATCAGAAGGCACTGCTGGGAGACCTTAGAGCCACGTTGGAAGGGTCCCTACACTGTGGTGCTGAAGACCCCCACCGCTCTCAAGGTAGACGGTGTCACGACCTGGGTCCATCCGGAAAGACTTCATCACCAAATGGAGCATTGATCAATCGAGATCAACGCAACCCGCTCAAGCTCAAGCTATGGAGTGCTTGACTTGCCTGATGCCGGTAACATGACTCGCGATCGCTCCTGTCACCAGGAGCCCCCACATTACTGTGTAATACACTTAGATAATGCCTGCATCTTCATGGACATGGCTCCAAAGAGACAAGGACCATTTATAGAATCACATGTTTAGTAGAAAATTTGGCTGCCTGAAGCAGCCATGATGCCAAAATTATGTTTCATTATATTGATATGTTATATTAACCTTTGATTCTTTTGCAGGTTTGAATGTATGTTGGCTGTCCTGGAAGGGAGCTATGTGGGGTGACCCCCCAAAAGTAAAGGGTATCTAGCTGCCAAGAGGGCAAGTGCCCAACTGGGCAGGGAAGGGTGCCCATCAGGTTTTGGTCTCTGTTGAGAGACAGCTAACAGTTGACAGCCTGTAATACTGTCTTGCAGGCCTGAGTCACCATGCCCATGTCAGGGGTAATAAAGCTGGAAAAAACCTGTTTAGACTAAAAGATCTGAGGCATGGTTATGCATAGAAAAAAGGTTTTATACCAACAATTACTGTTTTGTTTTAAATCCATGAAAAGGAATTAGCAAGGAAAGTCAGAAAATCTTAGAATAGATCAGTATGTTTTTCTCCTTATGTAATTCCTCCAAAATATGGCAATGCTAAATAAGTACGTTTCTTTGCATAGATCCAATGAGACTGGTTCCTAATAATGGTTTTGTTAACGGAAAACTTTGACTGGAGTATCATGTTTTAAAGAGCCCTGTCTGAACTCTAAAGACTTAAAGCCACTAAGACCACGAAGAAAGCCTGGTATCCTGCTTGGGAGCCCTGAAGATGGCTGGCGCTGGAGCGTCAGGCCCATGCCCTGCCCTTACTGGCGGTTGGTAAAAGTAGAAAAGGAGCAGTAAAGATGCCTCTGCATCCCTGCGGAACCCCCACACACTCTGGGCCGCAACAAGTAGGAGGGCTACTGAGATGGGCCTTAAAGCCTGGAGCGTGGGCTCAGGTGGAATTGCTACAGGTGAGGGATTCACCTAACTCAGCAGATATTGCAGGCAGGCTTGATGGCAGCTGGATGGCTTGGCTTCCTGGCCCTACGGGGCACATTAAGGTTCAATCATGAAATTCCAGCAAAGGTAGTCAGTTACCATTCTTGTTGTGTTTATGCAAACATCAGGACAGTAAATAAATTAATCTTGATTTGGCTTTTTAATAGCCATGGAGGAATTTTAAAAAGAAAGATCCTATTTCAATAGAAGTTGTTAAAGCTAAAATGATTTCTTTCCCTTCCACCGGACCATTTGTTAAGCTTATAAGAATAGTTCAATTGATAATTCTGCGTGCCCGGTACGGGCCTCTAGCAACGGTGGAATAGAAATGCAGTCCGTCTCATGATTGAGCCGGAAGTTCCAAGACAAGGGGGGAATGAAAGGACCGAGCAGGACTGATGGCTGTGTCCTTAACCCCTCTTCCAAGAAAAAGCCGCAAGGTGTATCAGTTACTCAGCCTGCCCTTATCTCGGCCAATGGGAAAGCGGGGGAAACTAGCCCAAGGCCAAAAGTATGCTGGCCACCCCCCCTGTCTTTGTGTAACCAGACCCTAGCTGCACCCTGCCCCAACCCCCAACCCCAAGCCCTATAAATTCTTTGTTCTCTTGGGATTCGGGGCTCTCTCTTGCACCCAGTAATGGAGGCAAGTGGGGGACCAAGCGAGCTTGTATAAGAGACCCTCTGCTTTTGCATCGGACTGGCTCCCTGGTGTGGTTTTTTGGGGATCTTGAAATCTGGGCATAACAAGAACATCTTATGACAACCAAACTTTGGCTAAAATAACCTTGGGTGCTAGCCATTGCTTCAAAAAGCCAAATAGGAAAAAATTTAAAATGTCTTTTTCTATTAAGCATGACTTTGGGAAAAATACACCATCTGAGTCATTTGCTGAAACTTCCCCCAAAGCAGGATGTGGGGGAAGGGAAGAAGGGAACACGTGGCGATCCAATATGAATGCCCCCTCCCCAAGTATTCTAAAATTAAAGTCCTTCTTGTAACTGAAAAGCTTTTACAAATTTATAAATGCATCCGGGATTTCTGTACAGATGTAAAGGGAAAAGGCCAGTTTAAAAACGAGTGCGCATAGTTTTGAGCTGAACTTGACCTTTTGCTTGTACAGAATAAAAACCTGAGACTGTTTTGACCTTAAAAATTGGGAAGATGAACCTGAGAAAGAAATACAGGCTGGTTTCCCAAGGCGATTTAAAGTAGCTCTTTTGAAATTTCCTGCCCTGAGGCAAGTACCACCAGGAAGTTAATAGTCAAGTTTACATGTGAATAGCTATGGGTTTGCTTCTTGACTTCCCCAGCAGGAAAATTGTGACCATTTTGAAATTTAGCAGCTATGCCAGGCTTATTGGCTGGAAACTTAAAACTTTTAAGTTCAAATCATCTAAAAGTATTGAGATTTATAATACTGAAATGTTGATCTGAGTATGCCTAGTATGAAGTCTAGAAGATAGAAGTTAATCTATTAATTGAAAATGCCTTATATTTTATTTGAAATGTATCCTTAAATGTAAAAGTATTGATTTAAAAAATGCTAAGGCCTAACCGGTTTGGCTCAGTGGATAGAGCATTGGCCTGCAGACTGAAGGGTCCCAGGTTCGGTTCAGGTCAAGGGCATGTACCTTGGTTGCGGGCATGTCCCCAGTGGGGAGTGTGCAGGAGGCAGCTGATCGATGTTTCTCTCTCATTGATGTTTCCGACTCTCTATTCCTCTCCCTCCCTCTCTAAAAAAAATCAATAAAATATATTTTTAAAAAAATGCTAAGTATTTAATTTGCTACCTAAGATTTAAACCTCTGAAAGTTTAAAGTGCAAATTGAATCAGGAGAAATTAATTAAATATCTAATGTATAACTTGTTTTTGAAAAAATAAAATGTGTTTTCCCTTAAATGATTAGGAATTCAAAATATGTTACTTCTTGGTCTGATTTTAAAAAGAGGATTAATTTTGTGATCTCAACTGAAAATTTATAATACAAAAACCAGTTTAAATTTGATTGATATTCTTTAAGATAATTATAAAAGGTATAAACAGCTAATGGGATTTCTGCTTGTCTGCAATATAATGTTGGCCATCTATCTTTTAGGGATTTTGGTTTGCTCTTCCCTTGTTTATTGTGAGAATAAGGAAATCATCTTTTCTGTCAGAGAACAGTGTAGACAGCCACAATGTTGAGCTGCGTGACTTGGCAGCTGCCATGTTGGCCGCATGGCCTACCGCGCCCCTGGGGGCTGCCATCGTGGAACAGCAAAGACCCCTCCCTCTGACTTAGCCAATCACAAAAGGAATGTCTGCTCACTGAGGCAGGATGGAATTTCAGGGGTGGAGTTTTAAGGCAAAGTTTTACTGCGGAAATGCGGATGAGGCTGAAAGTGTGCTTGCCTCTCGGATTTATTTAATACTATTTTTAAGAAGATATTTTTAATGCTTAATAAATTAGCAATCGGGGTCTTAATATAATTTCAGTAGTATGATAGACCAATGTTTTAAGCAGTTGGCTTTGTAAGGGCCGACAATAGAGCTCCTATTTCTTTTTTTTTTTTTTTTTTTAAATATATTTTATTGACTTTTTTTTACAGAGAGGAAGGGAGAGAGATAGAGAGTCAGAAACATCGACAGCCACCGCCTGCACACCCCTCACTGGGGATGTGCCCGCAACCCAGGTACATGCCCTTGACCGGAATCGAACCTGGGACCTTTCAGTCCACAAGCCGACGCTCTATCCACTGAGCCAAACCGGTTTCGGCGAGCTCCTATTTCTTAAAAGACTTGTAGATAGAGACATTTTTAAAAGATATCTTAAATTCTCAGTTGAACCACAGTTATACATATATCATAAACAAATTAAGAGTAATTGATTCCATGGTCAAGACTAGATCCTATTATGTTGAGAACTGTTTAAAAAGTGTTGAAAATGTTTTAATTAGATATGTATTTGGAAGTTTTTCCCGAGTACAATATCTCAAAATATAATTTGCTTGGTTGCATAAGGAATTTCTGCCAAATAAAAAAAAAAATTGATTTATTAGTAGCAATGTCTTTATTTAAACTAATGAAAGCACCACACCGCTGCATTTTAAATTAAGCTGGAGGTGGGGCAGCATTTGCATCTCGTGTATCAGAATAAAACTTTACTAAATTTACTAATCTTTGTAAGCAATCGAATCCTAGTAAAGTAAAATTCTTCTAAAAAGTTACTGAAGGCTTCCCATGATCCTTCTGTATATGCAAATAAGCTGAAAGGGAATGCTGTTTAAAAATATTATTTTACATTTAATAAAAAGGAGAAATTTTAATATTTTGAAATATCTTCCACTAATATTTACAGGATAATCTAATGATTTGCTGTTAAAATACCAAATCTGAAAATAAGTACGGTCACCATAAATGTTTAATGACTTTGACTTGAAATACATGGCCTTGCGGCACTATCAGTCAATATCCAAGAAGTAACCCTATAAGTTACTTGGTGTAAAAGAGAAAGATTTTTCTTAAGTTGAAGTTCTCCAAGTGTAATCCAGCATGAAGAAGACAAACCAGACAACCAACAGCCCAGAGGCCACTTGGGGCATCGTAAAGTGAAGTATGGTAACAATTAATTCAGGTGAAAATTATAAATTTCATACTGGTCTTAGAAGGCACATTTTTCCTTTACCTGGGAAGGACAGCACAACTATCCCAAGGTCAGGGGGCTCCAGTTAGCGTGTCAACTCAGTGTTCCGGAGACCCCAAACTGTAATTTGGATAGCATGCTGTCTCTGCTTCTGTAAATTGCTTTTTTTGCAAACTAGGTTCCATATTCCAAACCTTGAGACAGCCAGTTTAAAATTAAATTGTCATGACCTAGAGCAGAGAATATTCTTACATGGTATTATTCTACAAGTTTCATTAATAATTTTTGATGTTTTACAACAGTATATTGTGCATTTATCCCAAACATACTTACAAATTAATTCTTTGAATGTTTTAAGGACATAAAGGGATTTATTCCCTCCTGGGAAGGCACTTAGGCATTCTGTATCGACCTCTCTTGACTTTTTTTTTGCCAAGAGGATTCCAATTGTCTACTGCTGTTATCTGAGCTCTCCGTTCAAGCTGGGTTCATGAAAAGCTGGTACCATGGATCTGTCTCTTGCCCAATGGCGTAAGCTGGGCCCTCTCTGGAAAAGAAACCTGGGTTCCCTATGATCAATGCCGGGGCCCCCCCCAGCAGGCGAGGGGATCCAAAGGCAGTTGCTGGGCATGGAGGCCAGAGGGACATAGGTTAACAAGGAGACAGAACTGAACCTCACATCACCCTACTTGGCCCAGAGATGGTTGGTAGTCAAAGATGGGTAAGACCCCACAGGGTGGGGCGACCTAAGACAGGCACAGCCGGGGGCCAGTAGGAGAAAACTTGGGGTTCAACAGAGGTGGGGCACAGATCCTCACCCCCCCAATTGTGCAGGGGCTTGAACACTCGCCCCTTCTGAGGAAGGTCTCCTGTCCCCATGGCTGCTTCTTGCTTCCCATGTCCAGCCCAGATCAGGAACCAAATAACAGAAGAGACTTGGTCCAGCTGAAAATGGTACCCAGAAAAACGAAGGCTTAGTTTAACAGACTCTAAATTTAAATCTAGCCTAACAAACAGGAATGCTTAAGCCTCCTCAAGGACGTTAAAGTGATCCTTTCAATTAATATTTACAGTGTAAATTTAGATTATTGTTAGAATATTAAATTTGACAGTAAAATAGTTGTCAAGTTTTCAAATTAATTAAATTTGGCTAACTTGAAATAAGTAATTATTCAAATAGTATTAACCAAAATTTTCATTTCCTGGTAAAATTGCTTAACATGCAATGAACCTAAAGCAGTCATATTTTTGTGCAGAAAAAATAAAAATTTAAAATTATCTAGACTGCATTAAAAAAAATTTTCCATAAGCCTCCTAATTAAATCAAAAAAAGGGGGATAGTGGAAGAATACCATGTAAGGAAAAATATCCTGTAACTAATTACATCTAGAAACAATTTTTTTTTCTTCATTTGTAATGCTAACAGCAAGACGCCCATGAAAAACATATGTGGTGTCAAAATAAGCCAAAGGATAATCATTTGGGCAAATATAAAAAGGATCCCCCAAGTAAAATTTCCTTTATTAACCTTTGGTCAAGAATACATTTGTATATTTTCAGAGAGCAGCTCCAAGACCATGTGGATTCCTGCAACAACGGATCCCAGAGAGAAAGTGACCAGATTGCTCCAGCCACAAAGACAGGAGAGACAGTTCAGAGATGGAGATGGTGAAGACGCCTTGCCACGCTAGCAGTCAGCAGCTGTGCAGCGCTGCAGGGTGTCCAGGACCAAACCAGAGAGGACCAGACCTGCATTTGTCCACCATCCAGAACCAGCATTTCATTGCTGGCATGTACACATGAACTGTCGGACATTGAAACTTGGACTCAGAACTGTTGGACATTGAAATTGGGACTTGCTCTTATATGTTTATTTCTGGTCTGCAGATACAAGATTCTTAAGGAAAAAATAAGGGGGAGATGTGGGAAACTTTTTATTGCCTTCACTATCTGATAAGTGTAGACAGAGGAACCCCCCCCCCCCCCGAAGGCTGGGTGCCTTTGAAGCCCTAGCAAAGGTTGGAGCTAGGTGCCACGCCACCTCTGTTTGTCCAGACAGTGGTAGCTGAAACTACGCCCCCATTTATTATTATGTGAATCCTTGCTGATGGGCTAGTCTGCCTGTTGCAGGGGGTCACCTGCCTAAGGGCTATGCTATGGGTGCTTCCCAGATCAATAAAAGCTTGGTGAGGCCTGAGCATGGGAGGAAGTCCTTCCCTTTGAGTTGGACTTTCCCGCCTAGTCCCCCAATATTTCCAAATTATCTCTTGTCTTCTCTTTCATTTGTGTGCAGCTCTGCTTCCAGTTCCTGAACCCTAACCCACGCGGGATGTGGGAAGGAAACACACAACACTTATGTATATATACACACACATATATGTGCATAATGTATGTAGGAATTGTCAGAAGAAGAACACTTGGTGAAGTTAAACTATTTAGCTATACTTTTTTCTTCCTCTCTACTGGAATGTAAAGGACTTTCCTTTAAAGAATCACCTCCCTGAAAGTGATTTACTTTTTAAAAAAATATGTTTTATTGATTTTTTACAGAGAGTAAGGGAGAGGGATAGAGAGTTAGAAACTTCGATCAGCTGCCCTCTGCACACTCCGACTGGGGATGTGCCCGCAACCAAGGTACATGCCCTTGACCGGAATCGAACCTGGGACCCTTCAGTCCGCAGGGAGATGCTCTATCCACTGAGCCAAAGCAACTAGGGCAGTGATTCACTTTATAAGCAATTCACCACATTGCTTCACTTCTTTTGTTCCCCAGGCAATGTAGCTGTCTGTTGCATTGCTTTAAGTAAACATTCTGTGTCCTCATAACAGTCTCACCGTTTCTATTCCTTGAGTTCTTTGGCAAGTTCTGTGAATTATTAGCCCAAGGTATATTCAACTTTACCCCACAGGACAAATCATCATCTGATTAGAACAGGCTGGCTGCCAGAAATGTTATAGCTCAATCCAAGATTATTCTAATACCCTGTACGAGGTAGTCAGACCTCAACCCACCCTCTCTGACAAAACCCCACACTTATACATACCTATCTGATGAAGATTAAAAATTAAATATTGAATTGTAGCGTCTGTGGAGCATACGGGCAATTTGAGTTATTGAACAAAGAATAAAAGATTAGTTTCTGTCCTTCAGACCAATTCTCCTAAATCATTTTTTTCTTCAAATCTTTATCTCAGGAAATTCCATTGTTTTCAGGATTTGATTGATACCCAAACCTGACAATTAGAGCATTCCTCAACCTTATCTCCTCCTCATTCTCCCACATTCTGCTTAAATCCCATGTCTCTACGAACTTCTCAATTTCCCAAATTCAGAATTTCTCTCCCTCTTCTCACAGTAGTTCCTCACTCCCAAACATTTCTTGTTATGACCATGTCACTTATGTGTCACTCCCTGCAAGCCTGAGAGACCACAGAATGAAATGTAATGGTGGTGTATTTTTATTTATTTATTTTTTAATTTATATATTTTATTGATTTTTTTTACAGAGAGGAAGAGAGAGGGATAGAGTTAGAAACATCGATCAGCTGCCTCCTGCACAACCCCTACTGGGGATGTGCCCGAAACCAAGGTACATGCCCTTGACCGGAATTGAACCTGGGACCTTTCAATCCGCAGGCCAACGCTCTATCCACTGAGCCAAACCGGTTAGGGCAATGGTGGTGTAATTTTAATTTCAAATTCCACTTGTCTGTTGCTGGGATGTACTCTTTAGTCTTATAATTAAGACTCAGTTTTTCAGTGAGCCTTGCCTCTGAACTGTGCTTTTCATTTACTTAACTCAGCCCCCTCTTCTGTGGGGCAGGATTGAAGAGTGGGCTATTTTCCTTCCCGCAGGTCAGCTGGGCTCTGATAAAATCCCAATAGTTTAGGCTCCAGTGAAATAGTTTATTTTGATGGCAGGCCCTGTTAAGAACAGAATGCTTTGGCATATTTCAAAATGATTCCTTTCCTCCTCCTGTTGCCAGAAGCATGAAGGGATTTTTCTCCAATACAGTCACTTCAGAACCTGGTTCATTCAGTTCCTGGAAGTAAAACTCACAAAAGTGGTTTTGCCCTCTGGTGTCTGGGCCCCCAGATATTTTAGTTCTCAGAGTTGTCCACTCTGAGCCTCCAGCAATTCATGAATTACATTCAACTCAGGTTTGCCTCCCACAGCACTGGCTCCTCTGGAGGTTGCTGCACCAGTGAGTTGTAATTCCCTGTATTCTGCATTTTGTCTGTCTCTCCAGTTTGGGGGCAGAAGTTTACCTTGTGGCCTCACTTCTCTAATGGATCTAGAAGGAGTTGTTGTTGTTTTTCAGTTTGTCCGGTGTTTCACTTGTTGTTATGATGGGTTGTCAACGTCCAAGCTCCTTATGTGCTGAATCATAACCCAGAAGTCGATCACCGATTATTTTTTAGGTTTCATTCAAGTATAGTTACATCCATTCATTATGAGTTGTCTGTGGCAGAGTTGAGTAGTTGCAACAGAGACCATAAGGCCCTCAAAGTCTAAAATATATACCATCTGGTTGTTTACATAAAAAGTTGGCCAACACCTGACTTTGCAAACTATCTTAAGTGAAAGGCGCTATATTCAGATAGATTTATAGAGGATAAAAAGTACTTACGTAGACTTACAGAAGTGTCATATTTCTAGAGTTCCCAGAAAGTAAAGAAATTGAACTATGTGCTATTGTTTAAGAAAAAACAAACCACTTTCTTACAGAAACTGCAAGGTCATAAACATTTTTAAACAAGAACCTAAAATCCTTGGGTAAATCATACTTGGAGAGTTTGGGTTTTGAATAAATCTGTAAGGGGAGAAACCAAGATGGCGGCATAGGTAAACACCAGAAATTGCTGCCTCCCACAACAAATTCAAAAATACAACTAAAAGACAAAATGGACATCATCCAGAACCACAGGAAGGCTGGCTGAGTGGAATTTCTACAACTATAAGGAAAGAGAAAAGCACACTGAGACTCAGAGGACCTGCGGAAGTGCAGAGGTATGGAGGCGCATGCGGCAAGGGCTGGCAACTGAGGACGCGGCTGTTTTTTTGAATCGGGAGGGAGTCACAAGCCCCTGACTGCTCTGAACTCCAGTTCCGGGTGAGTCTCTGGGGACCTAGGCTCATACAGGGAGAAACTGGACTGTCTGGCAGCGGGCAGAACTCGGAACTCGAGGGTGGCTTTCTCTCAAAGGTGCTTGCAACGATTACCCCGACAGTGAGACGCGGGGCCCCTTAGGGCAGGGCTGAGGATCAGCCGTAGCTGCTTACTCCACCCTGTTGATTCCCTGAGACCCCGCCCCACCCAGGCTGCGGCAGAGGCTTTTGCATATGAATGCCCTGGCCCTTTGCAATCTGAAAATTACCTAACAAACTGCAACTAGGCCAGACAGACCCAGAACTTCCAAGAGAAGGCCAAGGCCCCACAGCAGCTTGCATTGCTTCACAGCTGGGCCTCATTTGGGCATCTCCAAACTCCAAAAAAGGAAGGGGAATCCGCAGATCTCCTCATAGCTCCTGCTGGGTAGCCTCAGGCAGAGGCTAAATTAGCACCTCCTTAGATCCAAGAGCCAGTGCACCCAGTGGTCAGAGTGGGACCATCCAATTACAACTCCTCAGATCCATAAGGGACACACTCAGGGGGCAGACTCAGTGAGCACCAAAGCCCCACTGAAGCAAGTCTTGCCTCATAAGGGTGTCTCCAGCACAGAAGTTCTCCCACTGCAGACACAGCTGATTCTCACAGCCATTTGGCCTGGAGGTCAATTCTTCCCAGTGATACCTACAACAATCGAGGCTTAACTACAACAAGACTGTGCACAAAGCCCACAAAGGGGTGGACCAAGAGTGTCCACCTCAGGTAATTGGGGAGGCTGAGCCACTGGGCCCTATAGGACACCTAGCACACAAAGCCACTCTATCAACACAGGGAAGCATAAAAAATGTGGAGACAAAGAAACAGGTCACAAATGACAGAAATGGAGGAAAGCAAACAACTGGATATAGAGTTCAAAACCATGGTTATAAGGTTTTTCAAGAACTTTCTAGAAACCGCTGATAAATTTAGTAAGACCCTCAAAAAGACTGGTGAGACCGCCGATAAATGTAGTGAGACCCTCAAGAAATCTAGTGAGACCCTCGAGGTTATGAAAAAGGACCAACTGGAAATTAAGCACACACTGACTGAAATAAAGGATATTATGCAGAGTTCCAACAGCAGACTAGAGGATTGCAAGAATCAAGTCAACGTTTTGAAATACGAAGAAGCAAAAAACACCCAACCGGAAAAGCAAAATGAAAAAAAAAATCCAAAAATACGAAGATAGTGTAAGGAGCCTCTGGGACAGCTTCAAGCATAATTTGGATAAATTATAGGGGTGCCATAAGAAGAGAGAGAGCAAGATATTGAAAACCTATTTGAAGAAATAATGACAGAAAACTTCCCCTACCTGGTGAAAGAAATAGACTTACAAGTCCAGGAAGCACAGAGAACCCCAAACAAAAGGAATCCTAAGAGGACCATATCAAGACACGTCATAATTAAAATGCCAAGAGCAAAAGACAAAGAGAGAATCCTAAAAGCAGCAAGAGAAAGACAGTCAGTTACCTACAAGGGAGTACCCATACGACTGTCAGCTGATATCTCAACAGAAACTTTGCAGGCCAGAAGGGAGTGGCAAGAAATATTCAAAGTGATGAATAGCAAGAACCTACAACCAAGATTACTTTATCCAGCAAAGCTATCATTCAGAATTGAAGGTCAGATAAAGAGCTTCACAGATAAGGAAAAGCTAAAGGAGTTCATCACCACCAAACCAGGATTATATGAAATGCTGAAAGGTATCCTTTAAGAAGAGGAAGAGGGAGAAAAAGGTAAAGATACAAATTATGAACAAATATGCATCTATCAACAAGTGAATCTAAGAATCAAGTGAATAAATAATCTGATGAACAGAATGAACTGGTGATTATAATAGAATCAGGGACATAGAAAGGGAATGGACTGACTATTCTTGGGGGGGAAAGGGGTGTGGGAGATGTGGGAAGAGACTGGACAAAAATCGTGCACCTATGGATGAGGACAGTGGGTGGGGAGTGAGGGCGGAGGGTGGGGCGGGAACTGGGAGGAGGGGAGTTATGGGGGGGGAAAAAAAAGAGGAACAAATGTAATAATCTGAACAATAAAGATTTAATCAAAAAAAAAGTTAATTAATTGGTATGAGTTATATAGATAACTTCTAAGTAATATAGAATACTGAAACATAGGCTACCTATATATATATATATATTCATAGAGATAGATATATTATATAGAGGCACATACTATCAACACTAATAAAAGAGAAAAATGGTAATTGGCGTACAACCATACCCTTTTCATTGGCTAATCAGGGCTATATGCAAATTAACTGCCAAGATTGGCAGTTAACTGCCAACTAAGATTGGCAGTTAACTGTCAACAAGATGGTGGTTAATTTGCATATGTAGGCACAATGCAGGGAGGTGAAAGGGAAAGCAGGAAGAAGCCCCCTGCCACTGACAGTGATCAGAAACCCAGGGGGGAGCTAAGAGCTGGGGGGCAGGGCAAAGGCGGCCCCGGGGCCACCTTTGCCCTGCCCCCCAGCCATGATCGGAGAATCAGGCGCCTTTTCCGCCCTGGCCAGTGATAGCAGGAAGTAGGGGTGGAGCCAGCGATGGGAGCTGGGCACGGTCGAAGCTGGCAGTCCCGGGAGCTAGGGGTCCCTTGACTGGGCCTAAAGCGAAGCCCACGATCGCGGGGCCGCTGCAGCTGTGGGTCCCCGCTGCCCGGGCCGAACGCCTAGGCCAGAGGCGTCAGGCCTGGGTAAGGGGCCAATCCTGCGATTGGAGGGGGATGGGGGTCAACGCCTGAGGGCTCCCAGTATGTGAGAGGGGGCAGGCTGGGCTGAGGGACACTCCCCCACACACACACACCCAGTGCATGAATTTCGTGCACCGGGCCCCTAGTATATATATAAGTACACACATATATATATATACACACTAAAATATATCTTATGTATATGTACACACACATATATGTACATAATGTATACTTTATAAATAAAAGATTGACTGATTCGACTATTTAAAGGTTAAAATATTCTGTGAGACACAAACATCATAAACCAAGCCTAAAGAAAAAGGATGGTCTGGGAGAAAATATTAGTAATATCATTGACAAAATAGAGAGAATACCTGTTATACAAAGAAATCCTATAAACTGATTTTTAGAAAAGACAAAGAACTGAATTTTTAAAAATGAACAAAGGATATGAGCAGGTCAAAAACAGAAGAAGAAATGTAAAGGCTTACAAGTATATAAAAAAAACGTTCAACCTAACTAGTAGTCAGGAAAGGGAAAAGCAAAACAATGAGATATTGTTTTTTTTTTTCATGCATCAGACTGGCAAAATTGTAAAGACTGAGCATACTGGTGCCTATTTGAAACAGATATCTACAAACATTACTAATGAGTTTATACAACATTTCAGGGAAGTGATCTGCTGGGATCCATTAAAATTAATATACATAGCCTTTAACACATGGAATTTCATTACATTTTGAAATTTCATTACATTTCCAAGTGAATAATTATCATGAGCTATGTATAGCAGGTATTATTTCATTTAATGTATAAACACTTTTTGTTTATTCAGACAGTATTATTTTCAGTGCATTTGTGATTTTTTTAAAAAGTAGATGATGGCCCGGCTAACATGACTCAGTGGTCGAGCCTTGACCTATGAACCAGGAGGTCACGGTTCAATTTCCGGTCAGAGGTTCAACTCCAGGTCAGGGCACATGCTTTGGTTGCAGAGTCATCCCCAGTAGGGGGCGTGCAGGAGCCAGTTGATCAATGATTCTCATCACTAATGTTTCTATCTCTCTCTCCCTCTCCCTTCCTCTCAGAAATCAGTAAATATATATTTTTTAAAAAGTAGATGATGAATCCTAAAGCATCAGTGAGTACTACTGAGCCTGAATGATAATGACCCAACACTGGGTGGGGGAGTTGTAGGGGTTTGTGTTGGGGGAGAGACTAGGTGAAAAGAAAGACTACATACTAAGTATTTTCTGAAACCAAGATAGATTGAGATAAGAATACTCTAGAGGCAGTTGTCAGTGACAATTTTGAAAGTTGAATAATGGCAATTAAATCAAATCCTTTATATTGGATTCTAAGAAACAGTGTTTTGTGAAAACCTATAGAGAATATTAGAACAATACCTTGCCTTAGAGAGGAAAATATAGGGAAATCCATTATACTAGCTCTTCCTTGTCAGAAACAGATACCATTTAGAATAATGGCAAGCCTAGGGCTCAGAGATGGCACTGGTCATGTTCCTGAATCAAAATGTTAAGATAATCCACTATTATTACTAGGATGGCACAAGTTCTATAAGGCTTGTCATAAAACTGTGCTTTGGGGCACTTTTACCATTCCTCAAGGTTTCAGACTGATAAGCTGGTAAGAATCCAATTTTTAATGTTCACTACACAATTAGATGATGGAGAAACATTGAGTTTCTGGTTGACTTGTAATGGTAGTTATTTCATGTGTGTCCATATTTATTTAAGCAAAATCACCTAAGAGCAAAATCTGATTAACTAAATGGTGAGTGACATAGTGAGCCATGACCCCTAGTAAAATAGGGCTTTAAAAAATTATTATTCAGTTTCCCAGGACTAGTGAAATCTATGAAACCTATATACAAAAGACATGAGAGTTAAACATCAGCAGACTCCCTTACCCCTTACCCTCCACTACGGCTGTTGTATAATGAGGAAGCTAGAATGTTTGGCTACAGCCTCAACACCAGAATATTATTTGGTGAAAGGACATAATAAACAACTATAGAGAAAAAGGACTCCTTCAGAGGAAGAAGTTTTCTGAGCATCAGCGTTGAAAACATCTTTTCCAACTAAAACCAGGGCACCCATGAACTACCAGGGCACCCATGAACTTCCCCCTGCTGGAGTAAGGGAGGAGACCCACAGATGCCGCCAAGCAGAGATTTGAGAAGACGGGAGCTCCTCTGCAAAGCCTTAGCAGAAAGTCTGCACACCAAAAAGAGACGAGTCTACAGCTTCCTGCTATAGCATGCACTGATTAACAGAAATTCAAAAAGTCTGTGAGGGAAAACTCTTTGAAGTTTATAAATTCTGAGCAATTCTGAGCATAAACTAAGAATGCCCTGAATGAAAACGTCAGCACTGATAAAAGCTGTATGTCCGACTGTGTGTGCGTGTGTGCGCACGTGCGTGCGTGCATGTGTGTGTGCATGTGTGCGTGTGTGGTGCGTGTGCATGCGTGTATGTGCATGTATGCGTGTGCGTGCGTGTGGTGTGTGTGGTTGTGTGTGTGCGTGTATGCGTGTGCGTGTGCGCACGTATGTGTGTGTGCACATGTGCGCGCGCACATGTGTGCATGTGTGTGTTGTATGTGCGCGCGCGCGCGTGTGCGTGCGTGCGTGTGTGTGTGTGTGTGGCGTGTGTGTGTGTGTGTGTGGTGTGGTGTGTGTGTGTACCAGAAAGGAATATCAATGCCTTCTTTTCAGATCATTGACTGCAGTTATTCCTCTGGGCTTCCAAACTGAGCTATGGTTCTCCCCGCTTCCTCAAGGCCGAGTGGGAGACTAGTCTTTCATCTAAGAACAATCAGGCCCTCACAGGGTGCAATTTAAAGGCTTCACACCAGATGCGTGTGACCAACGGAACAGCCAAGAGCAGGGCTATGACCAGGCAGGAAATGCTCAGTTCTGACACTTGGCAAAACTGAGCAGGGGTGATTTGAATTGTTGGGGAGGAGGGGGCCGTGAGGGAAGAGAGGCCCTACGGTGCCAACACACACTGTCTACTGCAATATGGAAGCAGGGGGCGCTGCTTCCATATGCCACCATTGTGACTGGCACCTTGGTGTTGAGCAATGTCTAGGTTTGGAGCGGGGCAGATTTGCAAGTTCTAGTTCTGCCATTTTCTGGGTGCGTCAATCTGCAGTCACTTCACTCCTGTGAGCCTGAGCTCCCTCTGCTGTCAAAGACTGGATTCTTTCTCAAAATCCTTACAGCTTCAGATTCTGATTATGAATATCCAGGTAATGTCAGTGAGTATAAATTATTACACACCAAGCATCATTAATCCTTCTTAGAGAAAACTGTAGGTCTAACACATTAAAAAAGTTGAAGCCTCATACAATATCAAGAAAAATCATGAGTTCCCTTACTCCTGTACTCCTGTGCTTTGCGGATTTGGGATGCCTGTCCATGTGGCAGGGAGTACCAAAAACCACAATATAAATAGGGCTCTTCTCCAAGGAGTGTCAAGTTTATAATGATTTGGGGAGAAGAAAATAGGGACATAAAGCAAGTAATGCGAAACTTGCATAGAAGTTTAAATTAAAACACGACGCTCTAGAAGAAGTCTGGTGGGCATCTTTGCTCATTCACTCAACCTCTACTGTTTACTTTCTCTGCCATTGGGGGTTTTTTGATGGAAAACTTTATAAAATAATGCAACAGATAAATCTTGCCAACTTAAACAGAAACTAATTTGTATGGGCTTTCAGATTTGTTTGCAAATAGACTGATAGAAAAGAAAAATTCTACAGTCACACCTCTGTCCCCAGGCAGGCAACTTTCAAAAGCATGCATTTAATTTAAAAAAAGAAAGAAAGAAAGAAAGAAAGAAAGAAAGGAAGGAAGGAAGGAAGGAAGGAAGGAAGGAAGGAAGGAAGGAAGGAAGGAAGGAAGGAAGGAAGGAAGGAAGAAAGAGAAAGAAAGGCAATGTGGAGACTGTGGTCAACTCAGGTAAAACCTAGTATATCCCAAAGTGCAATTCTTTCCAGGAAGGCCTTTGTAAGGACATCTAGGCTAATTAAGGTGCCAATTTACATTTTTCCTTTCTGGCTTTCCTTTGGTCTTGGTCAGACTGTCAAGACATACTGCCCTTTAGCAAAGGGCAGACATGTGACTCCAGAGAGACCATTTAGCTTCTTCCTCTGAGGATGTGAATGCTGAGAAGAGGGAAGCGAACACAGCAGCAGGAGCACTTCACCCTGCAGAGAGCGCTCTGAAGAAGCTGAGGGCCTCTTCCTCAGTCTTCTGCCTGCGGCCTGGAGCAGTTCTGATCCCTATCTATCCCAGGTTCTTCAGATTTCCCATGGGTTCTGTGACCTATTCCCTAGCTTTCCAAGAAATTCTTTCTTCCTTAAGTCAGTCAAGTCAGTTTTTTTTAATCCTCACATGAGGATATGTTTGTTTGTGTGTTTGTTTTTTAGAGCGAGGAAGGGGAAGAGGAAAAGAGATCAGTTGCCTCCCATATGCAACCCAACCGGGGATTGAACCCACAACCTAGGTATGTACCCTGACCAGGAATGGAACCCACAACCTTTTGGTGTATGGGATGATGCTTCAAGCAACTGAGCCACCTGGCCAGGTCAGTCAGTTTTTTGTTTATTTTGTTGGATTTTTAAATTTCTTTTTTTAATTTCAGAGAGAGGGAGAGGAGAGGGATAGAAACATCAATGATGAGAATCATTGATTGGCCGCCACCCACCACCTGGGAACTGAGTCTGCAACCCGGGCAGGTGCCCTGACCAGGAATTGAACAGTGACTTCTGGTTCATGGGTTGACACTCAACCACTGCGCTACACCGGCCGGGCTCACAGTCCGTTTTTTTGCTTGCAACCAAACGCCGGTAGTGTAGGTCTGTATACCTATATGCCTGTACCAGCTTCATATAAAATATCACCACTTTTAATTTGATAAAATGGACTACTGTACTTGCAGGAAGTTAGCCAGATGGCGATTTTATTTGGCATTGTTATTTGTCTGGGTTTCAGTATAAAACACAAAGCAATTACTTTTCACATAGAAGGAATCTTACATCTTCTTACCATTGCTCCTTTCTACGTTTCTCCCCCACCTCATCTCTTATCTTAACCCTCATTTCATTCTTCAAAAAAGAAAAACTGACAAAAAGACTCTGGTATAGCTAACTGTATAGTATATTTCTGCTTCCAAGACTGAACATTAAAAGCTGTTTCTGGAGCACAGAGAATGCTTGGGGCAGGGAAACTACTCTATAGGATCCTATAATGCAGGATACATGTCATTATGCACTTGTCAAAACCCACAGAGTATACAACACCATGCGTGAACCCCACTGTACAGTGTGGACTTGAGGTGATGATCATGTGTCATTGAGGGTTCATTGACTAAGAAATGTGCCCCTCTGGTGGGGGAGGCAGCGCATGTATGGGAGGTCTCTCTACCTTCCTCTTAATTTCACTGTGAACCTAAAACTGCCCTAAAAATAAAGTCTATTTAAAAAAAGAAGAAGAAAGAAACAAAAGCTTTTTCTAAACTGTAATCGAAGTTCACACTTAATCAATTTCGTAATCATAATAATCATCATCCATGTTGATTCTGAAGCTGGGGTGCTCTTCCGGTTTTGACTTCTTTTTGGTCTCTTTGCTCTTCTCGGTCAGACGTAGGTGTGGCTCGCACTGCCTCATGATCTTCTTGGAAGACATCCAGCTCTCCCCTTGTCTTTCAGCTGGTGCCGCACACTGTCCCCCCCGCACGTCGGTCCCCTTGGCCTTCAGGACCTCCCTCGCTCTCAGGAGACTGCAGGTGCAATTCCACGGATTGCCATCCAGGTACAGGTGCCTGAGGCGAGGCAGCCCCTCCAGGGCTTTGAGGTCCAAGGCAGAGATCTTGTTGTTCCTGAGGTTTAGAACCTGAAGCTGCTTTAGGTCCTTCAGCTCCCTCTCCGCGATATCCTGGATGACATTGCCTTTTAGGTCCAGCCTGGCCAAGGTCCCCGGGAGCCTGCGAAAGCATGGGAACAGGATGCGAGAGAAGGTCATGACCCTTATTCCTCAACTGCAAAGAAACTCAGATTGAGCAACCCCTGCCTTGTCTATAGTTCTGTCCCTTCTGAAGCTAGAAAACAAACTTTATTTTTAAAACGTAGTTTTAAGTGTAAACTGCAGTCTTATCTATAGGTCTTCAAGCCTTCCTCATAAGTCTTATTTTCTAAACCTCTAATTTTTTCTAGTTCCCCGTCATAAAACTCTTTAATATTTTTTTCTTATCAAATGGGCTCACAACACTCAGGGCTTTGATAAGAAAATAAATAAATTGATAAGAAAGATACTAAGTTCCCAATATTTTAGTTGAAAGGGGCCATGAATCAATCATTTATAGAAGTAGTCCCGCCAGCATGACTCAGTGGTTGAGTGTTGACCAATGAGCCAGGAGGTCATGGTTCTATTCCGGTCAGGGCACAGGCCCAGGCTGTGGGCACAATCCCCAGTGTGGGGCATGCAGGAGGCAGCCGATCAATGATTCTCTCTCATCATTGATGTTTCTATCTCTCTCTTCCTTCCTCTCTGAAATCAATAAAAATATATTAAAAAATAATTTATAGAAGTAAAACAATATTCCTCCCTTTATAGGGTTGCTGTGAGAAACACCAGATGTACATGAATTGATTGATGATCTTAGTCAGCAGTTATTAATGTTAGGTATCATTTTCTGCCTCAATTAGTATATTGAGGCAAATGTGGTAGATATTTCAATATATGTATACCCAAAACCATGTACCATAACACTTGATGAAATGTAGAATGGAAGATGGCAGACAATAGAAGGGATTTGTGAAAACAGTTTGTGATATAAGTAGGTTGCATATGTTTACAGTGTATTTATAGAAATCTAAATTTTAAAGTGTTACTTGTATATGAACAAGGAGCGTGCAAATAGAAAAGAAAGGGTGTATTGCTTAAAGTTCATAAATAAAAGTTTTTAAATTTAAGTAGAAGAGATAGATATTATTGTGTTTCTGATTCTTTGTGGGAGGAATACTACAGAGAAAATTTCTGAGTCATTCCCACTTTTCAATTCAAAGAAAAGGAGGGAGTGTGGGTGGGGTGGTGATGGGAATTTAAAAATCAGTCTCTACAAGAACTTTGCTCTCATTGCTGGCTACATTCTTTGACCGAGCAGACAGTTATGTTGCTTAATTTAAACCTCATAGGAAAAGCCCATTCCCATCTCATGTTACTCGCCCCATTGTCCTTACCCACTGGTTCTCAACCTTCGCTACACATTAAATTCATTTGGAAACTGTTTGAAAATACTGAAGTCTGGGCCCTAACACTGGGTGTCTGATCAAATTGGTTTGAAGTGAGGTCTGGACATCAGTATATATTTTTAAATATGAATAGATTTCAATTAGAAAAGTCACTTTTTGATGCATTGTTTTGGGTACAAATAGCATACTATATAATAAAAAAATCCCCTTTTAACTTTTTTAACAAGAAAAAAATTAACATTTGTACATATCAAAGATAATTTTTCCTTTTGCCATTAGTAAGAAAAAAAATATTATAACTAACAATGAAAATAAGTAAATGGAATGTCATAGGATTCTATAGAGGCCAGAGCTGGTATATTAGTAGAAATTTGATAATGATAATAAGCAAGGCAAGAAAGATTTTTTTCTATAAAGTGCTAAAGGGAAAAATAATCCACTGGTAGGCACATAAAATAAACATGGTATCTTTTTATAAAAAAATAATAGTGCTGCATTCTTCTATTAGTTTTTTTATTTATCTACTTTAAAATGCAGGATAAAGCTTAAATAGATGGGATCAATAATATGAACTTATACATTAGCTATAGATTATGACTGGTTTGGGGGAACAGGTACAGTGGGTTGGGTATAGAGGGAGGGATATCTGTAAAGAAAAATTGTCAAGGTATTAGGGTATCTGTGTGTGTGTGTGAGAGAGAGAGAGAGAGAGAGAGAGAGAGAGAGAGAGAGAGAGAGAGAGAAGAGACAACCAAAACCAGAAGGTAACCCAACACAAAAGGACTCACACCCTCAGATGGACAAACAGGCAAGATAAGTTAGTGCAGTATTCAGTGTGAGGGTGGAGATTCCAAACCCTTGTTTAAAACTTCCACCCCTAAAGGCTTGGATAGGCTTGATCTGATCATTTATGTTTGCTCTAACCGGTGTTCTTGCTTTTACATTGCGCTAATTGCCCTAATCTCTGGAGAACTTTTATAATAGAGACCACGAGTGGTAAGGCTCACTTACCTGAGAGGTATAGACAGCAGCAGGTTCTGCTCCAGGGCCAGGTTGGAGAGCTGGGAACAGCGCTGCAGGGCCCCAGCTTCGAACAAGCTGACGATGTTGTTGTCCAGAAACAAATGTTTCAAGTCCCGGAGGTCCTGGAAGTCTTGCGCTGTAACTCTCTGAATCAGATTATTGCTAATATCAAGCTTTTGTAGCCTTGCTGGTAGTCTGAGGGGCAAGGCTTGGAGCTGGTTTTGGGACAGCTCCAGAGTGGTTAAATTGGCAAGGAGCTGCGCCCCCTCAATGGAAGAGAGTGAGTTTTCTGACAGGTAAAGATGGGATAGGTTTTCCAAGTGTTTCATATCTCGAAACCTCACCACTTTGAGCTGGTTTCTCTCTATCTTTAAGGAGAGCAAGGATTTGGGCAAAGTAACAGGAATTTTAGTCAGAAGGTTACCACTGAAACTGAGGAACTGCAAAGACTGGAGAGAAGTAAAGAGGTTAGCAGGTATAATACGGAGTTTATTATTCTCCATGCTCATATGTTTCAGATGCGGAAGGGCCAGTGGCCCAGCTACAGACTCGATCGCATTGCCATCCAACATCAAGCTTTGCAAACCGGCAAGGGAGGACAGCATGCTGGGACAGACGGCAGAGATCAGGTTGTTTTTAAGTTCAAGGGTTTTTAACTTCTCCAGTCCTTCAAAATCAGATCCGTGCAAGACGTATATCGAATTGTCATTTAGTTTTAACACTTCAAGGTTGGCTGGGAGAGCACGGGGGACTCGTCTGAGCTTATTTTTCCAGAGTTCCAAGGTCTTCAAGGTACTCAGAGTTTTGAAAGTATCATTTTCTACTGATTCTGTTCCACTGGCCAGAAGAATGAAATCTTCCAGAGCCAACATTCGGGTGAAGTTAGATAGCTAAAAAAAAAAAAAAAAAAGCAGAAGCAGAGAGGGGACACAAACAGTAAACTAAGATTATTGTGGTGGAGAAAACACACCATATGTGCTATCATTCAATACTAATGATGGTCGAAAACTAGGATCCTGACTATTTTTATTTATGATTGCTAACACTGGAAGATAGCAAAAATATTTTATGCACTTTGACACACTGTAGTTAGATGTGAAATATTGGCCAATTTTTGCTGTATGTTCTCTGACCCAGCAAGTTTACTCCTAGGCAGGAAGTACTTATAAATTGCACAATGATTTATGGCATACGATGTTCTTTGTTGCATCATCTTATAATAGCTAAAAATAAAACAATCTGAAAATCTTTCACCAAACAGCTGCTAACTCTAGGGTGTAAGATTGCAAGGGATTTTTCACTATCTACATTTTGTATTGTTTGAATTTTTTAAATTATAAATTACCTTTAAAGCATTAAAAGTAACAAATTTAAAAGCCCCAAATACTGCTATCACCAGGACGGACCTATCAGAGAAATGTTTTCAACTATATTATATTAGAGGCCCAGTGCATGGATTCGTGCACCTGTGGGGTCCTCGGCCTGGCCTGCGGACATCCCCCGAGGTATCCAGGATTGTGAGAGGGTGCAGGCCAGCCCGAAGGACCCCACTGGTGCATGATTGGGGCCGGGGAGGGCCTGCGGGAGGGCTCCAGGGCGTGTCTGGCCTTTCTCACCCAGTTGGGATGGGCCAGACCCCAGCAGCAAGCTGACCTACCGGTGGGACCATCTGCCCCCTGTGCACATCATAGCTACCGACCAAACAGTCAAACAGTTGTTTAGGCATTTATATAGATAGATTTTGGAAACTAGCCTCCTGCTCTATATCTCCGAAGTTGCACTTCACTGATAAACAAGATCCACGAAGAAACAAACAGGATACATGTATCTCCATCTCTATAGAGTAAGAAGTACATTTATGCATATATCCCCCACCTTTCCTAGATTTGAGGAAGTACCAAAATCTGATAAACTTGGTCCATGATTTGCAAATTCAAATACTCCTATCTCTCTACAAATTCCACCAACTTCCTAGTTTGACATCCACCTTTTTTGGTGGGATGATGGGTTCCTTGGTATTTAGTTCTCTGAGTAAGATCATGTTTAGGTAGAAAGTGGAATCGTTTTAGGTTTTCTTCAGCTTGATAAATTTTGCAGCACGTTCAACCTGCTTGAGAATTCAATTAAGGTGGAACTTTCAATGCAAATTTTATATGTCTTACTACCTACAGTTTCTAAATATTTGATTTCATTATGCAGTTGAGTCCTTTTATAATACCAATGCACTATTACCATCTTTAAATTGGGTTAATTTTGCATCCCATGTTTATTATAAGCACCTAAATTCTGGGAGGACATGTGATGTGAATTATGGTAAAGTATATATTCAAACATCTCTTAATATGATACTCTTAGTAGAAGAATCTCATGTTAAAATTTCCATAAACAAATGTTTTTAATCTTAACAGTTTTGGCAGCTGCCTTTAGTTACATATTGCTGCTAATATTTGATATTTTCTTACTGATTAATCAGTTGCATTGATTAGTCCTAATCCCAATAGTAATAGCAATTTTTTTTTAATCCTTACCCAACGATATTTTTCCATTGGTTTTTACAGAGAGTGGAAGAGAGAGGGAAAGACAGAGAGAAATATGAATGTGAGAGAAACACAACTATTGGTTGTCTTCTGCATGAGCCCTGACCAGGGCCCAGGCCGGGGAGGAGCCTGCAACTGACCGGAATCGAACCTGGGACCCTTCAGTCTGCAGGCCGACACTCTATCCACTGAGCTTAACCAGCTAGGACACAAATATTTCTTATATTTGGTGAATATCTACAAGTGTGAAGTGCTTTTTTAATGTTAATATTAATTCTCTTAATAACCCTGCAAGCTTACTATCATCAACACTGGCTTTTAAATCAGGAAACTAAGAAGTTAAGTGAAAACAAAACACATAACAACAAAAAAGTTAATAAGTGAAAGAGCTGAGAATTTCATCAAGCTCTATTGGACTGCAAAGATCTTTTTTCCTCAGCTCACCATTTTCTAATACATTTTTTATTGCATTTGTTCGACAACTAATGTTTTCGGAAAAGACTCAAGAGCTGGACACAAACCATAGCATTTTAGAGAAGCAGAGATCTTAGAGGTTAACTAATCCAAATCTCTCATTTAAAAGATGAAGTACTTCAGGCCAAAAATAAAAAATTAAATGACCTGCCCCAAAACTCAGTGTTTTTAAATCTATTCTCCATTCTGAAGTGTCTTTTTCTAGGCTTTTCTTTCATGAAGAGTCAGAAATTACTCTAGACACAGATCTTCACTTCTTGGACTGTTGATCTCCCAAAAGAACTTGGTGTTACTCATACTTCCCGTTTCTATTTCAGTGGCCACAAGCCCTAAAGGATTGCTGACAATGCAGCAAGTCTCAGTGCTGGCATGGATCTGAATGGGGAATATATTTGGGGAGGAGACACAGTGTGGTGTCAGAGCTTCAATTTGTCCATTGTCTTGATTTCTCTTTGTAAGTATATGCACTGGTCTAGCTAATAAATGTAGTCCATATTCTGACCTGAATCCAATGGATAGATGTTTTCTTTTATTAAGCATAGAGAACCTTTCCTTTTTCTTTTTGTCAGAGTCAATGCAGATTACTTCTTATTATTAATTAAACTAGGGGCCCAGTGCATGAAATTCATGCACTGGGTGTGTGGGGGGGGGAGGGGGAGAGTGTCCCTCAGCCCAGCCTGCCCCCTCTCACATACTGGGAGCCCTCAGGCATTGACCCCCATCACCCTCCAATCGCAGGATTGGCCCCTTGCCCAGGCCTGACGCCTCTGACAGGCCTGGGCAGGGGACCCTCATTTCCCCCCATCACTGGTTCTGACCCCCGCCCAGGCCTGATGCCTCTGGCCCAGGAATCATGCCTGGGCAGGGGACCCCCATCTCCCTCTGATCGCTTGCTCCACCTCTGGCCCAAGCCTGATGCCTCTGACCCAGGCTTCAGGCCTGGGCAAGGGGACCATCATATCCCCCCAATCCCCGGCTCCGCCCCCCACCCAGGCCTGATGCCTCGGCCAGAGGAGTTGATCCTCATCACCCTCCGATCACCAATGACCGGATCGGCCCCTTGACCAGGCCTGAGGCCTCCAGCAGAGGTGTCAGGCCTGGGCAGGGGACCCCCAGCTCCCCGCGGTTGCAGGCTCTGCCCCTGCCCAGGCCTAACGCCTCTGGCTGAGGCGTCCGTCCCGGGCAGCGGGGACCCGCAGCTGCAGCGGCCCCGCGATCATGGGCTCCGCTTTAGGCCCAGGCAAGGGACCCCTAGCTCCCGGGACTGCCAGCTTCGACGGTGCCCAGCTCCCATCGCTGGCTCCACCCCTACTTCCTGCTATCACTGGCCAGGGCGGAAAAGGCACCTGATTCTCCGATGCCTTTGCCCTGCCCCCCAGCTCTTAGCTCCCCCCTGGGTTTCTGATCACTGTCAGTGGCAGGGGGCTTCTTCCTGCTTTCCCTTTCGCCTCCCTGCATTGTGCCTACATATGCAAATTAACCGCCATCTTGTTGGCAGTTAACTGCCAATCTTAGTTGGCAGTTAATTTGCATATAGCCCTGATTAGCCAATGAAAAGGGTAGCGTCGTACGCCAATTACCATTTTTCTCTTTTATTAGTGTACATACCTGTCATTACTTAAGTATGTTTATCTTTAAAAAGCCCTCTGTGTAAGCATGACTATTCCCTTTTCTCAGAGGGAAACTAAGGCTCAAGAAGGTGAAATAACCTGCCCAAGTATGTCTCACTAGCAAGTGGAAGTTGGGCTTTCAAACCAGGTTTATCTTATTCCAACAAATGCATTTTTAACCTTACCCCTATAGCCAGCACTTAGCTCAAGAATAGAGAGTTCTGGTGGCAGAAACAGTGAAGAAGACACCCACTGGTTTTCAACTTTTCAGTTGAGTTGGCAAAAGAAAAAAGGTAACTCGGCCATACCTGTTTTTCCACCTCCCTGGCCTAACCAGGGCTGTGCTCAAGAGCTATGGAAAGAGGTACTTTTGCCCTAGAGCTAACCTGGGGTTGCTGGTAGTTTTTTCAATGTTGCTTAGAAAACAGGGCAAGTATGGGTTGGTGTTAACCATTAAGCACAGGAATCTTACCTAAGTATAATATCTGCCATTGTAGGTTTACAGTTTAGTGAGCCCAATACATATATAAGTAAAACTTACAATAAAATATGAAAACATTTTTTAAAAATAAGCAAGGCAAGTAAAATGAAGTAGAGGAGAAGGACACCTCCTGAAGGCTTCCCCATGAAAGGATTTATTTCTGGTTTCAATTTGGGCCTGGCCCTGTCCAAGCATTAGAGGCCCCACAACTTTCTTGTTTTTTTTATAGGTCTAATGTACACACAAAACTGACATGCCCTCACAGTGACCAACCGCCTCAGACATGTGTGAACCAAGCCAGCAAGAAATTCTAAAACAATGGGGATTTTTTTTTTTCTGATCCTCAGAGCTACACTTGTTCTCTGTAAACAATTTTAAAATTCTAGAAAGTATAGTGAGATTATAAAAATTTTCCATAATTCCTCCACTCAATGATAAATCCTGTTTAGGTATTTATTACCCAGGAGGAATTTTAAGTAACTTTTTACACAAAAGATGTAAAGGCAATCATTTTAATTGACCACCATCATAAAGACATCCCTATTTGTCCTCCAAATGTGAAAGCTCAACATATAAAACTCTTAGAAGAAAATACATTTTAATGACCTCAGGTTTGGTAAAAGCTATTCTAGATATGACACCAAAAGCAAATGTGAATGAGAAAAAATTGACAAATGGGACTTAATAAAAATTGAAAACTTCTGTGCTTCAAAGGACACCCATCAAGAAAATAAAAAGACAACCCACAGAATATGATAAAAATTTTCACAAATAATATATCTGATGGAAGGTTTGTATTTACCATATATAAAGAACTCTTACAACTAAATAATAAAAAGGCAAATAATTCAATTAAAAATGAGCAAAGGGGAGTGGAAGGCTTGGGCGGGGGGAGATAAGGACACATATGCAATACCTTAATCAATAAAGAAAAAAACAAGGAAATATGAACAGGAAATTTTAAAAAAATGAGCAAAGGATTCATATAGGTACTTCTCAAAAGAAGATTTACAATGGCCAATAAGCACTTGAAAAGATGCTCAACATCATTAGTCTTATGAAGGTCAAACCATAAAGAGATACCACCTGACACTCACTAGGATGGCTATGATCTAAAAAACAAAACAAAACAAAAGGTAAGAAATGTTAGCAAGAGAAATTGAAACTGTTTTACATTGCTGTGGAAATGTAAAATGATTTACCATATGACCCAGAAATTCCACTCCTAGATATATACACAGAAGAAATGAAAACATATGTCCACACAAAAACATGTACATGAATGTTCATAGCAGCATTATACATAATAGCCCCAAAGAAGAAACAAACAATGAATGGATAAACAAAATGTTTATATAATGAAACATTATTCAGCCTTTAAAAGGAAGGAAATTCTGACATATAGTACAACATGGATAAACCTTGAGGACATTAGTAGAGGTATAGTAGGCAGCTGCGTAAGTTTGAACATGGAGAAAAGTTATGATAGAAACACAATCTGGGGAGCTATGATCACACAAAGTGAAGTCACCTAAGGATATTGTGCAGAGTAAGAAAGGGGATGGCTGAAGATGGAGACTCCCTGGAAAAGCCAAAAATTAGAAAGCAGTAGAGGCAACAAAACCTATAAAAATGACAGAAAGAAATATCAGGGAAGAATAATGAGGACGTAAAAGTGTGGAGTCATGGTAGACAAGAATGTGAGAATTTCAAGAAAAAAGAACGAGCCAATGTCTGAGAGAGGACAGTGTTAGCTGTGTGAGAAGGGGTGGAAAC
Organism: Myotis daubentonii; assembly: GCF_963259705.1. Lineage (NCBI taxonomy): Eukaryota > Metazoa > Chordata > Mammalia > Chiroptera > Vespertilionidae > Myotis > Myotis daubentonii. The sequence continues at coordinate 12,130,986 of NC_081845.1, read as the reverse complement.
CAGACAGTGGTGAATTAAAGAATAAACAGAAGATGACAAGTTGGATCCAGTAAATACAGACTACCCTTTCACAGACTTTTGCACATACAGATAGTCGCAGAGGAGACATAGAATTAAAATATTTTTATTTTTATTGTAATGAAAGGGTCATATTTATAGGCTAGGATGGAGCTAGTAAAGAAAGAGCAATGGAGGATACGGGAGTGGGGAGAATGATGGAGCAAGCTGTGGGGAAAGGTGAGAAAGATGGAATCAAGGGCAGGGGAGGGAGGCTGCTTTGAAGAGAAGGGACATCTCTCTGCAGGAAAGAACGTGCAGAATTGGATGGAGACGCGTTAGCATACAGTGAGTAAGAACGGAGGGAGATCAAGGCAAATGGCCTCCGTGTTGTCATAATTTGTCAATAAAACAGGAAGCCAGTCATTTGGTGAGAATAAGGAGGGCAGGGCTTGAGAAGGAAATCCAAAACCGTACTGAAGTTTTGGAAGATGCTGAGGGGATATAGGTAGGACCTGACAAAGAATTGAAAGGATAGATGGGTGACATTGAAGAACCAGATGAAGTTGGAGACCTTAAATTTGTAGTGATTCTATAAATGTGTGGTGTTTCCTAACTATACACACACACATACACACACACACACACAGGCACTCACAGATATGTGTAAAGAGGTTGTGTGATCCTCTCCAGCAGCACCCAGATGTTCAGGTACAGGAGAAACAAATAAAATTATCACCCTAATTTAAAACTGAGGTTTTGCTGGATAAGTCATTGTGGGATACAAAAAGGGAAGGGGTAGAAAAAGAAAATAGATAGGAAACAAACGGATTATCTGGGAGAACTGGGTAGATCTAGGGCTAGAAGTCTCCATGAGGTGGAAAGATAAGTGCAGAGTGTGACTGAAAGGAAAGGTGAGGAGGAGCAGAGAGACAGTGTGTATGGGAACTCAAGTTTATTGAGTGGAGAAGTTATATGGGTAAAGAGGATTATGATTTAACTAAGACAGTAGAGTGTTATGATCAGGTGGAAATGGAGATAGATACTTTTTAATGAGTTCAAGGAAGTGTGAGACTAGGCTATTGGACACTGAAGGCACCCAAGAAATTCAGAGTTTAGGAGGGAGAGCAAGACTAGAGCCAGGAGGGTAAGGACCAGGGCACAGTGTAAGGCAGACAGAAAAATAAAGAGTTCTATAGCCCAATGGCAGGCAGCTTCACAGAAGTGGGAATTTTTACAGATAAATGGATAAGTAAAATCCCTCTTTTCTTGAAGGCACAAGCTGTGTCTCAAACACAATTGAATTATATAAACAAATAATAGAAATATTTCAACTAGTGATATATATACACCTATATGTATATATTTATGTATACATACTTATAAATGTGTGATATATATGCTTATATTTATACATGTACATATGTATGTATAATTTCTATTGCAATGAATCTGAAGATCCATTTCAGGGTATTTTTTTCTTTGAATATAGGCGTCCTGTTCTATAATTCAAGCCAAAAAAACTGAATAGACATTGTATTCACCAAATACAGATGAAATATGGTTATTAAAAGCCTAACTGTTTTTACAAGAATAAAGAGAAATATTATTGCTCAGAGCTTTTTATTTCCTCCACAAAACATTTCTGTGTTTCATCAACCTTTCCGCTGGGAACTGTCCGTCCAAGAGACAGTTAAGTGGGCTTAAGTCAGGGAAGTGGCAATATTGCTCTTCAGTGAGCCTAAACCAATGACAAATGGATTGATTCAATCATTTAATTTGATGAGAGGTATAATTTCATCTTATTGGCTGCAAAGCAGCAGTGCAGGGTCATTACCAGGCTTAGTTGACCCTCTAGCTCTCAGCATCTCAGGTCCTCAGAACAAATATTTAAGCAACCTGCCCCTTAACTAGGTGTCTTGCTGGAATGCTTAGACCTGACCAGGTCAGACGTGCTCTTGGGCATCAGGCACTACTGGGCTAGGAAGAGAAAAGGCAATTGTGCTTACTAAGGCTTAGAATCAACACCATGCAGCATATTCTAAACCCTGTGTTTATGTGAACCTACATTAACACTTCTTACCCAAATGAAAGGAGGGGGGCTTCTATTTGAAGAGAAAGTACGGTCATCTGCTGACTCTGCACCTGAGTCACAGAGAGGCATTTCCTCATCTTAGGATTTGGGTGGATGTGGGAGAAGCAGTGATCAGTAAAGGATCATAGGAGAGCCATAGAATTTTCCATCTAGAAGTGGTCTAGGATCACCCATCTAATCTAGCATGCTCACTTCATAAAGGCAAAAAGGTGAGGTCCAGAGGTTTCTTATAACTGCTTGCCTAAGATGATTGTTTCTCTTGGTGGTGAGCCAAGTAGGGAGAGAACCCTAGTCTCTTGATTCCCTTCAAACATTAAAGGCCAAAACCAGAAGTTCCTTTATGTTGTAAAAGTCAGACAAATCTATAGTACTCTTTTCAGTGCCTTCTGAATAGGTAAGCATGAAAGTAACAGTCACAATTAAAAGCAACAGAATCAGAATTGCAGCAACGTGACAAAACACAAACCCATATTTCTTCTGTAGAGGTTTTCACGAAGACGCTAATGCTCAGTTCGATGTGAGGTCTGTGTGAATAATTCTCATATGCTGGGTTCATCTTCATAGTCTTACAATGATCTTAGTATTATCTGCCTTCTATGGCATAAACAAAACTATGTTCCCCCCCAAAAGCAATTATTCCTATTCCTGAGAACATAAAGTGGCCATATGCTCTCAAACTCTTTGTTAGGAAAGAGCCATTTCTTTACTTTTACTTTGCAACAACATAATTAGAAAATTTTTTGAATAAAAACTGAAATAAAATGATTAATTATAGGTTCTGGTGTGTTTTGTTTTTTGTTTGTTTTTGTTTATTGTTGTGGTGGTTTTCCTGCTTCCTTAAAAAGCAATATACAGAGGCATAGTCCCATCTCAGTAGTACAGAGCAAGCTGGTAACTAGTGCAAATACCCAAACCTGCTATGTCCTGATTATTTTTTTTTTTGAGTTTTAACCTTTACGTTTTAACTTTTAAGTTCTGATTATTTCAGTTAAGTGAACAATCCCACACTCGCCCCTCACTGTGCCATGCAAAATACAGCTGCAGCCACCTGAGTGCAGAGTGGGTCGTTACCTGGAGGTGTTGGATTTTGCTGTGGCTGATGTAGAGCTTCTTGGTGGTGGAAGGAAGGCCTGGAGGCACCTCGGTCAGCCTGTAGCATTGCACCGACTGCGCAGAGTCACAGCTGCATCTTCCAGGACAGTGGGCATCGGAACCGTCGCTGAGAGAGAGCAGGACAAGGAATGCATAAAGCAGATGCATCTTCCAAAACAGGGCCTCTGGGGCAGCAAGCAAGCGTTTCGGTGATGTCTCACTCTTTATACCATGAAATCTGATAATAGAATCTTATGAATGTGTACTCTGTCAATGTGAGAAGACAGGAAAGAAAAATTCTCAATTTGCCTGGGTTAAAATGTTAGCAACCATCACAAAGAGGAAGGGCTTAAACAATTGATAAGCTGCCTTAATATTTGTAGGTGAGCAAAACCCTATGTTATTTATGGCTTGGAAGGCTAATCTGCAAACACCTCTATTATCTGTAGTTTCCTTGTTTTGTTAAATGTGACACAAGGGAATTAGTGGGAAAAGACAAAGAGCTGTTTTATAGGGGGCTGTAAAACCTCCAAGTTTTCTGTGACCCTATATTAAACCCATTTTTGCAGGACTGCAAAGGACAGGTGTTTGCTTCTCACATTAACTAGTATGGGAAAATAGGCAGGTTTTTGATTTAATATTGTTGTTTCAGGAACATTTTATTGCTAGGTACCATGGAGAGATGTTTAGAGCTGCAGATAACGTGTTCAATTCATCCACCACTTGATCCACTTGGAAAACACCTTGTTAATAAAAATATTGTTGATGCAAATGAAAAAACATCAACATGGGTCTATTATCTTCATCTAATTTTAATAATAGAAGAAAATGCCTCTCGCTTCTTCAGAGGAACTTGTTGGTTGTGAAACCTGACTGGAGAGGGAAAATTTCACTTGTCCTGGGCACTCCTTCATTGTGGCTTTTTGTCTTGCCATGCTCATCCCTGCTATGGGATTTGAAAGCATCTGTGATACTATCAACAATAAAAAATATACAAAAAATAAAAAAAATATTTAAAAGAATATATATTCATTACCCATGGACACAGGCAATGGTGGGGGTCAGGGGCTGAGTGGAGGTGGGCAAAGGGGGAGTAAAATGGGGAACATCTGTAATAATGTCAAAAATAAAACTAAAAGTAAAAAAAAATAAAAGCACTTTAAGCAAAAGATAATATCAAGAAGCCTTGTCCCCCCAAATGGAAGACCTAAAATTCCCTATGCTGATGGACCACAGCAGCTTGCTCTAAAGCAGTGGTTCTCAACCTTCCTAATGCCGTGACCCTTTAATACAGTTCCTCATGTTGTGGTGACCCCCAATTTCATTGTTACAAATTGAACATAATTAAAGCATAGTGATTAATCACAAAACAATATGTAATTATATATGTGTTTTCCGATGGTCTTAGGCGACCCCTGTGAAAGGGTCGTTGGACCCCCAAAGGGGTTGTGACCCACAGGTTGAGAACCGCTGCTCTAAAGAAATTCCTTCTAATTGAAAAGCTTCTCTGACCTCCTCTTCAACCCTTCCTCTCTTTGTTACAGTTTCATTTTGAAGCTAAACGTTACTTTGATCTAATAATCAGTTTATTTTGTTTCCAGAGTAAGGATCTCTGTGTGCTTTTCCCAACAGACTTTTCTACTGCCCCCTCCACTCCCATATTGGCTTTCCTCTGTTTTCTTTTCTTTCACTATCAGAGATAAGGAATGATAAGATTTCTTTTCTGTCAATATTCTGCTTTTCAACAAACTTTATGACTTATTTCTCTTGCCTAATAATAGAATTATCTTTTTAATTTTTAGATTTTTCAAAGAGCAAAGTAATGCTCAATTAAAAGAAATTTGGGAAAAAAAAGACAAGGAAGGGGGGAAAAATCCAAATCAAACATCTTCCCAGTCTCTATTCTCTGCTCAGGTTTTGAAGCAGCAAAGAGAAATACTTATTGATAGCAATGAGTTCCATTTTCAAACCTCTGATGGTGGCCACAGGATTCTCTCTTCTTTGATTAAGCATTGAAATTACACTGTATACAACATATTTTTCCGTCTTTTACGTGGTATTTATATGGCTTTCCTGTAATTTTGGCATTATCTGTAATATACCACTATTTTACACTATGAATAGTTTTATCAGGTTGTAAACAGATGAGACTTTATATTCTGCAATTTTCACTATCATATTTTTCCATATTATTTCATAACCTCCATAAATATAACTTTAAATGTTTAACAGTCCATCAAGAGTATTGTTTAAATTTGATTAACTGCTTTTTATGTGTTGGATTTTTAAGGTTATTTCCTGATTTTACCATTATAAGTATAAATAACTTTGATCATAAAAAGTTTGAGAATGTCTTGAAAAAGAAAAGACCATCTGTTCCCCGGGCCTGTTTATTTAGGATTCAGCTGAGAAGTCAACTTTTTCTTGTCAGGTAGCAGGCAAAGTCTTGTTGATACTATAAACTGCAGGGAAAGTATAATACAAAAGTAGAACCTGAATGTTTAAAGGACACACATGCTTTGTTGTACCTGCTCTGGAGTTTGTTGTGCTAGGAAGCAGCCACGAAAGCTGCCACCACTGCTCAGCTTCTAGTTTACTTTCTGCTGACTTTTGGAATTTTCGCATGTTTACTAAAGGGTCATGAGTATAAAGTTCCTTACCTTTAGCTTGGGTTTTTAGCTCTTGAACTTATGGATCCCTAAGGCTGAGTGTGAGGCATGCTGTTCTTTTCTCTAAAAAAAGACTTAACAAGACCTTATCAGATCATTATTATCTGGCTTCTTTGGATCAGGCGAAACTGAGTAAAGGACCCTGGGTGCCTTTCTCAGGTAGGGAAACTCAGCGACTCACCCAGAAACTCTGCTCAAAATACAGCCCAGAATCTAGGTTTAGTCTTTCAGCACAAGAGAGACTGCAATCTCAAAAAATATGCTCTGCATTTGAATTTGGGTTGAATTAGACTTCTGTCTTTGTTCATATTCTCAAGCCAGGATTCTCCCTGATTTGCTTTCTTCTCTTTATTCCTATAACCCAGTGGTTCTCAACCAGAGGCAATTTGGCAATGTCTGGAGGCATTTTTTATGACAACAAATGGTTGGGGGTGGTTGCGGAGATAGTGCTACTGGTATCTAGCGGGTAATAGCCAGGGATGCTACTCAACACCCTACACGCACAGGGCAGCCCCACAACAAAGAATTATGCAGTCCAATGTCAACAGCACCACTGTTAAAAAAAAACAAAAAACCTGCCAAAAACACAAATGTGCCTCCATGCAATGGATATTGGCCTTTCTGTGTTATTAAAAGCAAAGGGCAAGTTTCTATTCTAAGGAAGAAAATGAATTCCAGAGAAGAAACTAACTCGCATTCTCCCTGACTTGTGTATAGAAGCATTGACTTGTTATCCTTATTATAAAACTGAACAATCAAGAGATAAACAGAAGACTGTAAGTGATGAAAACCTCTTTCTGAGATAAATGTTAAAGAATAAACTAATTGTGAATATGATTTTTTAAATTTGTTTGCTCCTAGAGAATGTTGCAAAAGACCACAAGTTGAAAGTAAAACAAAAAATAAAATTTTCTACTACTTACCCTCTTTATACCTCAATTTTTTATTCTATACAATGAAGTTAAAAAATGGGGAAAACACTTTCCATTTTACAGAAAGGAAGAGATGAAATGCACTAAGGTATGTCAAATCTACGGGCAAAAAAAGGGTCTCAATAAATGATAGTGGTATCAGCTTGGGTTATTAATTACAATCAACTGGGGACCAAACAAATTCTATTTCCATGTCACTGCTGTGACATGGCTTTTCACGTAATTATCCATTATACTTCTGACTTGTTCATTTAGAAGACTATGAAATTTCTAATGAGATAATTTGAAGTATTCTTTACTTTTTTATATAAATGCAAAGATAAGTGTTAAACATGGTCAGAATGCAATTGTGTGGGGCCCCTTATAGAACTAATTTAGAAGAAATATAAAAGACGGAGGCTGATGTGGGGAGTCTATGTTTGATCTGTAAAGTCTGACAATCTGAGAAACAAGCAGTGACTTGACAGTGGATGAAAGAGGAAGAATCAATATTAGTAAACTCTGATACCATTGTTGATAAAGGGTGACTTTAGATAATGTTGAACCAACCTGGAGCTGTGGGAAAGGGTACATGAAGAATGTAGATCTGGTAACAGTGGAAAAGTGGTTATGGTCAGTCTTTGAGGGTATAAGGGAATAAAAACATAGTAACAGAGATTAAATTTTTTTTGTTATGTTTTTAGGTTTGGGTACACCATGTAAAAGGTAGTACCTCATACATTTTAACTATAAAATAGGTAAAATAATTCTCAAATCCTAAATTATAATGGATTTATTAGTCAAGTCAACCAGACAGTTGTTAAATGAACTTTCTCTTTAGGTTGGGGAAAAATATTTCTTGGTTTTTAAAGAACTATGTATATTTTGGATATTTAAGATGTATTTTATAGATATTCCTAAACCCAGAGACAATATAAATATATTTTTACCTGTGCTCTCCAGCTGGTATCAAAGTATGTCTTGAAAAGTGACTGCTTTTAGAAGTTCCTTAGTAGAATGTTGTACTATCCTAATTATTCAACTGATCATACAAATATTTTCAGCATTTCTACTATATTCCAGGTCCTGTGTTAGGACCTGGGATCCAAAGATAAATGAGATACAGTTATTGCTGCTAAGGATCTCACAGTCTAAGGGGCTCCAAGGAAATATATGATAAATGCTACAGCAGGTGTTTGCAGGAAACTGAATGGGGATGGAGTCCATAGCTTCGTGTGAGGAGAAAAAAAGGAATGCTTCCTGGAAAAGGAGTCTGAGCTAATCCTAAATCACTGCATCAAAATTCGAAAGTTTTAGGACCAAGAGAGCAAACACTTGTTCTGTAAGTGTATATAAAAGAGATGGTCAGGCCCTGACCAGTTTGGCTCAGTGGATAGAGCGTCGGCCTATGGACTCAAGGGTCCCAGATTTGATTCCAGTCAAGGGCATGTACTTTGGTTGCGGGCACATACCCAGTAGGGAGTGTGCAGGAGGCAGCTGATCGATGTTTCTCATCGATGTTTCTAACTCTCCATCCCTCTCCCTTCCTCTCTGTAAAAAATCAATAAAATATATTTAAAATAAATAAATAAATAAATAAATAAATAAATAAATAAAAGATGATTAGGCCCTAGCTGATTTGGCTCAGTGGCCTTGAAAGGACCCAGGTTTAATTCTGGTCAAGGGTACATGCCTGGATTGCTGGCTCAATCACCAGTGTGGGGTGTGCAGAAGGCAGCCAATCAATGATTCTCTTTCATCATTATGTTTCTGTCTCTTTCTCCCTCACCACTTCTCTCTGAAATCAATAAAAATATATTTTTAAAAAATAAATGATCAGGATAATAAATCACTTTGGAATGCCTAAATTTACTTTGTTAGCATGTCTATCAAAAAATTTCAAATTGCTACTAAATGAATAAATATAACATAAATAAGATATATGAATATGATATAGTCCAGAACTTTCCCCACATAGCTCAAATAAAATGGTAATGAGTTTTCCTTGGCTTTCTCTATTCATCATAGAATTGTTTACTGCGACCAACAGCACTTAATATCTTTCCTTTTCCTGGTAGGGATATTGGAGAGTAAATGATACATGTGAAGCTTAATATGGGGCTGGCACAGAGGAGAGTTCAATAAAAGGTAGTCTCCCTCTCCAGTTCAAGGTAGATCTTCTATGTCCCTTTACTACATTGCCTTTGCAATTAATGTTGCTCTAATAATTACTTGAGCTCTAACTTTACAGCTAATTACCAGTACCTACCAAAGACATCTTTACCATCTTGCCTCTTCACCATTTTCTTCAGTCCCCACCCTATTTATTCTTCTGGTAAAATTCTATAAGTTCCTAAGAAAAGACTGTCACATTTAAGTTATATTAGAAATGTTTAATCACGTGTGCATGATTCACAAAACAGTTATTGGAAGTTTCTCCAAGGCAATTTCAAGTATAAATATCAAGAGTTTATTATCTCTTGGAAAATAAATCCCGTAAGTATTGAGATTACACACTATTCCAAATTCCAGAGTAGGTCAAGATAAAGCAATAAATGCAGATAGAGCACACTGCCAACAGATGGCAGCACTTGAACATAAAACCCTGCTTTTCACTTCCATGTTAGATTGTGACTTGCAGAAATGCAAAACCCCAATCAAGGTGGGCAAAAGATAATGTCTACATAGAGGGCTCCTAGGAGTATTTGAAATAGCCACACAACACTAAGATAGCAAGCACATATAGATGTGGTAGCTGCTACATTGCATGGTCACGAGAAGGGACAATATGAGATGAGTGTTTTGAGACACAGAGGGTGTGACTTGTTAAAGATTGTAAACAGAATAGGGCTGGGTTCTACAATCCTGAAAATGGGGGTATTCATCAAAAGTCAGAACAATGGAAACATATAAACACTAAAAATGTATTTCAGTCATACCCACAATATAACAGGAAGTTGAATATTTTTCTAAAGAAATGAAATTTATTTTTAAGTGTAGTCCATATAACCAAAGAGAGTGATAAATAATAGAAATGATCATTACAATTACTTTTTGGTAATATTTTTATTTATTAATGGATTTTCATATGGCATAATGGGAAAAATTATGTTTTTGAAAAAGCTTTTTGACTGGTTACCAATTTATTATATTGTTCACTTATATAAGAAGAAATTTTCCTCATGCTTTCTGGAAGAGGTGTCTATAACCACTAAGACTGGAGAAAAAGAAACCTAGATCTAAATCTCATCTCAGTCCATTTTTAGGTGTATGACCTTACCCAGATACTTAAACCCTTTGTAACTCACCTACAAAAAAGTGGTAATAGCTACGTCATAGGACTTTGTGCGGGTCAAAGAAATAAAGCAAACAGCACATGCTTAACACACAGGACACACTCCATAATTGAAAGCTATTATTATTGTGATTCTAGGTATCTGTCCCCCCAGTTTTAAATTATTTACCCCAAATTTCTGAAAATGCACTGCGAGGCCATTATGTATAGAGAAAGTGGCTGAAAATTGGTAGCTGTAGTACTGATGTTCATTTGGAGGGTGATGGAGAAAGATGCAAATTTTAGTTTTACATTATCTCTGTGTATTAAACGGTATGAAGGCTCAAGGCAAGGATCTCATGGTTAGTTTTGCTTAAAGTTTGCTGAAACTAAAGGACTTGCTTGACCAAAGCTAACCAGTCTGCCATGCAGGACCCAGAGCGCAGACTAAAGCTATGATCTTCTACTCTCTTTTTTTTTTAAAAAAATATTTCTTTATTGATCTCAGAGAGGAAGGGAGAAGGAGAGATAGAAACATCAATGATGAGAGAGAACCATTGATCGGCTGCCTCCTGCACACCCCTAACTAGGGATCGAGCCCGCAACCCAGGCATGTGCCCTTGGCCAGAATCGAACCTGGGACCTCGAACCTGAGGCCCCTCAGTCCGCAGGCCGACACTGTCCACTAAGCCAAGCCAGCCAGGACTATGATCTCCTATTCTCGTTGGCACTGCGTGGACAAGGGGAACAGCGTGCAGGCTTTGATGGTGATCGGCTGGGAGAGTGGGCCGTGAGGAGATCACAGGAGGGCCTGAGGTCAGCCAGGAAAGTGTTCCCCGCAGGCAATTTAGGAGAGGCAGTTCCTACCAGCCCACTCTCCTCATTCTCGCTTTTCAAGCCTTTGGTTTCCAAGACCGGGCTCCTCGTGAAGTGGACGGGGGTTGAGAATGCGGAGGAGGGACTGAAAGACCGGTTGCTAAACACTCCGGAAGGCACCGCAAAATTCAAATTAAAGTCGTGGCTCTGAGGGTTAGACTCACTAAGCCGTTGAGTTCTGCTTGAGTGAGGACCACGTCTCATTTATTTTTGTGCCCCCAAAGCCTCAACATGGCTCTGCATTCAATATATTTCTGGATATATGGATCGTTACGATTTTGCTTTTCTGAAATGTCACGTGTAGGAACACTGGCACAATTTTTGAAATAAATACACTTTTAAAAGTAGTTGCATTGGAAATGATGGCCTGTGGAGTAATAAGGAATACCAAGTGCCAAGCACGGAAGCTAAGCATTTTACCTTGTTACTGAGTGAAGTAAATTTTGGGAACTTCGAGGTCAGAGAATACAACTAGGATGGCGCAGCTCCTATGTGGCAAGGCTTAAGACTTGAACCCAAGTCCGCCTCTTAATCGCAAGGCAAAGCTCGTATTCATTCAGCCAGTCCGGGCCAGCCGCAGCCCTTCAACGTGCAGTTTGCACCCGGAATTGAGGGCCTGGCTTACCAAGAAGAGCCGGTGTGTCCGGCCACCGCACCCTAAACAGGAACTGGGTGTTAAAGGGAAAACGTGGCCATTGCGCATGCTCACAGCGCCCTCCTTCTGGCTTACCTCCCGGCCCCGGGACGTCACCGCCGCATCTGTCCTGGCAAGTTCAGAACGGCCCCGCCCACTGCGAAGTCGCAGCAGCCGAAGCCGGTCCTTTCTGAGACGTGGACACCCTGCCCCTCCTTGGGCCTTTCCCATTGGGAAGCCAGCACCATGCGCCCGTTTCGCCGGCATTCAGGCCGGAGTTTGCCAGTAGTCAAAATGGCCGCCGGCGGCCGGTCCACCAGCGGAGGCTTTTCATAGGCCACGGCCAACCCTAGTCCCGCCCACGTCGCCCGGCCGGCGGCGTCTGCCTACGCATGCGCAGCCAGGGCTGGCGGGGACGTGGGACGGCGCATTCTTCCGTGTGCCACCGCCGCTGCCCCAGCCTCTCGCTTCTGCCACTCCGGGCTCCGTGGCCGGCGTTAGCCCCACGAGGGGACGGGCGGAACGTGCGCGCGCGGGGTCGCCGCGGCCCCAGCAGTTCCTCTCGCGCGCGGTGGGCGGCTGGGGTCAGCAGCAGTCGGGGGAGGCCCTCGGCGGCGCCATGTCGGCGGGCGGACCGTGCCCGGCTGGAGCCGGAGGGGGACCCGGGGGCGCCTCTTGCGCCGTGGGAGTCTCCCCGGGTGGGGTGTCCATGTTCCGGTGGCTGGAGGTGCTGGAGAAGGAGTTCGACAAGGCTTTCGTGGATGTGGATCTGCTCCTGGGGGAGATCGATCCGGACCAGGCGGACATCACTTACGAGGGGCGACAGAAGATGACCAGCCTGAGCTCCTGCTTTGCGCAGCTCTGCCACAAAGTCCAGACTGTGTCCCAAATCAACCACAAGCTGGAGGTGAGCTTTGGGCGCTGGGGAGGCGGCATTCATCCGCAGTCCGCAGGTCCCAGGTCAGGCCTCCGTGAAACGACTAGGAGACTGCCCGCTGGGGGGTCCCTGGGCCTCCAGTGCCAGGGGGAGTGTGTGAGTGTGTGTGTGTGTGTGTGTGTGTGTGTGTGTGTGTGTGTGTGTGTGTGTGTGTGTGAAGGAAAGGAGCGAGGTGAGGCTGGAATGGGAAAAGGGGTGTCGATGCACGTGTGGGTCTCCCGGTGCCACCACCCACCTCCCTGCCCTGTGAGGTGGAACCGATTCCACCAGTCTGCTTGTTCACACTGCATTCACCTAAGACGGAAGCTTAAAGATTGTCTGCCAATAGAATACCCTCACCCACCTTTTAACGTTTGAGTTTTTACATCTACCTTCGTATTGATAAGCTCGGTTTGTGTATCAGTAGACAAACACAGTCCTGGTTTTTGTTTTGTTTGTTTTTTTAACAGTTTCAGATCAGTGTCTGTTGTTTACACAGACATACTATCTCCTGCATGCATGAACTATTTAGGGGAATTTGATCAAAGCTCTTAGGAAAATTTAGTGGGATAAGCATGATAGTATCAGTGTCCTTCTCTGTTTACAGTCCTAAGTCTCTTATGTATATTGATTAATTCTCACAACAGCCCCGTGGGACCGGCTTAGTGTTGTGATTCCCATTTTACAGGGATTAAGTAAGTGGCTGGATCGATAGCGGGAAGGGAGAGTGTGACAGTCAAGGGAGGTTTGTTTTCATTTTGCTTTTAAATGAAAAAAACGAACATATTTATAAGCCAATGAGAACCATATAGTTCCGGGGAAAGTTGGGTATTCTAGAGAAAAAGAGGTATAATTGGTATTAGTAAGGTCCCTGAATGAAGATGAGATCCTAAATACATGTAGATTGAATGGTCTTGTCTTGAAAGGTTAGCTATTATGTGTGGAGAGAAAGGAGAGATGGTAAGAGCAGAAGGTGGGAGGTTGAGGCGTTTTTTGTGTGGTGGTTTCTTTAGTCTCTAAAATAGGAGCCCAGGACAACTCTTAAAAGTGGGTGAAAGTGAGAGCTTGAGGGGAGTGAAAAGATTTGAAATAGTTGAGATTTCGAAGAGTGGGGGAGCCAGGTGGTCAGAGGAATAGAAGGCCTGTCAGGCAATGTCGAGGACTTAATTTGGCTTTCGCATCTCACTCATTGTACAACCAGTCTGCCTTGTTGTGTGACTTTGTCCAGCAATACTCACTTGTTTAGTAACAGGCGCAGTAACGAGAGCAATAATTGAGCTCATCCAGTGCTGTAGCAAGAAGTTTGCTATATAGACAAGATTGTTACTGAAATGAAAATGGAATGGGAATGGAGAAAGGGAGATAACCTTCCATTAAAGAAGTAGAAACAGGATTTGATAATTAACGTAGATGCAGAGGATGAGGAAGAGGAAGGGTTAGGGATGACACCACGTTTCCCGTTTGGGAAACGTATTGGTTGATGCCTATAGTGGGTTCAGTATTGTCTCCCCAAATTTATGTCCACCTGGGACCTCAGAATGTGTCCTCCTTTGGAAATGGGGTCTTTGCAGATGTAACTGATATAAATGTGGAGATGAGATCATAGCAGATTAGTGTGGGCCCTAAATTCAAAGAAAGTGCCCTGATAAGAGACACTCAGAGACATAAAGAGACACAGGGGGAAAGGCTCTGTGACGATGGAATCGGGGTTTGGAGTGATAGGTCTACAAGCCAAGAAATGCCAGTGATTGCTGGCAACCACGAAAAGCTAGGAGATGGGCACGGGCAGTTCCTCCTTCAGGGTCTCCAGAGGAAACCAACCCTGCCAGCACCTTGATTTGGGGCTTCTGGCATCCTGAACTGTGAGAGAATAAATTTTTGTTCATTTAAGCCACCAAGTTTGTGGGTATTTGTTATGACAGCTCTAGGAGACTTATGCAATTCACTGAAGTAATGGTATTACATACCATTTACCAGAAAGAGAAGGTCTGGCAGAAAAGATAAGTTGAATTTAGGAGATTGTGCAGGTCCCTATCCTTCCTAACATTCCCTGTCCTTTCTTGTATATTCCTAACAGCCCCTGTCCCTTCTTGTACATTCCTAACAGTCTCCTAATTGCTTCTTACCCCCTTCAAACCATCTGTTAGTTATCAAAATCATTCTAAAATGTTTCATTTTTAAAAAGGCAACTCTGATTCTATCTCTCTTCTTTTTTACCTCCCCATTCCTTCTCGGCTAAAATTCAAACTCTGTAGCATGGTGATCAATGCCCAGTCTGTCTGTCCTTATTTTTTGTCGCCCCTTCTTAGCTTCTTTTGCCTCAAACTGGTCTATTGGCAGTTCTGTAAATAGGCCTTGCTCTTTTGTGGCATTTCTTTTTTGGCATAGGCTCTTGTGTATAATGCCTTCTCTGTCCCCTTTGTCTACAGTGTCAAACACCCACTCATCTTTCAAGATACCACTTACATCACCAACACTGAAGGCTTTTCTCACCCAGCCCTGCCTCTATAGGAAGAGGCTGTCATGGCACCTTGACCTCTGTTAGATTTGTTACCTTGTGCACACTGTAATTAGTGGTTACCGCATCTCTCTAGTTCTAGAAGGTAAGCTCTTTGAGGATCAGGATCGTGTTTAGATGAAATAACCTGAACTATCAATTGCTTTGTGAAGATGACTGTAAGGGGGTAACATACCTGATTTCTAATAGCTGTTTGTGTTTTTCTCTATAGTGGTCCCAAACCATATTGAGTAGTGAGTAATTCCTTTGAATATGGTTATTAGGGTAACTTACGTGTAGATTACAGAATTGATGTTTTACCCCTTTTAAAATTAAAAATTTGAAACGCACATTAGACACCAGCCTTTCTGACCTACCTATATCCCTGTTTCACCTGTTAGGGGTTTTCATATCTCAGACCTTCCCTCTTCCCTACTCCATGTATTAGCTGATTTCCATTCAACACTCAGGTAAACTTTTTCTCCTTTGTGGCCCCCTTCACTTCTTTTTGAATTGGTACATCACACATGCCTCTATAATAGTGCTTACGACATTCTACATCATAATTGGAAATACATATTTTTAATTCTTTCTACTAGTCAGTGAAAGTCTAGGGCAGAATCCCTGTCTTACTCAGATCTTTTTGTCTCTAGATCCTGGCACACAGTGTATACTCAATAAGTGTTTATTTGAATGGATAAATTATTTGAAACACTTCTAGTGTTCTGCCGTGAGTCCTCAAAGATTACCAATAATCTTTGGTAAGAGCTGGGATAAATGTGTGTCTTGTTGATTCTGTTATCTATAGTTTCTAATAGTGCCTGCTGCATTATTGAATCTGCAGGTTCACTTATTCCCATGGTATGTAACTTATAAGGATACTAGAGGCCCGAAGCACAAAATTCGTGCAAGAGTAGGCCTTCCCTCAGCTGCCGGCACCAGCTTCTCTCTGGCACCCGGGATCCGGGCTTCCCTGCAGCCCCGGCTTCATCCAGAAGGATATCTGGTCTAATTAGCATATTTTGCTTTTATTATTATAGGTGCCTTGTAAGTTAATATTTTATAGTATTCCGTTTTCAGAAAAATTTGAAACTGTGACTAAAAGTAAATTTAAACATCATTATATAAGAATATTGAGTATGGATTTAGTGTACAAGTGACATTTCTAAAATGTTGGGTAGGTTTATTCTTCTCATCCCACCTTCAGTTTGATTGATTATAGAGCAACTTGAGTTATTTAACATCAAAATGGAAACAGGAAACATATTGTTTGGAACTTCATTTTGAGGTAAATATCAAAGTACTTTAAAAAATACATCACAGATTTATCTATGTCTCCATCTCAGATCCCCCAATCCTAGTTCATTCATGTTGTCTCTCATATTACATACAGCTGCATTTTTAAAAACATAACATTTTAAAGTTATCTACACTAATAAAAGAGAAACATGCAAATTAACCGTCACTCCACTAGACCCACAAGCCACGCCACCCAGCCAATCAGGAGCAAGTATGCAAACTAAACCAACTAAGATGGTGGTTAAGCCTCGGCCAGAGGCCTTAAGCTTGGGCAGGGGCGGAGCCAGCGATGGGAGGGTCTGGGGGTCCGCTGCCCAGGCCCCGAGGCTTTAGGCCCGGGCAGGGGCTGAGCTGGGGATCGGTGTGAACTGTAGAGGAAACACCTTTTCTGACCGCTCATTGGCTAAGCTCCCTGTATGCCACTGGTATTCTTAGTAATTTGGGTAATAAGAATCCAAAAAGGTGATCTAGGGTTTTTCACCACACTCCTGGAGAAAAAAACGAAGGTCCACTGCTGGAGGGCTAAGAAATGTCATATCCTGCCCTAGCCGGTTTGGCTCAGTGGATAATGCCTCGGCCTGCCAACTGCAGGGTCTGGGTTCAATTCTGACCAAGGGCATGTACCTAGGTTGCAGGCTCCTCCCTGGCCGGGGTCCAGGCTCATATAGGAGGCAACCAATCAAAGTGTTCCTCTCACTTTGATGTTTCTGTCTGTCTTTCCCTTTCTCTTCCACATTCTCTAAAAATTAATGGAAACATATCCTCAGGTGAGGATAAAAATAATAATAATAAAGAAAGAAATGCCATATCCTATGAAAGACACATCTTGAAAATGCCTAAAGAAAGTTGTCATTTTTTCATGGTGAAGGCACTGGAGTCCATGTTGATGAAAACACCTTGGTGGCTGCGGTGACTGACAGTGACTGCAGCAGCGGGGTGATGGGGCTGGCGCCTTCCCCTGATCAGCCCGGTCGCCTCCTACAAAGGGAGGCCAGACTGCGGCTTAGGCCCGCTCCCGAAGGGAAGCAGGGAGTGGGTCTAAGCCATCCGTAGGACATCCCCTGAGGGCTCCCAGTATGTGAGAGGGGGCAGGCTGGGCTGAGGTCCCCCCCCCCCCCGTGCACAAATTTCGTGCACTGGGCCCCTAGTACTTTGAATAAAATTCAAACTCCTTATTATGGCTGACAGCTCTGTATGATCTGACCTAGATAAATATCCAGTGACACATTTTACTATTCTTCCCTCTTATTCTATACTAGAGGCCCGGTGCATGAAATTCATGCACTGGGGGGGGGGGGGATCCCTCAGCCCGGCCTGCGTCCTCTGGGGGATGTCCAACTGACAGCTTAGGCTCCCTCCTCGCGGGCAGTCGGACATCCTTAGCACTGCTGCAGAGGTGGGAGAGACTCCCACCACCGCTGCTGCACTCGCCAGCCATGAGCCCAGCTTCTGGCTGAGGATCCCACATCATAGCAACCAGTCATTCCTCTGCTCAGTCAATTAGCATATTAGCCTTTTATTATATAGGATGGTCTAATGACATGGGCCTTGTTTCAGAAACTCTTAGGCAACCGTTCTCAAACTTTTTGGTTTCAGGACACCTGTACCTACTAATGTAGGTTATAGTTATAAGTATTTATTGTATTAGAAATTAAAACTGAGAAAACATTAAATATTTATATCAGTAAAACAGCAACAATAAGCCATTACATGTTAATGTAAATATCATTTTTAATGAAAAATAAGCATATAGTAAAAAATTAGAAAGAATAGCATTGTTTCACATTTTTAAAATTAAAAAAGATATTTGGCTTAATAGAACATAGCTGGATTTTCACATCTGCTTCTATATTCAAACACTTGTGGTATGCGGCTTTAGTATAGTATAGGAAAAAAATTTGACCTCGCAGAAGTATGTAGTTGGAAAGGAGAAGAATATTTTCATAGCCTTTTTGGATTTTCTTCTTTGATAGAAAAAGGTAGTTTCTTAAGGTTAGTTACAATGTAGAGTCTGAAACTCTATCCATGAACTTTCCATACACTGTTGCAGTGAAGTACTATGACATTGGTTTATGTAATCTTTGAATGTACATTTTACCAAGGCATTATTTTTGCATCCTGCATTGGTCATTTTGAAAATATGTTGGCACATCTCATTATGCAATATCAAAAAATCACATTTGTTAATATTTTTCTCATCAGAAAAATCTTTAAATGTTCATAATGGATTCAGGTTTTCACTTTTCACAATTCTATTTTTCACTTGAAAGCATAAATTCCTTTCATTGGCAACAAATGCTGTCAGTTGCTTTCCTTGAGATAAATTTATTCTCAAGAATGTGTCTGCTAAGTATATTAATCTTAACACATTGCAGACAGATCACGAGAATTCTCGCTTCATATTAATGTTTTACAAAGTATCTCATATTTTAAAAAGATATTAGATTGTAAGAACATGTAGTAAATAACTTCAAAATGCAATGGATATTTAATTTTAAAGTTTGCCTTAACATGTAAGATGTTTTTTGTACTCGTTCAGTAGAAACTTATCTGGCCACTGGGTAAAGCTAGCAATAAAACTACTGGTCTGCAATGTGTTAAGAACCATAATTTGTTCTTCTTTTAGATAAAATAGTTTTCCCACAAAAAAAAGTTCAGCATTGCAACTCAAGCAGTTGTATAACTTCCTTTAGATAATGTAGTTTGATATTTAGCAGATATACTTTATGCATACTTCCCATTTCATCACACTGAATATTAAAAAGATTTGTACTCAAGGGTCAAGATTTTTAAAAGTCAATAATTTTTACTGCTTCATCAAAGGCATTCTTAAGTGGACTTTTTTTTTAACTGCAACTTCATAGTGAAGAGTACAGTGACTACTGGTACAGTCTGGTGCACTGCATGGACTTGTACTAAAATGGTGGATGAAATTTGATTTATCATTGCTTTTGCACTTTCAGTACATATGTCAACATGGCGAAAAGGGCAATAATATTTTATTATTCTAAGAATAGTTAGACCTTGTGGGTCTTCTGAAAAGATAACACAGACCTATGAGAACTGGTGCTATGATAATAACCAAAACACTTCCCAGATGGCTAGCATACACTCCCACCCCACTAATTCTCTTCGTTTACTTTCAGTCATACAGTTTATTACAGTTTGTAATTATATATATTCCTGGCTTTGTAATGTCTTTGGACAAGTTACCTAACCTCTCTGTGCTTCCGTTTCCTTCTCTGTACAAAAATGATGTCTCTCAGAGGATTATTGTGAGGACTAAGGCAATTAAAATCTGAATATGTTCAAAACAGTGCCTGGCACACATAATGCTGTTATATGTATTCCATTTATTACTGTAGGAGCTGCTTCCTGTACCAGGCTACTCTGCACTTTTCAGGGCAGGATCCACATTGATTTTTGTCTACCAGCATAGCCCTAGAACCCAGCCCAGTGCTTGGCATATATTTGTGCTTAATAAATTCTTGTTGAATGAATGTGGGCTGGTGTGGGAGACTGAAAGTAAAAATATGTTTGCTTGTCTTGAACTGCAGAACAGTTTGGGGAGAAATAATGACAGATGGAAAGAGTGATCGTTATGCTTAGATAGAGAAATGGAAGCAAATAGGTGGAGCTTTCTCACAGAACTTTGATAAGGCAGATGAGCAGATTGTCAAGAGCTGACTTGTAATAAGGAGAAATATGACTTCCTACCTTGAAGGATGGCAGGGGTTTTCATACTTGACCTTGAATATATTTTCTGTTTAGTCACATTCTTTGTTTTGGAATAGGACTCATTGGTTTCCTAAAATATTGGATAATAGGAGCAATGTTAACCACCTCAGACATGGAGAAAGGAGAAAATAGAGGAAGATTCTTTATAAAAGGGGTGGGTTAAATTAGATGAGCCCTAAGACTTCGTTCTGCTATTTTGAAGGAATAAAAGAAAAGGGATCAAAATACTTTTATTAGTTACATTATTGCCTTGATTTTTGTCACAGGAGAAAAGGCTGTGTCATACGTTAGTAGGACTTTTTAAAAAATTGATTTTAGAGAGAGAAAGGAAGAGAGAGAGGGAGAGAAACATCGATTGGCTGCCTTCCACACTTGCTCTCACAGGGGATTGAACCACAACCTGGGCATGTGCACATCGAACTCACTTACCTGTCCACTTGTGTGTACAGGACGATGCTCCAGCCACCTGAGCTACACCAGCAGGGCAAATATTTACCTCTTTATCAACAGCTTTCTATGATGTGTTTCATTACAGTTAAACTGCTATTGGGATCAACTATTTTCTTTGTAATTCTTAAACAAGTTGGAGGAATGTGTGCTTTTATGTGCATGTGTGTCCATGTGTGTCTGGGTATCTTCATGCCTGTGCATGTGTATGAGTTCGTGTGTGCGTGTGCATGTGTGGAGTAGGGTGTGTGTGCATTGTGTGGGGCTGTTTCTTGGAGCTGTGTCTAGTTTTGAGATTTGGTCATGTGCTCTCACGTGGATTGCTTCCTTACCATTTTCCCTATCAATCTCAGAATGACAAAGATGTCAGGAGGTTTGAGTTTTGGCCCATTGGAGCAACTCAATCTCTTTGGGCCTCAGTTGCCAATAATTGGCAATGTTATCCATAAGAGTACTAAAGAAATAATAATAATAAAAAAAGACTAGCTTATGTTTAGAAAGAAAACAATACAGTTCTTGTATATTTTTCAAAGATTATATAGACAGAGGATTAAGGTCTAGCAAAGTGAAATAATAGGACACTGAATAAAAAGTTACTTTGATTTTGGTGCCACAGAGTGGAATCCAGTGGTTGTATTAGAGAGGAATTATCTTGATGGAAAAGTTTGGATATTTTGACAGATAAGAATGACAGATAATGTATGATGCATATACCTACCATATGGTAAGTAGATGCTTGCTTTGTGGTAGCTTTGAATATTGTTAGTAATACGTATGTATTGTAGCTATAGCAACATATTTTTTTTTTTTATGGTTAATTGCTTAATACTTCCGCTGCCTTGCCCTGGGAGTAAGAATTGGGTTCAAAGTGCTATTTTGCCACTGACAGATTGGGTAGCCCTAGAAATAAAAAGCCTTGATGGGCCTTGGCTTTATTATCTCAATATTAATTGTCATAACCATAGTCTTTATATTCTCTAAGATTTCTTTGAATTCTAAAATTCTGTGACATGAGAAGGGTAACCATTAAGTAAAAATAGGGAACTTCTAAATCTTGACATACTTACCAATGACTAACTTTTCTTAGCAGCTACAGTGCTTATAGATGAGAGGCCGGGTACATGACATTCATGCATTGGGGGCTGGGGGGTAGTCCCTCAGCCTGGCCACGAGGGGTCCTTAGCGCTGCCTCAGAAGTGGGAGAGGCTCCTGCCACTGCTGCTGTGCTCACCAGCTATGAGCCCGGCTTCTGGCTGAGCAGCACTCCCCCTGTGGTAGTGCACTGACCACCAGGGGGCATCTCCTGGGTTGAGCATCTGCCCCCTGGTGGTCAGTGCGCATCATAGCGACTGGTCGTTCGCCATTTGGTCGATTTGCATATTAGCCTTTTATTATATAGGACTAGAGGCCCAATGCATGAAATTCGTGCAAGGAGCTTGGCCCTTGCAGCCTGGCTGGCCCTCCCAGCCCTGACTGCCTTGGCCGGCCCTCGAAGCCTCAGCCAGCCCTCAAAGCCCCTGCTTCGTCCAGAAGGTCGTCCACAAGGTCATTCAGCTGTTCAGTCTAATTAGCATATTAGCTCTTTGTTATATAGCAGAGGTCCTCAAACTACGGCCCGTGGGCCACATGCAAATACAAATATTGTATTTTTCCCGTTTTGTTTTTTTACTTCAAAATAAGATATGTGCAGTGTGCATAGGAATTTGTTCATAGTTTTTTTTTAAACTATAGTCTGGCCCTCCAACGGTCTGAGTGACAGTGAACTGGCCCCCTGTTTAAAAAGTTTGAGGATCCCTGTTATATAAGATAAGAAGAGTTACTTAAATAGGACTAAATGTAGAGTAAATTCTAAACACTTATCTTGTTCCCAGAAAATAAAATGAGGCTTTGAATTTTGATAGCTGCATCCTCTCTTTGCATCTTTTATGTAGTAGGCACTGGTTGGTACAGTTGGGATATCCTATGTAATAAAAGGCTAATACGCAAATCGACTGAACGGTGAACAGCCAGTTGCAATGATGTGCACTAACCACCGGGGGGCAGACGCTCAATGCAGGAGCTCCCCCCTGGTAGTCAGTGCACTCCCACAGGGGGAGAGCCACTTAGCCAGAAACTGGGCTCACAGCTGGCGAGCACAGTGGCAGTGGCAGAAACCTCTCCCGCCTCTACGGCAGCGCTAAGGATGTCCGATTGCCAGCTTAGCCTGCTTCCCGTGGGCTTAAGCCTTCAGTCAGACATCCCCTGAAGGCGCCTGGACTGCAAGAGGGCAGGCTGGGCTGAGGGACCCCTCGAGTGCACGAATTTCATGCACCGGGCCTCTAGTAGAGATTATTCCTCTGGTCTCTGTACTCAGAATTTGCCTGAATTGCTTCTAGTCTCTCTGCTAGTCTTCTCATTTCTAGATTGTTTAATTGCTTCTATTTTGTCTTTGTTGTTCTTTTCTTTCAAAGCCCTTCTAAACTCTGTCCTCACTAACCTTCTGAAAGCCTTCCTTACTTTGAATGCCTTGGGACCAGACCAATTCTAAATATATCTGTAGCTTGCCACATTTTTCTTATTTGGTTTGCATGCATATTTATCACCTCCATTGATAAGAAAGGTTCTCAAGAGAATAAATTATTATAATCTTAAAATTATTTTCACAGATTTTTTTCTCATTGTGCTGACATAATCTGGGCCCCTAGATACTTTGTAAAATCATGTTGAATAGAAAACTAAGGCCTTGCCTTGATTAATCTATTGGTTAGGGCTGGGGGGGAGACCAAACACACATAAAGGACATATCCTGTGCACTATTGCAAAGCAATGAATCAGTTGTGAAAAATGAAAAACTTCAGATAAAATGGATAAGTGGTTCTGAAGAGGTGTTCTGCTGTGTTGTAACAGTTAACTGTAGCTTATAGTTAATCCTGATCTTAAGACCCACTGTAGCCTCAGTAGCTCACACTTCAGCATCTAAAGTACTAGATAGTGGTTGGGCTGATTTGGGCTAGTGTTCTTCGGGGTGAGGACAAAGCACCACTTACTGGACTCTCCTCTAAGAAACTGTTAGTATTAGTTCATCACTAAAGCACATACTATCTCTGCAGGATGGTGAACCATCCCATACAGTATATTTTCATAAACTTTGTAGATAAAGGTGAAACAGTGAAAGCCTTAAAGTAAACTAAGTAAAATGAAGTAGCATTCTGTGTTATTAGAAGATACTATTTGTGATACAGTTCTCTTGTCACTCAAATATCTTGCACTATTGATTTTGTCAGTGTACCTGGATGTTCTATAGCTCAGTCAGATACTTGTCTTCTAGTGTTCATCTATTCATTTCAAAGACAGTCTTTCTATTTCATTCTTAAACAGTAATAATTAGAGTCAAAATAAAGAAAATGAAGCATACTTAATGCTTGTTATTATTGTTTTATAAGGCACAGTTGGTGGATCTGAAATCTGAACTGACAGAGACCCAAGCAGAGAAAGTCGTACTGGAGAAAGAAGTACATGATCAGCTTTTACAATTGCACTCTGTTCAGCTTCAGCTTCATGCTAAAACTGGTCAAAGTGTCGACTCTGGTACTATTAAAGCAAAACTGGTAAGTAGTTTATAAGGTACCCTATACTTACATGCATTTTAGAGGATGAAGGGAACAATTTTTAGTGAGGCCTTTTAATTATAAAAGGTGTGTGCATTATGGGGATTTTAGAAAATACGGGAAATGTAAAGATCAGTGCAATCATTCAAAAATCTCATCCCCAGAGAAGATCAGTGATAATATCAATAACCAATGAGTACTTAGAATAGGATTTTCCTATTTAAAAATATCTGTATCAATATATTTAAAAGATACTTGGGATTATAGCATATAAAATTTTTTTTGCCCTACTCTGTCAGCGTTAAGTTCAGAAATCCCAAGTAAAATTGGGATTATGCTTGAATAGTATAAATTATTTATTCTTGAATAGTACATATTATTTTCTCTCAATTAAAGAAGCTCTGAGACAGACAGTGTAGACCTGATATGGCAGCTCCACACATATCAGAGATCCGGCTTCCTTTTGTTACTATGCTCCGTCATTTTTGGCTCATGATTTTTATCCTCAGGATTTGTTTAGGTCTGCATTCCAGAGTTTAAGGGAAGGGCAAGAGGATGATTCCCAGCTGCATTAGCCTTCTTTCAAGAACTTTTCATGAACTCCTCCTCAACGGTTTTTGCCAGTCAGTTTGGCCATCTCATTGGCTATCCTCAGCTCCTTGTCAGACTCTTAGTGGGTCACATGGCCACCTCCATTTAAATCAGAGTTCTGATAATACGGACGAAGGGGAAAATGCATTGGGTGCCAACCAATGGCACATGTTTTGTTTTGCTCTAAATATATTATAGACATTTTCCCTGCCACTTGAAAACTTTATTTTGCATAATTCATTGTACAAATTTTCCATCATTAGCCATTGCCCTCTTAATTAGTATAGGGTGTTTAGGTAAATATTTTTTAAGTCTGATTTCAGCTTAATTCATGTCTTGAGTATGTATTATGTGCCAGACATTTTGTTAACTGTAGGGCACACAGTTAATGATGACAGTAAAATACATTTTTAAGTTTTACTTGTTTTTAGTTAATTCTATTTGGTTGGCTAATTAGTTTTTAATACTGCTACATTAGAATTTATTTAAATGAATATAATCTCCCAAAGTCATTTTAAATTCTGAAATTTTATGAATGTAAGTTAATAGTGTTTTATTTAACTGACACGAGTCAGATAACAGCTTCTTTGGAATATATAATATTAACATTGAGAAAACAATGTTAACAACATGCATTTTCACTAGAAAGGAATTTACATAAAGTTTTAACATTAGATTGAACTATAGGCTGCTGTAGTGGAACGACACTGAACCAGGTGTGGTGACTAATGTTGATAAAACAAAAAATTTTAATCTAATACTATACAGTTACTATTTTATTGCTTATGGATTTGCACATATATTTGTTCTAATGAATTTTACCCAAATGTTGTTCAACATATGGAAATTTTCCTTGTAGTGATTATACCACTAGATAAATTCATTTGTTTGATGTTTTTCTAATTATAAAACTTTTTTCTTATATCTTAAGTCTGTCCCCTCTGTGGAGGAGCTGGTAAGTATGTTTCTGTTTTGCTTTATAATGTCATGCTTAAGTGTTCTTAGTGTTTTCTTTGCACATTGTATTTGAAAATGATGTTGATGGCAATTTCTAAATGTGCTAGTACCTGAAAAGTTCAGTGGATGGCCCATTGCTCTTTTCTCACTAATGTTGTTAAAGATTTTTCTTGTGTGTTTGTAATTTGTAGCCATTATTTGCAGAGCTCATCAATTTTTAACAACTTCTGAGCCTGGTAACTTGCTCACACCTCTACTCCAAAAGAGCAATTGGTTTTCCCACTTGAGTGTTTTGAAAATATTAAACAGGCCCAGTTTCCCTCTTTGCTATTTGAATTTATTCCCAGAGAAAGAATGTGCATGTTGGTTTCTTATTCATTCACTGCATGTGTTGTAGCAGTCTTCAGAATAATTGTGTGGCTTTACTGAATTTTAAAACCCTTTACCAGAAATTATTTTAGAAGATATCACAAATTCTTAATATTTTTCCCACTACTCCAACCTAACCAGGTTCCAGTTTGTCATATGGCTTCCCTTTTTTTGAAAATATACTGTTTGGCTATCTAAATACAAAATGAACTTCTTGAGTATTACCTAACTAGAGGCCCAATGCACGAAATTTGTGCAAGGGGTTTGGGCCTCACAGCTGCAGTGGCTGCCCTCAGCCCTCGCAGTCCCGGCTTCATCCGGAAGGTTGTCCGGAAGGACATCTGGAAGGCCGTTCAGCTCTCCAGCATAATTAGCCTATTATGCTTTAATTATTATAGATAATAATAACAAATTGGTTAACTAAAAAAATTTGGGCTTTTTGTTTTGTTTTAAATCTAGAAGTGATCAAGTTCAGTTTTCTCAGTCCTTTTTTTACTTGTATCTTTTAATTTCAGGCCTGAGAGTTTGTCAGATTCATTAGGGGTTTGAATCATTAAAGCAAAGCAGTGGCTTATTATGTTTCTTAGATTCCATAAATTTTGTGTAAATAGCTCATTAAAGTAATTGTGAGTAGATAATTCTCAATGTAAAGTTTAATTAGCCAGTAAGCCAAAGAATTCTTGTTCTTTAGGAACTCTTTTTCTGAAACAATAGCATTAACCCTCAATAAATGTCATTAAAAAGTCTTGTTAATGTAATCTAAACTATGGTTTCTTTTAGAACTGATACCTTCTCTTTTAAGGAATAGGTTCTGAAATAAATAGACATATTAAAAATTTGAAAGTTGTTTAAAATGGAGGATTATCAGTTCTGCAAATTTTTTAAAACAATATCTAAAAATGATGTTCTACTCATAATTTTTTAAAACAGAAGTTGTAAAAGCCTGCAGATTAATTTCTTTCTGCTTATCACATACATAACAAATATTCTTAATCACAGAAGTTGTCATTTATTTTAGCTTTGTATAATTTTTTTAAAGATTGTGGTACTCACTTATATTTGAATATATTATCTATTGGTATTAAATATAGCAAATGCTGATGTACTGTAGTCAAAACAGTAGACCCAATTAGTACCATAATATAGTCCACGAATTGCTAAAAATTTGTTTAAATATCTCAGCTTCTTAATATCCAGAATAAAAAAGGAAATAATTATCGTAATCAGTACCCCAACAGTAGAAACTATCATTTGCCTATTGCTCAAGATAAACAAATTTTCCTGGTGCTATAGTAAATCTTTAAGTCTGTCTCATAAAGGAGACTTGACAGTATAGTGACGTGTCTTCCACATCTTATTAACAGATATAACCATATTTTCACAGGCTTTATAATTTCTATAAATTAGCGAGGCAGAAAAAGCAATTTTGTAAATCAGTAAAAGCAGTTCTACTCAGGATAGATGCAAGGTTGCAGTGTTCGGGGCTTTTTTGTTTGTTTGTTTGATCCAAAAATAACACTTTAATCTATCAGGGCCAGTATCAACTCTCAAGGGTTTTGTTTGTGTGTGTGTGAATTTGAATTTGACTGCCTTCAGGCAGGATTTTGTACCTTCAGTACCTTCAGTTTTCTACTCTCCTAAGTTATCTTGTACCTGCCTCTGCTCTGTGCTTGGACCTGAGGGTTATTTACATTTGTACATACTGTACTTCCTACTTTTAAGGTAAACTGAACATTATTTCTCACATGTAAGCTTATAATAAAAATTTGGTGGTGAAGATCTTGAGATTTTACCCTCTGGCTAACACCTATAAATTCACACATAATGGACTATCTACTTGGTGAGCATAGGATGACATCGTTTTATGAGAGCTAGAAATGGATATGCATCCTTCCATTAGGATATGGAAGTGAAGCCAGTATTTTCCTCAGAAAACAGTTCTTCATTCACTTTAACATATGGACAAATAAATGAGCTAGGGCCCCAAATTCAGTGATAATCTACACTGTAGATAAGCTTATTTTTGATGTGTAAATCTCTTCACGCAGCTGTTACCAACATTTCTCCATGACCATAAAATGTTTCCTCTTATTTAGAATATCTGTTTTAATTTTAGCATTGTAAGTTTTCCATAGTCTTCTTAGATGGATAACTATAGAGCATATCTCAATGTAGCTGAATGATTTTGACTAGCTTTATAGAATTATTGCATTAAAGTTAATTGAATATTTGGGCACAACCACCAGAATGACTATTTTATTTTAGTCTAGTTTCTTGAGTAGTTTTTCAAAAATAAAGAGCAGATTCAGTTATCCATTGAAGCCACTTCTATTACTATGTGATAACATGAGCATAAAGAATACTACTTCTCAGCCCTGGCTGGGTAGCTCAGTTGGTTAGAGTGTTGTCCCAATACTCCTGGTCATGGCACATACAAGAAGCAACCAGTGAATGCATACAGAAATGGAACATCAAATCAATCCCCCTCCCCCCTCTCTCTCCCTCTCCCTCTCCCCCCTCCCTCCCTCTCTCCCCCTTTTCCTCTCTATCTCTCTCTCTCTCTTCCCTCCTCCCCCTCTCTCTCCCTTCCTCCCTGCCTCTCCCTTCCTCTCTCTCTCTCTAAAAAAAAAAATTAATTAAAAAAGAAAAAAGAATACTATGTCTCTTAGTACTCTCCCTAGAAGTGATTCCAACACCTCTGGTACTAGCTAAAAAGAACTGGATCCAAATCTTTGTGTTCTTATTTTATAGAAATAAAGTGGTAATTTTTATCATATGCTTTCATTGTTGTCATTTAGACTGTGTGCTTTTGTGTATTTTAAGGAATATGCTCTACTGTAGAGTCTTCAAAGTATTTTCATTACATTATGTTTGGTTTTTAATTACAATAGGAGAGAGAGCTTGAAGCAAACAAAAAAGAAAAAATGAAAGAAGCTCAACTTGAAGCTGAAGTAAAGTTGCTGAGAAAAGAGAATGAAGCCCTTCGTAGACATATAGCTGTTCTCCAGGCTGAAGTTTATGGGGCAAGACTGGCTGCCAAGTACTTAGACAAGGAACTGGCAGGAAGGTGTGTAAAAAAATGGGTACCCTTGTATCCTTAGGTGACAAATGGATATGTAATGAGGTTGACTTTTTTTTTTTTAATATATTTTATTGATTTTTTACAGAGAGGAAGGGAGAGAGACAGAGAGTCAGAAACATCGATGAGAGAGAAACATCGATCAGCTGCCTCCTGCACATCCCCCACTGGGGAAGTGCCTGCAACCCAGGTACATGCCCTTGACCGGAATCGAACCTGGGACCCTTCAGTCCTCAGGCCGACGCTCTATCCACTGAGCCAAACCGGTTTCGGCATGAGGTTGACTTTTACCTCTATGGTAAATGAAACAGTCTTTACCCTAAGAGTTATTTAATAGAGTTATTTTACAGTTGGTTATAGCTTACTGTTGTTAACTTAATATTGATAGCCTTATATATTGCAGATTTATTCAGTCTTTTTGGTTTACACACATACACACACACACACACAGATAGTAATTTACTGTTAAATGTGAATAATTCTACAACTGCATTTTTCAGCCCTTATCTGCCTTGACACATGACAGATAATGTTCACATGTGTAGCACAACTTCCATAGGAATTATTTCTGTGATCACTGAAGCCTGATCTTTCTTACCCCTCAAAAATATCTATAATAAAAAAAGTATAGTATGCTAATTAGACCACACGTCCTTCTGGACGACCTTCTGAATGAAGCCGGGGCTTCAAGGGAAGCCCGGGTTCTGGGTGCCTGCCGGCAGCCAGAGGGAAGCTAGTGCCAGCCGCCAGGGAGGAGGGGGCGGGGAGGGGGGCGGGGGGAAGGCCTACTCTTGCATGAATTTCGTGCATCGGGCCTCTAGTATTGAAATAATAGTGATATTATCACAATGAATTATTCCAAAACTTTGGTGATTTATTATTAGTACTAAATAATTTTCCACTCATTGTCTTAATGTCACATTAGAACTGATGTGGAGCAAATAAAAATAACAATATTGAAGTGCACATTTTCTAATAACTTAGCACTTTTAAAAGAATCATTTTGTTTAAAAAGGAATTGTTAGAAATGTTTCAGTATAGTTAGCCTCATCTGAAGACTAGTATTCAGTAGTGTCTGAGTTCATGACCTATCTTGATTGTATGCAAGACATGAAATATATGTTAATTGACATTAGTCTCATAAATTGTTTCTTAGATGTATTTGAATTAAGCATATGACTAAAGAATGTCTCACTTATTTTTTTAACTTTTTTTCCCTTGAAGACACAGTTCTTTCCAGAGTTTTCATATCCTTGTAAATCTAAGAGACATTGGGAGGTTCCTGAGTATTATTTTTATTACTTAGATCTTTGCAAAAGCTACTTATGTTCAGTAATTATTCTGAATTCTCTCTGTAGCATGCACAATGAAAAACTAACTGAATTAACTCTTTTTGCAATATGAAGGGTCCAACAAATACAATTATTAGGGCGAGATATGAAGGGACCTGCTCATGATAAGCTTTGGAACCAACTGGAAGCTGAAATACATTTGCATCGTCACAAAACTGTCATCAGAGCCTGTAGAGGACGTAATGACCTAAAGCGACCGATGCAGGCACCGCCGGGCCATGTAGGTTTGCTTTGCTATTGTTTCCCCTCAGCCTCTTCCTTCTTTACGTAATCAGAAGCCCTTTTCATTTTTGTACTCTGTTCGTATTTAAAACTTTAATTTAAAAAGTGGAAGTGGGATTAACCTTATTTAAAAGAGATACATATTTAAAGTTTCAATAACCCATAGCTCTTTATAGACTTATTAGTGCCCTGAAAATGATATATCTGAAGATAGTGAACTATTGGTAGTACTTTGGCTCATATTTTACAATTTTCCTGTATGATGATTAGCATGAATTTTTTTTAAAATTTATTTTAAGCTTAGCAGAGAGTGTGTAGTCATATTGATAAATTGGTAAATATTTTTGGGTAGTTTTTTAAGAGAATTTTTGGTAACTTGATTTAAATGTAGATTCTGAACTACTGTTTATACCTGTTTATTCTTGAATTAAGATGGAATTTGACATCTGTGTCTGTGTCTAATTGTCTGCTTTCTTAACCATCACGTACGGGGAGTATTTCTTTTTATCTGGATAAATCTTTGTCAAATTTCATTACAATAGCTGTCTAATAGTACAAGCCTAATATAATAAGAGCATATCAAACTTCTACTCAGTGGCCCACATATCTTAGCGTCAGGTAAAGCATGGCTTTCATAATGCAAAGAGTATTGTAAGAAGAATTAATATGTACATGAAATTGGTGGAGAGGAGTGGAGATAGCAATAAACACTTATACCGTTGTCTTCTCGGGGACATAGTTGGTCCCCATTAACTTACAAGCAGCTGCCAGATGACAAGTTATTTTATTCTAAATAAAGGAGTTTGAACTTGAACCTGATAATCATGGGATTTTTAAATAAAATAGTGGGGTTAATAAGATTTAACATTTTTTTGACAGTTACTTTGGTATAGTGAAGAAGATGTATTGGAAGATATATTGGAAGAGGGGCTAATTGGAGGTGAGGAGATACATTAGAAAGATACTATGCTCATCTGAAGAGACAGTGATGAGAGCAGGGCAAGTGCATTTGAGAGGAAGGACAGGTTTGACAGAATCAAGGGGACTTGGTTTTGGTTAAGTAGGTGAGGGAGAAGGAAGACAGTACGTTTTTTATTTGGGCAACTGAGTGATTTGATGCCATAGATTTATAAACCAAATAGAGGAAAGGGAAGGTTTTGGGGAAACGAGATCAATTTTAGACATGTAGTGTATGAAGTGCCAGTGGACAGCCAAGCTATGTCCAATTGGATATATTACTGGAATTCAGGAGAGAGGTCTTGAGTTGAAAAATATTAGGCAAATCATCTATTTATAATTGAAACTATGAAATTGATGAAGTCACCCAGGGAAAGTATATTTAAGGTAAAAAGAACAGAAGGGCAAGAATGGAAAGAATCTTTTATGGAAGGAGGAAAGGAAGTTGATCACAAAAGGAAAGGGCCTGAGGTAGAGCTGGTCAGAGACAGGCCATCTAGGAAAGTAGTGTAATAGAAACCAAAGGAAAGAGAGGGTTTCAAGGAGGGGTTAGCGGACAGTATCAACTTTCTGAAGGTTCAAATTGAGTGGTGACTAAAAAGTGTTTTTTAGATGTAGCCATCTTGGTTACCAGGTACTATGGAGAAGACAATTTAGTGGAGCAGGTGGGGGCAAAACCCTAATTGCAGTGATTGGAGAATGAATATGGGAGGCAAGCAAGTAGATATGGTGAGAAAGTTAACTCTGTGTGAGAGTTAAGGAAAGATGGAGGAGGAGGAGGAGGATAGTAACTAAAGGTCATAGTAAGTGATTGAAGGGTTTTATTTTTGATGTTTGTACATGGTCAGTATTTTAAAGTTGGAAGAGGCTTGGAATTTTAGTTTATATGCCGAATAGGGAAGGAGCTTAGTAGAGAGGGAAAGAGAAAAGGTTATCAGAGAAGGAATTATTCATGGAGCAAGGTCCTTTATTTAAAAGGTAGACTCCAGAGCTCAAAGGAATGAGAAAGTAATGAATGATCCAGTTGGCAATTTGTTTTTCATTTCTACAATCAAATAAAATATAGATCTTTACCATATTTTCCAGTGAAGATAAACAATTACCCATTTTTATTTCTTGAAGATACTTGTTCTTCAATTAATTCCTGACAATTTTTTTATAATGACCTTCAGTTTAAAAAGAGATTTTATTAGTATTAAAGAATTTGACGAAAGGGTGAGAAAGTCATCTATACATTCTACTATATTAACAGAAAAACTATTTTCACTTTTCCATTTTATCTATAATTACTTTCTTAACACATACTATGTATCCATTGCAGAAAATTAATAAAGATTTATTTAGTAAAAGCAAGTTGTATGGCATGGGTTTACTCTATTTGGTATATTATTTACATGATACTAATTTTTCTTCTTTCCCCCCCAATAAGGATCAAGACTCTTTAAAGAAGAGCCAAGGTGTTGGTCCAATTAGAAAAGTTCTCCTCCTGAAGGAAGATTATGAAGGCCTGGGGATTTCAATTACAGTAAGAAGTAGTGCTTCCAGTCTCTTTTCTACATTTACCCAGTATCATCATACTCCTTAGGACATTGGAAATCATTGAAACAAAGTATTCTGGATATATTTTCTAAGTAACTGGATTTATCCCCATGGGCACTCTTTTTGTGTAAACTTTTTTTTGTAAATCTTGCTAATAACTTATGTATAACTTTATAATTAAACATTTTTATTATGACTCGTCATAGTTCTGTATCCTATTCTGTAGTGCCTTTAAGAGCCTTTGGGAATGGATATGACTATTCTGTGTTAAATGGCTCCAGATTGTATTATTTTTTTCTGTAGCATATGTGTTACCTTTCTCTTGTTTAATTTCTTTGTTGTTAGATTTGACTGGCTCTTGGGTCTAAATAGTCTTCCTTTTTAAATTTGATGCCTTTGTAAAGAGTTATCTTGGGCAACATTCCTGAGAGCAATCTATTATCAAATACATATATTTGGAGTCATTTTGCTATTGCTTAGTACTTTGTTCCAGGTGAATGAATAAGGTGGTTTTACTCTAATTTTCACTTGACAATACTTAGGTACTGCATGAATTCATTTTAGTTCTGGTATTGCTTAATGTAGGAATATTTCTCCTAATGAAAAGTTTATACAATGGAGAAATAAGATACACACACACACACAACTATGATACAAGCTGGAAAGTGATATGTACCAAATACTGCATTCCATTAATTCTGTGTTGCATATTTTTTCACATTTAACATCTCTGAAATTAAGATTCATCTTATGAGCTTACAATTGTTTTTATGGTTCATAAAAGAATGGTTTATGTTACCAGTTAGTGATTTAGAGCTGATAAAATTGAATAGTGCTGTATACTACTAATACATAAATATTCTTATTTGTGTTTGAAGTAGGTTAGCTGATTGTAGTTGTTGAGGGGGGCTGTAAGATGCTTTTTAGAAAAGCACGTGTGTTATTAATTGTTTTACTAAGAGGTAACCCTTTGAAACTCAATGATTTATTTATCATTAAGCAGCAAACAAGATTTTACTCGGCATTTATAGAGACAGTATAGGTGCTTCTGAAATATATTGCAAGAAAATATTTTATTTTTAGAATAGTCTGTGCTTATACAAAGAGTAAACTAATTGATTGCCTTTGTTTTGTTTTTTGTTAGGGTGGGAAAGAACATGGTGTTCCAATTCTCATTTCTGAGATCCAGCCAGGGCAGCCTGCTGATAGATGTGGAGGACTACACGTTGGAGATGCTATTTTGGCTGTTAATGGAGTTAACTTAAGGGATACAAAGCATAAAGAAGCTGTAACTATTCTTTCCCAGCAAGTAAGTTCCCTTTATGAAATTAAAATTGGATCTATCAATTGGTTCTTTTTTAATCTATTGAGTATTTTCTACTTCCCTATGAGGTTACTCAAGTAGTAAAGTGCTTCTGTATAGATAGCTAGCAGGTTTTTTTGGAGGGATAGGGCTTTTATAGAAGACATTCAGCCAGATTTACTGAAAAAGGACATTTTACTTGTTCTTTCCACAACTGTGTAAGTGTGAGCAAGTCAAATCTTCTATGCTGCAGTGCCTTCATCTGAGAGCTGTAAGGATTCAGTATATTAATACAGTATGAAATGTTAGGACAGGACCTGACATTAGAGAGCAAAACATCATTAATGACTAAAATACTATATAAATATAAGGTATTATAGGAATATATGATGTTAGAAATGGATTTATAGTCATAAATGTTAGAACTAAAAAGATCCTTAGAAGTCATTTAGCTCAACCTTCTTATTTAAAATGAATAAACTAAGGTTCTTTGAGAAATAATGATTTGCTCAAAGTTGCAGGCAAATAAATGACAGAGTTGGTATTCATATCCAGGTATGATATGTATATAAACTTAAGGTTTAGTTTATTTTGCTTTTCCTTTAGGGTTGAGGGAAATAGAGAGGCATTGGTAGGTAGTTCATTGAGTTTTTGTTGGATCATAAGTGTGGTATGCGAGTGTAGAATTGAATCTGAGTTGAAAGTGAATTTATAGCTCATTTGATTCAACTCCACAAGATGCGTAAATCTCTACAGTATTACTAATTAAATAATTGCATTGAAGGATTTGTTGATAAAGCAGTCAATTCTTTTGTGGTATGTTGATGATTTTTAGAAAGCTTTCTCATACTAAGCTTCAAATCTGTGTCTCTGTGACAGCTACCCACAGACCTAAATCTGTCAACTAGAACTTACTGAAGACCACTGTATTATCTGTCTGCCTCCCCAAAATATTTTTAAAGATGTTCCGATAAGGGAGAGCCAAGAATACAACCCTAGCCTCTTTAAGTTGGTGTTTTCCCAACCCAGCTTGGCTGTCATCCAGTAGCATGGGAGTGGTAAAGGAGATACAAATAGATAGTCATAAAGCTTGAAGGAAACACTAAGCACATATTAAAATTCTGAGGCATATCCTTAAACTGCTGGGAACAGGAGAACCAAAGAGACTAACTTAGCGAGTAGCAGTAAAAAACGGCATGTTTTCTTTTGAGCAAAGGCAGGCCATATTTTTCAGAGAGTTGCAAATACCAGACTTGTGTGTAATGATTCTAGTCTCTTATTAAATGACTAGGGGCCCGGTGCACAAAGATTCGTGCACTGGGGGTGAGGGGGTCCCTCAGCCTGACCTGCACCCTCTCCAATCTGGGAGCCCTCAGGGGAGCCCTCTCCAATCCGGAAGTTTCTGTCTGTCTTTGCAATCATATGAGCAAATTGTCTGAGACCCCAACCCAGTTTGGTTTGTTGCTCACAGAATAATAGAGGCTTTTTTTTTCCTTTGCTTCATTGGTGGAGATTTCCTGGATATCTTCCCTTTAATTTTTCCTAGACACTCTGATTGTACTTATGTCTCTCATCTTTGCTTTCCCTCCATCCCCCACTGCAACCGTAACTTGCTCCAGGCTCACTTTGCTCTAGTGCAGCGGTTCTCAACCTGTGGGTCGCGACCCCTTTGGGGGTCGAACAACCCTTTCACAGGGGTCGCCTAAGACCATCAGAAAACACATATTGAATATATAATTACATATTGTTTTTGTGATTAATCACTGTGCTTTAATTATGTTCAATTTGTAACAATGAAAATACATCCTGCATATCAGATATTTACATTACGATTCATAACAGTAGCAAAATTACAGTTATGAAGTAGCAATGAAAATAATTTTATGGTTGGGGGTCACTACAACATAAGGAACTGTATTAAAGGGTCGCGGCATTAGGAAGGTTGAGAACCACTGCTCTAGTGTCTAGGAGATCCGTCTACCACCAGAACTACAATTCCCAGCATTCCTGGTGCTCTCCACATTCTGGGCTTCTGCTTCCGTCCTGTGGCTGCTATCAGAACTACTATTCCCAGAATTCCTGGTGCTCCCCATGTTGGGAGCGACCGAGGGAGCCACCGCCCCCCCAAGCCTCCAGCTCTCCTGCTCTGCTTTCCCCCTGGGCATCTGTGTATGCCGATTAACCCACCATCTTTGTTGGGTTAATTTGCATATTTACCCTGATTGGCTGGTGAGTGTAGTGAAGGGACGGTCAATTTACATGTTTCTCTTTTATTATATAGGATTAGAGACCTGGTGCACGAGATTCGTGCATGGAGGGGAGGAAGGGTCCCTCAGCCCAGCCTGTGCCTTCTTGCAGTCCGGGAGCCCTCAGGGGATGTCCAGCTGACGGCTTAGTGGGCCTAAGCAGGCAGTCTGATATCCTTAGGCTGCCATGGAGGCGGGAGAGGCTCCTGCCGCCACCACCGCTGTGCTCGCCAGCCGTGAGCTCGGCTTCTGGGCTTCTGGGCTTCTGGCTGAGCAGTGCTCACCCTGTGGGAGTGTACTGATCACCAGGTGGCAGCTCCTGCATTGAGCATCTGCCCCCTGTTGGTCAGTGCATGTCATAGTGACCAGTCATTCCACCGTTTGGTCGATTTGCATATTACCCTTTTATTATATCAGACTATTATATAGGATGACTCTAACTTGGAATATTTTAACATAATATATAATCTGTAATTTTTTACTTGCATCTAAAGTTGTTACTAAAGAATAATTGTATAAATATTACACATTTAGTGGAGTATGGTAGAAAGAGCAGGAATTTGGAGTCAAATTTCTACTTTTTTATTTTACTTGTTTATCATATTGAAAGTTATCTGCTTTCTCCAGGACTCTCGGGTTTTTCATTCATGTCAAAGAGACTACAGTAGTGATATTCTGAGACTAAAGGATGTGATTTTGCACAATAAATATGGTGATTACTGTTACTACTGACAGAATACCTTGTTAACACTGTGTCTGGTACTCAGTGAAAGTTAAGGTTCAAAACCTAGTCAGTAAGAAACAAAATCATTATGTAGAGGTTTGCTGAATTAGACAAGGAAAAGTTTGTGTGATGCCTTCAGGTATACCTTTAATATCTATTTAGATGGATTTGCTGAATTGGTATGTAAAGTACAAAATGGCAAAATAACTTAAACTGAATATTTGTTCCAGAATTCTATAAGTTGAGTAGTTAAGCATCCTTTTTTTTTAGATCTATAAGCAAAAATATTGTGATCAGTAGAAAGAACTATAATATTCAAAAGAATATAGAGAGGATTCCTGGAGTTGGTCTGGACATGATGGCCTCAAAGCTCTCTTTTACCTCTTGAGATTCTAGACCAGCCGTGGGCAAACTACGACCCGCGGGCCGGATCCCGCCCGCTTGAAATGAATAAAACTAAAAAAAAAAAAGACCGTATCCTTTCATGTAATGATGTTTACTTTGAATTTATATTAGTTCACACAAACACCCCCTCCATGCTTTTGTTCCGGCCCTCCGGTCCAGTTTAAGAACCCATTGTGGCCCTCGAGTCAAAAAGTTTGCCCACCCCTGTTCTAGACTGTCATTTGTTGCCTTGATAGGAAGCTACATCTGAGGTCTGACTACTGTTCCTCATCTCTCTCTACTACCCCAAAGAATTTAGAAATCCTTTTTTAATTACATAAGTTGACTTCCTTATTTTTTTTCTCCATTTTAGAGAGGAGAGATTGAATTTGAAGTAGTTTATGTGGCTCCTGAAGTGGATTCTGATGATGAAAATGTAGAGTATGAAGATGAGAGTGGACATCGTTACCGTTTATACCTAGATGAATTAGAAGGAGGTAGTAATCCTGGTGCCACTTGCAAAGACACAAGCGGGGAAGTCAAAGTGTTACAAGGTAAAAATCTCTAAATAATCTAAAAGTTATTATTAATAAAAATTAAAAATATAAAAGCCTCAGATGTTCTTCAGTAATTTATTTTTAAAATGTTTTTATTGATTTTAGAGAAAGAGGAAAAGAGAGAAAGAGAGAGAGAGAGAGAGAGAGAGATATCCATCGGCTGCCTCCTGCATGACCCCTACTAGGGATCGAGCCCACAGCCCAGGCATGTGCCCGGGAATCGAACCAGCAACCTTTTGGTGCGTGGGACGACACTCAATCCACTGAGCCACACCAGCCGGGCCAGTAATACTTTTAATTACAGTGGGCATTCATTCCTTTGTTTTGGCTCAGTAGAATCACAAGACCTTTTTTTTTAAGACTAGAAAGTAACAGCATTTTTTCCTCTTTCTTTTAGGATTTAATAAGAAGTCAGTAACTGATGGACATGAAAATGGAGACCTGGGAACTTCGAGAGAAACTCCGTTAGAAGACAGTGCTTCTAAATTAGATGATCTACACAGTCTGTATCAGAGAAAGTCTTGTTAAACTGACTATCCCCAGACAAGATTGTAAAATCAGACTATTCTGAACTTGGGGCACTAGGGAAGATGGCGACAAAGACTATACAAGCTCAAGGGAGGCTGTTTGTTGCCCAAATGAAAGGCGGGTACCTCAGGGCTTCGTGTGAACAATTCTAAATGCCTGAATCCCTGATTCTGTGGTATATCATAATTGGCTATTGCATGTAAAGCAATTTTGATTTTCTTAAAAAATTGTAAAGCACCAAAGCATGTATTTCCCAAAGGGATATTACTAGGCTCTTAAGTACCAAATGAAGCACTACTGTTTTATTTGGTTCCTCTCCCACCTAGTAGAAGGGATAGTGCTAACCAGTATTTTATAAGAAATAGCCTTTAAATTCAAGAGAATAAATGAATTCATGTTATATATTCCAGAATGTCAAGTGTGGTGTTTCAAAAGACAGAACTTGACTCAATGAGTTGCAGAAATGTAGGCTGGACTTAATTGTTTTTTTTAACTGAAAGAATGGCTTTGGGTTTTTTAAAATTTTATTTTGCATCCTGATATGTAAATCAGTTCTTGATGATCATTTATTGTGATGAGTTTGCCGTTCAGCTCTATGCAATGCAGTACAAAATAGGTTTCTTTAAGCAATCCTTATCAATCAGTGCTGCACCAAAATTGTTTCTGTAGTTACTGTACATTGTACTTTTCTGATTTTTCAAAAGAGACGCAGATAAGTGTAAATTCTTTGTTCCCAATTATGTTGATCTCTGTGCATGGTATTGAGCATTACGTTATTACTGTGTAGTCTAAAATGCTTTTTTTTTTTTCTGGGATCTACAAAAGACAGTTTTATACATTTTGAGTTGTTTATAAAGTGTGTCTTGCTGTGATAGTCCTGGCACTTACAAATACATTTTTCTGACAGTAAAAGCTCAAATTTATTACTATATCAACAAAATATATTGCATTCTAATAGCAGTTTTTCCTCAGAGTAACATTTCCTAGTCACCTGAAAAGCTGAGGTACTGGTAGGAAAGATAAGGTAAAGATATTTTCATACAGTAATTGTTCTGGTTGGCTTTTCACATCAGTGTCTGTTTGACTAAAGAGCGTTTCATATGCAAACTTCTGATGTGCTAGTTTTCTTATCCCAGGATTAAGCATGGAGTAGTGCTCTTTCCTTTACTGTTCTTGCAGCCACTGTACCTTGTTGGGGAAAGTGAAAATATTACTTTTAAAGAGGTGATAGTTTTGCCAGTATCACTGTTTTAAATGATATACATTTAAGGGACTATTAAGTGTGGGGAAAAGCCTGCCAGTACCTTAGAGTATTATCAGTTCTTCATTTCTAATGTTCAGATGTTATGTGATACAACACATTTTCTTGTCTTTCTTAGATGCACTATATATATTTGTTCATAAGTAAATCTGTAAAATGTATATACTTTATTTGGTGGTTTTGCTATTTATAAATTTTATGTTTTAACTATTGTTCATTTATGGTTTGTTTTGGTGGTTTTATTCATCTGAATATCTCCATGTTAATTTGTAATAGAAATGCACTTCATAGTATATATTGTTACTGATATTAAAATACTTTGTAGGATAAAGATGCCTCTAAGCAAAAGCTAGTATTTAATTGTACAACTGCATAAGCAAGCTACATGTTACTGTTTGCTCCTGACATGCTAGGCTAGGCCTCTTAAAAGAAAACAAATGCTTTCTCCTTATGCATTCCCCCAGCTGCAAACACGTACCCCCATGCATGACTTGAGCTCTGCACGCTGGAATTTAGCCAGTGTTCTCATGTAGAAAATTTGCATTGTAGCAAGTCTGAAAATGTTTTTTTGTGTGTGACTCAAAACCATGTTGTTTTTATTTTTTTAAAACAGAATGGGATGACTGGCATTTTTTCAGAGAATATCTATGACTGAATTCTTAGGAAATATTAGCTAAAACTTTTTGACTTTCAAGCACTGTCTACTGAGTCTATGAAGAATTTTTTTAGGGCCTTCAGTTGGCATATCTATAAAGGTGCTGTGTAATAAGATTGTGAGAGATGGTTATGATATAACTCCTTTCAAGGGCTGATGAACAGAATAAGAAAATTTCCAGGTAGTTAAAAATTAAACTTGCATGGGTCAGTTCCCTTTTCGTTCTGCTGCACCTTGGTTTGCACGGCTACTTGAGAGCACTGTCGCTC
Organism: Myotis daubentonii; assembly: GCF_963259705.1. Lineage (NCBI taxonomy): Eukaryota > Metazoa > Chordata > Mammalia > Chiroptera > Vespertilionidae > Myotis > Myotis daubentonii. Next base: position 12,089,961 of record NC_081845.1, on the reverse strand, counting down.
AGATGCTACTGTGAGCTTCCTGACATGTTAGAAACTACCCAGTTAAAAGTTCATTTTGGATATAAGGTCTTTAAGAATTAGACTTTTTCCAAAGGACTGAATGAGAAGCAGTTTTTTATTTTCACATGTATAGGAAAGAAACGCATAATACTGAAGTTTCTGGGGCAAAACCAAACACAAGGAGAGAACTGGCATAATCAGTTGAAAGGAAAGGAAACACTGCACACTCAGAGTAGCTGAGAAAAACTTTTCAATACAGTGTGACGGTTGTGTGTGTACAGCTACATGTTAACCTCTAAATGCTCTTCTAAGTATCTGTTCTGAATATGTTGGAAAAACAGGTCATTAGACTTACTAAAATAGATTTAAAAGAGATGAAAATTTGTAAGTCTTGGTGATTATACTGAACAGTTGTCAAAAGTTAGCACGGTTTGTCTTGGTGCTGGGTTTTTTTCCCCCCACAGTGAACTTATTTTGTTTTTCTGTTTAGAAACAAAATCTATTTAATTCATGCCTAAGTTGCACATAATTATAATTATAATTATAATTGATATCCTATTACACGTATCTGGTCTTCCACTTAGGCTCAGCCTCAGATAAATGTATTATATCTCGTTAAGTTGAGTTTATTATTTTTTTAATAAGCCTGTAAATAAAGATGGCATCTTCTACATTAAAAATGGTATCAATCTCAATTTTTTAATGAATTTTGTTTCACATTAAATACTTTGGTTTGTTAATTATTTCTAGTAGCTTCTATTATTTGTACCAACAAGTCATAAAGTTCATGCAAGGCCTGAACCTAGTTACTGTGGTAGAACAATTTTTTGGGGTAGGAATTAACTCATCTGAGGAACTGTTTAATCCAGTGGTTCTCAACCTTGGCTGCATGAGGCCCAGAAATCAGGATTTTAAAAAGATTCCCAGATGATTCTAATGTACAGCCAAGGTTGAGAACCACTGGTTTAACCTGAGCTAGTTAAAAGCACATTGGTTGGCCTGGCTGGTGTGGCTCACAGGTTGAGATTGACCTATGAACCAGGAGTGCACGGTTCAATTCCTGGTCAAGGCACATGTTTGGCTTGCAGGTTTGATCCCCTCTGGGGGCGTGCAGGAGGCAGCCAGTCAATGATTCTCATCATTGATGTTTCTATCCTCTCCCTCTCTCTTCCTCCCTGAAATTAATAAAAATATATTTAAAAACAAAACAAAAAACAAGTTTGGTTGGAAGACACTACTGGAGCAACTGTAGGACCGGCTTCTGTTGGAACTTAGCAGATGGCAAAAACTAGTCTCCTTGGGTTGGTTTTGTATTACAAAAATTAATAGCTATTGTTATCTGTGAGGATAACACTGATAATAATTAGAAAATCAATCCTACTAGATAGTGTGTAAGAGGATATTCTTCCATTTTATCATCTAAGCAGATATAATTTGGAAGTTCCCAAATTATTTGTAAAATAATTTTTAGAAACATCTGTAAACATTGATCAGGTGTTTTGTTTGTTTTTCAGGAGTATTACTTGTTATGAACATTTAAAAATAATTATTTTTGTCATGGACTAACCTTGATTTAGTCCTAATGTAATAATGCTGACTATGTATCAGTTTAAGCTCCTAATTAAACAAGTAATTTGGAAAAGTCTTTTCCAGAACAGTATCACATTAGATTGTTCAGTTTATGAAATGTAAAAGATTATTTGTATTCTCATTGTTAATCAACATTCTATTTTATGTGGGATTACAATTTTTTTTTAACTAAAAGGTATTACAAATGACTGTGTGGATGCTAAGTGTTTGTTTGATAATAAATCTTTTCCAGGTGTATTGTGAAAGCTGTGATCACTGCTGTGGCAGCCTGAGAAAGCATCTGTCATCCCCAGGAGGGCGCATGCGGACAAGGCCCGCCCAGCTGCTGCGCTCTGAAACCTATTGCTGCATCTCAACCACTGATCTTGAGAGGGAGTTTATGGCTTCGTGACTTTGGCTTGACTCCCTGACAGCCTTGCCAGACTCCCTTAGCATTACAATAAAGTTTAAGTTGCTTTCACCCAGGCTTCCTGCCTCCTTTCATTCACCTGGGGTCAGGCCTGCCTGAGATCTGGTTGCCTCCCAGCCTCCGACCAACCCCAGCTCCCTCCTGACTTTTCCTCACCCGCATTGCCCCTATTTAATCCTTGACATGGCTGAGCCCTTCTTGGTCGTGGTGTCTGCTTTTTGAAGGACTCGGACTAACAGTGGACCAGGGTGAGAGCTGAGGAAACAGTTTAATAGGAGATTAGGAAGTGGCTCATCTCCCACCTGGAGGGGAAAGAGGATGACCTTCTGGTCTGTATCTAGGATACATGCATTGCTTGGGACAGGTCATGGCCCAGTTACCGAATATTTCACAGAGGGTGTGCAGAGAAGAGTTAACATAACAGGCCTGAACCTGTTATCCTTACAAAGACCTGTTTGCAAGGTCGCCTTCGGCTAATGTCCAGCAATGAGGATTTTAGGAGTGTTTCCCGCATTTCTTAGCTGATAAGAGTTATTTACTGTGTCTGAGATGTATGTACAAACAACAGGGTTTATGTTGAACACTTGTTTTCCTTCTGGGAATCTGAGATTTTGGTGATGTGCCAGCAGAGTGCACCTATGTGATTGAGCCCCATAAGAACCCTGCCTCCCACGCCCAGGCTCAGGCCAGCTTCCCTGACGGCCGTCCTTTGTACATGTCACAGGTCATTGTGGGAGGAGTTAAGCTCATCCTGTGCGACTACGGAGACAGGACTCGGTGCTTGGGCCTGGCTTCCTCTGGTTTGTTCATGTACCTTTTCCCTAGGCTGATTCTGGTTGATGTTCTCTAATAAGCCATACTTGTGAGGACACGTCTATGCTTAGTCCTATGGTTTTTTTCTAGCAAATGACTCAATCTGAGGATGGTCTTGGACACTCCAGACACAAGTGGTAACTTGGACAAATGTCCTCATGGAGAGGAATTCTCTAGAAGTTCAGTGACACATGCATTTGCTAACATGGGGAGAACAATGCCTACAAGAATAGCAACGTTGGTTGGTTACTGCTGGGTTGTGTTGATGACCTGAAGAAGGATAATGAGACTAAGGGTTGTTAACAAGCTGTTAGTGCTGAAATAGGGGAGCCAGCGGACCTCTGGGAAGCTTACAAGGAGGCCCGGGTTGAAACAGCTGAGCTTCAGGCTGGCCATCTCATCGTTATGGCCCTGGTAGAGAAAACCTTGGGGACATGGTGCCATGGGGACATCTGGATGGATACCCCTGAGGACGTTGACTCTGCAGTGCCTACACCCTTGGTCTTACAGAAGTACCCCACCTCTTCCCTAATGAGTCACCTCTGTTAGGCTAGAAGGTGCTAGAGATGCTGCTACCCAACCCCCACCACCTCGCAGACAACTGTCCCCACTACTATTGGCTGCAAGGTTTATAGCCAGGATTAAATTCTAGCAAAACCTGGCTGTGGATGTGCAAGGGAGAAGACTGGACACCCAAAATGTAAGCGTTAGTACATTCTGGCAAGGGTTGAGCAAGCGTTACTGGGATTGGATTTTGAGAGAGCTTGATCAAGGACTAAATTCTCCAATTAAAAGAAAAAATTCAAGTTGATAAAAATAATCCAGCAACAAGTTGTTTATAAGGAACACACCTAAAACAAAGACACAGTTTGAAAGTAAAGAACCAAGATGGCAGCGTAGGTAAACACCTGTACTCACCGCTTCCCATAACCACATCAAAATTACAACTAAAATACAGAACAACCATCATTCAGAACCACCTGAAAGCTGGCTGAATGAAAGTCCTACAACTAGAGAAGTAAAGAAGAAAGCACACTGAGACTGGTAGGACGTGCAAAGGTGCAGAACGGGCTGGTCAGGCATCCCTGTGGGCTGTTTTGCAAATCAGGAGGGAGAGCACCTCTGTGGAGGCCGCCAGAGAGGAGCAAAGGGTCCCAGTCCCATACCAGACCCATAGCCCAGGGTCTCAGAGCTGGGAAGAGAAGTCCCCACAACCACAGGCTGTAAAAGCCAGCAAGGATTGTGGCTGAGAGACTAGGAGGTGGCTGGAATCCCAGGTATTCCTCTTCAAGGGCCCACATACAAACTTACATGGTCTGGCTTCCTCTGAGCTCCAGGACTGGGGGACTCAGACACATACAGCATTGGGGCAGGAACTTGGGGCAGCTTTCTCCAAGACAGGGGCGTGTGTAGGGGTCATTGTTTCTGTGCTGGGACCTTCCATTTCTCGGGGCTGACTGGCAGCCATATCAGCATGGCCCACACTGTTTGCTCTGCCCTGGAGATTCCTCGAGACTCTGCCTCATCCAATTTGCAGCCCCATCCAAGCTGTTTGCAGCAGCTTTTCCATATGAATGGCCTGTTCTGGCTCGGGCTTCAGAGCTAAAATTTCTCAAACAAGCTGCAGCTGGTGACAGCATGCCCCAAACCTATCAATAAAAGCCCCAAGACCCGGCACTAGCACCAGCCTGCCTTGCTTCACAGCTGGGCCTCGTCTGGGCACTTCCAAGCCCAATACAAATAGCAAATAGCAACCCTCTGCAGATCCCTCTGTAGCACCTGTGAGGTGGCCCCAGCCAGTGGCTAACTTTGTACCATCCTGGAGGCCCTAGAGCCAGTGTACCTGGTGAACAGCCTCAGACCATGCCAGATTACAACTCTGCACATCCATAAGTGGAAAACTCAAGAGGCAGACTCAGTGAGCACCAAAGCTCCACCGAAACAAGTCCTGCTCCATAGGGGTGTCTCCTGCACAGCAGTTCTCCCACTGTAGTCACAGCTGGTCCTCACAGCCAATTGGCCTGGAGGTCAACTCCTCCCAGTGATGCCAACAGCAATTAAGGTTCAACTACAAGACTGTGCACACAGGGGTGCACCTAGAGTGCCCAGCTCTGGGTTCAATTCCCAGTCAGGGCACATACCTAGATTGAGGATTTGGTCTAGGAGCATACAGGGGGCAACAGATGAATGTTTCTTTCACATCAATGTTTCTCTCTCTCTCCCTTCACCTCTCTTTAAAATCAATAAAACATACCCTCAGGTGAGGATAAAATAAAATCTGGCCTGTAAATAGGAAGGTAGATTAATGAACTATAAGAAGGAAAATTAGATATACAAAATGTAAAACAGACAAAAACTTGGATTCTATGGCTTTGGAAAGGTAAAATTTGCAATTTGGTAAAGTGACAGTAGGGGGCAGCAGATTCCAAATGTGATATTTCTGTCTATTAGAGCTGAAAGGCTTTATGAAGATTAAAATATAATACTCTGTCCTCGTATGCAATACATGTGTTCAAATGTTTACTTGTGGCCTCATGTGTAACACACATGTTCAGTAGAAAAAGTACTCCATTATGAGGATGAATAGGCTGAGGGCTAGAAAATTTATGTTATTTGTGGAGGGTCACAGGTAGTGTCAGAGCCGGGACTCAAATCCCACTCTTGATTCTACTTTTTAAAAAAATGTATTTTTATTGATTTCAGAGAGGAAGGGAGAGGGAGCGAGAGATAGAAACACCAATGATGAAAGAGAATCATTGATTGGCTGCCTCTTGCACATACCACACTGGGGATCAAGCCCACAACCCGGGCATGTGCTCTGACCAGGAATCAAACCATGACCTACTGATTCATAGGTAGACACTCAACCACTGAGCCATGCCAGCTGGGCTTAATTCTACTTTAATTGGCCACTTTCCAAGAGGAAAAGAGGAAATATAGATGAAATTGTCAGCTTTTCAATCTTTTTCCTCAATAATTATATTTCTTTTTTCTAAAACGACACAAGATTTGATGAAACCTAGGATTGATTCAGTTTTGATTTTCAGAAATGAAGGTTATGGTTGAGCTGGGTTTAAACTGCACTAGAAATAGTTTTTCTGTAGTTGAGTGTTAGAATGCCAGAACTGAAGTTCCATTGTAGGTTCTTAGGTCCTGGAGACTATAGCATTCCAATCCCTCCAACCCTACACACACACACACACACACACACACACACACACACACACACACACGACCTCTTCCTGTGTGCACACAGCCCCCATATTCTTTAGGAAGCAAAGCTGCAACAAGGATATTGGTGACGTCAGAGGAAGGTATAAATCTCACTAGGGGCCTCCCTAGGGTTACCCTTGCCATTGTTTAAGGCCGTTTTACTTCCACCTGGGGCTGTAACAAATGGGTTGCGAGCTTCTGAGGCAGAAAAATAGGAGAACTAAAGAAAAATTAAAAATGGATTTTTTTTTCAGGGGGAAAAGACAAAATAAACTGCCAGCTACTGGTAAACTAATCATGAACCAATAGAGTAAAAGCATGTTCAGAATGAAAAATACGGGAGAAAAGCCTCCCTCCTTTCCCACCCCTTGTAAACCTTACCCACTCCTTGCTGCCTTGGAGCCTCTCTCTGCCAAAATGCAAGTGAAGTGGCTGGTTCCACTGCGGTAGCAGGCAAGCTCTTGCCTGGCCTCTGCTTGTGCTAATCTGGTCATCTTCACTGATTCCCACAACTTGCCCCGCCTTCAGCTATTGTGTGGCCGATCAGAGTTTGGAACCAAGACCCATCTGACCCCAAGCCCATGCTTCTTGCACTGTCCCACTTGTCTGTTTTGGGAGCCTGAGCCACAAGTAGACACCAATGAGAGGCATAGGCCTTTGATTTGGCGTAGTTTATTATATTAGTATGCATATAAAACCATGTAAATGCCACAAAGTATCCCATTTATGCTCCAAAATAACCAACAGATAGTCTGTGACATTCCAGCACCCTCGCTATTATAATATTTACATTTTTCACAGAAAGTTATAATCATACAAGTAAGATTAAAATACATTATTTAGAGAAAGGATTTTTTGGGGTCCACATGTTCTATAAAAACAAACGAACATATTTTCCTCTTTGGCAAAAGAGGTGAAATCCCCCACAGTGATCTCACGAAGCAAACGCAAATAAAAGCCACTGGAGATGAGGTACAGCCGAGGTCTGGGCTCATGGGGAATTAGACACATACTCCGGAAAAGTGTTCCTTACAAAATCAGTTCGGTTCCCAACCACCTCAGCATAAAGAGGTCCACTTAGATTCGGCCTCGGCCACTTCTGTAAGAACACACAGAGTACAACGTGCTCTTTCTGGAAAAGAGAAAAAAGGCACGAAGAGTGTGGGCGTCTGACCTCAGCCATATTTTTACTCTGAGGTACAACAGCACCCGACACAGGGATTCAGACTGGAATTGCTGTGCCACCTTCATTTCGTTGGGAGAGCCCGCCCTCTGGGTTGCTGCTAGTCTCAGCATTTGGCTTTGCAGGTAGTTTGTAAAGGCGGATGTGCATGTGAAAGCCAGCCGCTGCCAGGTCTGACCTGAGGAAGAAGCGAAGTGTGATGTAGGCCAGTTCCTCTGGGATGCAGGTCTCCGGGGCAGGGCAGGGAGGTCCCCTGCAGGCAGAGGCCTGCCCAGTGCAGGCCCAGACCGGCCACTGCACATCCCCACCTGCACCGGAATCTAAAGGACCAGCAGTTGCTGAGGTGGTTGTGTGTGTGTGTGTGTGTGTGTGTGTGTGTGTGTGTGTGTGTTTAATCTACAATCATAATTGTTAACAACCACCCTGGTGTGCTTTTCATGCTTCAAGTAATTTAATTCCTTCCAGGAGAAGAATGCTAACAATGCTTTTAGTTCTAGTTATCAAAGGAAAGGAAATGAGACACAATAACAAGATTAAGTTTAAACAGACCCGCTGCTAACACAGTATCAGAGGAAATATCTTTAAAAAGTGAACACAGTATTATATACGTTTTTGCAACAGCTGCATTCCCCCCCCGCTTAACCTCCGTGCAGAACTCAAATCCGATAAAGCGAACTTAAGTTACTTTCACTCTTGTTAAATACAACTCTGTACAGACTGCACATTGCACACCAGAGCAGCTCAATATCACAGTTAGAGACATGAAAATGCCGTCTAAACATTTCCATGTCTAACAAAAATGTTTCTAGCCTAACCAAACCCAACAGACTCGCGCCCAAAGGGTCAGAACAAAACCAACTGCACAACTTTGTAAACAGTATGAGAGGTGGTCGCTGGGACTCCACCGCAGGATCCTATTAAATCACACACACACAATCACACCTACCCTCACACTCACACCTACCCTCACACACACACTCACATACACTCACAATCACATACACTCACACACACAGCTCCCTTCCTCCAGCGCCGCGCACAGCCCAGTGCTCAGTACCACAGCAGGCTTTTCACATTGTGTTCACTTGTGTTCACAGCAGAGCGGTCACGGCCGTCTGGTTGAGGGGTTTGAGGCAGTCTCGGGGGGCTGAGTAAGCATCATGCGTGGGAGGCTGGCAGTCGGGCTGTGCACACTCCGCCGAAAAGCAGCCCCCGGCTTTGGGCTGATCGTAGCCGGGGCCGGGGCCGGGGCCGGTGAGCACCGGGCTCTGTGGACTTTGATAGCCCGGGTTCGTGGCGCCCTCTCCGGCGGGGGCTGCAGAGAAGTTGCCAGAAGACAGGGAGTGCTTGTGCGTGGGCACGCGGTAGCCGCCCTGCGCCGAGAAGGTGTGCGCGCGGGCCAGGTGCCGCTCCACGATGGGCGTGGCGTACTCCGGCTCCGGGTTGGTCAAGGGCAGCGCGTACTCGTGGCTGCCGGGGAGAGGGCAGCGGTAGTGGCTGCCGGCCTCGCCGCTGGCCCCGGCCTCCCGGGCCTCGGTGTCCATGGGCCGGAAGGTGGAGCCCTTCCTCGTGACCGTCCCAGTGCCGATCATGACAGGCAGCTGGTAATCTGAAAGCAGAAGAGAAGACACGTCACGGGTGCGCCGCACGGGCGCACACACTGGCACACACTGGCGCACGCACGGGCTAGGCAGCTGTTCGCAGGGGAGGGTGCTCTGCTCAACCTACCCTCTACTGAGAGCCTGTGGGCCAGGCAGGATGAGGGAGGCCAAGAGGTACAAGGCACAGGTGGAGTTTGGTTGGGGAGATGCTCATCTCTGCCCCTGAGGCATCTCAGACAACCTTTCCACTGGCACCTCGCAGACTTTGATATACACTGAGTGGCCAGATTATTATGACCACCCCATCAGTAGAATGGAGTTAGTTATGCAAATAATAATAATAAAACCTTGAGAGTATTTGCTTAGGAAGTTTTCAATATTCAGTATTTTTGGAAGTGTCAATGAAGTACTGATGGGGTGGTCATAATAATCTGGCCACTCGGTGTATACATGCACCACCTGGGAACTTCCGGTTTAGTAGGCCTGGGGCGCGGCCTGAAAAGCTGCATTTCTAGGGAGCGCCTGGTGCTGCTGATCCTCAGCACACACCCTGAGAAGTCAGAAGCTAGAGCAGTGCTGCTACTCAGGGTGTGGTCTGGAGACGCCTGCATTATCTGAGCGCTGCCTGTGACAAATCTGCAGAGAAAGGGTCACACAAATTGAGAGCAAGTGTTTAGAAACCTACAGCAATTGGAGAGAGTAATTTTATGTCCCTTGAGTCTTATAAAAAAAGTAGAGCTTTGTAAACTGTATGTCTTTTTGAAAACTTCATTACAACTAACTCATATTGTATTTTACAAAAGTATTAGTCTTGGTGGATGAGAAATTTAAAAAACAAAAAAACAAAAGCAAAAATTGGATCTTTCCCCACAGACAGTTTGAAAAGTTTAACTCCCAATGCTCGTTGATCAGGGACGCCCAGGCCATTCTAACGCCGGAGGGGTTTTCATCTCTTCCCCCTCTCCTCAAGGGCAGGAGCCGTACTTCACTCATCGTTAGTCCCTCTTTCCTAGTGCCTTAATCAAAACCTATAACAAAACAGATCAATTAAGTTTCCAGATTTCAGTGGTACTTCAGGGCCTTTGCTTTGGGTGTCAGTACAGCCCCTGCAGGTGTAAGAGCCTCCTCGGCTGAATGGGGCTCTTGAGAAATATCTCAGTGTCAGTTTGCAACTCTGTACAGAAAACTTCACACATTACTAATTTAAATATGCGTGTGTATTTTTTATTGATTTCAGAAAGAGGAAGGGAGAAGGGGAGAGAGATAGAAACATCAATGAGGAGAGAGAATCATCCATTGGCTGCCTCCTGCTCGCCCTCTACTGGGGATTGGGCACACAACTTGGGCATGTGTGCTGACCGGGATAGAAGCATGACCTCCTGGTCCACAGGCCAACACTCAACCACTAGGCCACACCAGCTGGGCCACACAATACTGATTTAGAGGACCCCATCTAAACAGCAGGATTTTAGTCTTATTTTTCTCCTGGTCTCCCTTCTCCCAACAAGCAGAGGCCTGACACTTACCCGCCATATCCCTCGTGATGAGATCTAACTTTTGTGTCACCTCCTTCTCATTATCATAGCTGATGGTAAACTCAGCCGACTGATGTCTGGCAAAGGGATGTTTAATCTGCTTCCAACAGTCTGGAACAAAGACGACAGGAAATAAGGTGATAGCTTAGAAGTACAGCACACATTCTCCACTGCTCCATGACGTGTTCCTCCATGAGCCACAGGTCAGGCTGCCGTCTGCCGGCTGACCTTGTGATGAGTTCACAGGCACATGCTTCAGGTATGTGTGTTAGAAACCGCACACTGAGGCTGTTATATCCTCAGCAGACACTATTCCAGCCGTGCTTTCCACTGTGCCTTTAAAATGTCTCTGTGTGCCCATCAGGTCCCATATCCTCCCAGCGTTAGACCACCTGGTTTTCCATGGCATTTGTGACCCCAAGGAGTCAACACAGCTGGCTGTTTAGACCCAGTGAAGGTGGAGTCCCAAGCTGTTTCTGAGATGCTCAGGGGCCCTGCCCCAAGGCCTTCTCTCTGGACTGCTGCCGACACATTGCTTGGGCATCTTGTGTCCTAAGGATTCTCTGAAACCCAAACACAAGCCCTGTCTAGTCCTCCCCCCACTTTCCCAGAGAGCAAAATACAAGGGAAGCCTGCAGATGCTGAGTGCTGGACAGTGTTAAGGTCACAGTTCACAGATGGGGCTTTTCTAACTTCTCCTTGATTCCAGGCAATGTGTTGGCCTAAACCCCAGTGCCAAAAAGAAGGAAAAAGAATGTTGATAAATGATGGGATGAAGTTGAACAAAAGTAAAAGTAAACTGCTCTCTGAATTAAAAATATATTCTTTCCTTATACATTTGTTAACTTAAAGGCTGTAGATTTTATTTTATTTTAAAAGACCGAATGGTGCTTTTAATCAGCAGATCCTATCCCTTCCTCAAAGAATAAAATTGAAGATAGAAATTTCAACCCACCTGTTTTTTGGGCTTTAGCAGATGCATAAGGAGTTCCTTTCTTCTTCCTCCTAGCAAGACAAAAAAATCCTACTGAAAAGGTTTCTAAATGAAACCTTTACTGTTTATAAAATAATACCTGAAATTTCAACCTCTAACCAACATGTTTATAAAATACAAGTTAATATTTTATCTTGGAAGGAGTAATGTCTTTCTCCACATGAGCATCTGCAGGATAAACTTTTTGTTTTTGTGATTTTTTACATAAGTAGAGAAGAAATGTGAAGTCACGTACTTTCTAAGGACCGCAAGGATTCCAACAATCAGCAGGGCAAGGAGCAGCAGCAGAGCAGCCACCATTGCGACCTTTGTTCCTAAGAGTGGAAGCAGCACATTACAACAGAAACGACCTGCAACCCCATTTCATGATCTAAAACTCAACCTTGATTTGAAAATTCTTCCAAGGGTTAATGCACGAGGAAAGAAATACATTTATGGACATTGGAAAGCAAGAAAAAAGAATTCAAAATTCTGGTTAAGGTTTAGGGAAATAAAATTCATTCCCTCCCCCCTACTGCCAAAGCAGTTTTCTTCTTTTTAAATAACTTAATTTTTTTTTCAGCTACAGTTGACATGCAATATTATATTAGTTTCAGGTGTAAAACATAGTGATTAGACATTTATATAACTTATTAGGTGATCACCCCAACAAGTGTAGTACCCATCTGACACCAACCATGTAGTTATTATAGCTACTTACAGCCTCATGACTTTTTATGACTGACAATTTGGAACTTTAATCCTTTCCCCTTTTACACCCATTCCCCAATCCCCCTCCCAGGAGTCTGTTTCTTTGCTTATTTTGTTGTTGTTTTTTTAGATTCCACATATAAATGAAAAAACATGGTACTTGTCTTTCAATGTCTGACTTATTTCCCTTAGCATATTACCCTCTGATCCGTCCATGTTGTCACAAATGGCAAGATTTCATTCCGAAAGGCAGTTTTCAATGTTCTTTGGGGATTAACATTTACTCTGAGCTTGTTGCTTGGGCCATATTAGACTCCCAAAGTCAGAACTGAGGGGAAGGTTTAAAGCTGTCCCGCCCGGCCAGGAGCTATTCAGGCAGGTAAAGAATGCAGCCACGTGGAGCTGCTCCCTCGGCTCAAGCAGCCAGTTCCCCCTGATCGTGGGCAGTTGGGACCTGGACCTTAACAGAGGCCTGGGACCTGGGCTTCTCATTACCAGAGCTTTGCACCGAAAGGAAATTCTAGGGTAGCCTGCTGGCCTCAAACAGCAGTTCGCCCTGCTGCACGAAACAACAGGCCATGTCTTCCTACAACTCTTTCTGCTTTAAAAAAGGAGGCCACTTTACCAGGCACTGTGGCAGGCCCCAAGCTTGTAGGAAGTATACTAACTACACATAAGGAGAAGTATTTGTTCTTCACCCTTCTCTACCTGTGACCCCTGGGAAGAAAACATAGAGACCACCAGGAGTGGAAAAGTGTTGTTCATGCAAGAAAGAATAAGGAACTAAGAAAATTACAGAAATATCTGTGGTATTATTTATAAAAGTAAAAATTTGGGAAAAATTTAACAACTTAAACATCTAACAATAAGGGAATGGTTAACTACATAATGGGATTTCCATATGAAAAGATACTATTAAAGATACTAACAACTGTGCTTTTCAACTACTTAATAACATTGAAAATGCTCATAATGCCATGTTGAGTGAAAAATATATGCTACAAAACAATATATGTTGTGCTGTCATTTTGTCTCAAAGTTATAAATATAAGTATAATTGATTTGATATAGTGGAATTTGGTGATTATGGAAGCTGATTCATAGCATTTATATTTATATTATTTTTTTCTCTAATCTTTCCAAATTTTATAAAATTAATATACAAATTTATAAAAAGAAATGTTCTTTTAATGTTCATTACTTGAATAAATTATACACACTTATATGTTTAGAATTCAAAAAGTATATAAAGGTATAGAATGAATGTCTATCTCCTATCTCTACTTCTCCTCCACAAAAAGCCAAATTATGTTTCCTGACACTGTCCCAGAAATACTAGAATAAATATATTCATCTTTATTTTTCCTTTTTTACACACATATTAGAGTGCTAGATAGACTGTTCTATACCTTGCTTATTTATTTTAGTTGTCAATTTATCTCAGAGAACTTTCTAGATTACTAACACATTTTTTTCATGGCTAAAGAGTATACTGTTGCATGGATGTATTATTATTTTTCCATAAAATATGTACCTAGCATTTGAAGGGCAAACACTAACTTTTCTACTTACAGTACCACAATGAGTAGTTGTAGACATACATCATTTACACATGTGCAGATATCTCTGAAACATCTGCTTCCAGACATTTATATGACAAAGAAAAGAAATTCGGTTAAAGCTGCTGTAACATTGGATGGAGTACCAGCTATACTCCTGAGGAAATCACAAAACAGGAAGTGCTCTACCTGTGGACATTTCTCCAGAGGGGATGAGTTTTGTGATTGTCTCATCTTCTCTTTCTGTTGAATCGGAACTGGTTTTGCGCCACACCAATGAATCATTGTTACCTGAGAGAGAAGAGATATTGGAAAAACCACATTAGTAACAACAATTTGGGAAAGGAGATGGCCAGAATCAAATGACTTACTAACCCACTGAGACTCCTACCTTGTGTAATTGGGCAACCAATGAGCTCCACCTTCAAGGCGATCCTCTGGTGCCGTGTCAGGGGGATGATCCGCAGGTATCTGGCCACGATGGGAGGGATGAAACTGTTCATCACTGGATCCCGAAAATTAAAGTTGCCCCGAAACACCTGTGGAAACAGGCAACCTTCTCCTGAAGATTCTATTCGTCAGATTTTAGATCTTTATCAACCCATTCAGACCTGGTTACAGGATTCTATGTCTTGCATTTTTTTTTAAGACCCTCTTGATATCAAAGATACAAGGTTCTGCAAAGAAAGGCCAAGTTACCTAACTAAGCTGATACTGAGAACCTGTTTTCTGGAAGCATGCTGATGAAACAGTTGGAGGCTTGATCTCCTGCTCAGTTCTTTCCTCCGAAGTTTCTCTTACCTTTTTTTCATTATTCACAATTCCTTTGTAGGTCCGCCACTTGGAGTTGTTTTTGAAGTTCATCATAAAACTCTTAATATAAAAGTTGAAATTTGGATGTGTGGATTCTGTGGTCCTAATTCCTTGTAAAAAAAATATTATTTATAAATTAGTTTTTAAAATATATTACATACAGCATGTATTTTAACTTCGGGTTTCTTTCCCCCCCCCCAACTCATGTGAAATCTCAAATCATTTCACCGGCCAATGTTTCTTATTTGCATTTAGAAACCTGATCACAGATGAGTGTTTTCATACTGAGATATGCCATAAAAAGTTTCCCCACTGAGGTATCACCTCTCTGGTCCATACATTCATACTTACAACCCACATGCAGGTTTTTCCACTGAGACAAGGAGGAGATTAAGACGTAGCGGACTTTGAGGCAGAAACATAACTGCAACCCCAAGTCGTTTTGCAGCTGTGAAACTGCACTTGTGTCAGTACCTGTTATTTTCTTCTCCTCTCCCAAATCTATTTCCAGCCACTCTTGCTTGTGGTTCTTGCTGCTGCCCCCCAAAGACCACGATGGGCCTTGGTCCTGACGTCGGGCTTGGCCAGGAGACCAATGAACTTGTTCTCTAAACTCATCGACCCACTGCCAAGAATCTCTGATGTGCCCGTCTGTTTCCAAACTTAAGGATGTGCTGCAACCTAGGAGAAAATAGCACTGAAATATTTCAGATACACAACCCAGCAATAGTCAGTTGTTTCACTTCCATTGTGATAGCAAATCAATTGTTCAGTTGCTAGTGTTTTAATGACTCAGTTTGCATTTGACTCCCTTGTACTACATATCTTGAAATTGTTGCTGCTTTTGTTTTCAATGGACCTTATTGAAGTCACATTCCCTATAGGTGCCATCTCTTTGTCCCTAGTGTAGACTTCCCTTTCTGACCTAAATTCATCCTGATGTTAACAAAGTGCAAGGGGCCTTAAAGGCTTAAAATACTGAGGTTCTTGCCTATTCCACTCTCTGTACCTTGAAGAGCAGGTACGTCAACTGCTCTGAAGATCAGTAAATTGAACCTGACATCCACCCTTTGGACCTTCGCTATACCATGTCCAAGGCAATGTGGAGGGACCAAGTAAAGGCCGCATTCCTCTTCCTGGACAAGGAAGACATCATATTGTTCTTCTTAAAATATGCCACTTTATGAGAGGGAGAATATTACACAGACTATCTTACACAATGGAGGGGGACAAAAGCCTTTATTTTATATACTCATGTTCGATAACTTAATTCAAGAAACCTACCAACCAAATTGTACTACTTAAAAGCTTTTCTGGCCCTGGCCGGGTAGCTTAGTTGGTCTGAGTGTCGTCCGATATGTCAAGGTGCAGGTTCAATCCCTGGTCAGGGCAACCAATGAATGCGTAAATAAGTGGAACAAAAAATAGACCTCTCTCTCAAATAATAATAAAAAAAAATTAAAGCAATTTCTGTTAAAATCGAACGTGGAATTTATCCTAAAGTAAATGTCATTTCAAATTTTCATTCTTTTTTGGCAAAAGTTTGAAAGAGCTTAGATTATAAAGAAAAATACTTTCTGCTTAACATTAATATTAATTGTGTGTTATTGTCTTGTGTGTTTTTAAGTCACAGCACACTTGGTGATGTGTGACCTGACGGGGGGTGGGGGGCGTGCGGGGGGGATGGGAAAAAATCCTTTAAAACTGTATCATCTGAGGGATATGGAAGAATAAACTACCATGAGGAATTGAAAATATCAAATTCTTAAGAAAAGAATTCTTACCGTTGGAGGCGAACAGAAATCGCTTGTCTGACAGGGAACCACTGAAATAGTAAACACAAACAGAGGGAGTGAGCTGCTTACCTGACTCTTAACGACTGGCACAGTGCTATAGCACAGGGCTCACAGAGCCTCCCACACCCATGTGATCAGCATAGCCCCCAGCAAGGCCACTGTTATCAGCCCCATCACTGGCATTCAGTATCAGCCCCAGCAAAGGTAAGCAACTCTCCTAAATTCATATAGGTGACAAGTGAGCAGGACTCTGAGACACTGCTTATGAATAAAAACCATTGTATTTGAGAAGAAATGCACAGATACAGAGTTTCAGAAACAACCTTAAATCCCAGTCCTATATAATAAAAGCCTAATATGCTAAGTGTCCAATCTTCGACCAGTCACTGACCACCAGGGGGCAGACACTCCGATCAGTAGTTTAGCTTGCTGTTGGGGTCTGCCCTGATCAGGGACTGGGAGAGACAGGCCAGACATGTCCTGGAGCCCTCCCACGGTCCCTCGCTGGCCCCAACTGTGCACCAGTGGGGTTCCTCTGCCTGGCCTGTACCCTCTCACACTCCAGAATCCCTCAGGGAATGTTGGAGAGCCGGTTTTGGCCTGATCCCCACAGGCCAGGCCAAGGGACTCCACTGGTGCATGAATCCATGCACTGGGCCTCTAGTTAATTAACACATTGTGGACGGATCATGAGAATTCTCGCTTCTTATTACACAGTGTTTTACAAAGTATCATACTTTAAAAAAGATATTAGCTTGTAAGAACATGTAATAAATAACTTCAAAATGCAATGGGTACTTAATTTTAAAGTGTGCCATTAACATTTATGTAAAACGTTTTCTGTAATCCCCACAGAAAGTTTAATAGAAACTTATCTGGGTAAAGCTAGCAATAAAAATACTGGTTAATGTATGATGACAGAGACAGGATCACTGCCCTGAATACTTCCTTTAATTCAGCAGTCACTGTAAATGTCCCACTCACTGTCAACAATCAAAGGCCATAGCGAGAAGTGAAGAAGCCTGGCCACTTTTAGAAGAACAGCATGCCATTTGCTAGCGGCTTCTCTACAGACTTTTCTACCCCTTTCTTTAGGGGTCCTGCCCCAGCATGTTGTTCTGAACGGCCTCAACCCAGTCTCTCTCTCTGATCACACTGTCGCAACCAGCACCAAGCCATGAACCAGCGCCTGCTTTTGGATGACAAGGTACAGCTGTCACGGAGAGAAAATTCAAAGCATTTCACTGACTGGACTGAACGGGCCCTCAACGCTCTAAGACAGCCCTCCAGCTCATCGGCATTCACCTCTGGGCCTCCAGAGCCCTGCTGCCCTACAGCCTGTATTAATCTCATGGGAGAACTTATTAAATCAGCCTTGTTCTGTCCCTGCCTTCTTCGGAAGAGAAGAGATTTCTAAGACCTCACACCATATTTAACTTTCTAAAAATCCATCACCAACTCAATGGTGTAAAAATACATAGAACCAACAGAAAATCTGGAACTCTCAAGATTAATCTTATGTACATAGTACTTACTATATTAGATACTAGACGGAAACACAAAAAGGTCAATGTCGCCAACCCTGCGTGGCTCAGTGGTTGAGCGTCAACCTATGATCCAGGAGGTCATGGTTCCATTCCCAGTCAGGGCACAGTCCCGGGTTGCGGGCTCGATCCCCAGTGTGGGGTGTGCAGGAGGCAGCCGATCAATGATTCTCTCTCATCATTGATGTTTCTATTTCTCTCTGCCTTTCCCTTCCTCTCTGATCAATAAAAATATTTTTTTAAAAGGTAGATGTCACTGTGTGTGGCATTATTTTACAATCTGAGAATATGAGTTATATTCTAAATGTTTAACTCTGAATTATACATGGCAATCTTGGACAGAGAGTATGGAACTGTGAAATCCACAGAGAACTCCAAAATAGTTAGGCAAGAGCATGAGTACCTTCCCATCAATGTTTTTCTTAGAAGTAACAGGTAGTCAAACTCTCCGGATTAATATTCTCTTTCATATTCTTTGTCCATCCTCAGGCAGAGACTCCACCAACCCCGGTATTCTACATAAGGTTCTATTATAATCCCTGTACTGAATGAAATGCAGGCACCATTCATTTTTCATATGAGAAAACTCAGACCCACGTGGGTCAGGGGACTTGACTAAGTTCACATTTGGTGGCAAAGCTGGGAGGAGGACGCAGCTCTCCTGACTTAAAAAAAAGATGCACAATGTTGTATTTCATACTTAAATTTTTATTAAGATTTATTTAGAGCCTTTCATTGACTGATTTTCCCATCTTCTCTAATGTTCCCGCACTAAGTATTTCACTTGAAATTTGGCCCAAATAAACCCAAACAATACTGCTGCCAGCCTACACTTGTTCCCACTGCCGGGAAACATTAAGATTTTGCTGCTGTTGTTGAAAAAGAGAAGTTACGGTAAGAAGGGTAACTCTGGAGTGACCCCTGGGAAGAAGATGCCAGGGAAGGCTCAGCTTCTAACAGCTCCTTCCTCACTTTCCTCCATT
This sequence comes from Myotis daubentonii, assembly GCF_963259705.1. Classification (NCBI taxonomy): domain Eukaryota; kingdom Metazoa; phylum Chordata; class Mammalia; order Chiroptera; family Vespertilionidae; genus Myotis; species Myotis daubentonii. The sequence goes on along the minus strand of NC_081845.1, from coordinate 12,071,238 downwards.
ATCCGTGGGAATGGTTTTTCCCATTGCACTCTGTTGAACCAACTGAATATGACCATTTAGAGAATTCCATGGGTAAGTGTCCTCTTTTAAAAAAGAAAATGCCCTCGGGATGTGGGGGTTCGGAGGTTTTCACAGATTAGGGTGAATGTATTCAATCAGATTCCAGGAACGGCCAGCCTTCCCAGCGGGCTACAGAAGCAATCAAGAACAGTCTGATGTAAACAGAAAGACAGGCCTTCCCGGCCTCTGGTTGGAGCCATCCTCCTCTTGTGAAGTCAGCGCCTCTTCCTGATTCCATTCTGGTCTCCCCAGATCCAGGAAATAACCTGACCCCGGATGAACCCCAAAAAAGCCCTGGATATTTACTCTAGGGGCTCTTTCTTCCTCAGCTGCAGTGCTTCCTTCTGTGTTTTTTCCTGAACACCAAACAATCATGTGTGGGAACATAAGTTCAATGACCGCATGTACACTGGTTCCCCAACAGCACACCAGCACAGATACAAACAAGCGCTCCCTGAAGATTTGGGAATCGAAATGAATGAAAAAGACTATTGGCCTAGAGCTCACTCCTCTCCTAGTGCAAAAGTCAGTGCAAAATCGGAGCTAGAAGGAAGTAGGGACCTTGATAGAATTCTGGATTTTCTATCTGCTCACATCAGCAAAAAAATTGGATTATCTCTTCAAATAATTATACAGACTGTGAAGCAAAATTTTCCCTAATCCCTTAATGGTTCAGATTTTGGTACTCTTTTTTTTTGCATTAAAGTTTAATTTCAAATTATATAAAGCAGCTTCACATGTATTAAGCTCAATTGGTATCGCAGAAGTAATTGAGAACATAATGTTTACTATTATTCAGTGGTTTTAATAATTGTTATTCAAAAGTAAAAGAAAATCTTGTATTTGTACAAAAGAAGCATTCAAATGTATGCAGACATGGGCAAGCAATTCCAAAAAACAGATTTAAAGCCAAAGGCCAGTTCTTCATTCAAGTTGAAGATGGCAGCACTCAACAAACCTAGGCCACGGCCTGATGCCTTCCTGAGATAGCACTCTAGTATCAATAGAAAAACAACAACAACAAAAAAACAACATAAAAAGACACAGATTCTCAAAAATCAGGGTCAAGCTAACATTTAAAGCTTCCAGGGAACAAGCTATCTCCTTTACTATAATAAATCAGGATATAATCTTAATGTTCCAAAGAGTTTGAGGCAAATACATTAAGTGAAAGCATATATGTGTATACATGTGTATGCATTAATACACATATAAAATTTCATTTGTATATAGTATATATGTACACACACATATGTACACACACATATACTAGTATATAAATATAAACTTTATTTATTTGAGTAAAGATTTTAGTTTCTAAAGGCATCTGTAAGCTTTTAGATCTTAACTTTAGCACAAATTTAGAACTAATTTGTCTTTGAATGTTTAGATAATACGAAAAAAATACTGTGGGGCCTCTTGTTGTAAAAAAAATCCCATCCATAGGGAAAAGCAAATGGGAAGGTCACGGCAGGCAGAGAATGCAAATATAAGGAGGTGAGCCAGCCCATCTGAGCGTGCAGTAAGTGGCCAGGCCTTACTGGCTGGCTACCTTTTATAGGTTACACGCAGCATTGCTTTCAATGCCTGTGAACGTGTTGGCCTGAACAACCTCTCCACTTACCCCCACCTGCACCCCCAAACTCAGAACTGCCAGTGGGATTTCTGCCTCTTCTCAGTCACCCACCAGCCAGCCTGCTGGACATTGAGTTGGATGTGACATGGTGTGCCAACGGCCACCACAACCCCTCTCTGGCATCTCTTCCCTGGTCTTGACTCTACTGCTGTGACCCCTAAGTCTTGGGCCTGCCTTCCATCAAGCCCAAGGCTTGCCTTCTTCATGAAGGTACCTAACAAACTTCTCCCCTCACTTCAGTCACTGCTTGCCCTCCCCTACTGTAACAGAGTAAAACACTGGGTCTCTGACTCCATCTTGTAGAAGCCTGTTGGTCCTGTAGCCTTTAAGCTAATAGCTCCTGCTTTCTCTAGCACACAGATATGCTAATCACTAGAGGAATTCTCCTTGCTGCCTGAGTTTTAAAATCACAGCCCTCCTATTTCCCCTCCCCTTGACATCAAAGAAGCCTAAACTCTGTACTTTCTTAAGATGGATTTGAGGATTAGGTCTCCCATCTTCTTGGCTGGAGCCTTTTCAATCAATAAACCTTTCCTTACTCCAAACTAACATTTTCAGTTTTGGCCTTTTGAAGTGTTGGGCACGTGGCCTTTGGACTATAACTTAAGTGACCTTAGGCCAGCACCCCCAAATCCAGAAATCACTTTTTGTACTTGTGAGTTCACAAATTAGTTCTTTGAAACATAAAATAAATATTCTTATAAGAACAATATTATCATTTGTAGTCAAGATCCTTATTTGACACACAACATTACTAAGCCATAATACATTCCAGTAAAAAGTAGTAGTGCATCGTTGTAATTAGCTAGTTATTAACATCAGAAAAGGAACAAAGGGAAGGCCAGACATTATCAACACAGCATTGGGCAGCTTCACTAGGAAGCTGCAACTTTACACACCGCAGGGAACCACCAGTCCATTCCCTGCACATCACTGGGGGAAGGGACTGGACAAAGGGGAAGATGGGTGCATGGGCAGTGAGTGGGGGTGATGTAGGGAAGTTGCCTGTCAATCAAACCTGGGAGCAGAGGTCACTGGCTAGAGGGGGCAGGGCCACTGCAAGCCCGGGAAAATTTGGGAATACATAGTCCTTCAGACAAAGGAGCTCACTCTCTTGGCTCTCTGGTTCCTTTGGTTTTGCTACTGCTTCCTAGCATTTGCCCGTGTTCCCCCCAAAGCCATGCGACCTGTGGGCCCCACACACAATGGACTGATGGACTGCACCGGGGACACAAGCTAAGCCAGCCTGATGCCGGATTGGACTATGCCCCAACATGGAACGGAAACTCTTGGCAACGGCTTTACTCCTAGCTCTTTTGAAGCGACAGCTACGCTTACTTCTACGGTGGGAAGGAGGGAAATGGGACCTTGGAAACTCAGGAGTCTAATTCTACAGAAATAAAGCTTTCTATAATATCTCATCCCTCCATGTGATTTTTAACCAGATAAGATAGTTCACAATCCATTGTGAGAATGGGACAGGAAAACATGATCATGTTCTTTCTGCATGCAAGGGGGGACTAGGGCCGAATGGCAGGGAGAGCTATGCACAAGCTAGCCAGTGGTCGAAGATGTAGGTCCTGACCTACTTTCGGATCCTGAAATGCCTATCACCTCTGTTTTGTGCTATATCCTCAGGACAACGAACATGTGACAACCTGTCAGAAATACCAGAGCTGCAGTAATGGGAAGACATTTCCAGGGGCAGGCAGAGAGTGAGGAAGAGAGATAAACACAGTGGCTTGAAGAGCACTTTTCCCTCACTAGGCATTCATCCAAGGGGAGCCTCCCTCTGGACCATTCCCACTGCCTGTTTACATGTGTGGACATCTGGTCCACAGTTGAGCCTATATTTAGTCCTAATAGCTCTAGTTTTCCATTCCAGAAGCTGAGGAAACCTGAAAGCATTAAAAGCTGAAGCTGAAACATTTAAAGTAATTGACATACATTTTTCTAATGAAGCTACTAAAAAAGCAGAGGATAATACCAAACAGAGAAGTAAACAATGTCAACAAAAGTCATTTTTCTTCACTTCTGAAGTATGATTCATCATTTAAAGATTGTCTCTAGGAGTCTTCTGGGGAGTGCCATAATTCAGAATGGGTTTATTTCAGCTTTCTAGTCTCCCTTCAGTAGCTTCGGTAATATTGGAGATTACTAGTAACCAATAAACTCCTGAAACTGAAAAGACTAAAAAGGAATAAGTCTGTGTTCTCTCCAATAAAGTATCTGAGTAGAAGTACTCCTCTGCACTGGGACTTCATATGTGTGCCGTTTTAATGTACTTGTCAGCATAACCAGTGAGCTTTCTTATGACTGCATTTACCTTCCTCACAGGCACTATAAAATGCTACTGTAACACTCACACATCTTTTCCCCAGTTGACAAACCCTTGTCACATGTCTGCTGTTCTTTCAAAATTGTGAGCTAATGATGCCTTGGGGTTACCTTCCACTCAAAACAAAAGGCAAAGAAAGTACTTACTCCCTTGAGAGCACACCATTGGCCAGGATTCCTTGGTATCGACTTAACCCTTTGTGCTGGAACACGCTGATCTGACCGCCCAGTTCATCTGCAATTATCCCTGCGTGGATGGCCGCCTTGCACAATAAAGAGTTCTGAAACACAGCAACACTGTCACTCATGGCTTACTCAAGAATACATTTAAAATATACTGGGAGTTTTCCATTTTGTTAGAACTTGTGGTCAGGATCTCTAATTGACCCATGGCATTGCTTAACTATAATTCATTGAAATAAAAAGTAAAAGGCGGAGGGAAAGTGTTAATATATCACTATCTCAATGACATCAGAGTCACCATATGTAAGCTGACTAGGTTGGTAGGTAGGTAATTTACGTAGCAATGGTCCTCCCAATGAGTAACACCTCCTGGTGGCCATGTCCTTGTGTAGTTACCCCCCACACTGACTCCCACCTGGCCATGCAGCTTGTTCTGTGCAGCTGCACATGTCAGTGAGGCCACTTTTGACCCTCTGGCCCCAGGTTACCCGCCACATGAATATAGCCATAGGAGTAGTTCTAGGCAAAGGGAGCTAAAGAATGGACTCATCGGCAAATCAAAGGGTTGTGATTTTAAGCCAGGCAGTTTGGGGTGGCTAAAACAGATAGCTGTTCAGCAGAAATAGATAACTCATCAGAGTTTCTTACATTTGGTTTACCAGATGTACGTACTGAGGATCATTTGAGAAGGTGAACCTTCCCCACCACAGCTTTTACAATTAATTATTACAATTAATTTTACAATTAATTCTACAATTAATTTAGAGATTTAAGAAGGCATAGAAAACAAAATAGTAATGCCAGAACACGAAACAGCTGCCGTCTAGTGTGATAACCCAAGCAGGAGCACCTGCCTGGATGCGTAGCTGGTGGCCCTGGGATTGAAACTGGCCTGCTGGACAGCGGGGCTGGAGGAAGGACTAGAACTTTTCAGCCCGTTGCCCAGGTCCTAGGATTCCATGAGCACAGTTCTGTGTGGGAGGATGATTAGGTAGGTTGTAACCTATCTTGCAGGAGACTTCCTTGTTAGGACACTCTCCCAGGAAGGCCCACATGGCAAGGAGCTGAGCACAGCCTCCAGCCAAAACCCGGGAAGAAACTGAGCTCCCCCATCTGGCAACCTGAATACTGCCAATACCATGTGAGCTTAGAAGCAAATCTTTCCCCAGTCAAGTCTCAGGTGAGACTGCAGGCCTGGCTGACACCTTGGCTGCACCCTTCAGACCTGGAAGCAGAGGACTCAGCTAAGCCATGCCCAAACTCGCACCCCATGGAACACCAGAGATAATACATGTATTGTTTTACGCTTCTAAGTTTGAGGTGATATCGTTTTGTGGCAACAGATACCTAACACACCCATGACATACAAAAAAGGCACTAACCAGACTTCTTTGAAGAGGTTACTTTTCAAAACACAAATTTTCCCTCCAGATAAAATCATCCTAAAAGCAAATGGTGTAAAACCAGTGAGTGAGTCAAATGGGAAAACTGTTTGTAGTACTTGCAAATCTATTTTGCAGGAAACCATTTATTTACTGGTTACACTGAATAAGAAAACTGTCAAGAGGAGGCAAGATAAACCACTAAGTAAGAAAAAATTATGCTTCCTCTCAAATTGTATGTAATTCTTAGGTTTCTTGCATGGTAGGTACAGGAAATAATAAAGAAAACGTTTCTATTGCCTAGAGGGAAAACTATACTTTTTATTTCTCTTAGTTAATTTCCTGAAGTAATTTAGAAATAACCTGTGCCAAATATATATTCAAACTGAGGAGGTATAAATCATTTTAAGGTTCAAACAATTTATAGGCCAAATGAATATCCCGTGTCAATCTTGTAAATAAAGACAATACACAAAAAAAGGAAACAAAGACCAAAATAACAAAAACTGCTGCTTCCAGAATCAGGATGTGCTAAAAGCAAAAATTAAAGCCAAGTTTTTTTCTCCTCCTGCTGGAGATGAAGTATCAACCTTCTAGAATATGTATGCTTTCCCCACGCTTGAGGACACATGCCAATAACACTTAGAAATTTCTGATAACTCAAGCAAATTCCTGTAAAACTAGTTAAATAGCAATGTCACATTTTAAAAATCAGGCATCAGATTTCCAGGGTAGAAGTCTGTAAATAATAAGAAATGAAAGATTGTGAATCTGGCGACAGAATATATACTTTAGAAAAATGACTTCCTGTGAATTAATTTTTGTCTGAGAAAAATGTGCATAACCCAGAAAGTCTCATTGGGCATAGGAAATGGAGGAGCAAGGAGGGAGGGGAATAATATATAAGAACAGGGCAGAGGGCTGCTTGCGCTGGTGTCAGACACACATTCACTGTTCTGTGATATGAATGTTCATGTCCGTGGTTATTATTACATGAACCAAATGGAGTGTTAAAATAAAGAAATAAAGTATAACAAAAAGATTTCCTCTTATTAAAGCCAGATAGAACTACATTCTTAGGTGTTGAAAAGGGTTCTGTTTTACCATTTCAAATGCTTAATGACAGATGCTAAAAATAGTAATGAATAACCTTGGTTTTAGTACTTATATTATTTTATTTATTCTAGGGAAAAGGGGAGTCGTATATCTATCTACAGAGTTTTAGATCTTATTTGATTTTACTTTGTAATGAATTTAGGCAGAGCCATAACATTCCCCCCAATCACTTACATCTCTATATCCATCCACCATGTTCCCAAAAATGTCTCCTGCTATGTCTCTACAACCAGCTGGGCAGAATTTGCTACAAAAAAAAAAAAAAAAAAAGGAGAATTTATTTTATGAAATTATAGTTAAATGTAAAAGTGTTAAACTTATACTTAAAACAATTTCTCTCCTCCATAGAATACACAGGAGGGAATACCTTGCTTTAATGACAAGTCAGAAACCTGATTTATGAAAACACAGATAGCCAAAACCGGTTTGGCTCAGTGGGCAGAGCGTCGGCTTGCGGACTGAAAGGTCCCAGGTTCGATTCCGGTCAAGGGCATGTACCTGGGTTGCGGGCACATCCCCAGTAGGAGATGTGCAGGAGGCAGCTGATCGATGTTTCTCTCTCATCGATGTTTCTGGCTCTCTATCTCTCTCCCTTTCTCTTTGTAAAAAATCAATAGAATATATTTAAAAAAACAAACAAACACAGATTAATCTAAAATGTTACTATGAAAGCAAGTTTTACACAGTAATTATTTGTTTTATATACGGATGCATTATATACCCTATTAAAAAATGAGCTTTCCTAATGCATCTTAATGATTCTAAGTCCAAGAAAATATATTTTTAAAGCAAAATTTCTAAACACTTTATATATATATATATATATATATATATATATATATATATATATATATATATCAGAACCTCGTTTTTATAAAAAGATATTTAAAATGTGTAAAAAACATGTTTTTTTATGGATAAAAAGAAGACAAGGAATTAGATCTCTGGATTCTAGTGGGATTTTGAGAAACTTTCACTTTATGTGTTATTTTACTATGCAATATCTTGATTCACTCTACTAGCACTACCCAATAGAAACATAATGGAAGCCACATATGTAAATCTAAATATTCTAGTAGCCACATTACAAAAGTAAAAAGAAAGTTTTCTCATCTGCAATTCCTTCAAGAGTCAACATATCAACAGGCTATGAATGACAGCTATACATCTATGGAAAACATGCAAAAAGCAAGTCAAAATATTATAAGAACAATGACAACTTTGAAGATGAAGGCCATATGCCCTTGTTTCTATATATACACTACATTACGATAATGTTTACTTGGTTTGTTTAAAAAGAATGTATCAGCCCAAACAGATTCCAAAATAGCAGTCGCTTTGTCTTCATTTCCTCCCAGTTTCCTCCGGCTGACTTAGCGAATTAGATGAGTAACAACACCTAGTTATCAAAACTACCCAAATAAATAACTCACAATTCTTTCCCATTGACCTCATGGAGTCCAGCATTGCAGCAATGATCAAGGAATTAAGAAATGAAAATAATGGAGAATCCTACTACAGGGTTACAGTCCCTTATCCTCACCCTTAGAGGCAGATTATTTCAGAATTCAGACTTTTCTTGTTTTTTGGGATTTTAGAAAGTAGGACAATGCCAATGATGTATATTATGTAAGATCCTGTGAGGTCTGCACATATTAATAAAAACATTAAAATCTCTGTGTCAAATACACAAATAGTCATATTAAGTCAAATACAGACTAAGTAGACGCCTCAATTTTAGTCCAATTTTGCTGTCGAATGAATTTAAGGTCACATTAATCAGGTATTGCCATCAAGTGAGTTACAAAAATTTTTGACTTTCAAAGCTTTCTGCATTTCACAGGGATTGTAGACCTTTATTAGTCATTATGCCTCATATTTACCTAAATACTACAAACGCTGGGCTACAACTTAGATCAGTGATTTTCAACATTTGTCATCTCATGGCACAAAAAAATAATTACAAAAATTCTGCAGCACACCAAAAACAAACAAACAAAAAAACCCAGACAAACCATATATTTTTTACTGATCTGACAAAAAAAATAGTTATAATTTTGACTCATTCACACTGGACGGCTATTGTTGTATTGGCTATTGTCATTTTTTAAATTTGACAATGTAAGAGAAAAGAGGTCAGTGCCCCTAAATAGTCAGGTACTGCATGTTTTAAAAATTCTTGCAGCGTACCAGTTGAAAATTGCTGGCTTAGATGATCTGGAACCATTACCTCACTCAGTATATTCCCCTCTTTAGGACAGAAAATGATCATTGATGCCCAGAGGCCCTATCACCGCTGGCGCTGTATAGGATCACTGAAAAGATCCAGGGACTGTTGACGAATATCTACATTGGATGAAAGGCAACTTTACAGGGCAGTACTGAATTATTGGTCACTTTTATTTTTTGTTTTTCTCTACCAGACTTAGTATTGATTAACACTAGAGTTGATTCTGCATAGAAAATAATCTCATTTACTAGAAGTCCGAGATGATTAGGACCAGGCACTCTTGAGCCTGACTCTGGGTAGACTTAAGTGTGTAATCCTGGGCAAGTTACTGAACTGCTTTGTGCCTCTGTCTTTTGTGTACAACAAAACCTACTTTGTAGGCATGTTGGGACATTCACTTGAGTTACTTTTATGCTAAGTCCAGGCACTAAGTACCTGGCCACTAAGAAAGCACTCTGAGGAGTTATAGCTGTTGTTGGCAATGATCTCTAGACCAGTGATTCTCACCTGGGTGTGAATTTTGCCCGCTGAGAGGCATTTGGCGATGTCTACCAGAGACATTTCTGGTTATCACACTGGCAGAGGGTAGAGGCCAGGGTTGCTGCTGAACATCCAACAATGCACAGAACTGCTCTTCACAACAAAGAACCATCCGACCCAACATATCAATGGTGCCAAGGCCGAGAAATCCTGCTCTAGGCTCTTTTACTTCATAGATGAGGGAATGTACATCAAAGAGATTAAGCCATTTTTCCATTAAAGCTGGGATAGAATTTTCATCTCCTACTCTCAGTAGGTTACTCTTTTGTGGGAAAGACAAAATAAACCCTCCAAAAGCAAAATAATTAACAAAAGTCACTCCCAAATACAAGCCAGGTAAAAAAATGTTGGCTCACTGGTCCTATAGTAGAACTCAGGGGTCATCAAACTGTGGCTTAAATCCAGCCTGCTGCTTGTTTTTGTAAATAAAGTTTTATTGGAACACAGCCCTGCTCATTTGTTTATATCTAGTCTATGGCTGCTTTTGCATTCCAATAGCAACATACAGCAACTGTATGACTTCATGCAAAAGAGACTGCATGACCTGCAAAACCTAAAATATTTACCATCTGGCCCTTGGCAAAGAAAGGTTGCTGACCTCTGCTGTATAAGAAACCATTTCAAATATTCCTCATGAGTTACAACATAGATGATTAAAAAAAAATACAAATAATATCTGGTTTAATGTCAAGGTAAATAAAATGTTCAGCAAAAATGCCTGCAGCACAGCCAGCACACCCATCCTTACCTGTATTCTGTCTCCAAATAATGGTTAGCTCGGTCCAAACACGTTATCAAATCTGTCATAAAGATAATTGTAATTAGCAGACTGAGTGGAACTTAAGATACCCATGCTTGAAAGCTTTCTTTTAAAATAAAAAAGATAATTTTTAAAAAGCATTTATTCTTTATCTAATTTATCTATATTTTCCTGTTTAAAAATAAGTAAAAACTGAGCACATTTGTAATAGTCATCAATAAAAAAAAGTTTAAAAAAAATCTAAATTGTAATCCCTTCACTTTTTATATGGGGAAAGGTCTATGGTGGGGGAAAAACAAACAAAAATTGAACACAGTGTCCTCAGGACTTAACAGTTCCTTCATTTCTCTTTCAATGATGGTTTTTCAGTGGTTGTCCAGTGAGTGACAACACAATCTATTTCCAACACTGGTTAGTTACTATCCACTACATGCCTACAAAGATCACGTGTATTCCTCTGGCAGAAGGAAAACAATGTTAAAGCCCAATGTGGTTCATACAGAAGGTTCAGGAACATTGGAATTTAACAATTTAGCTGGAGGCACCTGAGTGACCCAAGAACCAGGTGTTGAATGAAAACACAAATACCCTCTCAACTCTGATCAATCAGGAACGAGGACTCAACAAGAGGGTGCTCTTTGTGTATGGAACCAAACTAATACTCAACAACAGAGATGCTAAGATACTGTGGATGTTGATGCATTTATGTCAACCTAGTGTAGTTTCCAAAATACTCCACACTTGCAATAGTTCTTTCTTTCCTTTATCTTTTCAATAGTTCTTAGGGGGTAACATATGGTGAACACTGGCCATGCTGGGGCCTGCCTGGATTGCTCAGATCTGATTGGCTGGGCGGGAAATGAATGGTGCACCCCCTTCCCAGAGTACTTCTGCCAGAGGGGAATGAAAGCAGAAATTCTGGGCACCTCTGTGCCCTGGGCAGACATGGGGTGGGCTGCACGGTATTACTCTGGAGTACAAGAGGCCTGGACAGAGCCCATGCTTCCCTTCTCTCCTGCTTGTGTCAGCTGCATGGTTAGGGGACTCGGCGATAGTGACTACATCCTGGTCATACTCACACTCCTCCAGCTGCACTGGTGCACTGGTGCACTGGTGTGTGTATGTAAAGGGGTGTGGGTACTTGATAAAATGCTTGTCCTGAGCTAAGGAACAGGCCGGTGGAGGACTCCAGAGAGTAGACAGACCTCAGAAGGGCGACAGTAGCCCCAAAGATGCTCCACCCAAGGCTACTAGGAAAATGAGGTCAACTCTCTTATGTCAGCTGATCAATTTAACATGTTCTATAAAAGTGTTCAATTCAGACCCAACTACAGACATTGCATTCCTCTCTTGCCTCACATCTTAATTCTGCATCTGAGGTCACAATTCTGTCCAGAGATAATGATAAGTAGCAAGAGGCATTCTTAGACAGATAAAGGTGTACAGATTTGTGTTGATGCTTCCGCTATACCTGGATGGTCGCTGCTGGCATAGGTCAGCAAAAAGCCCCGCCCAGAAGTGTGGGATCCACTTGCAAAGCGAACAGTTACTTCATTTGTGTTCAGCAAGAGTTCTTTGGGAACATTCATACTTCCACAATATGGTCCTAAAAATAAAGCACATTTTTTGGCACATTTCAAAATTTGGACCAGCACAAAGGATTGGTATACGGCATTTTTCTCTGTTAGTGGTCAAATTTACCAGACAGCACAAATGTAAGATTGTAATAATCACTCAAATGGACTTTTGTTTAATACTGAGACTGATAGTGAACCTGATTATACTGACAAGCCAAGGGGGGAAATGGCTAACTTTGGATAAGTAACAGGCTAGAGCTAGTTAACTGTGAACAACCCAAGAGATAGGTTTTGGTAAAAATAAGACTAACAAATAAAAGTCAAAAAATTTTATCACAAAAGTGATATTCTAGTGATAGTCTCCTAAACTTGCTTAAAGAACTATTTAAATGTTGGTGTCCCCCTCAAAATCCATATATTGAAATCCTAATACCCCAGTGTGACAGTATTGAGAGGCAGGACTCTGGGAGGTGCTTAGGTCATGAGGGTGAAGCCCCTATGAATGCGATTAGTGCCCTTATAAAGGAGGCCTCAGAGAGCTTGCTTGCCCCTCTACCATGTGTCTTCACATGGCTACAAACCTGGAAGTGGGGCCTTATCAGCCACTATAGTGAATCTGCTGCACCATGACTCCCAGCCTCCAGACTGTATGAAATAAATGTCTGCTGTTTTTAAGCTATCCAGTCTGAGGTATCTTGTTAACCAACTAAGACAGGTAGTAAAATTAAAAAAAAAATGTTATCACAAAAATGATATCTAGGGGCCTCTTAAATTTGCTCAAAGAAACTAACAAATTTCCTATTTTAAGGAGATTCCAGAATTAAGAGTCTGTCCAATGCAGGGCAAACATCATATTCCCATGCAGTTTTTCCTATACACATTGATCTCTCTCTTACCGTAGCTTCTGGTTAACCTGTATAATTTCTTGTGATTTATAAAATAAAGTTCATAAAAAGCAGAATAGTTTCTGAAGCTTTTTGAAATTCCATAATATAAATTATACAATTAAGAGCATTACACATTGTTTCTAGAATAAGTTGCTTGAAAAGCAATAGGAAGCTCAATGAACTTTCCAAGGACACAATTAGATTTGGAGCTCAAAAGGAAACAGAATACCTTCCCAAGACTACTCAAGTTCAAGTTTAGTTGTCATCTTAAAAGTCATGTATGCAAGACACAATAATTTCCTTGAAAATAGGAATTAACAGATCTAAAAATTTTATTTATTAATGAGAAAGAGAGAGAAAGAGGGAGAGGGAGAGGAAGAGAGAGAGGGAAAGAAAGAGAGAGAAGGAGAGAGGGAGAGAGAGAAAGAGACTGATTCTTGTATGTACCCTGACAGGGGCTCAGACATACAACCTTGAGGATGAGTTTTTCTTATGAAAGCCTTTCTATGCCCAAATGATATGGTTACTGTTAGTGTTCTCCATCCTGGCTTGTAAAAAGGGTCTACAACTGTATTTAAACATCCCCAAAGACAGCATCATTGGAAATTCAAATGTGAGCTTGATAACTCCTATCTTTGACCAGGGTTCTATTCTCCATCCTGGGCTGTGTTCCTGGATTGGTGAACCCGCCTCAGCTCACAGTCGGACTGAAGCCCACCCCTTCTTGACTGGGTCCTAAAAACTGTAGCAGACCTAAGCGCAGGACTCCCAGTTCCGCTTCCCATCTGCGGGTGCTGTGTGTTACGTAGACCTGGACTTGCCATCTAACTCTCCTCACCTCTATCCGTGCCTGCAAGGCAGGCTCCATCCGACTTTACAGTCTCAAATCCCCTCACACTGGGGCATCGCAGAAAGGTACCTCATCAAGTAGGCTGAAAAATCAGGAAAAATGAACACTTCTCCCTTTTGTGGAATGTAACTGTAGGCCTGGATTGTGGGAAGAGCTACCGATGATTCAGAATGGAATAGCCCTGTGGCATTTGGCACCTGACATGAGGCCAAGACCTAAGAGACAATGGGTTAATCCCTTGGACAAAAGGAAGAAAGGGCCCGGAACCACAGGGGCTGACTTCTTTGAGCACAGTAGGCCAGTCCCTCTCAACACATCCCTTGTTTAGGGCCACTGTTCCATGAGCAGCTGAGAGGGGAAACCCTTTATCTTTCCATGTGTGAATAAAAGAAAACTGTCCAACTAGGAAGAATGAACCATCTGCTCACAGCCAAGCCCAGAGCCCTCCATTCTCTGGCAACCGGACAATCTGGGCGACAATTTCTAGTAGTGCTCCATTCTCCATGGGTCGTCTGCCTAAGTCTCTGGACATTACAAGGCAGTCACAGGTGGGTTAATAACTCTTCCAAGTCACTTCAGGAGGGTCTATGCTTTTGAGCTTGAAACCGATGGAGCTAAATTATTGTTTCATCTGTGAAAGGGACGCGTCTGAAAAATGGATGCGTACTGTTAAAAAAAGAGACCCCTCCCCCCGCATAACTACTCTCAGTGGTGAAAAACACGGAGACCAAATGAAAACCCAACTCCTGAGAGATCTGTCCTAAATCAAACAATAAAAATTCCCCCTGAAAACCTTCAACTTTATAAGCACCTTCTGAAGCACACATGTAATTCCTTATGACAGAAAAGAACATGCCAGTGGGCCTAAAGGACATTCCCGGGAGTGCCATGGCAGAGCCAGCCACGGGCACGCTCTCAGCCGCCAGGAAAGTGGCACCCAGCACGGGCCAGATCTGTTCTCAGAGGCAGGCGCGCTGCCGAAACCATCTCCAGAAATGCTGAAGCTGCAAAGGCCACGCCATTGACTCCGGTCCCTTTTCCATTTGTTTTTTCCAGTGCAGTCAAATGGCAAGGTTTGTCCTTGCTGGCTAATTGCAATAGTGTCATTGTACAAAATTACTGAATTTTCAGGGCCATTTTCTTTGAAAAGGAAGGAAATTAACATAAAAAAGGGATATTCCTGGACTGTGCCATTAACTCCATGGTCACGTAAGAATGTAAGTGGTGTCCCTGGAGAGCGTTGGTCTCCGGTTCCCAGACAAAAATCAGTGACAGATGATAAATGAACCAGGCGGATTCCTAGACAAAGGTGTGGTTTTCCTTGGGGCCAAGGCATGTCAAGAAGTGCCCTAACACTGGAGCTCACAACCCACCTAGGCCATTACTTCTCTCCCAACAAAAGAGGGTAATTACTGAAACTAAATCACAGTGCGGTCTCCAGGGAAGTATTTGGGGAAAAGGAGGAGGAGGAGGTCCAAGCCTTTTCTCCTTGAGGCTTATGATTATGTTAATAAGATGTCTAGTGTGGAACATTCTGGCTGATATAAAGTTTTCTATAAGTTTAAAATTCTTCTGAATTCTATCTTGGCACAAAAGGCAAAACCAAATCAAACAAAACAGTCCTTCTCAAGAATATCCACCAAAGTAGCCCCAATCCTAGAGGGGAATGCAATTCTAGGGTGTTTGAGACTCAAAACAACTTTCCATACAAGCTGGAAATTTCTTCAAAGGCTTTTGTTGTCTCTTTAAAAGTCGTAAGAATTTTCTGTTCTCCATGATATGACTGGTAGAGACATAACCCATTTGTAAAATAGAAGCTGCCAATCTTGTGTTTTTCTTTATTTGGAATTTTCAAAAAAATCAACAGACAACACATAATGTTTGGATCTTATTATGGTATGCCAGCTATGTATTATTCTAAAATATTATCAAAGAAATCTTGTTGCAATTGTGAGGCAAAACACTAAGTATTATTTCCTACTTTCCCATTTCTCTTGTTCCTAGTGTAATACGAATATTAACAGTTGACTTCACATGGTTTTACTTTTTGAGTCTATGACAATGGTTAAAAGAATATTGGGGGTGGAGGTGGAAGTACAGGAAATGTAAAAGAACAATTCTGGAATTTCCTGGTTTTCCTATAGCGCAAGTCATTTATCAGAACACAACTAATTTGACTGGCTATAATTAGGTTCACTGGCCATGATGCCGCCTTAAGCATTTTGACTAAGTATTTTTAAACCGTAAATTTATATTGATACTCTGTATGGGAGTGATTTTTCAGAAAGCCATTTTACTTCCAGTATATCCCCATGGGAAAGGCCCTCAGAAGTTTCTACTTCTTCCAGCAAATAATAACCAAGAACTACAGCTCCGATCTTATGCACAAGCCCCCGATCAGATTGATGGTTATTGCCACACCAAATTGGGAAGGTTTAAGAGAAGGGTCTCTGAAGTCAGATGCCCAAACTTGAATCCTAGCTCTAGTTAAGAGGTCATAAGCATGTCACATGACCTCTTGAAGCTGCAGTTTCCTTATGTGTGGAGGTTACAAACAGGTCCCCTGAGGGCTATTATGAAGGTTAAATTAGTTAGTAGCTCTAAGGACTAAGCCCAGCATATAGTTGAATGCTCAGTCGCAGGCACCGTCTACATTATTTGTAGTCTTTTCTCTATTACAGAGTCCTAAAATTTTATATAAATCAAGTCCTTCTTTCAATGCAGTCAGGAAGTTTATAGATAGAGGAATCTTACTGTGAATCTTATTGTAGTGTGAACAAATCCACATTTTTAAATATGTCTGCCAAAACCGAGCTACATGCAATGTGATTTATTAAAAGTGGACTGAGCATTTTTAATTACAAGACTACGCTATACAATAAGGGATCCTACAAAGATAAATAAAATGCAATTCCTTGCTCAAGGAACCCCTTATCTGGCAGAGAATCTAAAATAATGATCAAATCTGAGATTGGTGCTCTACTGAAGGCTTAGAAAAACAACAGGAGCCCTAGCTGGTTTGGCTCAGTGGATAGAAGGGTATGCGGACTGTAGGGTAAGGGTTTGATTCCGGTCAAGGGCAGGTTCCTTTGTTGCAGGCTCCTCCCCCGCCTGGGTCCTGTTTGGAACTCGTGCACAAGAGACAAAGAAAGACTAAGGAACTGTCCATGATTAAAGGAGCCGGAGGAGACCTGACAAGTAACCACTTCGTGATCTGAACTGGATCCCACATAAGAAAAGCAACAGTAGTCTTCTTTTGAAGGGAGTCTCAGTTACTGCAATTACTTTAGTCTCAAACGAAACCCCAGAAATCCCTTAGTTATAGTGAAAACAATCTCTACTAAGCAAAGTATGACGACACTTAATAATTTTTTTGGCCAGAATATTAGCACACATGATCTTGAAAGACAGTGTATGTTTTATATCCAATTTTTGTATAGGTTTACAAGTAAATTTTGTTTTAAAAAAATATCTTTAAAAACATATTTTGTTATTAAAAAACATTTTTCTAGTGAAGGTTGATACACTTTATCAACTTTGCTGTTTCAAAGGTGTTTGAAAGGGAGAGTCAGTGTCTTAACTCGGCCGTAGATAGATAAGTACATTCTTCTAATTGATGCTCGAATCTGAAATATCAGCCATTATGATAATACATGACAACCAGAGTAATAATACCCCCTTCTTGCATGTGTCAGGCCTTTTCACCTCAGTGAGATCAAGTGTATCTTTTGCTTGATCACTGTCAAAGCTGGTGTGGGCACACTGCTTACAGTGCATTTTGTTACCACAGGGGCGTGGATGATAAAAAGCACGCGAGGTATATAAACCAAACATTTCAAACAATTGGCCTGGGGGTGAGCCATTAAAAAAGAGCTGCATAATGATTACAACTGCAAAACTTCAGCATATTCACAATGATTAACGCAATCACATTCCAAGTAGGTCCATTCTTGGCAGAGCTTACAGGCACGAATGCCAGAAAACATTACTCTTTTTCAAAACATTATCTGCATATTCAAAGGTTGGAGAGTGTTGAATCTTAAAATCTCTTGGCCCTGAGTTTTAGTAATAAATTAGTTAGTGAAAAAAACTGAGCGGGATAAACTCAAATTATTCAGCTGTTTTAGCCACACATGTCATCACGAGAGCCGCCACCTTCCAGAATTTCAGGAGGCGTTCAGAACATAAGGTCCCCCCTGCAGCACCTCAGCGGGCACCCCCCTACCAGACCCAGGAAATAGTACTGTGGGTCCCTGGGACACTGAGCTGACACTAGGGACCTCCCTCTGAAGTCATGCCAGGGCCTGTGGCCACGATAGCTGCAGAGGGGCCTCCCACCCTCCCATAGAGCTGGGCAACAGCCCCAGGAATGCCCACTCCCTGAGCTCGGATGCAGGACCACAAAGCACTTATGCCTCCTCCTCCTCCTCCTCCTCCTCCTCCTCCTCCTCCTCCTCCTCCTCCTTCATTGCGGATGCCTGCACTCCTCAGGAAAGTTCAAACTGACCAGGGAACTATTATTTTTAATGGATTTTCATTGATTTTTTAGAGAGAGAGGAAGGGAGAGGAACATTGATGAGAGAGAAAGATCAATCAGCTGCCTCCTGCACGCCCCCTACTAGGGATCAAGCTCACAACTAAGGCATGTGCTCTGACCGGGAATCAAACCGGCGACCTCTTGGTGCATGGGTCAACATTCAACCACTGAGCCACACCAGGGCATGACCAGGAACTATTTTTTTAAAATATATTTTATTGATGTTTTTACAGAGAGGGAGAGGGATAGAGAGTTAGAAACATCAATCCGCTGCCTCCTGCACACTCCCCACTGGGGATGTGCCCGCAATCAAGGTACATGCACCTGACCAGAATCAAACCTGGGACCCTTGAGTCCACAGGCTGACGCTCTATCCACTGAGCAAAACCTGTTAGGGCAACCACGAACTATTTTAACTCTGTTCAAATTTATGTCTAGTTAATGGTTTTGGTCCAAAGAAATCTATTTGTTGTTTTTTAAGAAACATGTTTATTAAAGAAAGAACTGAAAATAAAGAGAGGACATAAGACCCATAGTCAAACCTTCTAAAGTCCTTGTATTTTGCTATAGTTGTGTTCTTCTGACTTATTTTACTCAAAGGGTTTTTTATCATCATAACATTATTGTATATTCATATTTTATCTAACACTATGTACTAGTATATCATAAGCAACTTTCTAGATTAACAGTCTTTTAAACAAATAGCTGTTTAATATTCCAAGTAACTGGAACTTGTTTTACTTAACTGGTTCCTTGTCATTGAACTTTATTGATTTACTTTTAAAATCATTTATTCTCTGAGTATCTACTACATTCAAGTCACTGGATTAAATATTATAAATACTACACATACATAAAAAAACAACTCTTCCCAGAATGCTCTTCAAAACTATAAAAGATTCAAACATATGCATGCAACATATATGATATATGCATGTATATACTTGCTGCATGTCCTTAAACCACTTAATTATTTTAAAATATACTTATATAATTGAAATATTCTAATTTCCTGTTCATGTATTCCCCTTATTGCTAATTTCTGCTCTCCTTGTCTGCTGGATTTGCCCTCGCATGACTAATCAGAAAATCTTTAAAGTACCCACAAAAGAAATTCTCAGCATCATTAAATACTTTATCTTAAAAACATGTTCTTAGTATTAACTATACCTGTGCTTGAAACAAAATTGCTATATATGTAATATTGGGCTGGTCACCTGAGAAGGGCAATAATTTGTTGGGTTCTTTTTATGGTGGTGGAACCAAGAGAAAGGAGGGGACATCTGGAGCCACAGGGACAGATATAAACCTTTCTTTCTGCCCTACCTAGCTGTGCGATCCTTGGCGTTTTCCTTAAAAGTCACTGTGATGCAGTTTTGTACAAAGGAGTTAATATTTACCTTGCAGGGTGGATGTAAGGGTGCAGGAAAAATCTATGTAAGGGCCAAGCATGTACCTGGATACAAAAGACGCTGACTATTTTATGTCTACAATGAGCATATCTTTTGCCTTTATGGGACAAACAGAAGTGGATACAGAAACATTTTCAAGAGAAAAATTCAGTTACTTGGCTTTACTGCTACAAGTGAAGTTTAATTTATTACTCATTTCCTAGTGCCAGGTCAAAGTCTCCAAAATTTAAGAACCTAGAAATGTGGAGAACAGTACCCTGAGGCCGACCATGACCGCCTTAGAACCTAGCCTAGCTCCTAATGTGGCGTTAATCCCATGCTTTTCCTCCTTTCTGTGTATTTGTGAGTTTCTACCAAAGGTGATGGAATGAATTCCCAGTGCGGGGAAGTCACATGCATTCTGCAATCCGGCTTTGGGAATATTTGCTCCCCTTTCTAATTCTTCTCCCCTGGGCCTCTGGTTTGAAAGGTGAGCAAATGAGTCCTCTGCTGCTCTGCCAGCAGGTGGAATTAACTGCTTGTTTTCCGGAAAAGGAGACGTTCCCCCAGACACACCAGTGTGGGAGGGCAGCTTCAGGCCCGGGAGCACTTTGCCTCGAATTTTACACTGGAGGTCTGACACGCAGTCTTCTCTGAATCCGTATGAAATCCCTGGCCAGTGAGATTCCCTGACAATGGCCTCTCTAAGTTAATTCAGATTCGATCACCCAAGGTAACGGAACAGTGAGCTTCCCAGGGACCTTCTGCGTTCCTGGAATTGCCATTTTCCCGTGTGAGTCAGACTGGAGTTTAAAAAGTGCAAATAATTATATGAAGTCGACCATCTTTGTTCTGTCAAAGTGATTTAACCATCATTAAAACAGACATAATATTGTCAGGGCTAAAAAATCTTAGCTGTTTTCCCCCTGATGGGGCCTGGGTAAGTTTAGACCTCTGAATAGACTCAGGCATGGTCCATGCCTCCACCTGGGCCCAGGCACCCGCGGTGAGAAAACAAGTCTAGACTAAATGTAACCACAGCCTGGAAGGCTACGTGTTTGAGAAACTGCCTATGGAACGAGCAGGCGGACAAGACTTTACCTAAAACCTATATCATTTGTGGAGTTGTGTGGGCAGAGAATTTCAGAAAATCTCCACTCTCAAAATAACCCGTGGACAAGATTTTGTCTAAACTCAAGCTGTTTCCTTGGCTTTGGGACTGTAAGGTTGCTGTTACGGTGATTTTAGATGCCACTGTGCTAACAGCACACCCAGGGCACAGGAAGCTTAATTTCCAAAGGTTATTTGGGAAACTGTCCTTTGCACTTGCTGTTCCCCTTACCCAGAAACTCTGACCTCAGACATATGTGCCCAATGCATTCCCTTCTTCATCGGGGTCTCTGCTCAGATGTCCCGTAGTGGGGAAGCCTTCTGACCACCCCATTTGAAGTAGCACAAACAACTCAAAAACAGGCTCCATCTTACCTTAGATTTACAGCGGTGCTCAACCTGTGGGTCGTGACCCCTTTGGCGGTCGAACGACCCTTTCACAGGGGTCGCCTAAGACCATCCTGCATATCAGATATTTACATTACGACTCATAACAGTAGCAACATTACAGTTATGAAGTGGCCACGAAAATAATTTTATGGTTGGGGGTCACCACATGAAGAACTGTATTTAAAGGGCCAGAAGGTTGAGAACCACTGGCTCAGAAGGTCTTCTTCTTGTTTTCATGTTTCTTTCTCACAATCACCCACATGATAGATGCATTAGTTTTCCTTCCCCCCTCCCCTCCCCACCAAGGCAAGCTCCATGAAGGAGGAACTCTGTTTTTCCTCACTGCTATATCCCAACCAGTTTCTCACAGAGTTCCTGAACCCAGGATCACTATTCAATAAATATTTGTCACAGGAATGAATGAACCGTAGATGTTTTAGCCAAGAGCCATACATCTCCCATTCTCTTCCCAGCAAGATACAAACTCAAACAAAGCTCCCAAGACACGCACACCAGGCTAACAGTGACATCTCCTTAGATGTCTTTGTTGCAGCTTATGAAGCAAATGTACCATGTGAGCTACCCCAAGAGTTTACAAAACTCAAGTTTCTCTTCTAATGTTCCCAGGCTATTTTGCTAAGAAACAGACAGCCCCCTCCCCCCAAATTGCAAATGTTTTCATGCACACAGACACCCCGGTCTCTCTCCTTACCGTACTGATTGGAATTGCTGGTGAAGAGCAGGTAGTCAGAAGCACAGGTCTGGGACTCAATATCCAAATCTCCTAACCTCAGAACCAACCTCTTCCCCTTCGGTACTGTGATTGTCCTCTCACACGTCGTGTGATTGGGGTAAGTCCGTGGATAATTCTTGGATGCCATGGTGCCACTGTCCTGATAGGACACTATGTGTCCACAGCCATCGCCTGTTAGAGAAAAGGATTTAAGAAGTAAAATTAATTGTTCCAGAGAACTGAGAATCCAGTACAATTCTCCCGTCATGTATTTTCTTCCTTCTTTGAAAAAAAGTAATTAAAAATTAAAAATAAGATTAAATTATTATGCAGTATGTATTGTTTCACATTAGTTCATCTCTTGTTTCCCAGTTTAATCTTTTGAACAGTTAATCAAAATGTTTCATATTAGAATAGAAAGCCATCACTAGCAAACACATCACTTTATCATATTATTTTTCTAATCATCTATCTATCTGACCTTGTACAGTGGGCCCTTGGAATTCACAGATTTGCTGTTTGTGGGTTTGTCTATTAGCAAGCCAATGTCATGTAAAAATCTGCGAAGGAGAAAATACTATTACTTACCTCCGAGAGTTATCATGAGGAGTAAGTGAGATAACGAATGTAAAACCTGTCACTGACAGAATCTGAGACGTAGGCTGAGAGGACTTTAACAGCTTGTCATTTAGCTGGGAACTAGCAATCATTCACCATTCATATCTCACTAATGACAGTCATGGATTGATGGTGCCTGATAGAGAAAGTCAAGCATCTCCTACATTGAGTGCTTGCCACACACCAGACCTGGAGCTGTGGGAGACACACAAAGCAGCAGTGGCTGCTTCCTGGACCTGAGAGTAAAATGGGAGACAGTCACATGTCCAAATAACTGTAACACTAGATGCTTTGTGCCATATCCGGGGCTTAAACAAAGGGCTGAGGCAGACGAGAAAGAATCTCTTTTAGTGAAATATCACTAGTTCATTAAAATAACAAATTTTCTTAAGACTTCTCTGAACAAGAAAGGTCATCAATTGACCAACAAGTTGCCTTAGTAGATTAAAGTGACCAAGTTAATCATTCCAATATCTAATGGTGTGCACAAGTGGGTGTGGCAAGGCAAATGAGCACGTACTGCATGCAAACTGCAAAATGCCTGTGGTTAGTACAGCTTCACATAAAAAAAACAACAACAAGAATTCCTACCCTTAGGGAGGGAGAGGAAGCAGAAATCATTTGGAGAAGGAACTCGGTTAGGCAGGAAAACAAGGGCTCTCCATAGAAGCCCCAACTAGGGCACAATGGGAGCTAAAGACCCAGCAGCCTTCTCCCTTCTGCCACCTCTTCCCTAAACTAGAGGAGGATTCACCTGTGGGCATCCTTTATTCCACTTCCTTCTTGCAGCTCAAATAATAATGGAGGCCCAGACCAAAAGAAATATCTGGGGGTAGGGCAGGGAACCCCAGCATCTGCCCCACTCCAGCAGACCAGGTGTCGGGAAAGGATCCACCCATTCTCCAGAAATTCCCACAAGGTTCTGCTGGCCAGGAGTTGGGTGGAGGGAGAGTTGACCTTAAGAAGATGGGGTAGAGAATACCAGGGAAATGTGGATGGGTAACTACAATGAAACTGCTCTGCAACCTGGAGATCTAGGCAAAAGTTGTGGGATTTTTACTGTAGGCAACAGGGATCCAAAAAATGTTTAGAGAAGAGACTTAATGAAGTATTTGAAAGAGGTATTTGAGAAAGTGGGTCAACCTGGTCGGGTAATGACAGGAACTAGAACACAGGGAGAATCTGGGTCAGAGGAGCAGTGGTAGGGCTAGAAACGAGCCGGCTAAAGGGGAAAGAAGAGAAAGAAAACCTGGAGAATTCATCACAAAAAACTATGAACAGACTGTAGTATGTGGTGGAAAAGACAAGAGGAGAAATAATCACTAAAATTTTGAGTCCAGAAATGATTGGAACACTGAGGTCAATATAGACAGAAAGGGAAGCCTGGAGAGCAAACAGGTTTGGGGCAAAGGTAAATGTGTTTGTTGAACTGGAGGTGATAGCTATATTTCTTGGGCTTTCTGGCAGTAGGTACATTCCTCTCAGGTCCATGCTGATAATTAAATGAAAATTATAACAGAGTGAAGCATATTGTGGGGAAGCACATAATGCACAGGGTTTTCACTTAAAAAGTGAATTATTTCGTGCTTTTAAAGGCTTTAATTTAAAAAAAATAATAATCCAATTTACAGTTTCTTTTGAAAACTGGAAGACATGGTAACCAAACCAACAGGCATTCTCAAAGAGCCAGTGATGTGGTGACTGCCCCTTTAAAAGAGACAAACACCCAGCCTTGGGGAGTGTGGCTCAGTTGGTTGGGCATCATCCTGGTTCAGTTTTGGGAGGCACCCAATTGATGTTGTGCTCTAGCATTGATGTTTCTCTTTCTCTCTCCCTCTCCCTTCCTCTCTCCCTTCCTCTCTCTCTCTCTCACTCTCTCTCTCTCAATAAATAAAATAAAATAAAATAAAATAAAATAAATAAAATAAAATAAAATAAATAAAATAAAAGAGACAAATACCCTTGTCTCCCCACCAGGTCCTGGTCACTCGTTTTTGACTTGTCCCATCATTGGAGGTATTAATTTTGAGCACTCGAATAGAGCAGCACTAGGGTAACTAGAGTACAAACACATGATTGTGCTTATAAATATGCACTAACCCTTTCTAAGCCACCAAGATACCGGCTGGTAAACATTAAATGCCTCTTTTCTTAGTACAATGAAATTCTGCTTTAGTAAGAGAAGAGCAAGTGTAGTATTTTCTAGATAACAGAGCGAAATTATATGGAATCAACCTACACATGATTACTGCATTCTAAATCTTAAGTGACATGTTATGACAAAGAAAAATCCCACGGTGCCACTTTTATTCATTTTATTAGGTGCAATAATGGTATCAAAGTTAACTAAGAAACTGGTGTGTTTAGGGATGCCCACTGAGATATGTAGGGCTGAAATGACACAATGACATAGGTCTGTCAGGGTTTGTCTTCCAAAATGCACTTCAGCGAAATCGGGAGGGAAGGATGGGGAAATGCTGCTGGTTGCTGTAGCTGGATGATGAAGGTTCAGGAGCTTTGTTCTGTTTTTAATTAAAATGAAAACAAATACAGGCCAATCTTTAAGGGAAGAAATACAATCTTGCTTTTATGATTCAACTCCACCTGGTGTGGGAGGGCTGGCGGGCAGTGAGCCACGGCGATGTGGTGCTGGAGGTGACAGCGACAGCACAGCGCCCCCACCCAACATCAAAGGGGGGAAGTGGAAGCGGGGAGGGAAGAAGCCTCCCCACAGGGAATCTGTCTGCTCTTCAAAAGTGGCTGCCACACAATGTTTACCTTTTTCTTCCCTGTAATTTAATTGCCAAAACATAGGATGACTAACCCATGTGTCATTTCCTCCGCGCCTTAGACTGAAAGCTCCCCACTGGGGAGGATTTGAAGAGTTGTCCCTCCAATGGTGGGCTTCAGGCCTGGGGTTTGCTCAGAGCCAGAGCTGGTTTGTGAGACTGACCAACCACCTCCTCCAAACAACTTACAAATATAAAACTGCATGGGTGACGTTGAGATTTTAGTGGGGGTGGGGGGGGGGGGGTGGGGGGAACCACAGCAAGTACTTACTCATATAACTCCCCAAGTGACCTCTGTACAAAATTTAAGTATTTTAATTCTAAACATTTGGAAACAACCTAAATTAGAAAAGAATAGTCAAACTATGATATCTCCAAGCAATGTCATGTTAAGGTAAAGTTAAGCTCATGTTTTAGAAGACGATTTAATTTATTTTTGGAAGTCAGACCTATTATTACATGTCATGCTCAAAGAAGTGAAATGACTTAAAGCCACAGAGTTAGTAGGAGGTGCAAACGGGTATGAACTCATGCTCCAGAGTCCACATGATTAGCCAGACTAGAAAGGCACGGTGAGCCAAGTAACAAACTTAAACTTCAGGTGAGAAGTGGGGCCTCTCTGTCCCTTGGTCAGAATCTGGGCAACCTCAGGGCTGAAGTGTCTATGCCACATGGCTTTCTGGATGAGGCCCTGGCAGGCAGCAGAGGAGGGGGTAATCTGGGAATACAGTTTTTGTAGAAGACTATTTTTAAAACAGAATATAGAGTACACACATAGATATGAACGAAAAAATGTTTACTTCTATGGCCTGGGATCACAAGTAATTTTTATTTTGTTTGTACATTTATTTTCTATATTTCATACAATATGAAACATTATCCTATCTAATAAAAGAGAAACATGCAAATTGACCATAACCCCGGCACCCTTCCCATGGGCTAATCAGCACGATATGCAAATTAACTGCCAACCAAGATGGCGGCCGGCTGCCACACAGCTGAAGCGAACAGGAGGCTTGCTTGCTCCAGTGACGGAGGAAGCCAAGGTTCCCCGCCTGCCGCAGCCCAACTCTGAGCTGCACTCTAAGCAACTATGTTGCAATTATAGAAGCTAAACAAGCTCCAGAGACCTGTTTTCAGCCAGCTTCGGCCTCAGAGCTTAGAGCTGCAGTGATGGCAACAGAGTTTCAATTATAGAAGCCAAACAAACCTAGATACCTGCTTTCAGCCAGCTTTGGCCTCAGAGCTTAGAGCTGCTGTGATGGCAACAGAGTTTCAATTATAGAAGTCAAACAGACCCAGAAACCTGCTTACAGCCCTCAGAGGTAGAGCCAGCTCTCAGCTCCAGTGACAGCTATAGAAGGTAAATAAATCCCAGAATAAAAGAAAAAAGGAAAAAAGGAGAGGCTGGGAGCTTAAGTTGCCCTCCAGCCTGAAAACGGCTCTCAGGCCCTCACCCAAACTGGCCAGGCACCCAAGTGGGACCCCCACCCTGATCCGGGACACTTTCAGGGCAAACCAGCCGGCCCCCACCCGTGCACCAGGCCTCTATCCTATACTACAGGCAGGGTGGGACAGCGCGAGCTGCCACCCAGGCCCCATGTGCAGCCCTGGGCAGCGAGGCATAAGCCCCGCCCCCATCCAGGACCCCTGTGTGCCACCCGAGCTCCCAGTCAGGACCCCCGTGCCACCTAAGCCCCCAGCCGGGACCCTATGACTATTGGAGAGCAGGAAAGTGCCGCTGGGCCCTGGGTTGCTGTGGTGATCCGGCCATCACTAAGTAGAAAAGTGAGGCCTGTAGGCAGCCCCCAGCTGTGCCTAATCCAGGAGCAGGAAAGCAAGCCTGGCCTGAGGGCAGCCCCCAACTGGGCCTGATCCAGGAGCAGGAAAGCAAGCCCAGCCTGTGGGCAGCCCCCAGCTGGGCCTGCTCCCTGGTTGCCATGGCAATCCTGGAGCAGGAAAGCCCAGCTTGCAAGCAGCACCCCCATCCTGGCTATAGCTCAAGGGAGAGTACAACATGCAGTGGAGGCCAGGAGCCTGAGAGATCATGACAGAGGGGCTCCTGCTCCAAGCCTCCATGGTGTGGCTGGGGGCAGGCCCCCAGCAGACACACACACACACACACACACAGTGCCTGCTCTGAGCCTCCAATGTGGCTGGGGGCAGACCTCCAGTGGGAAGACACACACACACACACACACACACACACACACACACACAGCAACTGCTTCGAGCCTACGTGGTGTGGCTGAGAGCAGGCCCTAGCAGACAGACACACAGACACACACACACACACACACACACACACGGGATGCCTGCTCCAAGCCTCTGCTGCCAGACTGTGGCCATCAGTCGGACATCCACTGAGGGCTCCCGGACTGTGAGAGGGGCAGGCTGGGCTGAGGGAACCCCACGCCCCTGTGCACGAATTTCGTGCACCAGGCCTCTAGTATAGAAATAAAATAATTAAAAGTACCCCCCAAAAGTACCAAATTCACCTAATGTTCTTTGTAACATAAAAGTTACATTCAGCATTAGCTGTATAGACACCAGTATATCCAAATTGTCATTAGAAACTCAGTCCACAAGCAGCTAGGGACTTGGTATCATGTAGTTCCCATTTGAAGCTGCTCACAGTCAAGGGGAGAGGTATGTTAACAAGTCATTCCTGACAGTGTAATGACAGGTCCAAAAACAGAGACACGGGCTCAATATCTGTTCTGCAAGTGCCTTAAATGAATGGATATGCCTCTGGCTCTCTGTCTTTGACATCAGCCATTTGGGAGAAGTATGGATATACGAGGTATTTTTAACAGAAGCTTAAAACAAATCCTAGATGCTTATCTACGTGAGTCAACCATTTATTTAGTCTACTGTAATTCCACCAAGAAAGCAAAACAATAACTTCCTTAAAAGACTATTTGCTTTTGATAAGAAATCTTGTTCAAAAAAAAAAAAAAGAAAGAAAGAAATCTTGTTCCATTAACAGAAAAGTGAAATTAAGATATACGTAGTACAGACTAACTTCTGTAATACCACAAAGTATGACATAGAAAAAAAAACAACAAAAAACACTTTTCACTGAAATGCACCAGCTTGCAAAGTATTTGGATGAAGTGAAATGAACAGTGCACAAATAACTTTAAGATTATTAACTGGCCCCTAAAATAAGACACCAGCCTTCAACTATTTTTTATTAAGACCCATATGTAGAATATAGATTTTCCATCCCAACCTAAGTAAGCACAGATATATACATATGCATAGATAACAAACAAAAGTCTAATGTTTAATTCTTTTATCATATGTAATGCACTGCGATGGTTCCTATTCTATTTCATTTTTTAATTAAAAGCATGCTGGGTGTGCCAACTGAATTGATTCTATTGCCTATTAATAAGCCTGCAATTTGGGCAACAGTGCCCTAAAATATAACAGAAGTGAAACCATTTCTAGAGATATGATTTCATTACAGTTGTATCCTTGCGCTTCTAATAATCAACTTACAACAGGTCTCAACACATACTCAATCATTTCATGTGTGGGTGTGAGAAAATTTCTTCCCATGTCTAAGATCAAGTGAGCTCTTGATGACTACCATCTTTTCAACCACAAAGGGGAGCTTGCAATTATTACAGAGCTCTTTGTCCCATGGTAAGGTGAACAGCTTTCCCAAGGTATTACTAATTGCATTGCCAGCCAGACTCTCTCAGGAACTTCGCTCTTCTCCAGGGATGCTTAACTTTGTTTCACTTTGTGTGTCGCCTGGAAAGAAATGGAAAACCAGGGGCAGGCAGGCCTAAGTGGTTGTGTGAAAATAGAGTCAGACAGAAGTTATAGTAATAAAACTTCAATTATTCAACATCTTTAGTTTTCCTGAAAGGAAATGAATAATACTGTGCTGAAAGAAGTTGTAGTCATAGACTAGAAACACAGGCCAAGTTGTGCAAAACCATTCAGGATCTCCTTAAACCTTATTCTCGCCACAAAGAAAATAGATGCTAATGATATGACTAATCATCTAATGAAGATAATACTTTTTGCCTCAGCAGATGAAAGATTTTTAAGAGTAAAATAAAAGGAAACATAAGGGACTTATTGTCAAAAGCCTCTCTATGTAAGCCCTCAACACAATGTTTTCTATCAGCTAAAAAATGACTTCAAAGAAATCAATGTGAATGTATGAAAATGGAACAAATCATTTTGAGAGGTCCTGTCCACAGCTCCCTGCATAATGCTTGGCTGTCTCCATCAGTGTGCAAAGACACCAATAATTTTAATGCAAACATATTGAAAAGTGCATGCACACCCAATGGAAGAAATCTCAACACCTAGCTTGATGCTATCCTTTAATGTGCTATAAGTAAAACCAGTTAAAACTCTCAAGTTCTTGGCCACACTCCAGCCTTGTGATTCCGACTGAGATAGTTGTGGGTGTTGGGGAAGAGGGTTTCAGATTTCATAAATTATTTCATACACTTGGGAGGGGACAGCAACCATGGTTCTCACAATGGGTTCCCGCACAGCCTTGCCCAGTACTGACTTTGCGGCCTTGGGTGAGTCCCTTTACCTCTCCAAGCTTCAACTCGTCATCTGTAATAGAGAGACAATGAGAGTGCCCAACTCACAGGGTTATCATGACATTCAATGAGATCATGATGATCGAGTATTGAGCATAGCGGCTAGTATAAAGTAATAATTCAATATATTTTAATTGCTATTTTTATTTTAAAGTGCTACACATATTAAAGTATCAAGAATATTGCTTTGAATTAGCTGACTTTATCCAAATTTCATCATCTGTTGGTTCTGTGAGCTTAAGAAGTTACCCACTTAGTGTGTATCCATAACTGGGTGTAGCAAAGATGAACGAGTCTGTGTGTGAAGTGCCCTCAATTGCCTGAGAAGTCTAATTAGAATGGATCCCGTGCTATTTGTTGAGAGCCTGCTCATTGCTAAGCCAGCATCTCCTTAAGTGGGCACTGTGAACTCCTAAGTCCTAATAGGAGTTTTACAGGAGGTCAAGCCCTCATCTCCAAAAGACAGTTGCAGGTCAGAAAGCTTGCAGAATCCTACCTTTTTCTGTACCACAGGACATCTCAAAGCCTGGCCGGGCGCAGTGAAGTTCTCTTAGGGGTTGCAGTTTGCAATATTCCCAGGGAACCCTTTCCTCAATGGGCATCACTAGGGAGTCGTGTTCTGTGGGACACACTGGCCAGTTCCTGGGCTAGTCTCTCAAAAGTGAGACATACAGAGATTCCATGAGGCCTCTGGGATTAAAGATTGTACATGGAGAAGTGTACTTTGGCCTTTAGATTTCTACGAACAATACTGAAATTGTACTATATGATTCTGATATTCAAAAAACGACTTTTCATACTGTTGTTATTAAGTTACAAGTGTTGGGGGGGCATTGCAACAAATTTGACACATTGGATGAGAGAAGTTTCATAATTTTACAGATGAAAACTTACGAAAACCACTTGTTTGTACAGCAAAACCAGTCTAAGACAACTGATTTATCTCTGTTGAATAGATGCTTAGCATAAGGAAGTTGAAGAAAAGTGGCTGCTGACCTTTCCTAATAATGTCAGGATGTTGATGCAATGTCCAAGCTGCAATTGTGAAGTTGATGATAAATATGGGAGAAATCTTTCCTGTCCCTACAACACGCTATGTTTCCTAATCTTGCTTCCATGTTAAACATGCATTTTGCCATTGTTCAGATACTAGAGGCCCAGTGCACGAATTCATGCACAGGTGGGGTCCCTCAGCCTGGCCGGCAATCCAGGCCTATGGGGTGGGGGGGGGGGTGGGGGGTGCGGCGGCAGCTGGCAGGGGGGAGGGACCATGGGAGGTTGGCCTGCCAGCCCTCCCATCGGTGCTGATCAGGGGGGGGAGGGGCTGCAGGAGGTTGGCTGTGGGAGTGCACTGACTACCAGAGGGCAGCTCCTGCATTAAGTGCCTGCCCCCTGATGGTCAGTGCATGTCATAGTGACTGGCTAACCAGTCGTTCGGAGCGTTCAGGTCGTTCGGTTATAATGGTCGCTTAGGCTTTTATATATATAGATATGTAACTCAATATTGACTTTTCTCTCTAGAGTCCAAAAAATCCCATATGACCAAGTATAAACAAAGTTAATCTGAGTTTTAAAAGTTAAACCTGTCAGTATTTCTCTTTCACACACACATATGGTTTCACTTTCACAAATACATTTTTCAAAAAAATCAGTAAGAACCAAAAAGTTATTAGAACAGGAAAAAAAATTCATGAAACTGTGAAAGGGCTCTTTCTTACTAATCCTTAACATTTATCCAAGCACTTACTATAAAAGGTGACAGATACAAAGCATCCTAAAAATTTTACATTATCTTATTTAATTCAGGATGATTGTATTTGATAGATAACATTATTAGTTTCCTTTTTAAAATGATAAAATATTTCATATAGATCTGTATATATACACACATACATAACACACCTATATTCATAAGCTATACATATGAGATATACATACCTCAAACATCCAAATATATATCTATCTACACTAATAAAAGAGAAACATGGTAATTGGTGTACGACCACTACCCTTTTCATTGGCTAATCAGGGAGCTATGCAAATTAACTGTCAGCCAAGATGGCAGCTGGAAGCCAGGCAGCTTGAAACTAACATGAGGCTTGCTTGCCTCAGTGAGGGAGGATCGTTGGAGGAAACCAACGTTCCCCGCCTGCGGCTGCAGGCCTCTGAGCAGGCAGTTTAAGAAACATTGTAACAAATACCACAGGACTTCAGCCAGCAGATTCGCAAAGGCCAGAAACCTACTTTCAGCCGGAGGCCTAAGAGCTGAAGCCAAGCCTCAAGGTAAAGCTGGCCCAGAATAAAAAGAAAAAAAAGGAGCGTTTGGGAGTTCAGTCACTCCCAGCCTGAAAACAGCCCTCAGCCCCTCACCCAGGCTGGCCAGGCACCCCAGTGGGGACCCCCACCCTGATCCAGGACACCCTTCAGGGCAAACCAGCCGGCCCCACCCATGCACCAGGCCTCTACCCTATATAGTAAAAGGGTAATATGCCTCCCAGCACCGGGATCAGCGTGACAGGGGGCAGCACCCAAACCCCCTGATGGCCCTGCGGCTCTGTGTGTGACAGGGTGCGGAGCCCCAACCCCCTGATGGGCCCTGCTCTGTGTGTGACAGGGTGCGGCGCCCAAACCCCTCCCCCCCCACGGGCCCTGCTCTGTGTGTGATGGGGTAGAGCCATAACCTCCCCATCGGCCCTGCCCTGAGTGTGAGAGTGGCGGCGCCCCAACCCCCTGATGGGCCCTGCTCTGTGTGTGACGGGGGCAGCGCCCCAACCCCCTGATTGGCCCTGCTCTGTGCATGACAGGGGGTGGCGCCACAACCTCCCCATCGACCCTGCCTTGAGTGTGACAGGGGACGGTGCCCCAACCCCCCAATTGGCCCTACCCTGAGCATGACTGAGGGTGGCATCACAACCTCCCAATCTGCCCTGCTCTGTGCATGACGGGGCGGCGCCCCAACTCCCCAATCGGCCCTGCTCTGAGCCCGACCAGGGGCTGCACCTAGGGATTGGGCCTGCCCTCTGCCACCCGGGAGCAGGCCTAAGCCAGCAGGTCGTTATCTCCCGAGGGGTCCCAGACTGCGAGAGGGCACAGGCCGGGCTGAGGGACCCCCCCTCCCCCCTGAGTGCACAAATTTTTGTGCACCGGGCCTCTAGTATATCTATACCTATATCTATATCTATATCTATACATATATCTATATATATATCCCCATAGCTTATAAGATAGGACATTTCCAATAAACACAATTGAAGCCCAAACTTTCTTCATCACATGACCCTCCTGTTTTCTGGGTTGTATGTGTGAAGAAGTTGAGGCTCTGAAAAGCTGAGTGACTCAGCCCCGGTGTCTGAGCTGGCATCTGAACCCAGCCTGTCTCACTCTGGAGTCCATGAACTCCGTCACTGTGCTCTAAGGCTGCTGCTGTCAGAGTCACCCTTCTTAGAGGTGAGGAAATTGAGTCAGAGAGATTTAAGACATTGCCCAAGTTCACACAACTACTGAAAAGCCCACCTGGTATTAAAACCCACATGACCTTTATTTATTTATAGCCCTACTCTTTTGGTCTCAAAACTAACATGAGGAAAGTAGCCATGTTCAATTTAGTTTCTTATAAAATTTATGCTTATGAGAAATTTCATCTCCCTCTTTTTAATTATTTAAGTAATCACTCTTTACTAGACTATTAAGGGAATAGTCTAATGAGAAGTGCCTATTTTACCTCTTGCAAAGGTTGTTCTCTTTGCTTAGCATCAATGCGGCTCCTAAAAAATGCTCCATAAATGAAGGTTTCAGTGGATTAAAATGCTGCTTCGCAAATTTCAGTGGGCATGCCAGTCACCTGGGGATCTTGTTAATATGCAGGGCCTGGAAATGTGGCATGTCCAAAGCTCTTGGTAATGACTGTTCTGTTGGTCCCTGTAAGATATACTCTGAGTAGCAAGAGACTGAAAGAATCCTCATTTTTCACTGGGATCTCACAGTGAATCTCTTTCAAAATGAAAGTTCCTTGAGGTATCAGTTTTATATAATTTTATTTTAATGTCTATTCCTAAAATTGGAACACATCTATATATTTTCAATTCTCCAACACTTATTTTCACATTAGATTTCATTTGTAAGACTAGGACAGGCAATATGTTTCAGAATCTATATTTAGGGTGTAATTTCTGACACCTGGACAGAAGTGTCAATTTAGAAATTATTTGAGCATATGGTGGAAAACACAAAAAAATAGGATGAGAAGGTTTGTGAACATACATGTATGCACCATATATAAGGAAAAAGCAATCAATGTTTATTGACCAGAAAAATAGCAAATCTCTGTTGGGAGAGAGATGGTAGCTTATCATACATGCAATGAAGCATGAAAGGTAAGATATGAGAGAAAAAACAGACCTTACAAAACTCCTATCACATTCCACAGTCCTGAAAATGGTACTGCTTCTGCACATTCTGCATTCTGCATTGCTGAATTTATCACAGTCCAATAAGAGCACCTGGTTAGCTACTAACTGGAATTTGAAAAAGGCTTAATATTTCAGTGGCAAATGTGATCATTTCTAAGAGAAATCAAAGACTGTTAATTTAAAACTTCACTGCATAAATTATGTTCCTCCAAAGCTTTTCTTTAACTTGATCTCTCCTGGAATGCACTTCCCTTGAAGATGAAGAGCAGGAGACCCTCCCCAAGGCGTTCAGAACTGGAGAACACCCACCGGCATCCATCCCACTTTGGATGCGCAGTGTGAATGTGACTGGGGTGAGTGACTGAATCTCTCTAAATCTCAGTTCCCTCAATAGCTCTCAAAATTGTTGGGATCAAATTAGGTGAAAAAAAACAAAAACAACAACCACCACTTGATAAATCAAAATATATATGAAGATAGATTCTTAAATTGTTATTTACATACAAAACTCTGATTGGACATGTAACAGTGATCAAAGGATGTTTAAACCCTTGCGTGAAATGTTGATGGGGAAGAGTAGTTTACTAAGAGATTTTTACCCCACAGATTCCTTGTGGGAGAGAGGGATAAGCTGTTACTTCCTGCCTGAAGTCACTGATCATTTTCAGCATCATTAAAAGTGGGGCAATAATAATAAATGCATCTTTTGATACCATTAGCAGTACATGGCACTACAAACACTTAGCCTGACTCTAATCAAATCTCTTGGTCTAACTAGGTTTACACAGAAATACAGGGAACAGCACACCAAGTAAAAGACAACACTCAGAAGCAGTCAGTACAATTTAGGACACAAGCTGTGTCACAGGACAACTGAGCCTGATTTTCTTGCAGGAAAATAAAATGTTTGTGGGTCGGGGGCAGTGGTAGATTAAAAGCGACTTAAGAGACATAAAAACTAACTGCGATGTGTGGACCTTGTTTGGATCCCTGTTTATACAGAGCAAAGGTCAAAAGACACGTTTAGGTTCGTGGGAAATGTGGATATGGCTGGAGTATCGGATAATGTGAAGACATTACTATTAGTATTTTTAGGTGTGTTCGTGGCATTGTGGTTATGTAAGAAAATTTTGAGAGGTGCAAATGAAATATTTAGGGAAGAAATGCCATGATGTCGTCAATATATTTTAAATACCTCAGAAGAAAAACTGTGTCTGTTAAGATATTTACTACAGCACAGCTATAGTCTGTAGTGTGTAGTATACAGGATGAAAAGGGCAAAAGAAGAAAGACGACAAAGAAGAAAGAAAAAAGTGTTTCCTACCTATAAGGCAAGAGGGTCTCAAAAGGTTTTCAGACCCTTGTGAGCTAGGACAGTAGGTTCAGGGCATTTCTCTATCTTTTATTTTATTCTCTTGGCAAAGCAGGGACTTCCAGGGGGGTGGGGGGAGAGGAGGAAAGAGGAGGGGGGGGCAATTCTTGGTCCATGTAATTCCCCAAATAAGCAATCTCCATCCTAAATTCCTGGCCTGGGAGAAGGAGCAATTCAATAAACAGATCTCATGTTGCAGTGGTCCCATGGGCTAGTAAGTCTCAAAAGTGCCCTCCTTTGGGCTGAAATCAACCACATTGTAATCTCAGGTGAACTTGCTTTTGTGAATTGCAATAGAAAGGCTGAATTAAATCCATTCAGCCATTTAAAAAGTAATTAACAACCCAAAGAGTTGTTTATCTATTTTCCCTGCAGGAAACTTTAAGCACTGGTAATTCAACTATAAGCGGATTTCATAAGTTTTAATACCGCCTTGTTCCCTGTCAGAAATATGAGTGAAATAAAGTTTTGTTTTCCTTTTTTCAAGAATAGAGTGTCCCATAAACATCATTTACCTCCGACCTTTAGGCACTTCCAATAAACACACTCAATCATGAAATGGAGCCAGATGCTCCTGTTTCCAAGGGTTTTAATTTTGTGATGAAAGAAAAGAAAAACTGTTCTTTCCCTTCCAGTAAAATGAAAACATGTTGAACACTGAATAAAAAGGCTACAAATTGTGCTTGTAATTTGAGTTGGAAAATGCTGAATATAAAAACAAATGTGGTTCTCAGTAAAGATAAACTCCTGTCTAACCAAGGACAAGTTGACCCCATTAAATATAAATTAAGAGTCGCATCCAAGAAGGAACAAGAAATACACATTACCTTTCTCATACTTAATGCATTTAAGGTTAAACTTAATACTTTCTCAAAAAAAAATATATAGACAAGCAAATTACTTCTGACTTCATAAGCAAGGAAGTGTTATTTGAATCATACAGAAGACACGAATCTTGATAAGATTCACAGCTGAATGGACAAAACAAAAGTTCTACTTTTACACTGGATATTCCTCAGTTGCAATAAATTACTTGAAAATGAGTTCTTGGTTTATCTGAAGGCTAACTGTTAAAATAAATATAAACTTGGAATTTTTTCCCAATAGTATGGTGAAAAGCTTTTAATAAAATGTTAAGTTGAAAAAATAGAATATAAAAGCATGCAGACATTACATAGTAGAGTATGCAGGTATTAGTTTTATGTTGTATTTATACCTTACACATATTTTATATATATAACTTGCCTGCCTAATCCTATCTAATAAAGAGGGAATATGCTAATTGATCCTCACGCCATTGCAAAGATGGCGGCACCCACAGCCAATATGGAGGGAATATGCTAATTGACTGCCAAGCCCTCAAAGATGGTGGTGCCCACAGCCACAAGATGGTGGTGCCCAGTCCCCTCAGCCCCATTGGGGCGGCAGGTGTGCGGCAAGGCCAGCCCTCCACCCCCACGCAGGCCCGCCCATTCTGTACGCCTGCCTCCAGAGTCCCCCGGTCCCCTCAGCCCCCAGCCACCCAGGGCCGGCCTGAGGCACAAGCAAGCCTTGGATGGCAGCTGCCCAGCTGCCCAGGGCTGCCCAAGGCTCAGATAACCAGGGCCAGCCAAGGCCTGCACTGCCGGCAGTGGCAGCAGCAGAGGTGTGATGAGGTGTCGTCTTCCCCTGATCACCGAGTCACTTCCCGCCCCTGAGGCCTCCCGGACTGTGAGAGGGGACAGGCCAGGCTGATGGACACCCCCCCTCCAGTGCATGAATTTTCATGCACCAGACCTCTAGTCAACACTAATAAAAGAGAAAAATGGTAATTGGCGTACGGCGATACCCTTTTCATTGGCTAATCAGGGCTATATGCAAATTAACTGCCAACTAAGATTGGCAGTTAACTGCCAACAAGATGGCGGTTAACTGCCAACAAGATGGCGGTTAATTTGCATATGTAGGCACAATGCAGGGAGGCGAAAGGGAAAGCAGGAAGAAGCCCCCTGCCACTGACAGGGATCAGAAACCCAGGGGGGAGCTAAGAGCTGGGGGGCAGGGCAAAGGCGGCCCTGGGGCTGCCTTTGCCCTGCCCCCCAGCCATGATCGGAGAATCAGGCGCCTTTTCCGCCCTGGCCAGTGATAGCAGGAAGTAGGGGTGGAGCCAGCGATGGGAGCTGGGCACGGTCGAAGCTGGCAGTCCCAGGAGCTAGGGGTCCCTTGCCTGGGCCTAAAGCGAAGCCCACGATCGCGGGGCCGCTGCAGCTGCGGGTCCCCGCTGCCCGGGCCGGATGCCTCAGCCAGAGGCGTCAGGCCTGGGCAAGGGGCCGATCCTGCGATTGGAGGGTGATGGGGGTCAACGCCTGAGGGCTCCCAGTATGTGAGAGGGGGCAGGCTGGGCTGAGGGACACTCCACCCCCCCCCCCCCACACCCAGTGCACGAATTTCATGCACCGGGCCCCTAGTATTTAATAAAAACAAATAGTAGACAGTATGTAAATGTGTGCGCTATGTTTATTTGTTGTGGAGATATATATTTGTGTGTATGCGTGTGTGTGCACACACACACCAAAAATCATGTCCTTAGTGATTCTCTGTATAACACCTTTTTTGCAGGATTATGATCTGTCAGGACAATATCATTTGTCAATAGCTTGCTTGTTCCACAACTGCTCTGCCTTGTAAGCATTAGGAAGATCTTTGGGAAAGCAGACAGGAAAGAAATCTCCATCCTAAAAGAAGTTTATTTGTGTGTGTGTGTGTGTGTGTGTGTGGTTTTTTAAAGAGCTCCAGTGTAGCTTTATTAAAAGGGAGAGATGGGATAACATGGAGCCAATTAGCTTTTACCTTGTTTCAATGTTATTTTCAGCTTTTCCGACACACACAAAAAATCTACCTAACCTAAAATTACCATATATGAGACACAGGGCTTTCTGCAAACATAGGGTATACTTTCACACAGTGTGTAGCTCCCAAAGAGAGAGGAGATAGTTCTAGGAGATAAAAACTAGATTAATAGATCTTGTAAGCATTAGGAAGATAGAAATGGCAGTAAGTAGTCAAGGCTCACATGACAATAAGGCTTAATATAGAGCTCATGTCACAAAGGTCTAAACACTGTCCCCAAATGATCTTCAAGGTAAATCAGGCCCCTGATGGCCTCAATGTAGAAGCATCTGCAGATCTTAGGGGATCACTGACCCACCTGGTCCGATTCAGTCTACCACCTGCTCCTCTATTCTTAAGACTGCCAGCACCTACTTCAAGGCAGCTTTCCGGGTGTTGCCTGGAAAAGAGGCTCAGAGATTCATTTATCAGAGATTAATTTAGATATTTTCTTGAAAACATGTGCATTGTTTCCTAAGACATCACCATAGTCATGTATGCAATTTCTCAGCAAACAACTTAGTGCACGTCACCTTTCACCGTATTCTCTGAAACCTCACCACAGCATTCATGTGCTAATGCAGGAAATAGTTATCTGGAGCCTGTTATCTACCAGGCACTGTACCAGGTACTGGTGGTGACTTAAAAAAAACCTCCATTTTGTCTCTGTCTCGTGGATCTTCTAGATTCTCCCTCATTCCACTCCCCACCCACCCCCCAAAATAAAACTTCTTCAACTCCCACTGAAAGGCAAGGCTGGCAGTTGGTTCCAGATTCATACTAGAGCTCATAGTTAAAATTTATTTCCACATCGGGTTAGAAACCACCATTTCATCTGCATCAGTTAAATCTCTCCCAACCCCGCACCCCCAAGGTAAACAGCTATTTTGTTATATATACAAGGCCGAGAATGAACATCTGGAAGATGACATCAACATGACTTTTCAGCTGCAAACACGCAAAATTACTTCTAGTCTAATGGGGGGTGGGGAGGAAAAAAGCAATCTGAAAGTTTGACAGTATTTTCCTTCTATCTGCAATGCCAGACTTCGAGTACAGCAGAATGAATTCTTCTATTTTAAGTCCTTATTTTCAGACTTTTTATTTACAAACAACAGTTGGACGAGACATATTTTATTTCAGGTTTTGATTCTCAACTAGAGTCAGCCCTAAGTCTTTAACAACAGGGCGGCAACTGTGTTTTCACTGCCTTCTCACCCCATCCTCACTGAGCACCTACCTATCCACTACAGAACACTCATCCAGAGGGAGTATAGTGAACAGCCTACGGCTCTGCAGCACTAAAACACAGCTGGGCTTGAATACCAGTTCCACCATGCATTGGTGAGTGACAAGGCAAGTGGCTTAATAGTCTATAAGCCTCAGTTTCCACTATTGAACTCTCATCCTTACTGAGTGACCATCATGTGCTGGCCACTGTTCAAACTACACAGCTCTTCATGGACCTTGTATTTTTGTAAGGGAAATACAAATGAATGAAATAAACGTATCAATTATACACTCTGTTGGAAAAGGATAAATGCTCTAGAGAAAACTGAAAGCAGGAAAGGGAATATGGAGTTCTGGGGACGGCAGGTGGGTTACAGGTGGTTAGGGATATCCTCCCCAAGAAGGCAACACCTGGACAAAGACTGAAGGAGGAAAGCTGTCTGGATATTTGGGGCAAGAGGGTTCCAGGCAGAGCGAGCAGCACATGCAAAGGCTCTGAGGTAGAAGGGTGCCTGATACCTTGAGGAATGGCAAGAAAGCTGGTATGACTGGAAGTATGAGTAAGTGTGCTGAAGAATGAGGTCCAAGAGGCAGTGAGGGAGGCAGAAAAAAGGGGCCCCCATATTTGCCCAATTAATAGTAATAATAAACAGCAGTGAAAAGTAAGATGGTTGGCATTTGCTATGTACTAACTGCAAGTCTAGGTGGGTTATATGTGTTATCTCCTTCAAAATGCAAACCAATAGGTTACTTTAATATGTATAGAGTTGACTTCATGCTAGAATACACATAGCAGAGAGTCCAAAACTCTATAGAAAATATTTCCCTGAAAAAGTTTTTTTTCTGCCTTAACACGATTAAAACCTTTGCTAAATGCTGCAATTAATTTAACTTCCTCATGCATATTAAAAATAAAAACATAATTCCTTATAAATGTCAGATGTATTGCTTATTTCCATATGATGGGTTTTTTTTTTTATATATGATTTTCAAATCTGTGTCACTACCACACGGTTAAAGCATTCACTTTATGCAATGAAAAGTTGGAGCTTGGGACACTATTCAGAGTTCAAGTCGAGCTTGAACAACATCCTTTGATTTGTTTAGTGAATCCTTTAACATAAAGTCTTTCTTTTCTGAAATATCTCGTATAATTCAATGTTCGAGTGTTACAAATCACATCTCCTAGAGCCAGAAGATACGGTACATGTTGTTCTCTGGCCTGTTCCTTCTTTCTGCTGTACTTTCACTTACAAGGCATCCTTGCACGTAGAAATAGGCATGCCAAGAGAGCTGGGCTTGCTAAACATTAATTAGTGTGAGCATCAGACGTACCCTCATAAACAACTTCGGTAGACATTTCATTACTTAGTTTCCACTAATTAGAAAGTAATTTGAAAATATCTCCTAAACACAAAAAGATTGTTCAGTTCAACCCAAGAAACATTAATTGAGCACC
Source organism: Myotis daubentonii (assembly GCF_963259705.1). Taxonomy (NCBI): domain Eukaryota; kingdom Metazoa; phylum Chordata; class Mammalia; order Chiroptera; family Vespertilionidae; genus Myotis; species Myotis daubentonii. The sequence continues at coordinate 12,030,194 of NC_081845.1, read as the reverse complement.
TTTGTCGGATGCTAGGAAGGTAAAGACAAAGCTGGTCGCTCCCTTCAGGAATTTACAGACTACAGGGCTGATAGGATCTCAGACCTTGGAGGTGAAGGAAAGTCTGGGCAAGTGCACACAATGACACAGAAGGTGCCAGAATAAACTTGTGCTTACTTTTAAAGAAGTCACTCACCAAAACACAGCAGGTATCGGCTGTCCCATGTCTAGCCAAATATAAAGGAGTGATGACTTAAGGACAGACTTTTTAATATTCCAATATTAAACTGTCTCTGACACAGACGGTAGCACTTTATCATAACCCTAACATTATAAAGTTGTTTCTACCATCTCAAAGCTGATTTGAATCAGAATTACCTGGGGGAACTTATTAAAAGCGCCCATTCCCAGGCCCCACCCATTGGAAATCCTGATTTACAGTGTGGTCTTGGGGCTTTTATTAAGCCTCAGGAGAGAGTGGGGAGTCTGGCAGGTTGGGGAGGCAAGAAGCACCAGACGAAGCTGACTCTGAGAACAATGAAGGTAAAATGTAATAAATGGTGTCTTCTTGCCAAAAACAGACTGTTATGCTAAGCCTGCCCTTTGATTTTCTAAACACCGAGAGCACTCCTGTCACTGATGACACCATCCAACTGCAGAGCCAGCAACATATCTCAGGACCTAAAATGTTTCAATTTATGGAAGCTTGAAAAATAAGTGACTGTGGGCTAATTAGAAAAATCACACGTGAAAAGAAAGGTGCAAAAAATCACTGACAATGCCTCTTCACTCAAGAGGTATCAGAACCTGAGTTCTTAGATTTTTTTTTTCAGTAAATGTCCCCAATCTAAGTTTTACTTTCTTTGTCATTGAACACCTACACCTTTATTGGGTCTTTCAGCATCCTAAACATATAGGATGTTTCATTGAAAATCAAATGACAATACCTTCTTCCACCAGTAACCGCAGTAGACCCAAACTTGAAGCTGCGCAATCACACTTGCCAGCAGAGAACTACTCTATAAAGTACCCAGTTAACAGCCCGGATGGCTCTACAACATCTGAAACATCATTTGGAACGATGGGTGACAGTTCCGGCCAGATTAGGACATGACACATTGTTGGGTGGATTAACAAATGTGCGGTATTAAACGTGCATCTTCAAATAGGAGCCTGAGAAACACTTTTTAATGCTTAAAACAACCATGATCAAAATCCCACATATGTAGTATTAACATTTTACGATATGCTTAGCATTCTGCTATAGTGACAAGACAGATCTCATCTAAACTTTAATCTTAAAAGGTATGTGACCAACCTTAGTAACCACTACTAACATCTTGGGTATCCATGTTTCAGACTGGGAATGGATACACGGTTCAGTGGGGCGGGAGGTGGGGAATGCAATCTTGGGTTAAGTTTTGACTCTTTTCTCATTTGGAAGCATGGGGTGGGGAAGCTGTCAACATATTCTGGACGAATTCGGTGCCATTAAATAAACGCCGTTCCATACGGCAGAAGTAGGGAGAGAGGGGCCAAGAACCAAAAAACTCCCCAATAATTCGCTCCTTGCTATCAATAAAGAGCTACTTAACAAGGATTTGCCTAGACTGGTGAACGGTTTACTGCTTTGACCTGGGGAAAATGCGGGGTAAATTCGGTTGTGGGTTCATTAGGTCCAACTGGAAGCCAATCACCAGGTCCCGAGAAAGACCAGCCTGGCCGGGACCTGACTCGCTCTCACACCCAAGGAGCTAAACCACCTGAATGAACCTCGGGCGCAGGCAGCACTCGGTAAGGCGCGGCGCGTCGGGCCAACATTTCCCGACTTTTCCCTAAAACCACACACGGACCCGGGGGTTGCAGCCGCAGAGGGAGAGGCGGCAGCGAGGGCCTGGCCGCCCAACTGCTGAGCAGCTTGGTCCAAAGGACGCCGGCGAGAAGCGTCCTGGCTGCTGACTCTCCCTGAGGCGGCCTGGGTCGCGCGCCCCCGACCCCGGGCCCTGTCACCTCTCGCCCGGCCGGTGGAGTCAGGAAGTCTGGAGACGAAGCGGGGCTGGGAAGGGGGAGCGTGGGGAAGCGCCAAGTTGGTTCTCCTGATCGAGGGGCAGGGGGGACCTTCGTGCGCAGCGATCGGAGAGCAGTCACTGAGTTTTTACTCGAGCTGCCATCGGCCAGATGGCGCAGGACTCGTGGGGTGCAGACGGGGACCCGGGTTTCCTCCAGGCCCAGCCCGTCGCCCGCCGAACGCGCTCTACTCACCCGGCTCGTCCGCCCGCAGCCGGAGCGGGGCGCAGACCACGAGCAGCAGGGCCAGGAGGCCGTGCCCGGCAGCCCCCGCCTGCGCGCAGCCGCCGCGGGCACCGGCCACCATGGCCCCGCCGGGCGCCAGCTTGGCAGGCTCGGCCTCCCCTCCCCTCGGCGGGCGCAGCGCCGCCGCTGCCCGGGCCGCGCCGCCTCCTCCGCGGCCAAGCGCGGCGCCGGGACTGGGCGAGGGCGGCCCGGCACCGAATCCCATTGGGGCGGCCCCGGCCGGCCGCGGGGGGCGTCTCCCGCCCCGCCCCGCCCCGCCCCGCCCGGCCCCCGAAGGAGGAAGTGGCGCTCCCGGCGGCGGCGGGCTGCGAGGCTGGAGGCGTGCCCCGCGCTCCCGGCTGCCACCCCCTTTTCCCGCCGCTCCTCCTCCCCGAAGCCAGTGAACCTGGGAGCGCGGGGAGCACCTGGTGGGGAGACCTGCCCGAGCCGCGCGGTGTCCGCGTCCTCCCCAAAGGGCCTGAGCGCGCAGTGGGCGCTCCATCCAGAAAGGGGTGGGCATGTCCCAGAGGGACTGGAAACATTGTGATGATAGGATGATGATGATGACAAGTAAGACCCAATTCAAGCTCCTCCCTTCATTCATTCAGTCATTCTTTCATTCATCCGTTCAAGATAAGATCCAGCGGTGCAATTTGCAATCGGTGACGTGGAGAGTGCTAATGATGCACGTCCTGGGAAATCTAAGTAGAGGGCGGTTGAGGAGACTGCGGGGGGTCGGAGGAAGTGGGGGGGGGGAGGTTGGGGGATGGGGCGGTGGGCTGGAATCCGCCTGGAAAGGCCTCACTTAAAAAGTGACATCTAGCCCCAGCCGATTTGGCTCACTGGATGGAGCGTCAGCCTGTGGACTAAAGAGTCCCAGGTTCGATTCAGGTCAAGGGCACATGCCTGGTTTGCGGGCTTGATCCCCAGTGTGGGGCGTGCAAGAGGCAGCCAATCAATGATTTTTCTGATCACTGATGTTTCTATCTCTCTTTCTCTCTCCCTTCCGCTCTGAAATCAATAAAAACATGTATTTTTTTAAAAGTGACATCTAAACTGAGACTCCAAGGGTGAGTGGGACTCGGGAAAGCAGAAGGCGTGGGGGACAGAAGAGCAGACACAGTGTGTCAAGGAGCTGGGGGAGGAGAACCAACAAGGTGGCTGCAGCGGGGTGAACAGGTGGGCACGCATGGCCAGGTGTGGACGCCGGAGCAGAGCATGGGCCAGGAAGGAGGAGGGCCTCGAGGGGCACCTGGAGGATACTTAACTTCATCCATAGAGCAACGAGCAGCCAAGGAAGGTTCAGACAGAGGAGTGAGAGCATCTGATTCTCTGGGCGGGAGTGTAGAGAGGGGCTTGGGGGAGGGCAAGGTAAAAGAGTGGAGATTACAAGGTTATCGAATGAGGAAGCAGCAGTGGGAATGAGCAAGGAGAGATTAACATGTACTTTAAAGACTCTGATGTCTCCAGCGTGCTTACAGTCCTCCCGCGCTTTCTCTGCTTCCCACCTAATGGCACCATCTCCTGGCGCCCTGAAGTTTTCCTGGCTAACATGCAGTAAGGTGCTGAGCGGAGGAAGGATTGTTGCAGGGAGAAACAGCAGTCCTTCCTAGGTCCAATTTTGGCCTGTCAGGTGCTCTTTGGAAACCTAATAGATTCCTTTCATGCATTCCTTTTTGACTGTCTCTATTTTTTTCTTTTTTGGTCTCTATTTTTTAACTAAATAAAATAAAAGTGCTATTGAATCTCAGATGAGATTGTCTTCGGGGCTTTGCTTTCTTTAAAAAAAGCAGCAAAATTTAGAGGAAAGAACCTGGGCTTTAGAAATGAGGCTTTTAAAAAATATACATATATATTTTATTGATTTCAGAGAGGAAGGGAGAGAGGGCTAGATAGAAATGAGGCTTATCCAAGTCTGATTCCTGGATCGGCCACTTTCTTTAGAGAGGTACTCAATAAGTAGTAGGTTTATCATATTTACTTTGAAAGTAGGTTCACACCCATGAAAATATTGAATATTCTTGCAAATGAAACATAAAAAGATATATTGAATCACTTCCTAACTCCGCTCTCCCTGTTTCTCCACTCTCTTTATTCTTCCTGAGAAGGTGAGTTTGGGCAGCTGTGCTGGCTCTGACAGGTGTGGCTCTGGGAGCTAGGCATGAAGGAAGACAATGGGAGCATTGATTGCTAGTGAGGAATTCACAGGGCAAGGCAGGTGGGCTCTGGGGGTTGACCTTTTCCATCTCAAGTAATACCTTGATAAGAATGAAGTCATCTATCCTATACCAGAATCCCGAGCCAGCTCAGGGGAGGAATTTAGGATCTGGTAACAATGAGAAAACAAAAAGGCCAGCTGGATCCTAGAGCTTTTATTATGTCATTTCTTCCTTGAAAAATAAAAGAATATCTCTAGTTAAAAACAGAGTAAAAGAAAAATATGAAAATAGAACAGATTAGCAATCATATTGTTGTATGTAAGAAATGTTGAAATTGATATACTATACTTCAACCACATAGATTTTTATGTTGAGCATGTGTACCTGTTTTATTTTTGAGATTTTATTTTGATTTTTTTCTGTTATAACACGTTATGAGATCTCATAACATAAATTATTTCATTAAGAAACTACATAATTTCTCATGAAGAAAATTAGAATTGTCAGGATTCATCCACAACACCTCACATACTAAGATTCAAGAACTGCTGATCACATGGAACATCTGTCTAGAAGGGCCACTCCCGGGCTAGTTCACATTTTAGCCCCTCCCCTCACTTATCATCCAGTCTTCCTTATTTTGCATATCTTACTGCAATTTATGTTTGTATTTGCTAGCTCTCCTGTAAAAAATAGAAAACAGCTGGTCAAGGCTGCCTTGTTTTATGTATAAAATATATATATTCTGTATTGCTTAGGTAAGATAGAATTTAAAAAAGAACTTCAAGCCTAGTATTATTCTATAGTAGTTGGAAAGCTTTAGATTGTGCTTCAATTTGACAACCTAACCAATTTTATCTTTAGCGTTTAGTAACACTGATTGTGACTCTATGAAGAAGACCAAATGAGATATAAATTTGAATCCCTTATAGGTGTCTACTTCCTGAATACTCTTCCTTTTCCAGTTCAACTCATGAGTATATTTTATGTTTTCTGGTTAATCCTCACCTGAAGATATTTTCCCATTGATTTTTAGAGAAAGTGAAAGAGAAGAGGAGAGATAGAAACATTGATGAAAGAGACACATGTATTGATTGTCTCCCACACAGGCCCTGACCTGGGCCAGGGATGGAGACTGCAACCAAGGTATGTGCCCTTGACTGGAACCCTTCAGTCTGTGGGCCGATGCTCTATTCACTGAGCCAAACCGGCTAGGGCTCGTGAATATATTTTAAACATTTTCTATCTGTGAAACAATGTGATGGAGAGGCATCACATTGAAAACAAGTGCAGGTACCCCTCTCCTTCATTCATGATCTAATGATAGGAATTTGAGGGGAAAAATATTGGCTGATAAGTTACAATGATAGAAGTTCAGGGTGCTATGGAATCCCAGAGGAAGAGTAGAGAACTGGATTTGGAAAGCTTGAGGAGGTGTGGGAGGGGTGAAGCTGGGAATCACAAGGAAAACAGTATTTGTCCGATGAGGAGAAGAACTTGTGAGAAAGCTCAGAAGGAGAAATCACAGAGTGCTTGTAGGAATTGAGCCTAACTCATCAGCAGGACCATGAGCTTGAGTGGGAGCCTGAAGGTGGAATGGGAGGCAGGGACAGGATCTGAGGGCATGGGAAGCAGGGAAAGTGGAGGAACCTGTTCAGATTTGCATTGGGAAAGACCACACTGACTGTAGGGTGGGGAATGGATTGGAAAGAGCGATAGGGAGGCCAATTAAGAGTTTGTGGCATTACTCCAAAACTGGAGACAATGCAGCTCTCCTCTTGCAGTAGCTGCAATACCTGGGAACTTTCTAGAAGTGCAGATTGCTGTCCCCATCCGTGCCAGGACCTATGAACCAGAATCTGCATTTTCATAAGATCCCGGGTCATGATAAAGCCATGGTAAATGTGAGAGATAGAGGGTAGAAACAGACATGCTTGTGTCTTAGAGTATAGACAGTGGGAGAGAAGAAAGATTAAAGTTTGAATGCAATAGCCAAAATAATTTATATCATCCCATTACTTCCTCATCCCTAACTCCATATGAACTTTTCAACGGAAAACTTGGTTGTTCATTAAGTAACTGTGTCTTCTAAGATCCACCAGGTATTCTTAAATGCGATTGTTTACTGTGGCCAGGTCTCGCCTTCCGGTCTTCTTTTCTGTGACCCCAGAAACTTGATTTTTGTCACTGTGTTTGACCTTGAAGATGCTGCCTCAGGATTAACTTAATCACAGAAGCATATAAGCCAGCATCAATGCCAATGTATGAATTAACAGTGAGAACTCTAAAAGGGTGAATATTCTCTTTAACCTATAAATAATGTTGGAAGCTAGAATTCATCAGAGGTTACTAGGTGAACACAGAAGACAAGCAAGGTGAATTATTTGAGTGGTTCTAATGTTTGAAGGCAAAAAAGTAAGAGTACTGGGTCCTTCCCATCCCAGAATAAAAACTTATTTTGATATGTATTAAAATGGTAAGGAAGACTTTGTTTTGGACCACTGCAATAGGTGTCATAACATTCTATAGGGGAAATAAACCAGGCTTAACTCTGAGTACAGTAAAGACAGCTGGGGATTTTCAGGCAAGAAGTCAAGTGAGGGGATAGTGGATGAAAAAATGACTAAGAAAAGACATTAAGTATAGGGGGTTCTTGCTTCACCCACTTAACAGGATTCTTGCTGAAGACAGGTGAAGAACTTGTACATCAAAGGTGAAGAATGAGGGACTTGATCAGATATCAAGGGTGATCAGATCATCAAAGGTGGGATGTTCTCTCCAAACTGACTGAGCAGGATTCTTGCTAAAACTGGACTAAGCATTTACTTCCCTTGCTTCTGGGGTCAAATTCATAAAATCCTCTCTCGGACCAGGGACCGTAAGTTTAGTATCTTCGTTTTCTTCTATGTATTTATTTTTTGTTGCCGGTGTTATATTTAGGTCTTTGATCTATTTTGAGTTAATTTTTGTGTGTGGTGACAAAGAGTAGTCTTCTGTATGCGGCTTTCCAATGTTCCACCACCATGTACTGAAAAGGCTTTCTTTTTTCCATTGTATGTTTTTGGCTCCTTTGTCAAAAAATATTTGCCCATATGTATGTGGGTTTATTTTTGGGCTCTCAGTTCTGTTCCCTGTGTCTCTGTGTCTGTTTTTCTGCCAATACTATGCTGTTTTGATTGTCTCTTTGTAGTAGAATTTGAAATCCAGGAGAGTGATACCTCTGGCTTTTTGCTTTTTTTCTCAGGATTGCTTTGGCTATTCAGGGCCTTTTGTGTTTCCATACAAATTTGATGATTTTTTGTTCTACAGTATTTATTTTAGAAGTGCCATTGGGGTTTTGATGTGGATTGCATCAAATCTGTATACTGCTTTGGGTAAAATGGCCATTTTACCTATGTTGAATCTTCAAATCATGAACATGGAATATGTTTCTATTTCTTTATGTTTTCTTCAGTTTCTTTTAATAATGCCTTGTAGTTTCCAGTTGTATGAGTTCCTCATGTCCTTTGTTAAGTTTATTTCTAGGTATTTTATACTTTTTGTTGCAATTGTAAATGAAATTGGTTTTATTTCATTTCTTTTTCTGAAATTTCATTGTTAGTTTATAGCAGTGATTTTTTACCTAGTGTGCCGCAGAAGTTTTAAAACATGCAATACCTGACAATTTAGTCAAGGGCACTAACTTCTTTTCCTTTAAATTGTCAAATAAAAAATGATAAAATTCAACACAACAATAGCCAATTTGGTGTGAATGCTCTGTCTTGAGTCATAAATATATAGGTCATATGTTAGAGTTTCATCTTACTGGTCACGTCGCATAATAAAGTTTATGTGATTGTTTAATCATTGGTGCCAGAAAGCCTTACATACAAATATAGGCACCTGATTTTTTTTTTTTAAAAGTCACTTTGGAGCAAAAAGGATAGGTAATTACTATTATTTATTTATTTTTGTAAATCAATCAAAATTATACCTATTTTTTGTCAGATCGGCAAATAATATATTTTTTGGTGTGCTGCATAATTTTAGTAATTAGTTTATGTGTGCCATGAGATGACAAAGGTTGAAAATTTCTGGTATCTAGGAGTACAATGGATTTTTGTATATTGATTTTGTATCTTGCAACTTTATTTGTTTGTTGTTTCTAGTAGTTCTGGGGAGAGTCTTTAGGGTTTTCTATATAAAGAATCATATTATCAGCAAAAAACTGACAATTTTAAATGAATATGATTATAACGAACTAAAATGCGTTTGCACAGAAAAGAAACCATCAACAAAACACAAAGGCAACCAACCGAATGGGAGAAGATATTTGCGAACAATACCTCTGATAAGGGGCTAATATATAAAAGTTCTTTATATATAAAGAACTCATATAACTCAACAACAAAAAATACCCCTAACAATACAATAAAAAATGAGCAGAGAATCAGAACAGCTACCTGGACAGTGATTTGGCAGTGTTCAATCAAATGAGGTACCCATGGCTCTATGATCTGGCCAGGATGTATTGGGACACGCACAGGGATGTAGAGGAATCAGGATGTCCAGGAATCAGGAATTGGAATGAGTGAAAAGTGGTGGTTACACACCTTGGAGCACGATGCAATATTTAGAAGCAAGGAATTGATCAACATATAATAGCACAGACAGATCTTAAAAGCATTGTATGTAGTAAGGAAAGTAAGACACAGAATAGGATCTTGTGTATGTAAATTTAAAATAGATACTCAAACAACAATAATTTTTATAAGGTTGCGTACAAACTCAGAAAACTCTTCACATTGATGATACTATGCCTTGGAATGAGAATGGCTTCTCCACCGGGTATATTTAAAGAAGGAAGAGATGAAGAAGTAATGGAAGGCTGGTTGTATATGAAATTAAAAACAGATGATTTAAGGTAAACATCAGCTAAATGGACTTGGTAAATCAGAAAAGACACATTTGGCGCACATAGCTCACTTCTTTCCTTTTTCTTGGGAGGGAACCTCTGTGGTACAGGCCTTGCTAGGCCCAGGGCTGACTAGGATTGGATGGGCAAATCTTCCTAATTCTGTAGTTTAGTCAGTAGACCCAATTGGGTCTCACACTTCCAGCTAAGGTCTATTGGTAATGCCTTCTATTTTTACTTTATCATTTAAAGTCTTTATATCTGGATGGGGAGATGGGTACTGTTTATTGGGAGTACTCTTGGAGACTGAAGCTGTCATAGGCATGCAAATAACTTGAACTGTGTGGTTTTTATTAGATGAGAACTAATTTTCCTACCATCTTACCCATCTGTGTCAAGGTGTAGCCTGCACTTGGCAAAAAGCAGCGTGCTAAGTTGAGGCATAAAGGTAATGTCCTCACCACCAGAAAGGCTTGAAGCCATTATCAGAGCTTCATATCAGAGCCCGTTGACTCAAGTTTGTGTGCAAAATTAAGTTTACAGATTAAACAAGCTCACTTATCAGGCTTTTGTGGGCTACTTTCAATTGCTACTATGTTCCTAGGGTGTGGTATACTAGAGGGAAAAAGGAAAGGGGGCCGTGGGCAGGCTGGGGACAAAGGACAGCAAAGGAAGTGGTAAGGGAACCAAAGATCATATAAAAGCCTTACTAATCATGGAGTGCCTCATGCAGTACAACAAGCATGTCAAACTCGTGGCCTGCAGGCCGCATGCCTTGTTTATTTGGCCTGTGTTAGCCTTTGAGTTTGACATGCTTGCAGTACAATAACTGATGTCCCTGAACCTCAGAACAAAACCAAGGTGATTTCTGCTCAATATAGTCAGTTCAATTTGATGAGAAAATAACTCAGTTTTAATAGATTGCCAGTAAAAATAAAAAAGCACTTAAAATAATTAGCTTCAGCTATTTGAAAAATCATTAATGTGCCACAACTAATTCCCCACCCTTGTTTGATAAACGAGTTATGATTTGATATTACTATTTTAAAAGCATATTGGTATATTTACAAAGTCTACTTTTTGTGCTTTCCTAAAAATGTACACCTTGTTCCTTTCTGCAATTATCTAAGTAATAAACCGAAGTTCATTATAGTGGGTTCTAAGGTCTTTGCTAAACCAGTTAAACATGGAAGTGCTTTAAACAAAGAAATGTCTTCAATTTAAGCCATTATGTTAAATGCTCTATTGCTTTACAGAATGCTGGGAATTTCCAGCATGTGGATTTTGTATTATATAATTGTGGACTTTGATCAGAAATATATAGCTAAATAGTAACCTGTGATAAATTTATATTACATATATAGCTGGGTTTGCAAAATTTCTTTCCAACTTAGAATGATAATAATGACTTAACTTTTAATTCCTTCAGTTCCAGTTTGAGGACATTGTGACTGTGAAACTTGGCTGACAATAATGTTTCTAATATGGTGAGAAACTCCCATCTTCCAAGGCCCGTATTCTGATCTCTGCAGTCTTCATGTTCACTCAGATACTTGTCTTCACGCACACTGAACTAGAAGAAATCAACATGAAGATGGGTAGGCATCTTTATAATACAGAGTAGAAATCTGCTAGGAATTACTATCACATAAACGCTAGAAGCCAAACATAAACAAAATTTTAATTATTTTTCTAAGTAAAATGCAATATGTGGTTATTATAAAATGGTAAAAATTTGAGAAGTAAAGGACAGAATTAAAGTCTTTTGTTTTCTTAATTCCTTTTCTTCACCATCCAAGATAACCAGTAACATTTTTGGTGTATTTCTCCAGAACTTCCAGAATTGAGCCTTGATTTTGCCATAAGAATGTTGTTATTAACCTTGGTGTGGTTCAGTTGGTTGGAGTGTTGTCCCATTCACCAAAAGGTGGCAGGTTCAATTCCCGATCAGGGCGCATACCCAAATTGTGGGTTCAACCAATAGATGTTTTTCTCTCACATCAACGTTTCTCTCTCTCTCTCTCTCTCTCTCTCTCTCTCTCTCAATCAAGTATTTAAAAAAAAAGAATGTTGCTATTTAAGTGTAATTATTATATCATGCCTGTTGACCATCATATAGATAAAATTTTGAAATGCAGATAAAATTTAGTTTAACATATGTAAATTCATGAGATGGCCTTTGAGAAATCATTTTGCCATGTTAGACCTGACTCATTTTAGATTCCATTCTATTGAACAAGAAGAACTGGTTAGGCCTGTTTTTCTTCGTTCCCATAATCTTTTTTTGGCTCAATCAGCTCTACACTAAATTGTTATACACTCAGTTAAAACTTGCTTTTGCACTTATCTATAGTTTTACTTTTAATTATTCTAGAATCAACTACTTTTTTTGTGTGTATAGCAAAATAGCTAGTATAGTCAGTAGTTTAAACTTTAATGAAAGCAATAGCGACCTATGTCAAAGCACGATAAACTTTTGGGATGATTTGTACCAAGTTCTTTGGCACCAGGAAGGATACAAAAACTTAACAACTTGTCATTTACACTTTCCTAGTCCATTAAAGAGGTAGATGATTGATCTCTGTCAATTTGCAACCAAAATTCTTGGCATATCAAATGGGGTTAGGTGAATATAAGTAGAAGAGTAATTTTCAATTTTATATTTCCAATTATCAATGCTTAAATGAAGTGAGAAAATAATAAATGGATTAAAGCATGGGTTAAATAAATGGATCAATAAATGCCTCTAACAAGTATTTTGTAATATTTTCTCATCAACAATTGAAAAGACAAATGGTTCTAAATTCATTGATTGATTGATTGCTTAATTTATTAATTTGCAGTTTGGTTAGTGTCTCCAACCATCCATCTATTTACCCATCTTTCTATCCACCCATCTTCTCCAAAAGTAGTGTTTTGAACACCTTTCCTGGAGGTGTGACTGTGAAAGAATTAAAACAAACAAATAAAAAAACCCTCACATAAAACATCAATGGTATCCCCAAGAAGCTAAACATAGCTACCTAGTTGCCTACATAGTTGCCTAGTTACCATTTCCAAAGCAGACTTTTTGGTAATGTTTCCTTTAAAAAAAAAAGTTATAACATGGATTTATAAAGTTAAACTTAGAGGTAAAAATGTATACTTCAAAGGCCCACCCTAGAAGATCTTGATTTACTCAGTCTGGATCTGTCAGTTGCTAACTGAATCCTTGAGCAAACCTCTTTATTCAATGCTGCATCTGTAATAAAGAGATAACGAAACCTACCTCTCAAGCGTATGAGGAATATTAAGTGAGACACTATACATGAGAGCCTTTGCAATTCCCATGTGTTATACAGTTCTAAGGTATTAGATGCCTTTAAGGTAACTACATTCAGTAAAAATAAAGTAAACACATCTTCAGAGGTACAGAGCCTTTTTCTTAGTTTTGGCAAACACTGTTAATAGCAAATGGCATTTTGTCCCAAGGGAATCAGTCAATTTTTATGAGTTAAGATAAATTCATATCTAAATATTCTTTCTAGTTGTTTCAAGTTTGGGGTGCGGAGAGGAGTGAGAGTGGGGAAGGATGAGGAGAGGGTGGGTTGACCCTCAGGCTGACTGGCCACAGTTCCCATAGCGGGGGCTAAACCCCTGGAGTGGGATTTTCCCTTGTGAGGCTCTGTTGCCTGTGGAGACCACCCTTTGGGTGTTCCATTTGTGAAGCTAATTGGGTGTTGCTCTGTTGTGGGATGAGGCCAACTGCCAGGTATGTTGGTTCTGGGGCCTCTTGGGAAAGGCACAGATGCAGGCTGAGGTCAGCCACTGTCTGTGCTCAATCCAGGACCCTCTGGTACAGTGGTTCTCAACCTTCTGGCCCTCTAAATACAGTTCCTCATGTTGTGACCCAACCATAAAATTATTTTCGTTGCTACTTCATAACTGTCATGTTGCTACTGTTATGAATCATAATGTAAATATCTGATATGCAGGATGGTCTTAGGCGCCTCCTGTGAAAGGGTCGTTCGACCGCCAAAGGGGTCGCGACCCACAGGTTGAGAACCGCTGCTCTGGTAGGAGCTACAGAACAATCCTCAGCAGCTTTTGTGCTGGACCAAGAGGCATGTAGGAGGTGCCACACTGTCACCTGAGGCCGGCTGCCACCCACACTGGGCCTGGGGACACTCAGCGAAAGGCACAGGCATGTTGAGGCTAGTCGTTGACTGCCTGGGGCCTGCAGACTTTGGAGAGTTTTTAAGAAATCTTGCAGCACAGGCCAAGGCTGCCCAAGAGGCACAGTTGCTGAAAGGGCCAAGGGCAGTGTTGGGTGGCGCAGGGTCTCAGGGAATCACCAGTGTGGGGCAAGCAGTGTTTACCTGGTTAATGCAGATTCAGATTTGGTGCCTGCCTGCCCCTGCCGGCTGCGTGAGGGGAGGACTCACCATGGCCACAATGGCAGTCCTCACCCCAAAGTGACACAACTCAGTTTCTCCTGTATGTCTTTGGCGCCTTTTGAGCTGCTGTGCCTTTGCAGGGGTGCCTGCCTCTGAGTGAGTGAGTCTGTGCACTACCTTTAAGAGGATATGTGGGTTTTCAGCAACCCTCCATCTCACCAGGGTAGGATAGGCTGATCTCACAGCCAGCTGTTGTGGGGACTACTCTTCCCGGCACCGGATTCCTGGGCTGGGAAAAGGGGTAAAAAGGGGGCTAAACCTCATGGGGGCTCATGGGAGGCCTGCATGGAGGGCCTTACAAATTCAAAAGTAACACAAAGGCTGGTCTGAACATCAAAATTCCTAACTAAAAGTGAGTCATGGCATGTGGTCACGTCCTAGGCTGGCAGCTTCCTTGACAAAGGTCAGTCTTTAAGTGAGTCTATTATCTGTTTCCATCTAAGATAACATGCCTTGAGAATGTCAGAGCGATAGCCCTTTTCCAGATCCCTCAGGGTATAGCCTCACACCAGAACGTGAGACAACAGAACTTCTTATGGTTATCTGTTCAAATACCATCTCTGTGTATTGTAAATGCTAACTATCCTATACTCACCAATGTAAAAGAAGTGTGTCTCTTCGTTTTACTTTTTATCCTAAATTTGAGATTCTCGCACTTTGCTTTTTCCTGGCTCTCTAATTTACTACCAATGGATTTCATGTAATCCCCCCTTATGCCTTCTCCTTTGATTCAAGAGCAGTGATGGCGAACCTTTTGAGCTCGGCGTGTCAGCATTTTGAAAGACCCTACCTTAACTCTGGTGCTGTGTCACATATAGAAATTTTTTGATATTTGCAACCATAGTAAAACAAAGATTTATATTTTTAATATTTATTTTATATATTTAAATGCCATTTAACAAAGAAAAACCAACCAAAAAAATGAGTTCGCATGTCACCTCTGACACGCGTGTCATAGGTTCGCCATCACTGTTCTAGAGTATAAAATAAGCTGTAAAACTGCTATTCTCCAGAGCATTTTCTCAACTTGTCGAGATTTTGCTTCTAGGCAGTTGTCATCAGTTTAATTCAAATAAACTCTTATAAGACTTTTTCCTAGGTTGGATGTTCTTTCCTTGACAGGAGCCTGGCATCGGGCTAGGACACCTACAGATATCCCTCTCGATTCTCAACCACCACACAGGGGTGTGGGACTAGCTCATTTTGCATGTCTGGCCCTCCTACTGATCTCAACTTGGCCTCTTTCTCTATCCTTGGTTACAGGAGTTCCATTCAGCTACTTTTCAGGTGGTTGTCCAGGTTGATTTTTTTTATAATTTAATTGTAATTTTGAGGTGGTCATGAGAGAAGGTGAGCACAGTACTTACCTACCTCACTGTCTTGACTGAACCCTCTGTTATGTGATTTTTTTTGTTTGTTTTGTTTACAACAATAGGAAGGTCAGTAAATAAAACCCAGATACCTTAAAACACCCCCAATGATTATATTTTGATGGAGGGCAAATGTTCTGTTCTCGTAGTTCTAGGGCTGGGGTAGAGCTCTCCAGCTTTCTAACTTGTGAGGTAGGACCTGTGTCACTCTGTCACTCTGCCTCTTGGGGATAGGGATGCAGATGTTCCCCAGACAAGCCCCTGTTACCCCTTTAAGAGGAGCCCTAGAATAGCAGTGTGCTGCAGGATAATATTAAACCCTGGTTCAAACCACTCTCTGCACGAGGTCGGTTACTGGGCCTTCCAGCTTCAGTTTCCTCATTTGCACTTGTGGATAATGCTGTTTTGCAGGGGTGTGAGGGTTAGTCAGCCAGCTAGCATCGTTAGTCAAGCATTCAGCAGTGACAGTGGTTATGATTGCTACCTTCAGGCAGTTCTAGTTTTGCCGGGAGCTGGTCCATCCTTGCTGTTTCAAGGGACCTGGCATATATGGCATACGGTTCTTAATATGTTTGCTCACCTTCTTGGCGCTGTGTTTTAACCAAGGTCACCTCTCCGAGAAAGGTTGAATCCCCAGGTAGGGATTTTCCCCTGAAGTTAGGGAGGGAATAAAACCTCTTAACTAAGTGCCAGGCGGGTAATTAATCACTTTAACTACGAACAATCAACTGAATGCTGTCTCCGTGCCCTTCCTTCATCACCGACTCCGTCCACGCCTTTGGGGACCCCTGGACCTGCTGGGGTTGGACCCCGGCAAATTTGACTTTCAGGACCTCTCTGATAGCAACCCAAGACTCTCAGGGGGAAGTTCCTGGGGACAAACCTTAATGAGCAACCAACAACCGGTAAGTTATCTGAATGGACCTTTGAAATCTGTTATAAAGGTGAGCAACCATACCTAAAACAAATATCAATGACCCAGCTCTCACATGCATCATTCACATCAGAAGAGTATTTGTATTGCCCACTCTATCCATCAGGAAGTTATTATATAAACTTCTGCATCTATTGAGAAACTGCCAGTGGGAAGTTCCTGGCCTCTTGTAAAAGAGAAAGTAATTGTACAAACTAATTAACAACTGATTACTTCCCAGGCAATATGATTTAGAGAAGGTGTTACTTAACCCAGACAATACATGAATTTTTAAAGAAAATCAGCTTTCACAGTCCTAGATATATACTGTATTTTATGACTCAAAGATCCTCTGCATCAAGTAGATTGAAGTTCTGGAGGGCACTTGTTAATATTAAAAACAAAACCGACTTTGTTCAATTTAATTGTATATACAGTGGTTGTGTTTAGAAGAATCATAGACATGGGCATTTAGAATCTCAAAACAAAAGTTCATACAGCAGGAGAAGACTTTAACATATGCTCATTGTCTCTTAGATTAGACATTCACTGTCTACATGTTTGAATTGCAGCAATGCCATCGTAAATGTCTGAGTCAACATGGGGCAAATGAAAGACAAAAAAACTAACATTAGGACCAAGGACTCCTGACGAAAACAGATTCCAACATGAAGAGCCCTCAGAAATCAGGCTGCTTCGTGTCCTGACATAAAAAGGGAAGAGACTGTGAATATATGTCACTATTGGGTTCCTATTTAATCCGTGTACCCCCCCCCCCCCGCTTTGCTAATTTATCTTCACTCTGTTGTTGAGTCTATAGTGCCTCCTTATTAACAGAAGGTGAAAGCTGACCTGGAGCGCCAATTAGAAACTATAACAAGCAAGGTGAGTAGCCCATGCTTACTCTTACCCTTACCTTTAACGATGTGCACAAACAATAAGACAGCTTCCAGATTCAAAATTGATGCTGTTTGCAGAAAAATTATACATTTTCTTCTAGACTCCTTTTTATTCTGTAGAGAAATGTATGTAACTTATGAATATGAGGCCTGCAAACACTGGGTGTATGTTAATAGAACCAATGCAAATTAAAGGTAGTTGGTTTTGTGTCCATTTCTCAGATAGGTAACTGTTAAGAATGTCTAGAGGGAGCTCAGCATTCAATGAGAGGTTGTGTTATAGTTGTTTTCTCTGTTTAAAAATTTTAACACACTTGTGTTCAGATTGAGTGTAAAAGTAATTTATTTCTAAATATCAAGTATTGAAGCTAGTAAATGATTAACTTAAAAATAGAGAACACTTGAGATCATCCTTACAATATCCCCGTCTCTCACCTGATTTTTGATATCCTTAAGTGGAGTGAAAGGGGTAAAATTATATTCCATGAAATGTCATGGGTTTGTATAGAATCTGAAAAGGTAACATGTTGGTTTTTGTGTGTGTGGAAATAATGAAGAAAACATTAAATGTTGTGCTTTTTAAGGAATCTAAGATTCTATAGTTTGTCTTAAGCAATTAAAACACAAAGCTTTATAGAAGGCTAAATTTGTATTTCTTATCTTAAATCTATGAGTAGGAGACATTAATAGTTAACCATACCTGGCTGTTTACCAATATTAAACAAAGCTCTAGATCTCACAAGTAATTAATTGGTTTTCCACATTTCCCCATAGAAGTACAAAGTCCAGACAAAAGATTCGGTTTCATTAATAAAGCTTTTATTTCAATTCTCTTTAGGTTTATGGGTGTCACACTGCCACCCTGTGGACACGAGGCCTCCTGGCTCCTGGGGAGGTCTTAATTACTGTATTCACCAGCAATCCACCTAAAGTCTATGCAGGCCCATCCATTGTAACAAAGGTAACACAGGTGGGTACTGGAAATATCAGGGGGAACTCTTTGTAAAGTATACGATTGCCTAACCACTAGGTGTACGCCTAAAACAAATGCAAAATAATATTGAATGTAAACTGTAATTAAAAAATTTTAAAGGGTACCACTTTGATGGGGGATTTTAATAATGGAGACTATGCATGGAGGCAAGGGGAATATGGGATATCTCTGAATTTTCCTCTTAATTTTGCTGGGAACCTAAAATTCCTCTAAAATAATAATAATAATAATAGTCTTTAAAATATCATACAGACATACAAAACAGGGCAAATAGTGTGTGTGTATACACATATATATGTAATAGCTTTAAAATTAGTATATGTGAAAGTTCCAGGCATTGTTCACCATGGAAGAATTAAAAGAATAACTGTTTCCTACTAAAATGAAACTGTGTAAAATGATAGTTACTGCTTAAGCCAATTTAAAAATATGGAACTATACCTTCAAGAGAAACTACAAAACTCATCCCAGGAAGTGGGCTTTTCTAGAATTGCCTTCTGAGCTAAGTCCCATTCTAGGATGACCAACTGTCCAAGTTTTCTCAGAACAAAGGGCTCTCAGTGCTAAAACTGGAAAGTTCTGGGAAAAACCAAGAAAAGCTGATGACCCTAAGTATGACACATATTGGTTTCTTGCCCAGGGATTTTAACATTCTTAGTTTCAAGTAATTTGTCATAGACTTATGGAAATCATAGTAATGTCTTTAGGGTAAAAGTAGAGTCTGATGAATTAACAGTAAGTAGAGCCCATGTCATTAGCAGCATTATTCATAATAGCCCCAAAGTGGAAGCCATCCAGAAGTCTGTCAACTGTTGAGTGGATTAATACAATGGAATATAATGGAATATTACTCAGCAATAAAAGGGAATGAAGTACTGACACATATACAACATAAACCTCTAAGACATTAGTATTAAGTGAAAGAAGCCAGTTACAAAGGCCACATGTATGATCTCATTTATATGTAATGTCCAAAATAGAGAAATCTGTGGAAACAGAAAGTAGATTAGTGGTTGTCAAGGGTTGGAGGGAGGGGGGCTGGGAAGGACTGCTCATGTGTAGGAAATTCCTTTTTGGATGATGAAAACATTCTCAGATTAGATAGTGGTGATGATTGCATAACTCTGTAAATATACTAAAAGCCACTGCATAGCACACTCTAAATGGGTGGATTGTATAGAATGTGAATCATATTTCAATAAAGCTGTTTGAGTAAATAGATCCTTGGGCTACTCTAAACTTTAAATGGGTGGTACTAAATAAAATACATACACTTCCCCCTTATAAAGGACCATTCTAATTAGATATTCCAGTCCAAAAAGGTGATGAATGCAGATAGCCCACTGCATATATTACCTGGTGAAAGGCAGTTTAATATCAAAGTTATGGTTCAAGTTAAGGTTATAGACTTTAAGGTCAGATAAACATGGATTTCAGTCCCAATTCTGCTATCTCCCATCTGTGGGAAGCCAAGAAACTTTTTGAATCTTCTCAGGTCTCAATTTTCTCAACTGTAAAATGGATATGCTAATGATTATTTTATTGAACAGTAAAAGAATGGAATGAGGTAATACACATAAATCATTTCTCAGTGTGTAGCACACAGACACTGCTCATTAAGTGTTTATTTCACAACACCTATGATTCTCTGTCAATCCAAAATGCATGTAGAAGAAAACCACCAGAACCATCCTGCAGAATACATATATTTCAAAATAGAACAATTAAACTTTGATATACAATAATAAAAACTCAAATAGCGTATCTTCAAGACTCCCATTGTAGACTCTCTCTTCCTTAATGGTTATCTTTTAAACAGGTACCTGATTGAGGCCCCGAAGCCCTTGACCTCCCTCGCACCAGGCTTCCTTGGTGATACTATAGCTCTGTACTTCACTCCATTCTCTAGGCCAGTGGTTCTCAACCTTCCTAATGCCACGACTCTTTAATACAGTTCCTCATGTTGTGGTGACCACCAATTTCATTGTTACAAATGGAACATAATTAAAGCATAGTGATTAATCACAAAAACAATATGTAATTATATATGTGTTTTCCGATGGTCTTAGGTGACCCCTGTGAAATGGTCTTTCGACCCCCCAAGAGATCGCGACCCACAGGTTGAGAACCGCTGCTCTAGTTGGTCTGCTATTAATGTTCTGATGCCTGTGGTTAGAACTCACCTGTTTCTCCAAGTTCAGTCTTTGAAACAGAAAACTAAACATTATTTTAAATTATGTTGTAAATATATTTCAGTAGCATTAAATTATACCATTTAATATTTAATTATATAATCACATTATAGTTAACAAAATATTAATTATATTTTGATAACATTTAATTAAAATATTTAGAACACTTAATAATATAAATATTTAAATAATATTAAAGAAATATTAATGATTTTAAAGATAAAGTTATACTATTCTATACCCCTATTTTAGAGGGGTTTTAAAACCACTTTTCATTGGAAAACTTCTTTGGATACAATTGGAACCTTTGTCTGACATATATGTCGCAATATTTGCAAATGCAATGCTGCAGATAAAGACATGCCGATCCTTGCTAATCTGAAATCATGGTTTCCTAGTTCTTCACCTGCTCTGAGTTTAAACAGTACGTCTATTATCATAACAGCAATAAGAATTTCTAAAAGAAACACTTTGTTCTCACTCTTGATCTTATAAGTTGTCAAAGTGCCCTCGCTGAAAGTATGTGAGAGAAATTGAGAAAACTTCTAAAGAAAACAATGTGCAAATGTTTTAAATTTGTGAGCAGATAACCTTGTTATATTAGCAAATACTAGTTCACTGTTGCAATTAAAAATCACAATATTACATCTCATTTAGTAACAAAATTATATAAAGTTTACACAATGTTGTATCTAAAAAGCAACCTGAAGACTTAACCCCTAGCCCTGCAAACCTGTCATTTTTTCTATTTAGAACTTATTACCATATGATATAACTTAATCCATGTTTTACCTATTTGTATCTGTTTTCTCTCCCTCTGGCCCCTGCCCATGTGAGGACAAGATGTGTAACTGTTTGGTTCACTGCTGTCTTCGCAGTGCCTTGTGTGATTTTTGGCAGATAGTAGGCCCTCAATAACTGTTGGATATTCACTCAACAGATCATTATGACTAATTTAAGCCTTAACTGGGACAACCTGAATATCTAAAGTGACAAAATTCTTAAATAGGTGGAGAAATTGATTAAGAACTTACCATGGGGCAGATACTAAAACTTTGAGATTGATTGAATCTGTTATTATCTCCATTTACAGATGAGCACATTGAGACCAACAGAACTTAGGTAACTAACTCCCAAGCTCACTTAGCTCATAGATGGAGCCAGGATTGGACTTAGGCTAATATGGGAATCCATGTTCTAATCACTGTACTATTTCCAGGAGAGGGAAAAGGCGAGGGCTCTGGTGTTAGAGACCTGTTGTAGGGGATAAGAGAAATAAAGTTCTTTGAAATCTAATACCATGTCTATCACCTAGTAAACTCTCCATACATATCAAGGGTCAAGAACCATTTCCTGATTTACCAAGAACAATAATTATTGAAGCAAAGGAACCTGAAAGAGTCCCATTCTACTCTTTCCTAGGTGAACTTTGATATGCTGTTGGAAGGACATTTTTAAGTCTGAAGTCAATATTTAAGCTAATTGGTTTTGTGCTCAGACTAATGAGTTATAAATAGTAAATATTCATAAATGATATAATTAGTTATTAGTAGGGTTTCTTTTTTAAATAAATTGATTTCTCAGTATCTATAATAAGGCCAGTGTTGGAGTTTTTCCCACGTCACTCACAGCTTAATAATTACAATTATGATCACACATTTTTTTTTTTAAAATCTTAATGTTGAGATTATTACAGATGTCCCTCTTTTTTCCTCCCATTGCCCCCCTCCACTCAGTTCCTGTCCTGCCCCAGGCCTTTGCCACTCTATTGTCTGTGTCCGTAGGTAATGCACATATGCATATAAAGTCTTTGTTTAATCTCTTCCTGCCCCCCCACATCTTCCTTCCCTCTGAGAAATGTCATTTTGTTCCAATTCCATGCCTCTAATTCGATTTTATTCACCAGTCTATTCTGTTCTTTTGATTTCTTATTCATTTATTTTGATTTTTAGATTGAATTTTTGATAGGTATATATTTGTTGCCATTTTGTTGTTCATAGTTTTGATCTTTTTCTTTTTCTTCTTCTTCCTCTTCTTAAGGAATACCCTTCAACATTTCATATATACTGGTTTGGTGGTTATGAACTCCTTTAGCTTTTTCTTGTTTGTGAAGCTCTTTATTTGACCTTCAATTCTAAATGATAACTTTGCTGGGTATTGTAATCTTGGTTGTAGGTCCTTGCTATTCATCACTTTGAATATTTCTTTTTTTTTAAAAATATATTTTATTGATTTTTCACAGAGAGGAAGGGAGAGAGATAGAGAGAGTTAGAAACATTGATGAGAGAGAAACATCGATCAGCTGCCTCTTGCACATCCTCCACCGGGGATGTGCCCGCAACCCAGGTACATGCCCTTGACCGGAATCGAACCCGGGACCTCTCAGTCCGCAGGCTGACGCTCTATCCACTGAGCCAAACCGGTTTCGGCAACTTTGAATATTTCTTGCCAATCCCTTCTGGCCTGCATAGTTTCTGTTGAGAAATCAGCTGACAGTCATATGGGCATTCTCTTATAGGTAACTAACGGCTTTTCTCTTACTGCTTTTAATATTCTCTCTTTATGTTTAGCCCTTGGCATTTTAATTATGATGTGTCTTGGTGCTCTGTGCAGCAGCTTTTCCATATGAATGGCCTGTCCTTCCTCAGGCTAAAGGCCCAAGACCCAACACCAGCACCAGCCTGCCTTGCTGGTCCTCTTTGGGTTCCTCTTGTTTGGGACTGTCTGTGCTTCCTGGACTTGTAAGTCTATTTCTTACACCAGGTAGGGGGAGTTTTCTGTCATTATTTCTTCAAATAGATTTTCAATACCCTGCTCTCTCTCTTCTTCTGGCACCCCCATAATGCAAATGTTGGTACTCTTGAAGTTGTCCCAGAAGCTCCTTACACTATCTTTATATTTTGGGATTCTTTTTTTCTTTTTTGCTCTTCTGGTTGGGTGTTTTTTGCTTTCTCATATTTCAAATGCTCTCAGAATCCTCTACTCTACTGTTGAATCCCTGTATATTATTCTTTATTTCATTCAGTGTATGTCTAATTTCTGACTGGTCCTTTCCCATCTTTTTGGAGGTTTCTAGAAGATTCTTGAGTAACCTTATAACCGTGGTTTTGAACTCTATATCCAGTAGTTTGCTTTCTCCCATTTTTTTCATTTGTGACATGTTTCTTTGTCTCTGCATTTTGGCTGCTTCCTGTGTTTGTTCTATGTATTGGGTAGAGCTGCTATGTCTCCTTGAGTTGGTAGAGTGGCCTTATGTATTAGGTGTTCTATAGGGCCCAGTAGCTCAGCCTCCCAAGTTGCCTGAGCTGAGAGCTCTAGGTGCACCCCTTTGTGGGCTGTGAGCGCAGTCTTTTGGTAGTTGAGACTTGATACTGTTGGTGTCACTGGGATGAATTGGCCTCCAGGCCAATTGGCTGTGAGGACCAGCTGTGGGAGAGCTGCTGTGCAGGAGACACCCCTATGGAGCAGGACTCTGCTGTAGACTCTGGTTGTAGGACTTCTGTTTGGCCAGCTTTCCAGTGATTCTGGGTGATGGTTGTTCTGTGTTTTAGTTGTAATTTTGATGTGGTTGTGGGAGGCAGTGAGTACAGGCATTTGCCTGCGCTGCCGTCTTCTGTCTCCCTGATCACACATTTCTTAAAGTGTATGACTTCATTGAAAGGCGAAAGTCCTGGGGCTTGGTTCTCACAGTAAAAGTTTCTGCCTCCCTCAGCTGAGGTTCCCTGTCTGAACAAACTCCATTCATGCTTTCCCTGTCCTCTGACCACTGTCTGTCTCTGGGCAATGGCTTTGTTTTGTGTGTCCATATATTTCATGCCTGGAGAAATCCAGCAAAGTTGACTCAGTGCAGTCTTCACCTATGAAATGAGGTGCCTTAAATTCAGAGCAGTGGTAGGATTGAGAGACCAGATAGGGAGTGTGGGTGCGTTAGTTCACTTGTGAGAAGTTGGGGGCTATGAGTTGAAGCGGTCAGAGGAGATAGACAAGGAAAGTGCTATGAAATGCAATCATTTTTTTTGCTGTGAAATCACAGTCTAAATACTGTAATAAACTAATATGCTGTTGCCCAGCCAGCATGGCTCAGTGGTTGAGCATCGATCTATGAACCAGGAGGTCATGGTTTGATTCCAGGCCAGGGCACATGCTTGGGTTGTGTGGTCGATCCCTAGTGTGGGATGTGCAGGAGGCAGCCGATCAATGATTCTCTCTCATCATTGATGTTTCTATCTCTCTCTCCCTTTCCCTCCTCTCTGAAATTATCATCATCCTCAACAACAATAACAAAAGAGGTGGGGTCTCATTCCTCTCTCCTTGAAATTGGGCAGTTTTGTGACTCTCTGGTAATTAAGGAAATGCAGCAAAAATAACTGTGATTTCTAAAACTGAATCATAAAAGACAATGCAGCTTAACACCGGAGTACTGTCACCAAAGATCCAAGCTACCATGTGAACAGTTCAATTGCTTGGAGAACATCAGGCTATGGGGAAGTCCAAATAAGCCCATGTGGAGAAATCACCTGGAGAAGATATGTGAATTAATTGATCCAGTATTATATTATTGGGCTCTTAGTCTGTTTCCCATCTTTTGCAAATGTAAGTAATTCTGCAACAAATATCTTTGAACATACTCCATTTCTCACTAATGCAAATCTATGTGTTGGTTAAATTCCAAAAATGAGAATAAGCACAAAATCTTGAATTTGGAAGGAACTTGATAAAAAAAATGAACTAAGGTCTTCCTGGAAATACTTCCTGGAAATGGACTTTGCTTAGTGAAGTAAAAGTTACAAATATTATTTGTGCTCATCAGGGAAAAGGCACTGGCAATGCAGTGAAGAAGATAAATGTTGTTGGGGTGAGAAAATCCCTTAGATAAGGTAGACCCTTCTCTGATTTAAAAGTGTATTTTGGAAAAAAGAGGACCCATATTCCTCTGACCAAGAAATCGAATGGTTGTCTATTTTTAAATTTACATTCTTTAAAATGCAGGGGGGGAAAGCAGGTAGACGGTGGAAAAAGTTTTTCAAGAAAACAAGTTTTAGGGGTCAGTTTTGGAGTCAGTACCATTCATCTTTACAATGTACATCCGTTTTGTCAACATTTACTAAAAGATGTTCAGCTCAAAACAAAACCTTATGCATGTGTTGCTTGTAATGAGCATCTCGTGCCATTAAGAGAAGGTTAAGTATATTATTATCCTTTATTTAAGAAGACAAGGAACTTTATTTGATACTTTAGATTGTCATGAGAGAAAGACCAGCAACACAAAAACATCTGACCTTAAAGAGTTAACCCTCAGCAGTCTAACAAGTAGCTACCCTGAATGACTCACTGCTGTACTTTGCAGATTTCAAATTCTTTGTTCAAACTTCAGCTTAACTTTACCTGGATGCTGGGCTGATTGAAATTTTTACAATATTTCCTTTTGAAGACAGTTACACTTGTACATATCTGAGGTCTCGGCGATGGCTGGTTCCAG
Source organism: Myotis daubentonii (assembly GCF_963259705.1). Taxonomy (NCBI): domain Eukaryota; kingdom Metazoa; phylum Chordata; class Mammalia; order Chiroptera; family Vespertilionidae; genus Myotis; species Myotis daubentonii. The sequence goes on along the minus strand of NC_081845.1, from coordinate 12,004,587 downwards.
CTCTCTGTCTCACTAGACCTGATAAGGCAGCATGTTAGTTAATATGTAGTGAACTCCTGAAAGCACTCTACCACACCTCCTTGCCTTTACCTCATGCTCAGAGCATTTGTCTATTAATTTCAACTTTGTTTGCTTTTTCATTTTAAAATATGCTCTTGGTTCCCAAGGGTTCTGTTTTTCCTCTCGGCCTCATCGTTTGACTTAGGCGCGTCTATGTTTCTTATAATTTTTTATTATAATAGTGCTGCTGTTGGCTAAAGTCTAGGTGGTCAAAACCCAGTTTCCTGCCGAGCCGAACCCGCCTCAGGAAGGTGAAGTGGTGGGTGATCCGGGGAAGCGTCCGGGCTGGGGACTGGGCATGCATCACCTGCTTCCCACTTCGTTTGCTTGCCACGCGAGGCGCGCTCCTAACCTTTAGTCAGTGGGTGATTTTCTTTATGGGAGTAAAACAAAGCTAAGTGATGAAATAGCTGTTATGGGCATATGACAAGCTATCTGGGGTTCAAAGGTCTAAACTAAAAGGTGTAAGTATATTATTTAAAAAAAAAAAGTCCACCAGCCTCTCCTTCAACTGAAGTGATGAAACCCGAAGAATTCACTTAGCGAAATGGAGGAAATTGGAACGCGCACCTAAAGTCCCGCCGCTGGACTAGTGAAGTGATGAAGAACAGTTACTGGCTTATCCTGAAACTTGTCAATTTCGTGACTCTTGGCTGCCTATGGATTTCTGTGGGTCAGTGTACAGTTTTAAACAGCTGCCTAAAGTCATGTGTAACTAACCTGGTAAGTTTTACCGGTCTTGCTATTTGTCTTTGCGGGAACTAAAACATAGAATTCAGCTTGTTATAAAGGTTTGAATTATTTTTACTTTATAAGAAGTTTTCTCCTGAGGAATATTGTTTTTTCAAAGTAAGTTAGGACCCTTTATAACTACAGAAGGTAGGGCAGGCCTATTTTGTTTATCTGTCCATAGATTTTTGGGAGGACTGGGATTTGAGTAAAGGAGGATTAAATGCCATCAATTGTGCATGCTTTAAAAAAATTATAATTTGAAAACTCATTTATTACAGAACCATTTATATTTGTCTGGAAGCACGCAGTAGGTTTGGACCCAGGGCAATGCCGTCCAGCTGTGAACATCAGTGCTGTTTATATTGGGATGGATGATTGTATGGGGAGGTGGATGACCGAGGCAGCAGCTGCAGGGCCATATAGAACAACATTTTATTTTAAAAGCAAGAATTGTTTGTATAGTCCTTTGTTGCTTTCTGTGCATTTGTAATTTTTCAGTAATGAGGTGGTTTTTTTTAAAATTAATATTTTCTTCTCATTTCTGGGTATCATTCCTCCTATATATATTATTTCACATCTTTTTAGGTGTGATGCTTTAGTTGTACTTAAAACAGTCACTGAATTCACTTTAAAAACCAAATTCAGTCTAGCCAGGGAAAGATACACTCATCTAAAGACAAAGGAAATACCATGGTAGCTTACATGTGACACTAGTTAGAGTCACACTTTGAAATATAATGAAAATACCAAATAAAATACAGTGCTCATCCTAAAGCATGAGAGATAGAAGTCAAGGGTAGATTAGGAAAGAAAATGATTTGTGTTAAAGAAATTGATTTGTGTTACTCTCTTTTTGGTTGAATTTAAACTATTGTGAATATTTTTATGGATACTCGGACTTTTGAAAAAAAAGTTTGGTATTTTTACATAAACCTTCGCTGAAGACTTCATTGCCATTAATGTAGAATTGTATGCTTTAGGTTTTTAAAGTCGTAATTCAAACTTAAAAGTGGAAAACTGGGACAATTAAATGTTTTCTTTATTAAAAAGTTAAAAATTTTTCTCTGCTTTTAACAAGAATACATGCTCATTGTAAAACATTTATAAGATAGAAAATAGAGAAGAGTAAAGGAAAGAACCTTACAATTCCACCACTATTAACCTCTGATGGTATTTTCTCTCAGTGTTTTTTCCCCCGAATGTGAATATAGTTTTACACACAGTTGTGCACTCGGCTTTTTCACTTAGTGGTATATACGAGTTTTCCTCCATGCCTGCAGTTTTCATGGAAACAGGATCTTTAATGCATTTAGAATAGCCCATCATATGATTGTCTTGCCACAATCTGTTCATGTTGCTACTATCAAAACTGAGGCTGGTTGTTTCCCTTAGTGTCTATGTTATGTATTTGATTATTCTAGTTACCTTTAGTTTTAGCGTGTCTTTTGTGTGGGCTCTTTGGTTTCAGGGTTGGGCAGTAGGAGCAGACAGCTTGTTCCTTTGCTGAGTTGCCTTCCGTTCACCACCTACAGAGAAAGGCGCAGCTGCTGTGGTGGCGGCTGCGAGAGACACGGTCTGCCAACCCGACCAGTGGCTGCACTGATGGTCTCTGTCTGGGCCTCCCACGCAGGGCTGGAGGGACAAAGCGGGGTGAAGGGACAATGAACACAGCCAGGGCCAGGGGAAAGGATGTGTAAAGTGCTCGAGTGTATTATATCGTTTGAATTTTTTTCTCTGTCATCCTTTTTAGTCTGGACATTTGCTGGGAAGGTCATCTTTGATTTTACTGGGTAGTTCGTGATACTAGAGCATCTTTGCTTTTTAAAAAAGAAACAAAAGAGTATTATACAAAGGAATGTTCAAAATTGCTGTCCAAAAATGCACAAACCATAAACCATAGTTCCAGGCTTGAGCATGGGCATTTTACAGCAACCGACTTAACATTTTTGAATTATATATGCCACATGCTGCAGAGAATAAAACATAATATTATTTTTAAAAATATTTTTATTGATTTCAGAGAGGAAGGGAAAAGGAGAAAGAGATAGAAGTATCAATGATGAGGGAGAATCATTGATTGGTTGTTTCCTGCACGCCCCCTGCTGGAGATGGAGCCTGCAACCAGGTCATGTGCCCTTGAACGAATCCATCCTCGGACCCTTTAGTCTGCAGGCCAACGCTGTATTCACTGAGCCAAACCAGCTAGGGCCATAATATTCTTCAGAACACTAGAATTGTGAGAACCTTTATGAACATGAGATTTATGATCAAATAATTATGGAATTGCTTCTCCCATACTCTCTTTTTGTATATCCACAGGGCACAATAGCATATGAGTGGTTTTGTTTAATTATAATTTTTTCATCTTCTTTGACAACAAAACCTTTTTTTTTAGTAACCGACTGTGGAACTAGTGTTCTATCAATTTAGAATAAAGAGTGCTCTGTTAGAAGTATCAATTCAATTCAATAAAAGACTTGAAGCAATAGAGTTCAAAAGGTTGACCTGTTTAAAAAGTATAAACATTACTGGTTTTCTTGTGTATAATATGTAACTTTATAACAGGATAATGGAATGAAACCATAATCCAAAAATTCCATAAAATATCCAGAAATTAGCCCAGTTTGGATTGGTAAAGGAGTAGACAGGCCAGTAAAACAGAATACAGCTCAGAAATAAGACCATGTACATAAGGAAGTATGGAATATGATAAAGATAACAATTCAAGTCCAATTGGGGCTATCAATTTAGAATAAAGAATAACTCCCTCCTTTATTAGGTGAATGAATAAATAAATTGTGGCACATCCAGACAATAGAATATTATTCAGAGCAAAAAAGAAATAAACTATCAAGCCATAAAAAACACATGGAGGGATTTAAATACACATAGCTAAGTGAAAGAAGCCAACCGGAAAAGGCTACGTATTATCTCATTTCAACTCTGTGACATTCTAGAAAACACAAAACTATGGAGACAATGAAAAGATCAGTGGTTCATAGCAATGGGGTTTGAGGGAATCGGGAGGGAGATGATGAATAAGCAGAGCATAGATGATTGTTAAAGCAGAGCAAATGCTCTGTATGATATTATAACGATGGATATATGTCATTATACATTTGTCTAATCCCATAGAGTGTACAACACCAAGAATGAATCTTAACATAAACTATGGACTTTGGATAATTATGATTTGTCAGTGTCAGTTCATCCTTAGTAAAAATGTAGTATTTGGTGAGTGATGTTGATAATGGGCGAGCCTGTGCATGTGTGAGGGCAGGGGTTATATGGGAAATCTCTGTGCCATAATCTCAATTCTGTTATAAATCTTTTGTTGCCAAAGAAGATTCAAATAAATTCCAGGAGGTACTTTTAAAAAGATGTGATTTAAATACAGACAAATAACAAAAACAAAATAAGACTATACTCCATAAAATATTAAAATAAACTAGGAGCAAATATTTCTATAATTGTGGAATGGGAATGTCTTAAGAAGTCTGATTCAAAATCGAGAATCCCTAAAGAAATTATTAATAAATTTGACTGCTTAAAAACTTAAACTATATGACAGTAAACAGAATATAGTAAGAACAAAGTTGAAAAATGGAAAAAAGTATTGTATGTGATAAACAAAATTTTATCAACCCTTATATATAAAAGCATTTAAAATAATTTAAAACATGAATACCTACTTTTAAAAAAAGAATTATAAATGGCTAAAAAACATTTGAAATTTAACTTCACAGGAACCATAGAAATACATAATAAAAATGAATTACCAACTTTTCTTCTATCAGTTTGGCAAAGATAAAAACATTTTGTTGGCAAAGTTTAGATAAATTGGCACTTTCATACACTGTGGTTAGGATGCAAATTGACAGATTTCTAGAAAACATGGGTTAATATATATCAAAATAAAAGGAAAAATATACTTTTAACCCTGAACATCAAGAAAATTATCTGAAGAGATTATTGCATGAGTAACCAAAGAAATGTCTGCAAAAGACTATTTATAGCAATTTTGCACCTAATATTAATAGATTTCTAGGTGCCTGGCATTGTACTATAATAATGCATTATTTAATCAAATCCCCCTGAACTTCATGAATTAAATATTATTTTACTTTTGTCTCAGATGAGAATACTGAGTTTAGACAGCACAGGTTAACTTTCAAAATATCACATTGGGAGCAGTGGGATTACAATGCAGATCATTCTGTTGTTTCATTTTTTAGGACAGGAAGTAAATGAAATTAGTTCTGGCTGAGGTGGGCAGGAAGAAAATCTTGTGCCAAGAAGTAGGTGTTGGGTGAAGAGGACTTGAGACCCAGCACTGGGATTGTGTGTTTTAAGCAGATGAGTGGGGCAGGAGGAACTAAGCAGTGGTTCTCAAACTGTGGGTTGCGACCCCTTTGGGGGTCAAACCCCTTTCACAGGGGTTGCCTAGGACAATCCTGCATATCAGATATTTACATTACGATTCATAACAGTAACAACATTACAGTTATGAAGTAGCAACGAAAATAATTTTATGGTTGGGTCACAACATGAGGAACTGTATTTAAAGGGCCAGAAGGTTGAGAACCACTGAAGGCAAGAACAGAAGGTGTGTGCCTTGCTGGCTTAATCACTTCTCCAATTCAGTGGTTCAAATTCAGCAACTTCTAAGGGGAGGTTCTGAGCAGTACCAACTGGAAAAATTCACTTAGTTTTCCTTTGCTCATAATTCTAAGTCAGTCAGTGGGGCAGGTTGACAATTAGGTCATATCTACATAATGTGATCCAAGCACATATGTGATGATCATAGGCCCAGGATTGCCATCCTTTGTGAGTCCTTCTGTCTATGAAGGACTCCATTTAAATAAGGAAAAGGAAGAGAAAAAGCAGTTTAGAGACTTCCTCCCCTTGGCTCCCATTTCTTTTATTGTCCCCCAGCACAAAAAAGTTCTTAAAATTTCTGAACACATGAGGAATAAACAGAGCAATCTCATGTCTTACTCTATGGAAAATTCTGAATTTGTATTTTTCTCTGCTCTTAATAAGACTGCTTTAAAAAAAAAGAAAAATCTGAACATAATTCATGTTTTACCCAGAGTCTTTTGACTTCATTAATTGACTAATGTCACAGGCTTGTTTAATATTGTGTGAGACTCTCTCCATTGTCCTTAACCCCTCCTATAGCCACACCCCCATCCCACCTTTACCATTTCTGAAGAATTCTTAGACATTATATCTTATAATTTGCACTGGGATTTTGTCTGATTTCATGACTAATTTAATGACTTTAAGATATTTGGCTCCTTGTTTTCCGGTTAGAAAACACTGAGGAGGGAGGCAGCACTATTCCAGGAAGCTTTTTAAACAAGGTGTGGTAGTTATTACTGCACACAATATTGGGAGCTGGTGTTTATTACCTCCTTCTTCATTGCAGGGCAGGCATCTGGACAGTGGTACGCCATATAATCTGAGTGAACCAGTGAGTAATTGCTTCTATTGTTAAGAACTGTATGGTGTTAGCAATGATTACAGAAAAGGGGGCAATGGTCAGGTTTTATTACAATAAGGTGTGTCCTAAGTAAAATCTCATTTCTTTGTTCCTGCTGGAGGAATGACAATAAAAAATATAGTTATAAGTGAAAGAATATTCACAGATGAAGTCAGGGACAATGTTGAAAGTGGAAAGAACACAGGACCAATCCAAGTCCGTTATTTTGATTCTACATATTTGCATGGTTTGGGGCAAATTATTTAATATTTCTGAGACTTAGTTTTATTATGTGTTATCTGAGAGGGTTGGATTAGATGGTCTCCAATGTTTCTTCTAACAATTACATTTATGGTTTTATTACTTTTCTGCACCTGTGCCCATTTATTCAACAGATGTTTAAATGATTCAAAGCATAAGTATGAACTAGGCACTGTGCTAGGTAACAGTGAAACAAATGAAAATGAGACCACAACAACCCAAAATCTATGGGGCACAGCAAAAGCAGTCTTAAGATGGAAGCTGAAAGCATTCCAGGCCTACCTCAAGAAACAAGGGAAATCTCAAATAAACAATCTAACCTTCTATTTAATGGAACTGGAAAAAGAACAACAAAGCCCAAAGGGAGTAGAAGAAAGAAAATAATAAAGATCAGAGCAAAAATAAACAAAATAGAATCTAAATAAATAATATAAAAGATCAATGAAACCAAGAGCTGGTTCTTGGAAAAAATAAATAAGATCGATAAGCCTTAACCAGGCTCATCAAGAAAAGAAGAGAGCGGATCCAAATAAATAAAATCAGAAATAAAGGAGAAGTAACAACTGACACCACAGAAATACAAAAGATTATGAGGAAATATTATGAACAACTATATGCCAACAAATTGGATGATCTGGAAGAAATGGATACATTCCTAGAAACATACAATCTCTCAAAGCTGACGTAGTGGATGAGCTCACCTGTGGAGAACTTGAAGCATGAGAAGAGAGAAAGTTGAAGATAGAAGACAAAATCAAAATGTGCGGGGAGAGGGAAAAAGAGACGGTAAAGAAGGAACTGAGAGGAAAAAGGGGACCCAGGTGTCCCTGTGGCCTGTGGAAGAAATGTTTATACAAGCACAGGCGCAGGCAGATCAAGCACAGTTAGGAGAAATGGGCCGCATCTGTCCATAGGAGGCCCAGGCAGCTCTGGGAGAAGGTTTTCAGGGCAGCTGTGGGGCGAAAGCTGGCCAGTGGGCAGTCGACTTCTCAAACTGTCCACCTAGCCAAGGTTTGATGTGCTGCCCTCTGCTTGAATGCCAGCTTGAGTCTGGCTTGTCACGTGAGGCCACCCGATGGAGCCACGATCTGTTTAATGTCATGCTGACCTAGACTTTACCTGCTGCCAGCCACCCCGTGGACAGCGTGCTGCCTGAATTTTGTCCGCTGTCTGGGTTCTTGACCTGCCCATTCCAGACTGAAGTCCACTCAGCACCCTTGCCAACTTCCAGTGAACCACACAGCCCTGCTGTCTGTAGACAGGACAGCTCTGCTTATCACCCCAAAGGTCCTAATTCTTTTGAGGCCACAGATGCCTTTGCTGGGGTCCAACCCCAGCAGGTCCAGGGGTCCCCAAAGGTGTGGATGGAGTCGGCGAAGAAGGAATGACACGGAGACAGCGTTCAGTTGATCAGCAGCCTAGCCAGGATCTCTAGCCAGGATCTCCAGTCAAGTTCTGTTCAGGATCTCCAGTGAAGTTCTGGTTAGGATCTCCAGCCAGGTTCTGTGTCCATGTTCTCTTGCTAGGTTCTCCAGCCAGGTTCTCCAGCCAGGTTCTCCAGCCAGGTTCTGTAGCCATGTTCCCTCGCTAGGTTCTCCAGCCAGGTTCTGTCCAGGTTCTCCAGCCAGGTTCAGTCACCAGGCTCTAGTCAGGTTCTCTTGCCATGTTCTATCCAGGTTCTGTAGCCAGGTTCTGTCTAGGATCTTCAGCCAGCTTCTCTCGCTAGGTTCTGTCTCTAGGTTCTGTTGCCAGTTTCTGTCCAGGATCTTTTGCCATGTTCTCTCCAGCGAAGTTCTTCTGTCTCTAGGTTCTGTGAGGTTCTGTGTCTAGGTTCTGTGTCCTGTTGTCTTGTTACATCTGTATTTATACCAGTTGATTCCAATCCTATCAATCTCTATTCCAAAGGTTAGGGCGTTTCTTATCTCCATTCCAGGGAGTAAAGATTATGTAGCTTAAGCATGATTGTTCATAGTTAAAGTGATTAATTACCCGCCTGGCACTTAGTTAAGGGGTTTTATTCCCTCCCTAACTTCAGGGGAAAATCTCTACCTGGGGAAACAACCTTTCTCAGAGAGGTGACCTTGGTTAAAACACATAGTGCCAAGAAGGTGAGCAAACATATTAAGAACAGTATGCCATATATGCCAGGTCCCTTGAAACAGCAAGGATGGACCGGCTCCCGGCATGCCTTGGTAGATTTCTATTTCTAAAACATGGTTGCATTTTCAGATGACAAAAAAGTCCCTCTTGTTCAGTCATCGTTGTCTCTTCTTGTCTCTTGCAGTGCATCCAAGGATGTCATTTTTGGAACTCTGCAGATCAGGAAAAGTGTGCTTTAAAGTGTGTAAGTGTTAACTATGTTTCTGTTTTGATATTAATGTTCCCTTAGGAGAAATGTTGTCTAAGAGGACTCCCATTTGAGTTTCCGTTGGCTTTTACTTAGTTGGCTTGACCCTAAAGGGAAAGTATGGCAGCCTGAGTGATACATAGTAATGGGGGGAGAGAGAGATTACCATTACTAACCCAACTGGAGACCATGGGAGGTTAACACAAACCATGACACCCCGGGGATGCCCAATGGATGCCTCCTACAAAGGCCTTCTGGTAGGATGTTAGGTATTTGTTAAATTCCAGGTCCTGCACTTCTCAAATGTCAATATACACTTAACTGGGAATCTTGTTGAAATGCAGATTCTGGTTCAGTGGGTCTGGGGGAGCCTGAGATTCTGTGCTGATAACAAACTCCCCAGGTAAGGCGATGCTGGTGGCTCCAGACCCGTCTCTGGATAGGAGGGCCCTTGGCCATGTCCAAAGTGGCTCTGCAGGGAACATGGTAGTAATCTAATCCAGAGGTCACGAGCACCTGGGTTCATTTCTCTTTGGGTAGGAAATACATCCCCCAATACCTTATTTTTCCTTTATCTCAGCTTTGCCACTTAATGTGTGACTTTGTTAAGGTACTTAACTCCTTGGTACTATACTTTCCTCATCATTAAAATAGGATACTAATCGAATCTCCCTCCTAAGGATAGTGCCTGAAACACGGTCATTACTCAATCTCATGAATAAAAATTGTGTATTATTAAGGTGGGCTGGAAGCCAGGTGCAGTTACATCTCCGTAAGACAAGGGAGCAGCAACAGTTGCATTTACATGGGACAAGGGAACTGGAAGTAGCCAGGAAAGGTCTGTATTTACAAAATAAAGAGAAGGAAGCCCTTCATTCAGATAGAAAAGTAGAAAGCCCAGAGGAATGGAAGGACTATAAGGGAGGAGGGCCTTAGGAATTCCTATAGTAACCAATTCGAAGGGGGATATTGACCAATCAGAGGGGATATCAGGACACAGGACCTGCAGCCTTTATAAGCCATGGGGAAAAAGACTCCCTATGTGAGAGTTCATTCTGTGTGACTCTTCCCTCTCCCCACGTGGGATTCGGTATCTACAATAAATATCCACCTTTGCTATACCAAAAAAAAAAAAACAACACACAAAAAAACCAACAAAAAAAACCAGTGGGCTGTATTGCAGGTTGTTCAGGTCAGAGATTAAATCAGTAAGGTCGAGGTAACATTGGGTATTATCATTTTCTATTAATTACTCAAATTGTAGCATTGGGATTGAAATAAGGACATTGGCCTCTTCTATAGTCCCCATAGCTGTTCCTGCATGGTATGTCCTTGCAGATCTCTGCCATGGCAGTTACTCACGCCCGTTCTCATGTCTATGACCATGTGCTTCATAGAACGGAAGTTACCAGAAGGTGGGGCAGGTGGGATTTGGACCTGGGAACTATTATACACTCTAAAAACGCAGGTACCTCTCCTTGGCAGCACTTTAAACAGTTGCGATTTTAAGCATTATTTGTCTAGCCACGTGCTTTGTCCTACATGTCAGCCCATCAGGGTAGGACGCTCTATCTTGTGCACACTGGGTCTCCTGCACTGAACACAGTGAAGGGCAGAGAGCGGGTGCTCAGACACACACTGGACGAGTGAATGAAGGGAAAGTACCATTTGTTGTCAGAAAACAGTCCAGAAGCAGAGTGGACGCCAGCATGGCCCGTCTGGGCAGATGGACCTGCTGGCCTTTCTTAGCTCGAGCTATTGGTAGTTTTCACTTCAGGTTCTGTCTTCCCTGGGCGTCTGCCAACATCCCTCCATTCTCTAACCTGGTCCATCACAGATCCCCCCTTACTTGACGGGGACTTCCTGGCACACATCGTGCTTTTTTACAGCATCTTCCCAGTGATGCAAATATAAGTTTTACAGCTCTTCCTTCAGTGGCCTGTGTGGGCAGAAGGCCCTGCTCTGGGCTCCCTTGCTTTTTATTGTTTTTTTTTTTTATTTGTTTGATTTTTTAAACTTTATTTAATTTATTTTGTTATTTTGTTATTGGTTGTTTGCCAATGGCGGGATAAGAAGTTAATTTGGGAGAAATGTAGATCTAAGTATCATTAAAATTATCTACAGCTTTAAAGATTTTAAGTAGTTTTTCTTTGTTTTATGTTTTCCCATGCAGAATGACACCTATGCCACCGTTTGTGAGGTAAGTTGGCAGTCCTTACAGAAAGGATGTCACCCAACTCCATGTCTTTATCTCTTGTGAAAAAGCTGGTGTTAATGTAAACAAACCATTGAAACCTGTAAAGAATTTTTGTGAATTTGAGCCAAACTGTCGACATATGCCGGGAAGCAGAACCTCAACGAATTGAGATAATGCTCCGGAGAATGGCAGGGTTACATCCGTACTTATATATTGCAATCAAAGGAGGAACATAGGTGGGTTACATGAAATTCATTGGTGACAGATTTAAGGAGGTGGGATTAAGCGAAGTGGGGTCGGGGGGGGGGGGAACCCCTGGGATTGGATAAAAAGTAAAATGATGGACACATACTTAGGTGGGTGCAGGAACAATTAACATGATGATGAAGGAATTTGTGGCATCTGTCCTGGGCCCAGCACACCTGGCTGTGCCCCAGGGGCTCCATAAAAAGGGAAGTCACAAGTTACCCAGACATCCCAAGGACATGTTATCGTAGATGCAAAAAGACAGATAGGCTCAGTTATGGTCAAGCGGACCTTGTCAGTGAAGATACTGGCCTAGGACGTAACTGCCCATCATAACTGCTTTTAGGTAAAGTTTAATTTCAGACCATCCTTTGTGGTTACTTTAGGTCTCTGAGTCTGCAAGACTGCTATGCAGGCCTCTCCTGAGCTTGTCAGGTCAGCATGTGGCCCCTTTTGTCCACCCTGGTAAAATAAGAACGAAGAAACCTGAGTCATTCTTGGGTGTGCTACGACGCTGGGCATAAAGATGGCTGTGGAATTCCATGATGACACAAATATTTGCTGTGTTTTATATATCTGTATGCATACGCAACGTATAAAAAGTTAATATATGTGTATACACACATATACATTTATCCACAAATGCTGCTCTGGTTGGAAGGGTTCTAATTCCTGAACCTGGGCGGGCGAGGGTGGCAGGGAGAGAGGCAGGAGCAGATGTCAGGATGTCCTTATTTCTGCTGGTTTTATTGTCTTCCCCATAAAGCATATGCTCTATCATTAAATACAATGCTTTCAAAAAAGAACACCTTACTTGCAATTTTTCCCCTTATTCGACAAACTCCTTGGGCAGCATTTTGAAGCACAGCGTGTGTGTGTTTTTTCTTGCTCTTCTAATGAGGGGCCTTGTGCTGACGCTGCTGCCCAGGTCTCCCCTCCCTTCCCAGGCCAGGCCCCTCCCCCACAGCTCCTCCCATCACCTATTTTCTCTGCTCCTTCAGAAGGACCTTAGGACTTTCAGCTTGTCTTCCTCAATCTTCTTGAAGCAAACCTGTTCTTCAGAGTTCATTTTAGATCATTTGACAATAGGTACTTATGACTACATTATTTCTCAGTTTAAAATCTATGTTGCGTTGTTTTTAAATGTCCTTAAAAACCAGAGGACAGAACTAACTTATCTTGCCTAAGGAAGGAGTACATATGATCACCCATTAGTAAAATGGAAAAATTCCCCATTTAGTAGATAATATAAATTAAAAAAAAATTTTTTTTAATTGGAATAATTTCTCAATAGTCTGTGATTACTCTGTACTTGAGTGATTTTTTCCTTGGGAGTGAATGGTGGTGGGGTTAGCTAAGAAGAGATAAAACACAGGAGCCGAGGGAGTTGCCACATATGTAAATAGACAAAAGTTTTTCCTGCTTGAAAAAGGAAACAAAACACTACCTTAGAACCCTTTAGTGCAGCCGTTCTCAACCTGTGGGTCGAGACCCCTTTGGGGGTCGAATAACCCTTTCACAAGGGTTGCCTAAGACCATCGGAAAACACAGATATAATTACATATTGTTTTTGTGATTAATCACTATGCTTTAATTATGTTCAATTTGTAACAATGAAATTGGGGGTCACTACAACATGAGGAACTGTATTTTTTTTTAATATATTTTAATGATTTTTTACATAGAGGAAGGGAGAGGGATAGAGAATTAGAAACATCGAAGAGAGAGAAACATCAATCAGCTGCCCCCTGCATGCCCCCAAATGGGGATGTGCCCGCAACCAAGGTACATGCCCTTGACTGGAATCGAACCCGGGACCCTTCAGTCCGCAGGCCGATGCTCCATCCACTAAGCCAAACCAGTTAGGGCGAGGAACTGTATTAAAGGGTCGCGGCATTAGGAAGGTTGAGAACCACTGCTTTAGTGTGATAAAAGCAAAATTAGCCAAACAAACAAACAAACAAACAAAAAACTCGCACCCCAAAACCAACAACAAACTGTTATGCCCAGATTTCAAGATCCCCAATAGACCACACCAGGGAGCCAGCCGTGTCCTATGCAAAAGCAAAGAGTCTTTTATTATTATAGACCCGGGTCTGGCTCCCAGCCTCCACCGACAAAACGGGGAGACGAGAGTGCCCACCCCGTGATAAAAAAGGGGTTTTAATAGGGGGGTGGAGTGAGGGGAGGAGAGATGACTGTGGGCCCTGCCGATTTGGCCAGGTGCAAGTCGGGTCTTGTCACACAGGATGTGGTCACATCCATGGCGCGCACGTTCCTTGATTGTCATTGGTTAGTTTAAAGAAGTCCTGGGTGTGGCTAGCAGAGTAGCAGAGGCTTGGGCTTCCGGGAAGAAGCCTTTGCCAAGCACATGGCCAAGGTAAGATGGAGGGCGTAGCCGAGCACATGGCCAAGGTAAGATGGAGAGCGTAGCCGAGCACATGGCCAAGGTAAGATGGACGGCGTAGCCGAGCACATGGCCAAGGTAAAGATGGAGGGCGTAGCCCTCGCCCCCTTCAAAACCAAAACAAACCAATTAAAAACAAAAAACCTCAAAACCTCCAACAACAACAACAACAGTCCCAGGAGGATTGTGTGTAGGAAGTCAGAGAGAGTTCAAGTATCCCAGGCATCGAAGCAGCCCACTGATGTGATAGTTCCCTGACTCATTATGCTGCTTAGAGAATATAAATATTTTCTCTCAGTGTTCTAACATCTAATTCTACTCATTTCTATTTATACCTTGCTATGTTACACCTCAAAATGTTATACTTTAACGTAGAACTGAATAGTAGTGCATGCTCTATAGAGATAGTGATAGTGATAGAGATAGACATATATTTTAAATTTAGCTGATCCCCCTTGTAGGAACTCAAGCTCTTAAATCAGGGGTCCTCAAACTTTTTAAACAGGGGGCCAGTTCACTGTCCCTCAGACCGTTGGAGGGCCGGACTATAGTTTAAAAAAAAACTATGAACAAATTCCTATGCACACTGCACATATCTTATTTTGAAGTAAAAAAACAAAACGGGAACAAATACAATATTTGTATTTGCATGTGGCCCGCGGGCCGTAGTTTGAGGACCCCTGTTTAAACCATTCATGCTTTAACCTACGGAGCTTGGAATTTTTTCACATGTTCCTTGGAGGAAATAGTCTTGGAAGTGAAAGCTTAGCAAAATTTAACTTGGAAAATGATGTCCGCAAGTAAGATGTCTTATTCCTGATAATTTAAAACACAGATTATACTGTTTCTTAAAATCTTTTTATAGTTTCTTATTGTTGTTTGAGGAAAATCATGTCAACATTTGCTGACTCCCCTTCCTCTCTGAAATCAATAAAAATATATTAAAAATTTGATTAAAAAAATAAATGGTAATTATGTGACAAGATGGTGGTAATGATATGGTGATCATCATATTGCAATATATAAACATATCAAATATTGTACATCTTAAATGTACACAATGTTATATGTCAATTATGTCTCAATAAAACTGGAAAATATACAAGTTTCATAAAAAGTAAATAAAACAAAACATTTAAATGCCTAGATAGATCAGAATTTTGTTACATATTTTTCCCTGAAAAAAATTTAGGAGAACTAGGCCCACTATATTCCCAATAGTCAGTACTAGCTATATTTCCAAATAAACATTATTTCATCTCATTTTGCTGCCACTTGGTATATTTATTCTCTACAGATAATAAATGTATTGAATGTATTTTACTGAAACATGAAAGATGTGAAAAAGATATTAAATCCTTAAGTTAAGTAATCTGGAGCCCAACCTGAGGTGTTTAAATTAATCCTTAACTAGGCAAACCTGGGCTTATCAGGCTCTGCTTCCTCTGAGCACACAGATCAAACACAGGACAACCAGTATTTGCAAATCACAGCCCTCTGCCTGGGATATTTAGGGCAAATGCATCATACCATGGTTTCCACTATTATCATGAAAAACAATAGCATGTTTTCCTAGGTATTGTAAGTTGAATGAAACTAGGAAGATTGATCATGATTGTGTTGTAGTTTTACAATGTGTGTCTTTTCTCCAAATTTTGTTCTTTCTTCATAGCTAATGTTAATACATCTGTTCCAGGAAATTTGTGTCTCAGTCATCAAAATGTTTACTCTGGTTTTGATTATTGAGATAATATATTAATCATCATTACGTTTTTGGTAGAACTTAAAATTTAATGTTGGTATTAAGACCTCCATTAAAATGTTCAGTTACTATAAAGATTATAGTCAGTTTTTAATTTTCCAAGGAAGGCATGGAAATAAATAGGTATAATTTTAGGCTAGAGTTTTGGGTTATTAGCTCACCAAATCTTTGACTGAGATGGCAAATATGATTGCATTGTGGAGCTCAGTGTTTTTTTCAAACTGTGTGGTGTGACCCATGAAAGGGTCATGAAATCAATTTAATGAATAGAGACCCGATAAGCAAATGAAATAGATTAGCATAGAATAGAATAGAATAGCATAGAAGAGAATAGAGATTGCATCACAGGTATGGGATTTCTTTTGGGGAGGAAACTGTTCTAAAATTAGAGTGTAATGATGATTGCACAATTCTGTGAATATACTGAAAATTACTGAGCTGTGTGCTTTAGATGGGTAAATTTTAGGATGCATGAAATAGATCTCAATAAAACTGTTAAAAAGCGGGGGGGGGGGGGGGGAAGTAAATACTGTTTCAAGAATGTATTTGTGCACCAAGTTCTTTCATTACATATATTTTGAAATCTGGGACATGATCAAAAAAGTTCGAAAGGTGCTGTTCTGATCCCACTGGCAAATGAGAACTTTATTATAGTCGCAATCATTGGTGGATAGGTGTACTTATTTGTCAGGCACTGAGATTTCAAAATGTAGTAGAAGCTTATCAGCCAAAGCAGTAGCGAGGCTGCCCTGACTGGCGTGCTACCTGTCTCCCACAGCGGGAGTCCTGTGAGGTCGGCTGCAGCAGTTCTGGAGGTGCCTATGAGGAGGAAGTCCTAGGTAAGTGGACACATGCGGCTGTTACTGAAAATTATCCACCCCTCTCTAGGAACCTATGCTTCATGTCTATAGCTCACTCAGATCTGTCTAGCTGCCTATAATTCAATAATTTCAAATGTGAAAGCCATTTGATACAGATTCAGTGCGACTCTTCTTTCAGAGTAAAAGAGGGGAACATAGCACATGAGTGATGTTTAGAATCTGATTTTGCCCTCGTTCAGTAGATGCGATCACTCCTATCAACGAGTGAGACAAATGTGAAGGAGCCGACTAGATGTCAGGAAATGCCACTGTCCTAATGAGCTGAGAGTGTAGGAATTGTTAAATGTAATGTTCAGTTAATTATTCAGCTAGCAGTTATTTAATAAAGCACCCGCCAGAAGCATGGCTCCCTACAGGACTCTAGGACATTTATATGATGTGTAGAAGCTGGTCCTGACGTCAGCCCTGGCTGGTTTTGTTGCTTATCTGGGCCTGGAGCCGAAATACAACTGAGGCCTATCAGTGATGGAGAACCTTTTGAGCTCGGCGTGTCCGCATTTTGAAAAACCCTAACTTAACTCTGGTGCCGTGTCACATATAGAAATTTTTTGATATTTGCAACCATAGTAAAACAAAGACTTATATTTTTGATATTTACTTTATATATTTAAATGCCATTTAACAAAGAAAAATCAACCCAAAAAATGAGTTTGCGTGTCACCTCTGACACGCGTGTCACAGGTTCGCCATCACTGGCCTAGATGTTACCTCTAGGGAGGAAAGGTCAGGAAGTCCAAATCGCACAGCCAGTGATATGCTAGGGGAGGAAAGTCACCCTGGGGGCAAGGCCCCACCCTACAATTGATTGACCACGGCTAGGCACCTGGGGCTTTCCACCCCGTGACCTTCTGTACCTGGCCCATCATCCTTGCTCTTCTCATGTCTGTTCAGGGGTGGGCAAACTTTTTGACTCGAGGGCCACAATGGGTTCTTAAACTGGACCGGAGGGCTGGAACAAAAGCATGGATGGAGTGTTTGTGTGAACTAATATAAATTCAAAGTAAACATCATTACATAAAAGGGCACGGTCTTTTTTTTTTTTTTTTTTAGTTTTATTCATTTCAAATGGGCCAGATCCGGCCCTCGGGCCGTAGTTTGCCCATGGCTGGCTCAACCTGTGGGTTCCGACCCCTTTGGGGGTCGAACGACCCTTTCACAGGGGTCGCCTAAGACCATCGGAAAACACATATATAATTACATATTGTTTACAGTAGCAAAATTGCAGTAATGAAGTAGCAATGAAAATAATTTTATGGTTGGGTCACAACATGAGGAACTCTATTTAAAGGGCCAGAAGGTTGAGAACACTGGTCTAACTGCCTACAGCAAAACTACTAGCTGGAGGTAATTTATGCTACAAACAGTGGATAGCACTGCCTTCCTATCATTGACATCATATCTTTGTGATGCTGGGCTGTTTTGGTTATTGCTGTGATAGAAGACGAGTACCATGAGAAACTCAACACGGGACAGGAAACGAGATGGTGGTACCCAATCTGATGTCAATATTAGAGACATTGTACCGGCCCCCAAAGCACACAGATCCCATTAGTTAGCAATCATTTTAAGGATGAAACACGTATATTATTTTGTCTTTAAATGTATGTGCTATTTTTTCAAATCTATTAAGTTGATAGAGCATGCACAATTACGTTATAATAATAAATGGAACTGTTAGATAATTCTTTTGGTCCAGAGAATCCTAAAAAAACTACTGAGAAACTAAAGATTTCAGAACTGAGGAAGTTTGGAAAACTGATTTACATCCTATTTTAATATTCTGAAATTATACTACCCACTTAATTATACAATTTGGTTAGAATGCCAGTATAATTAGTGCTTTATTTTAAATTTCTCACTGGCTTTGGACCAGTGTCTGCACCACTGACAGATAAGATGTATCCAGTCTAAATAAAGGCATTTGTGCGTACAACCATACCTTTAGTTTGTTACAACAAATCTTATTACCCAGGCACCTAACACCTTGTTTGTCTTGAAAACATGATCCAGTTACCTGTTGGTCTGCTATCTTATTCTATACTAGAGGCCCGGTGCACAAAAATTTGTGCACTCGGGGGGGAGGGAGGGTCCCTCAGCCTGGCCTGTGCCCTCTCGCAGTCTGGGACCCCTTGGGAGATAATGACCTGCTGGCTTAGGCCTGCTCCCGGGTGGCAGAGGGCAGGCCCAATCCCTAGGTGCAACCCCTGGTCGGGCTCAGAGCAGGGCCGATTGGGGAGTTGGAGCGCCGCCCCCTGTCACACTCAAGGCAGGGCAGATTGGGAGGTTGTGGCGCAACCCCCTGTCACGCACAGAGCAGGGCCAATCCGGGGGTTGGGGTGCTGCCCCCTGTCACGCACAGAGCAGGGCCAATCCGGGGGTTGGGGTGCTGCCCCCTGTCACTCACAGAGCAGGGCCCGTGGGAGGGGGGTTTGGGGCACCGCCCTCTATCACCCACAGAGCAGGGCCAATCAGGGGGTTGGGGCTCCGCCACTCTCACACTCAGGGCAGGGCCGATGGGGAGGTTATGGCTCTACCCCGTCACACACAGAGCAGGGCTGGGGGGGGGGGGGGGGTTGGGGCGCCTTCCCTTGTCACGAACAGAGCAGGGTGGATAGGGAGGTTGTGGCCACGCCCCTTGTCACACACAGAGCCGCAGGGCGATCAGGGGGTTTGTGCGCTGCCCCCTGTCACGCTGATCCCGGTGCCGGGAGGCATATTACCCTTTTACTATATAGGGTAGAGGCCTGGTGCGTGGGTGGGGCCGGCTGGTTTGCCCTGAAGGGTGTCCTGGATCAGGGTGGGGGTCCCCACTGGGGTGCCTGGCCAGCCTGGGTGAGGGGCTGAGGGCTGTTTTCAGGCTGGGACTGAAGCTCCTAACCGCTCCTTTTTTCCTTTTTTTTTTTTTTAATTCTGGGCCAGCTTTAGCTTGAGGCTTGGCTCCAGCCTTTAGGCTGCCCCTGCGGCTGAAAGTAGGTTTCTGGCCTTTGCATACAATGTTGCGAATCTGCTGGCTGAAGTTGGGCGTATTTGTTACAATGTTTCAAACTGCCAGCTCAGAGGCCGGCAGCGCAGGAGGGGAATGTTGGCGTCCTCCATCACTGAGGCAACCAAGCCTCATGTTAGTTTCAAGCTGCCTGGCTGCCGGCCGCCATCTTGGCTGACAGTTAATTTGCATATCTCGCTGATTAGCCAATGAAAAGGGTACCGGTCGTACGCCAATTACCATGTTTCTCTTTTATTAGTGTAGATGAGAGACCCTCCATGCCCCTTTTCTACATGGCAGGAATGATAGTAACTAATAATACATTGAAATGTGAACAGCTATCATTTATTAGGCATTTATGAGTCGGGTTTTGTTCTAAGTAATTTATAGGTATCAGCTCTTTTTCTTTTTCCCTCAGAGATATAAGTATTATCATTGGCCTCGTTTTACAGATGAGAAAAATGAAGCACAAGTGTAAATACCTGCTTGGGGTTGCTTGGGGCTGTATAGCTGGAGAGGGATGTAATTTGAATTGTAACCCAGTTGTCTCATTCCAGAGCCTTTTGGGCTGTGCCCTGTATTAAAAGTAGTATATAGCTCAGTTTAGCTTCTCTTTCTCATTTGGTTCACTCCTGTCTTGATATTTTAGAATAAACTACTTTACCTCTTTTTCCATATACATTGCCACGGCTTTGAAACAAATGTCTTTTTTTAGCTATGAAATATACTTTTACTTGTATGTGTAAAACTCTGGTCCCTTCTACCCGGAAAAGTAAAAGTATTTAAGAGGATGTGGAGAAACTGGAATCCTGCACACTGTTGGTGGGAAGGTTGGTGCACAGTGAATGAAATCTTGTTCCCCCCCCCCAGAAAATGTAGACCTCCCCACTGCGCCCTTTGCTTCTTCCATTGGGAACCAAAGTGTGACATTGCGATGGAAGTCTGCCAACATCTCTGGGATAAAATACATCGTTCAGTGGAAATATGCACAGCATCTGGGGAGCTGGACTTACACTGAGGTATGAAAAGCTGCCTATGTACTTAAGCAGTCTTTTCCTCCAAGTTAGTTCAAGTGCCAAATTACTACATGTAACCTATAATAATAAAAGCGTAATATGCTAATTAGACTGGGTGACCTTCCGGACGAAGCCTGGGCTGCGAGGGAAGCCTGGGTCCTGGGTGCCAGCGGGAAGCCGGTGCGGCAGCCGGGGGAAGGAAGGCCTACTCTTGCATGACTTTCGTGCATTGGGCCTCTAGTTATAGGTATAAAGACATATAGGTATAAAGACTCTTCTGGGGAAGAGTCCAACATAAAATGAGTGGCTTGGATTAGGTGAATTTTAATGTCTGCTACTCTGTAACATGTTACTGCTAAACCCTTTATTTTTTGAGGAAAATATACTAGACATACATATTATTCCTTCAGCACAGCAGCATATAACCAACTACTCATATTATTGTCCATTATCTGCCCATCCCACTTAAAATGATCCTAACGAGGATAAAGGGCAGGAAGGTATCAGCACTGTCCCTTTTAGGAAAGCATGAGCCAGTTTAGAAAAAATATCCCTAAGAAACCAAGTATACAGGATGTCCCCCCAGAATGTATACATATACTTTAACAGCTTAAATAGCTCAGTTGATGTTTCTTTCTTTTCAGATTTAACCCATTGGAATTAATAATGGTTAAAAATATGTATACATTCTTTTGCAACACCCTGTATTGACTTGAACAATTAAAGTAAAGCTTTGTGGTAAATGCCAAATAATTGAATCCATGATTTTGCAGTTTTAAAGCAGGAAAGAGTTTCTATGTGATTTATGCAGACTGACATCTGGATGCCTCAGCTCCAAGCTCCAGATCTTCATTTCATCTGGCCTGGGAGCTGCCAAGTCCCCTACATCCAAATGACCACCCACTTTCTCCAAATTAATCTGTGCTCTGGAGTCACGGTGGAGGCAGTGATTCTACAAGTGCTGATGGTTGATCTCTCGTTGATCCAGGCCGTGTCCAAACTCTCCTATGTGGTTGAGCCCCTGCACCCCTTCACTGAGTATATTTTTCGAGTGGTTTGGATCTTCACAGCCCAGCTGCAGCTGTATTCTCCCTCGAGCCCCAGTTACAGGACTCACCCTTATGGAGGTATGGCGTGTCCTTATTGCTCATAAAATAGATTATCCTAAAGCTTTCGTCTAATGTGTTTTTATTTTAAACAGTGAAATAAATCTGTGCCATCATTAATTGATCCATTTA
The DNA here is from genome assembly GCF_963259705.1 of Myotis daubentonii. Taxonomy (NCBI): domain Eukaryota; kingdom Metazoa; phylum Chordata; class Mammalia; order Chiroptera; family Vespertilionidae; genus Myotis; species Myotis daubentonii. The sequence continues at coordinate 11,982,972 of NC_081845.1, read as the reverse complement.
GCAATCGAGTTCCTATGTGCCAGGTAGTGTTCTCGATGCTCACCATACCTCTGTGATCGAAGCAAAAAGCCCTGCTCTTGTGGAGCTCACATTTTGGTGGAATAGAAATGAAGCAGTAAACATAATAAATAAGGAAGGTATATCGTAAGTGGGAAGGTGCCGTGCCCTCTGTTAGAGGAGTGTTTTGACCAGGATCTGTCCTTTAGGGGATTGGAAATGGGGGGTTGAGGGGAAGGAGAGTGGGGTTGAGTATAAATAAGATGGTCAGAATAAGGCTCAGTAAGCAGTTAGGAATTATGGGAGGTTTTCAAGTAGAAGAGCAATTGTTTCACATGCCCCCTAGAAAGATAATTTTGGCAAGTTCACATGGAATAGATTGAGGGCATGAGAGAGATTGGAAAGTAGAGAGACCAGCTGGAAGGTTAGAATATTACATTTATACTACATTTTATCAGAGATAGCTAAAAGAAATACTACATATTTTGGAGCATTTTCTGATTTCTTCTTTTGAAGATGTGACTTTTGCATCAGGAAAAGGATGCAAACCTAGATAGAGCCTTTTAGGGAGGCGAATTCCTGGGGCCGCCATTCAGGGAGAGCTGCCTGGTGCCCTCAGCCTCAGAGTGAGCTGAGGGAACCTGCGAGGACTAACTCCAGGCCAGATGTTAGCTGTCCTGCCCCTCAGTTCTGGAGATGCAGCAGTGTGCAGAGACCGTCTGATTGAGCTAGGCCTTGGACCTAAGGAAGGACAGCTGATGAAGTTGATGTGGGCATTTTCCCCTTCCCTGATTAGTGTCCTCTTCTTGCTTGTTAGATTTCAGGGTAAGTGTGGCCACCTCTGCGGGTTATTCCCTGACCATTCCCTCAGGTCAGACACTGAGCTAGGACCATGTTTGCAATGTTGCAGATCGGAGTAGAAGACATGCATCCGTCTTTGTTCAGAAAAATGCCTCATATGTTTTAACTGTGCTGGATCATTTTCCAGTGCTGGAGAAACACCATGGTTGTCAAATAAAAATAATGAAAAATGCAAATTTTGCTTTCCATTTCTGGGCCTTTCTCCTGGATATGCCCTGTCCCAGACCCTGCACTGGGTGCCCTTTCCATGGATAGCATCTCATGCGTCAATCCTCCCTCACTTTTCTAGCCACATCAAAACATATAAAGTTATCTATTTTGTGTTCCATTGACTCATGGTCCTGTTCCCTTTTAGCTAGGGAAAATACATGACTTTAGTCGGTATGACCGCCTTGTAATTAGGGCCCTTATGTAGGTAATTTCTTCACCAGCAAGAATGGTTTGGGGCAAGAATTACCTTGCCTAATCTGACCAGTCTTTCAGGGAGGGCTTTTGTGGGGAGATTTGGACAATAATCACACCATGTAGGTGGGATGGAACTTGCTTGAAGTGGAGCAGATTATATCTGGCCTTAACCGCGATGAGTTAGGCTTTTTGACATAATTCCCACTTCCTTCTTCACCACGGTGACTGAGTGCATGGAGCAGCGGAGGGACACATTGATGTTTGTGTTTGCTGAAGATCAGTCTGAGAGTTGGGGAGGAATTGTATCAGAGAAAGGCTGACAGATCAACTAAAGGCCTTTTTATTTTATTTTATTTATTTTTTAACTCTGTTTTTATTGTCGACACTATTACAGATGTCACCCTCCCCTGCCCTCCTCTGCCAGTCCAGTGTGAGGGCTGAACTACCTAATTTCTCCCAACTCTAATAAATCAAGGGTGACATAGAGCATTTGCCAGAAGTGTTCAGAGGGAAGAGGCTACTAAAGAGCAAAGGGACATTAAAATGCAACTTTCTATGGAAAGAGGAAGTAAAACATGTGGTTTCAGGGGTGGGAGGTATGAGAAGTAGGTGGAGACGTAAATGGAAGGCAGGCTGTTAAATCATTTGTTTTCCTTTCTGTTCTTTGCCACTTAGGTAGCTTCTGAAGTGTATGATGCTTAATTAATTAACGCATGCTCCTTTAATTCTTTGCAAGGGAAGGAGTGTAGCTAAAGTGCAGTCAACCTGGATTCCAAGGGACCCTGGGAGCTGGGGGAAGGAAGGTATAGTCTGGGTCATCAGGTGAAGCAGACTGTTCTAGCTCAGGCTTATCTGAACACATATCTTCAGCTGGAACTGGTCAGGCATAGCACTCCAGGGAGTGAAAAGGCCCCAGGACTTAATTCTTTCAACTCATGCTAATCATTGACTCAGTTTTGTTTCCCAATTCTTTTCTCCTTCCCAACTTGCTTCCACCCCACATTCAGCTCTTTTAAGTCTCTGGAGATTTTTTGACAACTTTTTTCTAAAATATTTATCCTATCTGTATGCTTCCACATTTAATTCTAGTTCATAAGTTGGAAGTGGGGAAAATAACATTTGAAAGTCCCTTTGGAAAACAGCTAACGGGTAAGACTTAGGGATCAAGAGTTGCAGCTCATAGATATCTTACCACCTTCTGTCTATCACTTATTTTGACTATTGGTAAAAGTATTTCACTTATGTTACCTTTTCAAGAAAACAGGACATTGTTTTCTATCCTATTTAAAAACTTAAGCCCTGTACATGCTTCTGCTTACTGTGTCACCATTATCTCTTCTAGTTCCTGAAACTGCTCCTCTCATTAGAAATATTGAGAGCTCAAGTCCTGACACCGTTGAAGTCAGTTGGGCTCCACCCCAATTCCCAGGCGGACCTATTTTGGGTTATAACTTAAGGCTGATCAGCAAAAATCAGAAATTACATTCAGGAACGCAGAGAACCAGTTTCCAGTTTTACTCTACTCTACCAAATACCACCTACAGGTAAGAATTAAGTGGTGCAAGGAAAACGTAACCAGCATGGCTGTAGGCATAATAATTATTTAAGCAACATAGTTTAAGTGTATTTTGAGAAGTCCCGTTGAATCTGTACTGTTGGGATGAAGTTGTGTTTTTCCTCAAGCTTGCATGCTTACTAGATCACACATCTTAAACAGAAACATTCTCAAGTATTTCTGTTATATTCAGAGGATCCTTATAAATACGGGCTAAATAAAAGACATCATAAATACCATGACTATCATTTCTTCATTTAATTCAACATAAAACAGTAAGGAGGTGAAATTCTGTTAATGGTATTTTGTATTAACTGTTAGGGGTTATTATTTTATTATTGTTAGCTTTTCTAGCATTTACTAAGGCCCTCTAAATTAGGGTAGGAATGGGGTCATGCAGATAGCAGAGTTCAGTTTTTGACCTCTGTGGCCCTGAACTGTTCTATGGGAAATGCAAACAAGGATGTGATTGATGGCCATTTAGTGCCCAGCACTGGCACCAAGTAACTAGATACATGCATTGTCACATTGTCCTTTAAATAGAAACATGATTGCTCCTTCTATTTTTATCTCCTGTTCACACCGTGCCATGTAAAACACATCTCTCCCAATTGTTTTTGGAACAGGTTTTCTATTGCAGCAGTAAATGAGGTTGGTGAGGGGCCAGAAGCAGAATCTAGTATCACCACTTCATCCCCAGCAGGTATGGCCCAGCGCCGCTCTTCTGTGACACAGAACTTGAGGGGGTGGCGAGGGTGGGTTCAGACCTCAGAGGTCCTAGGTCATCTGGTGTTCCTCCAGACCTCCCTCTTCTGCCCAGATGGACACTGTCTTTTTAGTACTTGGTAAGCTTTCAATTTGATGTATAGAAGTAAGTTGTTAGATGGAAAGGTTTCACATTAGAATTTAGGAATTTAAAGCGTAAAATCAGAAAATTTAGGGATTCAAAAATGGCCTCCAGCAAATCCTTGGTTTCAGGTAAAATCACTAGTGATTGTAACACATTTACACACTTAGGGGTAATACATGATCTTTCTGCCTCAACCCCCATTTTATATTGTGCATCATTGTCATTTAATACATAGCAGATATCTTTTCTCCCAGTCTCCTTAAGGTTTTCAAATATACCTAGATTTAATAATCTCCATGTTACCACTCTGAATATCCAATCTACCAAATTAGCTTTTGTTATTTTATAAGTACCCTTTTTTTGGCCTTTGGCATTATATATATATATATATATATATATATATATATATATATATATATATATATATATTATTGATTTCAGAGAGGAAGGAAAGGGAGAGTGAGATAGAAACATCAATGATGAGAGAATCATTGATCGGCTGCCTCTTGCCCGCAACCTGAGCATGTGCCCTTGACTGGAATCAAACCCAGGACCCTTCAGTCCACAGACTGATGCTCTATCCCCTGGGCCAAACCAGCTAGGGTGGCCTTTGGCATTTTAACAATTGCCTAGAGAGACCGAACACTTATTGCATGATGGCTAGGTGAGCAAAATAATAAATGAAAATGCTTTCTAAGAAGCACCGGAAATATTTAGGAATCTAAATAGGAACTCAGTGAAATAGTTTTGAATAACACACAAAGGTCCAGAATTCTCGGCGTCTGTGGCCTATTTTCCCTAGAGCCCATTGGCTGATTGACTGCCCCTTACCTAACAGCACCCACCTATGCCCGTGGGCATTGAATGTCACCTATCTCCAGCCTTTGTTTTCTTTGGCTGTCACTGGACTCTAGGAAAGGAGAGGTATTTTGGCTATGCAAAAAACATGTCCAAAGGGCAAGTTAAATATAGAGCAGGCTTAAGCTTGTCGTTACTGTCATTATTGCGTAACATTTATTAATTGCCCTACAAGTGTTCACCAGCACACACTTCATCAGTCTCCAATAGAACAGGACATCAAGCAGCGTTCTGCTGTCCTCAAATTTCCTTCCTCCAAAGACTTTCCTCCTGCCTCAGGGGGAGATATTGAAGACAATATGAACACAACCAGTGTGTGTGTGTGTGCGCGTGCGCGCTATGTAACACCCACTCTGGCCTGGGCTGGACCACCTCCACCAAGCAGTCAGATTCTTATGGCTGACCTTAGTGAGCTGAACTTCTCTGGCGGCAAGGCTGTTGAGAATGGCGATACTCCATGTCATGTTATTTTGAGGGCACTTAGAGCACATACACGTACAACCCACTTGGTTGACACTGTACTTGCTATCCCAATCCTAGAATCATGTGATTTACTCCACAGTTGAAAGGCCCCAGTGCCTTCCGAGGAAATCTGACCAGCCTCTTTCAAGTGCTCATCCCCTTGCTTCGGAGGGTGGCATTGATCTTCTTGTGTTGATGTGTATATGGTTGGGGCTGTCTCTGGACATCGTGTTGTCGTTTTAGTTCAAGAAGAGGAACAGTGGCTCTTTTTATCCAGAAAATCTTCTCTAAGAAAGAGATCTTTAAAACATCTAGTAGATGAAGCACAGTGCCTTCAGTCAGATGCTGCACACCGTACCATTACAGGTCAGTATAGTAGAGAGAAATATTTCCTTCGTGTGAAAAGAAAGATCCAGGGTGATTTCTCTTTTAATTTCTTCATGAAAAATGAAAGAACTAAATTATCTTTTATGTAAGTTTTTTGTCCGGTGCTATAAAATAACGTACATGCGTTTGCATGGTCTTCTAGGAATATCAGTTCATGTCCAGCGGCAAGTTGTTTATTTCTCTGAAGGGACTCTCATATGGGCCAAGGAGGCTTCCAACGTGTCTGATGTGTCTGACCTGAGAATTGTTTACAGAGGTTCAGGATTGATTACTTCCATCTCCATCGACTGGCTTTATCAGAGAATGTATTTCATCATGGATGAACTGGTTAGTCTGAGAATTTAAAGTAAATAAGCAGATACTGATATTAATATATATATATTAGATGTATTTACAAGTAAACATAATTTTTCATTAAATAAATATTCATTGATTATTTACTACTAGAGGCCTGGTGCACGAATTTGTGCATGGGTGGGGTTCAGCTGGCCTGCCCCGATGGAGGCCCATCAGGCCGGGGAGTGGAGGGGCCACCCGTGGTTGACCAGCCAGCCCCATCCCTTGGTTGAACTCCTGGTCGAACTCCCGGTCAAGGGGACAATTTTCATATTAGCCTTTTATTATATGGGATGTTTTAGACACTAGGTTAACAATGAATCATATATCTGCTCTATAGGATGGTCTAGACCAGCCATGGGCAAACTACGGCCCGCGGGCCGGATCCGGCCCGTTTGAAATGAATAAAACTATTGAAAAAAAAGACCTTACCCTTTTATGTAATGATGTTTACTTTGAATTTATATTAGTTCACACAAATACTCCATCCATGCTTTTGTTCTGGCCCTCAGGTCCAGTTTAAGAACCCATTGTGGCCCTCGAGTCAAAAAGTTTGCCCACCCCTGGTCTAGACTTTACCTAGTACTAGTCCTGATCTACCATTAAATCATCTTTATTGGTGATTTTTCAGAGCCATGAGTTTATGCTAATGATAATTCATCTCCCATAAGATAGAGGTGGTACGTGCATTATAACTAGGTGGGCCTATCCATCATGGTCAAAATCAGCTGCAAGCACTTTGAATTATATAGTAATCAGCATTGACTTTAGGTCTCTGGAAACCAGTATTACTGAAATCCTTGAGAAGACACAGTCTTGAGGTGTTTCAAGTTTCCTTCTTTGAAAGGACAGGCTTATCACAGTCACTATGGCTGGAAGTCCATAAGCTTGGGTTAGCCTAAGTATTAAAAACATTTGAGTGCCTACCGAAGCCAGGAAAATAGGTACTTGTATTTAATTAATGTCAGTAGGATACAAACTCATTAGGGCATAGGAATTAAAACGGAGTTTTAGGGCATTTTCATGTTTTCAAAAAGTGCTCAGTGACCAGCACAATTCTAAGCACAGAACAGATGCCCAAGAAATATTTGTTGGCCAAATTGAATCCAAACAGATACTAATCCTATTGCTGGAATTTTGATTCTCTAGGTATATGTTTGTGATTTAGAGAACTGCTCAAACATTGAGGAAATTACTCCTCCCTCAGTTATTGCACCTCAAAAAATTGTGGCTGATTCATACAATGGGTAAGTGGATTAGTCTTGTAAATATGAATTCTTCCATGGGTAAGAAACTTTGGGAAATTTGCTTAATAATGAAACATTGTTGCCTCGGAAGAGCCCATCTATGTATCTTAGCTCAAATTGAAATAAATCCAGGTAATGTTTTCATTCTGTAGAGCCAGGAGGGAATTTCTTTCAAACTGAATCCACAACTTCTCTAGTGAAGAGTTTTCCCTTTCTCATTCACAGTAAAATATGGGTATATGTGAAAGACCTCTTGTCTGGGGCTCAGGGACCTGGGTTCTAGTACTGTCACTATTTTATGGCGCCACCTGGGTCTCATTGCCCCCCTCCATGCTCCCTGAAAGAAGCCCTTCCATTTCCGCCTTTCATCGCACTCTTTCTTTTGCTGGGCAACTCAGCATCAGTTCATTTCTCCGGTCTGGTTCTTAAACCTATGAAGAGGCTGATTGATCAGAATGCTGCCAGCATCTACCTTAGGAGACAAGAATTGATGGTTAAATACAAGTAAAACTTTCCCATTAGAAATAACTATTTTTCCCTTCCCTACAAATGGGATGGACACAATTTTAGCTCAGGTGTGCTGCTATACTGAAATAGGACCTCAAACAAGTAACTTCATGCCCGTGACCTTTATTTTATCCCTCCATATGGGGATGACTTCCCCAGCTGGGTTATTTTGAAGATGGAATGAGGTTCTCACTGTGAACGTATTTTGTGATCTCCAAATGCACATAAATGTGCAAGATGAAAGCATAGAAAGTTATCTTGTAATTTATTTCTTAACTATGGCCAGATAATTATAGGTTAGTAACTAATAAGCAAGGCCAATGTTTGTAAGATTAAACATTTTTCTTTCCTGTAGGGATAAAGTTATTTTCATTTTTTAAAAAGTCCATACAACCTTTTATTGTTCTCAAATTAACCTTCATGAATAAAAGATTGCTCAATATTGATTTAAAATCAAGCCTTTCTCTTCATATTAATTCATAATTTTCTAGATATTTATTTTAATATCCTAGGTTTGAAAGAATCACTGAATTACAGAAAAAAATTTTAAAAAACCCTTGGATGTAAGGCAGGTCCTTTGGACTCTGAATCTTATTTTTCTCATTTGTAAAAGTCTGAAATCCTATTAAGTGTACCTTTGTTGCTGGCAGTTACACAAAAGGACTCATTCTGAGGACAGTGAATTATGCCCACTAAATCAAACCCCTCAAAATGCATCTCAGTGAGGTCTTTGGTGGCTCTTTTTTCCCCATAAATAAAAGGTTGATTTCTGCTTAGGTTTTGAAATGTGACTAGAAATAATAATGATAATTAATAGCTATTAGACACTTAATATGTGGTTTTAAGTGCATTACTTCAACAATCCATTTAATCCTTGTTCAACACTATGATGTAGGTGCTTTTAATATCCTAAGATTATAAATAGGAAAGCAAAGAAGAGGTTGATTTAGTAATTGCCCAAGATCTCACAGCTATTTTGGGATGACACCAGTACGTGACTTCCTACTCCGGGGCCTACCTTCTAATCATCTCCCCATACCGTGGTAGACTTCCGGTAAAAACCAGTTGTAACTTTTAGCACACTTAGGGAATGTACCTAAAGCACTCCAGATGTGGGAAAAAGTTGATTTTCCTGCTATTAAAAAAGGTCTCCTTTATGCTGTCATTTTGCACCATTGAATTATAACCTCACTGAGTGTGTACCTGCTATAAACCTTTTCCCTTCTCCCCTCATCCTTGCCTCACCCCCCTTTCCTCTCTATATTCTACCTCCCACACCCCAGCTCTCCTCACCTTTCTTTTCTTTGTCTTCCCCCCAACCCCCCAACGTGGCGATGAGCTTTAGAAACATGCACTCCTCTCTGCTTCAGTATAAGAATTGTAATCTTTGCCCCATAACTTTTTCCTTCTATCTACTCTGAAATCCCTAAACAATTTGAATTTGGGAAACAAAAGCAGGAAGTTAAGAGCCAAGGTGTTTCTGCTTTTTGCCTGCCACAATCTTCCCTTAGGATAAAGGGCGTAGGTTCATATCTCAGCATGGAGTTTATATCTCAGGAAAATGTTCTGGCACAGGAGTCTTGAGCATACTGATACCGATTTGGAATAGTCATCCGGAGAATCCGGAGAACACGAGTGGGACTGAATAGGATGAGGACAATGATGTGACAGTTGTAGCTTCGAACCCTGCCAACCCATGGGTTTGTGATGAGAAAGACTTGCTAAGCAAAAGTACATCTGTCTCCATGAACACAAATCCAAAATTGGCTACATTCAAATGAATAGTTTTATGTTTTAGTTAATATCCTGACAGATTTGATTATCAATGAAGTATTTTAGCGGTGTTTCTTTTTTCATTATTATAAATTCACTTACACTGCTCCCTCGATGTTTGGCTTCAAATTATATGAATTTTCAAAATTCCTCCATTGGCTTCTTTCTTCTGGTTACTGGGTGGTCCTGCTCCCTTTTGTGGTATTTCTTCATGAGTTGTAAAATGGTAGCCCTAGTGCTGCAATTGCAAATATTTTTAAAAGCTTAGTCTACTAAAAATGCAAAGTAGCCTCACTAAATATTTATCATAAACTAATAACTCAGGTTTTAAAAAAGTGGTTGAAATGCTTTTGCTTTCTTCCATTTTTTCATTTACAATGTATGGGAAAGTTTATTGACAGAATTAGACTTAAAAATTTGTGGATTTTGGAGAAAAGTTTTTTATAATAAATAACATGTGTAGCTGTGTAACTTTTATATAATGTGTATTCCTTTAACAGTAGGTTCCACTAGAAAATCCTTAAATCCTTTTTGCTTTTAAATTCTATGATTCTAAAAAGTCATGTATAGTGAGGATGCTAAGCATTAGAAGCGAGGCTGAAATTTTTCAGTGTTCCAACTTCTAACTTAAATGAATAGAGCATGTCTTTAGTAAATATCCTTACTCTTTTGGCCCTTGGGAAACCCTGTACTTATTAACTCTGGAAATACATGATTCTGATTGTACAATAGGATAAAGTAGTGGGTTGGGGAGGTTACTCATCTACCTTTGCATTGAGTCAAACCAGACTTCTTTTGTTCCCATGTCAGGTATGTCTTTTATCTCCTGAGAGATGGCATTTATAGAGTAGCTCTCCAGGTGCCACCTGGTCAGGACTCAGAAGCCCTGCGTATCGTGGAGAGTTGCGCATTAAAGGACTTCGCAGTAAAGCCACAGTCCAAGCGAATCATTTACTTCAACGACACCACCCAAGTCTTCATGTCAACATTTCTGGATGGCTCTGCTTCCCATCTTGTCCTCCCTCATGTCCCCTTTGCTGATGTGAAGAGCTTTGATTGTGAGACCAATCACTTCCTTGTCACAGATGGCAAGGCTGTTTTCCAGCAGGATGCTTTGTCTTTTAATGAGTTCATCGTGGGATGTGACCTGAGACACATAGAAGAGTTTGGGTTTGGGAACTTGGTCATGTTTAGCCGGTACACCCAGCCATACCCCCTGCCGGCCCGCCCGCAGCAGCTCTCTGTGCTGTTTGGATCCTACCAGGCCCTGGTTCAGTGGAAGCCTCCTGCCCTCGCCATAGGAGCCAGTGAGTGCTCTCTCCCCAGAGTGGTCATGGCCTCAGTGGAAGGAAAGGAAGGGAAAGCTTGAACTCATTTGTTATGATGCACTCGTCAACCAGAGTGCTACTTAGCGCAAAAAGGAGTTTTGACATGTTTAGTCTGCATTTACTAGTGTTGCATTGGGAGGCTCTCTATGTTTTTCATTTATATCCCAACAGAATGGCTCAAACGTTTATTGAGTGTCTACTAGGAGCCAGGCACTGACAAGCTAGTCCGAGTGAATATTAGCCAGGGGGTTAGGGCACTTGGGTTGAGGTTTTCTATCCATTATAACCTTTAATTAATTTGAACAACTCCCTAAAACTCTCTAAACCTGAACTTGTATCTCTGGAGAGGCAGTTTGTGTGGCGGGTAAGTAGGTGGGCTCTGGAGCCGGCCTGCATGGACTCAAAGGCTGGTCTTGCCATTTATTAGCAGAATGACCCTGGACAACTTAATTAGTTTCCACTATTGGAAGATGGGGATATTAATTCTTTCTATGGGATTGTTATGTAGATTAAAGTAAGATGCGCAAGTAGAAAACACTTAGAACAATACCTAGCACAGAGGTCAGCAAACTTTTTCTATAAATGAAGGACCAGCTATAAATATGTTCAGCTTTGTGGTTCATACGGTCTCTGATATAGCTATACAACACTGTCTTTGTAGTGTAGAAACAGCCATAGATAATATGTAAATGAGTATCGGTGGCTGTGTTCCAGTACAACTGCATTTACATAAACAGGAGTGGGCTAGATTTGGCCCTGAGACTGTAGTTTGCAAACCCCTAGCCGCCTAAGGTATTTAGCAAACATTGTCTATGTTCTACTTTAAGACAAAGTTAATTATGCCTGTTTGCTGTATATCACAAAGACAGCTACAAATGAATAAGCAAATTTTGGGCTTCTGGGAGAAAAGTGCTATGCAAGCACTAGAATTATATTAGAGATTCACCACCAGCATTTGCTTATTAGGAGCCTGGTTCCACCTGGCGGTGTGAGAGAGACCCCTCTGACAATTCTGAGCAGCCAAATGTCCTCTGATTTGTTGGGAATAATGACTCCATTAATAAGCAAGATGAGTGGCATGGGTGGAATGGACACTGTTCTAGTTATACCGTCAAACTAACCCTGATGATTGGGGGGTAACAGGTATTACTGCCCAATGACCCTTCCATTCAAGGTGAGGCTGGAGATGAATTTCCTCATGACCTTTTGTTTGCCCTTGCTGATGTCATCCCGGCCAGTAATATTGCTTAACTCTTCTGATTAGGCCCTTCCTCCTGGCAGAACTGGACTTACGAGGTGGAAATATCAACCCAAGACTTCCCCGGAAACACTCGCGTTTTCTCTAACATACGTGGGACCGTGCTGCATGTCCCTGGGCTGCAGAGCGCGACACAATACGAGGTTTCCGTGAGGGCAAGTTCTCCGAAGGGGCCAGGCCCGTGGTCAGAGCCCTCGGTGGGTACTACCCTGGTGCCAGGTGAGAAAATGTTCTTGATGTAGGGAGTGATTCTGACAAAGAAAGACTTATTCCCCATGTTCCTTAAAATTAGTCACTTCCAATGTAGTAAAGAAGTTAGAATGAGGGTGCGATGGTCTGTTGAGTATGTTTATCTGAGATTAGGAAAACACCTAAAGCTCTGGGTAACATTTTATGTGTCTGGCCTGATATTGTAAACTTTCTAAAGATAGTTTGTGGGAAATACATCATTTTCTTCTCCTTCATGACTTTCTTCTTTCTTATGGTTTATTAAGCAATAGCACTCCTTGCGGAGAGAAGTTGAGGGGCTGCGAATTATGCCAAATATCATCCTCTTGGCAGAAAAAGAAAAGGGAAAGATAATGGTACCATATATACTGTTACTGTTAGCACAATTGCTTCTGGGTGCTCTGAATGGGAACATGGCAACCAATAGCCAAAGCAAAAAAAAACACAACAATAACAAAAAAAACAAATTCTGCCACGACATTGCTATAGAGGCAATATCACATACATTTCTCTTCACATTCAATTTTAAATATTTACATAAAAATATGAGAGTATGTTTAATATGACATATAATTCTATTAAGCAGACACAATTGCTCATACCTTCCACATTATTTTTTAAAATGTTGATATTCTTTTACTTTATAAAGAAAATCTTAAGATGTGTGCCTTAAAAAGTGTGCTGTCTGTGATATTTCCTTCAATTTCCTTTTTTTTACCCAATAGCTACAGAACCACCATTTATCATGGCTGTCAAAGAAGATGGGCTTTGGAGTAAACCATTAAATAGCTTTGGCCCAGGAGAGTTCTTATCCTCTGATATAAAGAATGTATCAGGTAAATGCCAAGTCCCTTTACACTTGGAATGACAGGTTTCTACTCATTCCCAAGCTATTTGATAAATCAAAGAATCAAGCGTTTTGGTATTAGGTCAATAATGAAAGGGGGGAAAATGCACTGAACTATACTTCCAGGGACAGTATTAAGAAAATGTTGGTTCTCAAGTAGGAATGCTGTTTATTATTTCACAAAATGTGAGGTTACTTATTGATTCATGCCCATTTCAGGAACGCTTTGATATATTTCTCATGAATTTTAATCTGTCAGTGTTGTCTCACAGTAACAACCTATCTTGTTCCACTAAGACAGCTACGCTTCAGTAATTTATTATGAGTTGGCTATAAGACTGAAGCATGAAAATGCTGCATGGAGATATAAACAAAGAATAAGAAAGGATTTCATGACAGAGGATTATTCAATAATGGGTGGGTCATTTTGCCGGGAAGACGTTAGAATGAAGAAAAGTCTTCATTCCAGGATGATGTGACAGTGACCTTGCTGGAAGAGGGCATCTTCTGTAACTACCTCAGTATTTGATCTATTTGTGTGGCCATTAAAAGTACAACAGCATTTCTGACCAACAAAGAAGTTGGGCTTAGGAAGTATTGTCTAATGGAAAGAATGCTTTGGAGTTGGCTTGAATCTTGGCTCCCTCTCTTTTCATTTGTGAGATCTCAGGCAGAACAGATAATCTCACCGAGTCTCAGGTTTGCCATGTCAAAAATGAGGATACTTCCTATTTCACAGCTTTGTTTTAAGAATTAAGTGAGACATTAAGAATTAAGTAGAAGTGCCTGGGACAATGTTCAGGAAAGAGGAGATGCTTAATGAATATTAGTTCCTCTCTCTAGTTCCAGGGGTAAAGATTTTGAGGTAACATTATTGAAATACTCTTGACCAATCCCTGACGGTCTAGTGACTCTCTATGTTAGCATATGCTATCAGATGCGGGTGCAAGTGTGATTTCTTGACTTGCTCTGCTTGTGTCAGCACATATGAAAAAAATAACTTTTACCAATTCACTCTGTTTTGAGACATGGATTGGTATAACAACAGACTCTACTACAGTGACATGAAAGGTGATGTTCACGTGTGGCTGCTGAATGGGACAGATATCTCCAAGAATTATCACATACCCAACATTGCAGGAGCAGGGGCGTTAGCTTACGAGTGGCTGGGTCACTTTCTCTACTGGGCTGGAAGGACATATGTGGTAAGTTAAAACCTGGCATTCTGGAAGCTCTAGACCAGTGGTTCTCAACCTTCCTAATGCCGTGACCCTTTAATACAGTTCCTCATGTTGTGGTGACCCCAATTTCATTGTTACAAATTGAACATAATTAAAGCATAGTGATTAACCACAAAAACAATATGTAATTATATATGTGTTTTCCAATGGTCTTAGACGACCCCTGTGAAAGGGTCGTTTGACCCTCAAAGGGGTCGCGACCCACAGGTTGAGAACCGCTGCTCTAGAGCAATGCCCACCCACTTCAGTGGCTTGAATGTTATTTTCATGATTTTTTTTTCATATTAGTGTACCATCTATGCTATTATTCATTGAATATTTGTCTTTAAGTCTGCTCAATTTTTTATTAAGATGCATCTATGTGTGAAGGAAATTTGATATCTTTGGTGTACTATTTCCAACAATATCTTAAAATAAATATGTTAAAATGTTCACTAGTGGGTCAGTGTCCTGGAGGAAGATAGCTCACTCCACCTAAGTGAAGGGACCATTTTCAAAGGTGTAGACAGGGCTAAGGAAAACAAAGGGTGGCAAAGCATGTCCTGGGCCAGCAAGTGTGGAAAGATATAACTAATTCCAGGCATAAAGGGGCAAAGGAAAGAAGGAGAAGAACCTGTGAGGACTGTAGCTTTAGGAGAGTTGCTGACATGAAACCCAATCACTGTCAAAATGCGTGGTCTCGGGGAATGAGTTCCCCAACCCCTCCTTCCTTCTGCCCTCCCACCTCCTGCCAGTGCCTCTGTTGGCTGAACCTCACTGGAAACCAGAGAACAAGAGAGTCCAGTGATGCAGTTCATAGGTGTCAGCCTTCAGGGGGAAGTGGAGGGTGGAGAGGGCTGAGAGTGGACCTGGGGGCAAAATGAAGACATCTTGTGTATGTGTAGTGGTACACTTTGAAAGGAAAGATGGTTAGTGATGAGAACACTAGTCTGACAGATTGAGAAGTATAGTTCTGAAATTGTTTTCTAATCAGGAGTGTGCTATTGTACGCACTTTTATTCACTCAAAAATCATTTATCTATTACCAATATGTTTAGAACCTTGAGAATCAGCATAGTTGGGAATATAAAGTAAATCGTAGACATGCCTCTGCTCTTTTTTTTAAAAAAAATAACAACATATAAACTTTATTGAGATATAATTTACAAGCCATAAAATTCACCCTTTTTTTGTTATGTAAAATGGAGTGGTTTTTTAAAATATGTTCAGTGTTGTGCAACCATCACCACTTGACCCTGGTCTTTTAATGAGATAAAAATACATAAATGAAATAATAGAAGACACACACAAATTAATGTATTTAGAGGCTAGCATTCTGGTATGGTCTGAATTCCTAAGTGCCAGTGACCTGTAGGCAGAGTTGATGGGGTTAATTAGAGACTGCTCCCTAAAATGGGTTAGTTGGAAAATAGTTTAAAAGGAGAAAGTGGAAGAATGGATATGAAAATTGGCTATAAGTATTTGCTCTGTCTGTTAAAAACTGTCTAACTCCAGGAAAAATTACTTAACTTCTTTGAACCCAGTTTACTCTTGAAAAAGTAGGGAATAGACATCCTTAATAGGCTTACTGTTCCTTATTTACATATTGTGATACATGTGAAGTTGTTGGTTACAAGAGCTTATATTTTAAATATTGAAAAAATATATAGTGCTAGGCATATAATACATCCTCACTAATAATGGCAGTATTTAATGTTAGGAAAACATGTTGATAGAAAGGAATCCGATATAATACATTCTTATCCAGTGTTTTGACTGGATATATGATTAGGAAGCGCAAGTATTTAACTCAAAATAAATGTATATTCCTTCTCTTTAGGAACATGAACAGTGATAAGGTTCATGAGGGCAGGTCCCATGACTATTATGTTTACAAGGTTTAGTACATCGTGCCAATAGGTACTTATGATTGGAAAAATGACGGGTAAATGCAGCAGTTCAATAATAATTGCAATAAACTATTCAGGAATCATGATGTCATTTAAAAATCATATGATTGTGTTTTATAGATACAAAGGCAGTCCGTGTTGACAGGACATGCAGATATTGTGACGCATGTGAAGTTGTTGGTGAATGACATGGCGGTGGATTCCGTGGGTGGCTATCTCTATTGGACCACACTCTACTCAGTTGAAAGCACCAGGCTAAATGGGGAAAGTCCCCTTATACTACAGGCACAGCCCTGGTTTTCTGGGAAAAAGGTGACAAAATAAAAATAAGAGCTGATTATTTAATAATTCTGAGTAGTGCTATTGTATAGTTATGATTATACTGTCTGCTTATTGTGTATAGTTAAGGTAGAATCTGAAAGGAAATACTGTTACAGTAAGATTTTGGTATAAGCAAAATTTCTCTTTCATTTGATTGTCATAATTGATTTAAATTTTTTAAATATAAGATGGAAATTTTTGGTAGTTTGCCTTATCTTGATGGTTGCCAGAGGAGATAGAGGTGGGAAGATGGGTGGAAAAGAGTGAAGGGAAATAAGAGGCACAAACTTCTAGTTATAGAATAAAAGTCACAAAGAGATAATAATGTACAGTATAGGGAAATAATGCCATAATAGCTTTGTATGCTAACAGATGGTTACTAGACTTATTGTGATCACATCATAAGGTATATAAATAAATGTCAGGTTACCATGTTGTACACCTGAAATGAATATAATATTGTATGTCAACCATACTTTAATAAAAACTAAATTTAAAAAGAGATAAAATACAGTTAACTTGTTATTTAGAAAACTGTAGTGCATCTCATTATAAATAACCAAGCAAGATTAACCCGATTTCATTTTAACTGAAAAAAGTAATCAATAATCTCTTTTAGCCTGGCCAGTGTGGCTCAGTGATTGAGCATTGACATATGAACCAGGAGATCATGGTTCAGTTCCCAGTCAGGGCACATGCCTGGGTTGTAGGCTTGATCCCCAGTGTGGAGTGTGCAGAAAGCAGCCAATCGATGATTCTCTCAAATCAATATTTCTGTCTCTCTCTCTCCCTCTTCTTTAGTCTCTGAAATCAATAAAGATATTTTTTAAAAATCATTTTTAGCATGAAGCATGGACACGATTCAAGTGCCAGAAGGTTAGGAGTTGCTAGAATCGTTTTTTAGCTTTTGGAAAAAGAGTAGGTTGAGTTTTTTTGTTTGTTTTTTTTGTTTTTGTTTTTTAAACAGAAATCTGTGATATATAAGAACATAGAAGGTTCTTACTCTCATACGCCTGAAGATTATGTCTTTGTAGTAGGCCTTGGGTAATGTAGAAAGTATTTTTAGTTCTAGGATACATTATTGCATTCCTTTTACACTTTTCACTGGCTCATCATTTTTGTTTATATGCTACTGTGTCTTGCTAAAAATATAGTCATCAACTTTAATCCTATCTGATAGCTCTCAGTCTCCAGGCCTGCTATAGAGAGAATGCACTACTCTGAGGTCAGACTCCTGGCAATCTCAGCTTATTTGAAAAATGCCCATAAAGCCAAAGAAAGCAAAAAAGATCTCTTGGATTGTAACTTCTATCTCACACAGTCTATTTCATAGGAGAAGCAGTCTTTCCTCAGGCCTTACCTAGACAGTTGGACATAAAATTAAGACAGGATGGTAACAAGAAGTCAAAGAAAGAGTAGTGAGAGGTTTTCAGATGTCAGCTAGAAATAGGACTTTATATATAGGTGACTCTACCAGTTATAAAACATAAAAACCCTGTATTATATTTTTAAAATGTGTCAGGATGTTTTGGTTATAATGAACAGAAGATATAATTTAAAATGGTTTAAACCATTGGTTCTCAAAGTTGGTGACACATTGGAATTTTCTGGGGAGTCAGAGAACATCCAGGGGACTGGGCTTCATCTCCAGAGACCACACTTTAAGAGGATGCAACCTGGAAATCGAGATGTTTAAAGAACTGCACAGGTGATTCTAATGTGCAGCAATGCTTGAGAACAACTGATTTCAACAACCATGAAATTCATTGACATATGGCTGAAGAGTCCAAAGTTACGGCTTGCTTTGGGCAAGGCTTGACATAGCACAGAGGCTCAAGTTCCTGATTCAGTAGGTCCTGGAATGTGGTTGAGAATTTGTCTTTACAAGTTCCCAGGGGATGCCGATCCTGCTGGAGACAAATATATAGAAGTGAGTAACAGTGCCTGCCTTTTGAAGATTTTTAGGAAACCAGTGCACTTATATCCAAATTATATAGTAATAGCCACAATCATATAATTTTTATATTCAGTGAAAGGTAAAAAAAAAAATCACTGAGTTTATTATTCCAAAGAGGATCTTAAGGAGAAATCTATAGCTTAAGTGTGACTTGTTCACAAAGGTATCCTTCAACTGTATATTTGACCTGTTTTCTGGCCTTGTGTTCTATTTAGGTAACTGCTCTAACTTTAGACCTCAGTGATGGGCTCCTGTATTGGTTGGTTCAAGACAGTCAATGTATTCACCTGTACAGAGCTGTTCTTCGGGGGCAGGGGTAAGTAATATCCCTTGAAGGCAATTGATTGAGAAGAAGAGCACGACATACCCATCAGTTATAAATGATAACGCATGAGAACTCATTTTTCAATAAACAGTTACTAATCATCCACTCAGTTGCAGGCATTGTGCTTGTGGGGAAAGATAGGTTTGCAAACACCTAATTACAGTAGAATGTGGTGAACACTGTGGTAGGGTATGTATAGAAGGAGCAGAAGACACTGTCCGGTGGGTGAAAGTCCACAAGGCAAACCAGAGACTGTCTTCACATTGACTAGGTGTGAATAAATAGCCTTTTACTAGAGCAGGGACTGTGGGAATAGCACTAGTGAGCATGCGTCTTTCTAAGGTTCAGAAGTCCCAGCTATGGTCCTCTGAGGTAGTTTTTGTTTCGTTTTGTTTTTTTCAAGGAGATATTGTGAAATTCTCAAAACAAAACTTCCATTTATTTTAAATGTCATACTTTATAATTTTCTAAAGAGGGAAATGTCAACACTTTACCAAGATTTAGAGAAATCATCCTTTAAAAAAGGTCACATCTCTGCTCTAAAAGGTTGAGAATCATTGAGAGTTTTTACCGAGTACTAGGTAACTGGAGGCATTTTAAAAACAACCAATAAAAATTGTAAAGTAAAAACGTCTTTGTAAAATTCCCTGTCACCGAGAAAAAAATCTCTAAAAGCAATTTAAACAATAGTCTGTTTACTTGAATTCCCTGGTCTGAAAAGAAGCATTTTGACTAAGCTTTAGAAATTAGTAAGTATCGTTGGAGCAACAGAGACTTGTGACTAGTATACAGGGAAGGACCAAACAGGCTAGAATAATGAAAGCAAGTAAATAACCAAGAATAAGAGGGAGACATGGCTCAGTGAGGAGAAACCAGTCACTGGGTTGTGGCTTTGATGTAGGGTATTACCAAGAACCACAAGCATTTATTAAAACCTGTGTAACACTCTTGCCATTGCAGAAT
This sequence comes from Myotis daubentonii, assembly GCF_963259705.1. Lineage (NCBI taxonomy): Eukaryota > Metazoa > Chordata > Mammalia > Chiroptera > Vespertilionidae > Myotis > Myotis daubentonii. The sequence continues at coordinate 11,963,377 of NC_081845.1, read as the reverse complement.
CACATTGATAAGAAAAGCCCTAGAAAATTTGCTTTAGGAATATTTCAAGGAAAAGGTAAAAATCAACTAAATATTAAACTAAGAATAATGACAATTATTGTTGCAAGGTATTTTCTGTTTTTATATACACAAACATATGTTTCCTCCAGTATTTGAATGTACCAGCCCTTCCTCCACTCAGAACACACACACTAATTGGTGTTGTGTTTCAGCAGTGTTGGGGAGCCCACCATCACAGAATTTGCAGCCTGGAGCACTTCCGACATTTCCCAGAATGCACTGATGTACTATAGTGGTCGGCTTTTCTGGATCAATGGCTTTAAGATTATAACAGCTCAAGAAATAGGTCAGCGAACTAGTGTCTCTGTTTTGGAACCAGCCAAATTTAACCAGTTCACAATTATTCAGACGTCTCTCAAACCTCTGCCAGGTACAATATTTTACTCTAGTTTACCCTCGCTCCTCCATACTTCCTGTTAAATAAATGTCTAGGTTGGGATTTTTTCTTAAGAATTATGTTTTAAGAGGAAAAGGGTGTTAGTAGTTTCTGTTGGTTTGCTTGCAGTCAGTTTATATTTTTTTAAAAAATATATTTTTTAATTGATTTCAGAGAGGAAAAGAGAGTGAGTGTGAGATAGAAACATCAATGATGAGAAAGAATCATTGGTTGGCTGCCTCCTGCACGCCCCACTCTGAGGATCAAGCCTGCAACCCGGGCATATGCCCTGACCAGGAATCGAACCGTGACCCCCTGGTTCATAGGTTGACACTCAACCACTGAGCCATGCGGGACAGGCATAGCCAATTTATTCTTAACTCAAATGTACAGCTTGAAATGGTCAGAAAATAAGATGATGTTCAGAATGTTTTAAAATAAAGGACAATTTTGCTTTGGTACTATTGGTAATTATTATTAATTTTCCATGTTTTTTATGACGATTATAAGACTACGTTCTTTCTCCCTCTATTCTTTCTTTCATTTCATCCCAGGGAACTTCTCCTTCACCCCTAAGGTAATCCCAGACTCTGTTCAAGAGTCTTCATTTAGGATTGAAGGAAATGCTTCAAGTTTTCAAATCCTGTGGCATGCTGTCCCAGCAGTGGATTGGGGTGTAATTTTCTACAGTGTGGAATTTAGTGCTCCTCTTAAGGTATGGCCTTGGTTCTAGTAGCTTCTATTTCTCGGGCAGGCTGTGCCATCTGCATCCAGCCCCGCCCACACTGATTTGTACTTTCTTCACTTAGGCAAACCCATCTCCTTGGTTGCTCCGTTAGCCTCTGTCAGGATTATTCCTGAGATCCTTGGTCTAGCCAGTCTCTGACTGCTTTGTGGTTAGTGGTAACAGCTGGCATATTAGACTCTTTAACTGGAATTTACCGACATCAGCATTTCCAAATTTGAAGGGCTTGACTTTATATGTGAACTGAAGTTTGGAGATTTTAGTTAAGTTGGAATAAAAGATTTTCTGATTTTCTCCCTAAGAAAATAATGTTTTGTGTTTATATTTTAGTTCCTGGCTAGTGAAAAACAGCCTTTACCTGTATTTACTGTGGAAGGCTTGGAGCCTTATGCCTTATTTAATCTTTCTGTCACTCCTTATACCTACTGGGGCAAGGGCCCCAAAACATCTCTGTCACTTCGAGCACCTGAAACAGGTACAGGGGTTAAAATCTTTAAGAAAGAAAAGGGCAGAATCTCACTTTGCATGATCTAGAATGGACAGTTAATTTTTTAGAATAACTTTCAGTTTTGTAGATGTGTTTAGACTCAATACACTTTCAATGACTTTTTAGAAATTAGAACAACACTATTAAAATAACTCGGCATAATTTATTCCAAAAGTATATTTCAGAGATTTTTTTAAAGAACTGTTTAACTTCCTTGTAATGACATACAAGATGCACAAACATGTTTCAGGTAATTTGTGAAATGCTTTATAAGGAAATGGGGCATTTATGAACCGAGACAGTGTTGTGGAGGTAGGCTTATTGGGAGATACTCTCATGAAAGGTAATTCAGAATCTTCCGTAGATGAATAACTGATGTTTAAATTTATTGTTTTTCCTTGGAATATATTTTAAAATGGATACTGGCTATATCTTTACATGTGTCTACCACTTTCAAGTATAAAAAGCATATTTATGTGTATCACTCCTTTATTAAACATTTAATACATACCTGTCATGTGTCAGAAACATCATTTCATTTGATCCTTACATAGCTCTGAGGTAGATAGACAGGTGTTATTATCTTGACTATGAAAAGGAGAAAACAAGCTCAGCAGTTGCCCAAAGTAAAATGGAGAGTAAGTGAGAGGGCTGGAATTTAATCTTCATTTTTGCAAATGTTGGCAAATGATGGTGTCATATGGATTTAATTTATATAACTTCCTAGCACAGGACCTAGCAGGCAGTAAGAGTTCAATAAGCATGGACATCCATTTACCATTATATATATATATGTATATATATATATATACATATATGTATGTATACATATATATATATATATATATATATATTAAGAGTCTTTCAATAATATTTTTCTATGAATCTCATAAGCTTAGGCAGGTTCAGAGCAGTTAGCATTTTGTTCCAGATATGCTATCTTTGATACTGTCTTGGGTTGTCATCCTTGCTTGGATTCTTCTGTGGAAGTAAACTTGACTATATCTAACAGGGGGTGTAGTGAGGGCTGGGGTCATCACCACTCTGCTGTATGTTGGGAGTAGTAAGGAAGATTGATAAGATTTGGCCTTTGCCATCAGGAAATTTATAATATAGTTGGGAAATTATTTAAAATGACAAATATTTATTTAGCACTTACTGTGTACCTGTCCTATATTAGATTTGGAGGGATTTAACAAGGATTGAGAAAAGGTACTCTCTCTGATGGAGCTCATAAAACAGTAGAGAGATGAACACATTCTGCTAACGATAATAGAAATAAGACTGATAACTGAGTAGTGATGGCATGGCGTAAGTAGGCAAGACTGCAAAACCTTCACCTACATCAAGCTGCCTCAACGTTCTTAAGAGCGGGCAATATACATGATGGTATGGCTAGGAAGGCCTTTAGGGAGTGGAAACTCTAGCTGAGCCCAGAGGAATGAAGCAAGAAGAGTGAGTATTCCATGTGAGTACAATATAAGAAGGCCTGGAGATTGGATAACGACGTGAGCATTGAACCTTAAGAAGCAATGTGATTGGAGAGACGAGTAGGAGAGTCTGAAGAAAGAAGAATCATATCTTAAAAGGAATAACTGGAAAATCAGGAAGAGAAATTTCCTTTAAAAGATGGAGAAATTAAAGAACTGAGTGAATTGCTTGGTTTGGCTCTAAAATAAATGGTGACCTTCAAATCATACTCTTGGGGTACATCTTGTCTCCTGAGAGGGCTCAAGGGGAGAAGACCTAGGATCCCCAATAGCTGTATTTTTAAAAAAATATGTTTTATTGAGTTTTTTTACAGAGAGGAAGGGAGAGGGATAGAGAGTTAGAAACTGATGGGAGAGAAGCATCAATCAGCGGCCTCCTGCACACCCCCTAATGGGAATGTGCCTGCAACCAAGGTACATGCCCTTGACCGGAATCGAACCTGGGACCCCTCAGTCCACAGGCCGATGCTCTATCCAGTGAGCCAAACTTGTGAGGGCCCAATAGCTGTATTTTTTAATCTTGAACTAGCTGAAGGAAAGATAGGGTTACTGCCTTCCTTCCTGGTGACTGCTATTTTCACCTCCAGCTAAATCATTCTGTCAAGATGAGAGTAAATATTGTATTTTGTAAGGAGAATAAGCCACCTTCCATCGATACGGGGACCAGACAAGAAGATGTACCTATGTGGTAGTAAGAGGGGTTTGGATTAGACATAAGGGGGATTTGCTTAAATATTAAGATAGGTTCCTGAAGAAATCTATGGAATAGTCTCTCCTGAAAATATTTAAGAAGAAGATAGATATACCTCAACTATCTGGAATGAGAAAGTTATTACTGGGTTGCTCCATGCTCTTATCGTGAATGGTAAAAGTCAACCTTCTATTCTTTTCTGCCCTATCGGTGTCTTTGCTTTTCAGTTCCATCAGCACCAGAGAATCCCAGAATATTTATATTATCAAGTGGAAAATACCGTAATAAGAATGAAGTTGTGGTGGAATTTAGGTGGAATAAGCCTAAGCATGAAAATGGTGTGTTAACAAGATTTGAAATTTTCTATCAAATATCCAACCAAAGTGCCACCAACAAAACATTTGAAGACTGGATTGCTGTCAACGTCACTCCCTCAGTGATGTCTTTTCAACTTGAGGGCATGAGTCCTGGGTACATTGTTGCTTTCCAGGTATGGACACATGCTGGGGTTGCAGGCTTGATCCCCAATAGCAGGGAGGGCCTGCAGGAGGCAGCCAATTGATGATTCTCTCTCATAATTAATATTTCTATCTCTCCCTTTCCCTTCCTCTCTCCGAAAACAATAAAACATACTTTTAAAAATTTTTTTTAAAATAGTGTGAAATAAAAAATTCAATAATTTATTCATCTCAGAACTTAATTATTGTCACTGAGGACACTGTCAAATGCAATTTTCTGTATCTTTTTCTTTCTTTAGGTTAGAGTCTTCACATCCAAAGGACCTGGACCATTTTCTGACTTGGTACAGTCCCAAACATCAGGTACTATCTAAAAACCTGTGTAAATAACAATTAGTGTATTAAAAAAAAGCTTTTTAACTCTTGGTATTCTCAGGGATATAAGTATAATCTCTGAGCTGAAGTTAAAGTCAAATAAAAAAATAAATTTTTATCATAATCAAACATGCTTAAATATACCTAGACTCAGAGCACGTAGTCTGTCTCCACTGAGACTGATGTAGTAGATGAACACAAAGGAAACCCATGGATTTCAAAATGACATCAGATTGAGTTAAGGGATTTTGGTAAATTAAAGTTACTTTTCTCATACATATTACCTACTTGTATTTTGTTTTCAGAAGTCAACCCATTTCCATGTCTCATAACTCTTCTGGGCAACAAGATGATTTTGTTAGACATGGATCAAAATCAAGTTGTATGGATGTTTTCGGCAGAAAGAGACATCAGTGCCATGGGCTACACAGCTGATGATGCAATGGTGTATTATGCTCAGGGAGACTCCCTCTTTCTTTTGAACATGCACAATCAGTCCAGCTCTGAGGTACATCACTATGTAATTCTTTAGAAAGGAAGGAAGTATGTTAACTATCAAGGTTGTTATTAAGAGGACTTTCAGTGCAGTTGTGAAAGGAAGAAAGTAGAAGATCTGCATATCACACTGCCCTGTAATTAAACTGACTGGCCTGTGGTTGAGGCATTAAGATTAGGATGGTTGAAAAGGACAGATGCTCTATAACTATTTAGTCACAAATAAGCTCAGATTAGGTTTTGGGCAAATGCCATTCAGGGTTAATTTAGCGCAAACAGTTATTGGGTTTAAGGCGCTGTGTTAGTTCCTGGAATAAAGGTGAAAAAGAAAAGTAGTAGTCCTTAAACAAACCCCGTCTAGTACTGGCCTAACAGTAGGTAGACAGTACGGCACAGGGATTAAGAGGGTGAATTTTGGAATCTGACAACCTAGAATTTAACTCTGACTCTACCACTTACTGGATCTGTGACCATCAGCAAGTTATTTAATCGCTGTGGTTTTGTAGTATCTCATCATAGGATTCCCGTGAAGATCAAATGAGATAATGCATGTAAGGCGCATAGCACAATGCCTGGCATGTGGTAGGCATTCAGTGAATGTTTGCTAGTGGAGAAGGCAGACAGAACACAGTGTAAGTGCTGTGCTGAGGGCAGGAGATGGTGGAATCTCTTAGAATGGATGCTCCATCCAGGTTGGTTGTGGTAGGATGGGAAGACATCTTGGATTCCAAGAAGATGAGCCAGGTAAAGGTGGGGAAAAGCTGAAGAAGCAACAAGTGCTAAGTCAGGGAAACAAGAGATCCATAGCATATTCAGGGAGCTATAAATAAATAGGAGGAGCTTGGAATGGAGATGGAGGTGAGGGCAGAGTGAAAGGCAGGTGGTAAAGCTGTAGAGGTAGGCAGGAGCCTGCATAGAATGGGCTTCCTTTGCAAGCAGCAAGCCGTTAAAGAAATTTAGTGGGTCATTAACATGATCAAGCTGTGTTTTAGAAAGACCACTCTGTTAGCTGTGTGAATAATGACTCAGAGAAGGTTAAATCTGAGACAATTAGGAGGCTATCACAGAAATCCAGATAGGAAAGGCAGGAAATGAGAAGCAGTAAAGTGAGAAAGGAGAGGACAAATTGTGGAGATATTTAAAATGGGACCAATTCACAATTTGTAGTAATGGTAGGAAGAAGTCAAGGATGAACCACAGTTGATGGGATTGCTCCTAGGGGGAGTGTTGGGAATCTATAAAAATATAAATGTAAGCGAAAAGGAGGTTTGGGACATAGAGTGATGAATTCTGTTTCCTGGGATCATTCATATATGTTGAATAGGCAGTTTAATATTTGAATCAGTAACTCAATGAGGAATCAGCCTGAAGATGTGGATTTGTAGCATTGGTTTATGGATTACAGTTGAAACCATGGTAGTTGAAATCACTCAGGGAAAATACACTATGTGAGAAGGGGACCAATGTTACAATGGCACACAACCCAGAGTTACTGAGATTTGGGATTACAAAAGAGAAGTGCAATAAATGAGTTATATGAGTGGTTACAGAAAAGTCCTCAACCTTAAAAAAAAAAATGACCACTGTCTTCTTGGCTGTGTTTTCTACCTGATTTAAGATTTTCCAAGATGCACTGGTTTTTGATATCACAATTATTACAATTGATTGGATTTCGAGACACCTCTACTTTGTGATGAAAGAATCACAAAATGGAATGCAAATGTTTGATGTCGATCTTGAACACAAAGTGAAATATCCCAGGAAGCTGAAAATTTGCAACAGAAATTCAACAATAATCTCTTTCTTCGTGTATCCCCTATTAAGGTATCTGAAGTTTACCTGTTTCTATTGTGCTGAAATAAAGAGACATATTTAAATAATACCTTTGGTTTAATATTAGGTGTTAATGATGGGAACATAAGGTGCTTAGGGGTCTTGACTCACTACATTAACTTTTAGTAAGTATCTCTACATATAAACTATGAGCCCACAACCACAAATATGTAAACTGAATCCATACTAACAACTTAACTAGCTTAAAGTTAGGTTAATTGCCAGCAGGAAACCAAAGCAGATTTTTATATCAGTGAATTTAATAATATCCTCAGTTGGTAAGGATAAGAAGGGGACCGAGACAATAGCAGAAGATGAGCAGGAGGTAGATGGGCAGCATGTCAAACACAGTAAAAGCTATTCTGGGCTCATCCATCTTTAATTGATGTCTTCAAAAGATGAGTTTTAAGGCCTCTATTCAGCAACTGAATGGCAGTTTCTTAGGCTTGAGAGATGTATTTTGTGTGTGCCATAGCATGGATATAATCTATCTTGAAATTAGATTGTTAACTAGTATTAAGAAGCAGAAACTAAATTGAGAGGAGGGGAATGGAGATAGGTGTTGATGAAAAGTTGCAAATGTCTTTTATATTTACAATCATTAATAAGACAATACAGCCCTAGCCAGTTTGGCTCAGTGGATAGAGCATTGGCCTGCGGACTGAAGGGTCCTGGGTTCGATTCTGATCAAGGGCACATCCACAGTTTGCTGGCTCGATCCCCAGTAGGGGATGTGCAGGAAGCAGCAGATCCATGATTCCCTCTCAACATGGATGCTTCTATCTCTCTCTTCCTCTCCCTTCCTCTCTCTGGAATCAATATATAAAAAAAAGACAATACAGCACCTAAAGTCATTGTAGTTCAAGGCTTTAGTTGTAAACATATTTATTGAGAAATCATTGGAAAATGCTAAAAATTAGATTTCTTGTGCCCTCCTCCATCTCAGAAGAAGGTTATTGGGGATGTGGACATGTTCTCTCTAAAAGATGTATTTGTCCTCCTAATTATTAGAAATGATTGATCTTCGTAAGAAACTAATACTTGAAATGATATATTTTACTCATTAAGTTGGAGGTTATTTTTTCCCCCAATAGTCGCCTGTATTGGACAGAAGTTTCCGATTTGGGCTCTCAGATGTTCTACTACAGTATTATCAACCAGACCTTGCACCGAATTCTGCAACCCACAGCCACAAGCCATCCAAATGGAAGGGGCCAATGTTCTTGCAATGTGACTGAATCCGAGTTAAGTGGAGTAATGACTATTGATACTGCTCACCTAAAGAAACCACAGATATACTTTGTCAAAGGGCAAGAGATCTGGGCCATGGATCTGGAAGGGTGCCAGTGTTGGCAAGTTATCACAAGGCCTGCTCTGCTCGGTAAGACACCATGTGTGCACATAGATCTTTATTCGTAATGGCAGCCCCTCGTATTCCATTAAGAAGGGCTTACATCCCACACGTATGCAAAAGAATATACACACAGTACTTATTCTAAACCATGTCAAATGCTCTTGTAGAATTCAAGTCAAGTTGTTTCCAGAAAAATTGTATGTAGGCATCTACATGATATTCTGGATCGATGGGGATATTTTTGCTAGTGTATTATTTACAGTAGAGCTACAGTGTATTGAGCTTCACTATAAAATGTAAGAAATGCATTATCTCATGTCATCTTCACAACACCTGGTGAAGTAGGTCCTAGTGTTGGCGATGGTGAGAACAGTACCAGGTGTTAGACTGGTGGGTTCAGACCTTGGTACCTGAGTTCTGGTTAGGAAAAAATTCAGAGCCAAGGCTCAAAGTATAAGGGAAAATTTATTTAGAAAGTCACAGTGGTAGAAGAAGCGAATGATAAAATAAATGGACTCAGGAAACAAATTACAGAGGCAAAAGAAGGGGCCCTTGGAGTGTAAGAGTGAGCAGGGTAATGGTAACATGCCTTCGGGGAGAGGAAGTGTGTAGGGAAAGGCGTGGGTGTTGGGTGTGCTCCCAGGAGGGAGAGTGTGCTGGGTTTTTAAGGGTTGGGATTTTAAGAAAGGTCCTTGGGAAGGATCTCAATAGAACATTCATCGGATTTCCAGGTGTGTCCTTTCATGGTCTCCACTGATTTTGTCAGCACCTGGGCAGAGGTCATTTGTCAATGCAGGTAGTCGTGACATCAGCTGTGGTGTTGCTTGTCTGGTTTGGCTGCTTTTCTGGGCCTGGAGCTGAAACACAACTCAGGCCTAGATGTACACATCATTGTCCTGGAGTCTTAATGCTTAAGGGCTTAATGCTTAATTCTATTCTCTGGGCCCCTAGTTTGTTCCTCCAAGGGGGTCTCTCACATACATGACTAGCAACATGCCAGGGGAAGAAAGGTCAGGGGAGGGTCTTAACTGCATGACCAGCGACATGAAAGGTCAGGGGGTCTAAACCGAATGATCAGCAATGTGCTAGGGGAGGAAAGGTTACCCTGGGGATGAGGTCCTTGTTTTCCCAGTTTTGCTTGTTGCTAGGCAACTGGGGCTTTCCACCCTGGGGACCAACATCCTTGCTCTGCTCATGTCTGTCTGCCCACCACACTAGTATCCTCATTCTGCAGACGAGGAAACTGAGGCTGAGAAAAGTAAGATAACTTTTCCAAAGGGCTAGTTAGTAAGTAGATGATCTGGGGTTTTAAGTTGGGCCATACTATAACATTCATGATCTTACTCCCAGTACCTTATTTTATTTCAATTTTGATGATTCCATTGACTCCACATTCAGCATGAATTGGCAAATACTTGAAATTCACACGCTTGTGGAGGGAACATTTGAAAGTCTAAAGCAATTTCGAAGTCTCCAAATTAGGAGTAATTGCAACAGAAAAAAAACATGCATTCTAAATTCCCCTTACATATTCTTAAGAGTCTATTATTTCTTACTCTCTAATATGGTATGTGCTAGTCTAACATGTGGTGGCTTAAGTTTAAATTAAAGAAAATAAATAAAATTAAAATTTTAATTCCACAGTCACACTAGCCACATTTTAAGTTCTCAAAAGTCACACGTGGCTAATGGTTACTGTATGGGCAATATTGATATAAAATCTTTCCATCATCAAAAGTGCTACTGGGCATTGCTGATTTATATAGTGAAGCTTTGAAATTGCAAGTGCGTGCGTGTGTGTGTGTGTGTGTGTGTGTGTGTGTGTCTGCATATGAAAGCTGTAGCTGCACATATGGTTTTGTTTTTGTTGTCCTCTCAATGGCCTGAAGAGTAGAGACGATGTTTTGAACTTTTGTTATAAAAAATTAGTTGTTTTTGATAAATCCGTGACAAAGACTTTTTTATTTTTTAACTTTTAAAAAAATATATATATTTTTTATTGATTTCAGAAAGGAAGGGAGAGAGAGAGAGAGAGATAGAAACATCAATGATGAGAGAGTCATTGATTGGCTACCTCCTGCACACCCTCTACTGGGGATCAAACCTCCAACCTGGGCATGTGCCCTTGACTGAAATTGAACCTGGGACCCTTCAGTCCACCAGCCAACGCTTTATCCACTGAGCCAAACTGGCTAGGGCAAAGACTCTTTTCTTTTTTTTATATATATATTTTTTAAAATATATTTTATTGATTTTTAACAGAGAGGAAGGGAGAGAGATAGAGAGTTAGAAACATCGATGAGAGAGAAACATCAATCAGCCGCCTCCTGCACATCTCCTACTGGGGATGTGCCCGCAACCCAGGTACATGCCCTTGACAGGAATTGAACCTGGGACCTTTCAGTCCACAGGCTGACGCTCTATCCACTGAGCCAAACTGGTTTCGGCCAAAGACTCTTTTCTTAATCAAACTTTAGTTAGGCTCCTCTGAGCCCTCAGGCCGGGACCTTAGCCTTCCATGTCCATTCTTGCTGAGTCCAATTTTAGCAAGAATCTGGCTAAATCAGTTTAGAGAGAATTTCCCCCACTTTAAATATCTGATTAAGCCCCTCGTACCACACCCTGAATGTTCTTGCTTGCCTTTACCGAGAATCTTATTAGGCCAGTTTAGCAAGAATCCCCTTACCCTTGATGTAGCCTCATAATAATTTTTACCCACTGATCCTCTCATTGTGCAGGTTGGTTATGAATCTCCAGCTATCTCTTTTATATTCAGAGTTGAGTACATCTTGCTCCTGTATTATGTCTCCCTCTACAATATTGCAATACACTAAAGTCTTCCTTAGCATTTTAACAAGTGTCAGAATAATTTTCCTTTAACACCTGATATATAAGAATTACCTAGTAGGCATTATCTTACAGGTGTAGAAAGGGGGAAACCATAACTGAAATCCATAATCATAAAATTAGAAAATTGGGATAACTCTAGAGATCATTTAGTTGTCATGATATTGGAGGAAATCCCTCTACAAAAACAGTCTTGACTGAATACCTGTTTATAAAAAGAAAATACTATTTATTGGGAAAGTCTGTTTAATTTTTGGGATAATTCTGAATGTTAGATATTTTTCCTCTTCTATGTAGCCATTCCTATTCCTATTCCTTCCATTTATTAATCTGAGTTCTGACCTCTACATTTAAAAGAATAAACCAATCACCTTCTAGGCAATTGCCATTCAACTATGTAAAGATAGCTGTCATAGCCCATCCTAAGCATTTTTTTTAGAGGAAAAAGTCAAGTATCTATCACTATACCTCAGGGGATGTGGCTTCTAGATCTTTCTTTGCCCTGGTCCCCCTCCTATGGTTTCACTTCAGCTACATAATATTCTCTTAAACGTCACCCCTGGCATGACTCACGGTGCTCAGTGTGTTCTGGGCAGTGCAGGAGGCCTCTGCCTCCTTGGTCATCTTTTACTGCACTGACAGCGGTGTTCGGTCTTTGGGCTGCCTGCCATTTGAAAACCCATAATTTTTTAAAAAATATATTTTATTGATTTTTTACAGAGAGGAAGGGAGAGGGATAGAGAGTTAGAAACATCGATGAGAGAGAAGGATCGATCAGCTGCCTCCTGCACACCCCCTACTGGGGATGTTGCCTGCAACCAAGGTACATGCCCTTGACCGGAATCGAACCCGGGACTCTTTAGTCTGCAGGCCGACGCTCTATCCAGTGAGCCAAACCGGCTAGGGCCCATAATTTTTTCCCCCCATCATTTTTAAAAACTATTATTGAGCTAGATTTTTTCATTTGCTATTTCTAGAGTTGATTTTAAACTTGAATTCAGGATGTTACATTTGTTCCTGTTAAATTTTAATCTATTTCCTGATTCTGTTGTGATATTTTTGAATTCCAAGTTAGGGCCGATATATACTAGTGACAGTAAACATTGAATAGTATCTATGAATTTGATAAATATGTTTACTGTGCATTCATGTCAAATCATTGACAAAAATATCGAGCAAGGCACTGAGTCCTGCGCCTATCAGCTAGTACCGCCCTTCAGATAGGCGTTGTTTGGCTTGGAGTCACACCGGTAAGTTGTAAATCCTGGCTCTGCCCTTGACTGACCTTGTGGCCTTGACATTATTTAACTCATCCAAGCCTCAGTCTCTCCTTCTACAAAATGAAGCTAAATAACAATGGTATTTACTTATGGCTTCATGTGGAGCTAAAATGAGAACATGTCTGGGAAGTCCTAAGCCTAGTGACATAAAATGTGTGATTTTTTTCACATCAAAATAATAGGAAGATTCAAAATGTAGCAGGTATGACATAGAAAAAGGATTTGACATATAGTTTGGAGTAGACACCATAAGGTATGTTCTTTATGTTTTTCATAAACAGGAAAAACACTTGTTAGCTTAACTGTGGATGGGGAATATCTATACTGGGTCTCCACAGCAAAGGAGGGCACAGAGATTTATCAAGTAAAGAAGAGCCGAGAGGCCACACCCTCTCAGGTGAAGGCCCCCAGGAGCGAGCGCATCTTGGCTTACAGTTTGGTGCTGCAGCCTTTCCCAGGTAATCAAGCCACAGGCTGAGCCAACTTGTTCTCCCAGTTCAGGGCCGGGAAAGTCTCATCATGACTCCTTCTCCGGGCTGTTTCTCTACCTCCTGTGTTGTGCTGTCAGTGTTGCTCCAAACTGCCAGGATTTGGCGTGCGCTGTGATTGCTGTTTGCCTTGGATCGCCGTTCATCTATGCGTGCATCTGAGGCTTGGGGTGTGGGAGGCAGCCAGAGGCATGGGAAACCCTTGCTGCCTGTTTCTCTTTCTCTTCTTAGTCCCGAAAGTTCCTTTCTTTCTGCCTTTTTTCTTCTCAGACGATATTTTAGACTCCCAATGGTTTCACAAAGCATTGCATAGCATTCTAAGATCAAGTGCCTATTGATAATAGTGTTCTGTACATCCACCCTTTAACAGACATACATGTGTCCTACCACTTTGACTCAGTTCTTATCTTTTTAAAGAGGTGACACTCATGAAACTTTCAGTGTTGTGCCCCTAACTCTATTTCCCCCTGTGGATTTTATTGTGCAATTTTGTATAAAGCAGTGACTTTTAGGAATGCACGTGTCACATTATGGGGAACTGATTATATATATTTACTACTGTGAGTCACAATAAAAAATGTTTGAAATTTAAAAACCAACCAACCAACCAATCAAAAATGAAAACAGCATTATATAGACTCATGGGTGATTTTCTCAAGATCTCTCTGCCATTAAGATGCCTATGTTATTCTAAATTAAGTATAATTCCCACTGGAGAGGGATAGAAATGAATGAAACAAACTCAAGTAATCTTTGCTTAAATGTATTCATTTATCAAATATGTAAGTTACAAAATATTTTAAAAAGTGAAGATTTGATAAATAAATTGAATGACATTTTGGTTAAAAATTAATTTTCCACTTTGAGAAATTTAAGAGATTTTAAAAGCCCATGAAAATATGATTAATATAATGTTCTAATTGCTTCAAAATAAAACGACCAACTTTATTATGCTACTATCTAGGTCAGTGATGGCGAACCTATGACACCCGTGTCAGAGGTGACACGCGAACTCATTTTTTTGGTTGGTTTTTCTTTGTTAAATGGCACTTAAAGATATAAAATAAATATCAAAAATATAAATCTTTGTTTTACTATGGTTGCAAATATTTCGAAAAATTTCTATATGTGACATGGCACCAGATTTAGGGTTTTTCAAAATGCTGACATGCCGAGCTCAAAAGGTTTGCCATCTCTGGTCTAGGTACATTATAAAGGCTATACTTTAGCTCCATCTGCTGGAAATGTTAAGCAATTACCAGTTACCTTGCTCCCTAGTTCATCCATCTTTAAGAAAAAAACTTGTCTTTCTGTCCTGAATAATATTTCCAACACTTCAATACATCATGCCTTCTAAGTAAAAAAACAAATATTATATTACCCTCAATGTTCATATGTGTATATATTTAATCTTTTTTTCTTATTATTTTAGATAAAGCATTTCTGTCTCTAGCTTCAGATATTGCAGAGCCAATTATACTTAACAGCACTAACACCAGCCTCACAATCAGATTACCGACTTCCAGGACAAACCTCACCTGGTATGGCATCACCAACCCAACTCCAACATACCTGGTTTATTACAAAGAAGTTAATGATGGGCAAAATGGCTCTGAACCAAAATACAGAATGCTGGTAAGATTGGAGCTGGTGGTCTTTGTCTTTTTAGAAGATACTCTTTTTTGATATGAAATTCTTAGTCATAGTATTTTCTATAGCATTTTCTGGGATGTGCTATTATGCAACCTGTTATAGCTGATTCATCAAAGCATATTGTGTCTAGTCTTCTTGTCTGGGAGTAAGTTACACTTCAACAAACTTTATTAACTGACCAGTTGGTAGATCGCCAACAGTAACAATTTCCTGAGTGTCCTTAAAAGAACTATATTTTCTGTCCTTCCTGGTTATCTAATTATCCCTAGAAAGTGATGCCTATGTGATTTTATGGCTCATCTAGCAGATTTTGGGTGAGGGGTAAGAAATGGATTTGACAGAGAGAACATTGCCATATACCTCTGTCCCCCATAGCATATATTTAATATAAAAATTGTATATTTTTTTGTGATTTACAGTATTTTGTGAAATGCCCCATTATGCAGGGGCTATGCTTTGATTTATCATTGTATCTCTAGTACCCAGCTTAGTACTTGACATTGTATAGGCATTCACTAGCTATCTCTCGAGTGAATAAATGAATTGGCGTAATTCTTGGCAACATGGACACTGGTGTTTTAGTTGTCCTTGTGATGAGATCATGTGTACCCTATATTTTGCTTTGTGCTACTTATTTAACCAAGTCAAAAAGTGAAATTGACCATCTCCTGTTTGAGGTTAACACAGCACACTTTGCCAGAAAATACAGCTGGTTCTTATGACTTCCTTTATTTTGTCTGTTTTTATCTTTTTTACACATTTCTAAAGAGAGTTGTTTCAGAGGCAGCTTGGGTCATTTGGCTGACTAAGGCTGGGCTGTGGCACTGGACATGGCTATGAGAGCTCATGTATCTTGTCTTCACATTGATTAACATGCACCAAAGGCCTGGTTCTCAATCTCGTGCACACTGGAGCTCTTAAAATCTCTTTATCCAGGTTTCCCCTCAGGCCAATTCAGTCAGAATCTCTGGAGGTGGGACCCAGAAATCAGTATTTTCTTAAAATTTCCAACATGAGTCCAACCTGCAACCAAAGTTTGAGAACCATTGACCTAAGGAAGGTCTTTTTACTTAAACTTTATTTCTAAGAATGACTAGATAATGTAGCTTAATCTTTTCTATTGTATTCATATATGTATCACATCCTTCCAATACCATTTTGCTGAGTTTCTAATGCAATGCCAATGAAATAGTGTCCTCCTCTGGGAATCTACCTTCTTATGTGAGATGAATATGTCACAAAATTGACTGAAGGCTGTCAGTCATTTAGCATTTATTCTTGTAGCTATTAAACAACTCAGGCCTGGGCAGATTAGAACAGTGAACATTGTCCTTCATGATCCAATATCTACAAATAAAAAATGTTGAGTTTTTAAATATTTTATCACTTTGATTAAATAATTTCTCCCCATTTGTACAAAAAATAAAAATCACATAGTAATATTTGTAAATTAATTGCAGGAATTTCAGGAGAGTATAGCCCTTATTGAAGGCTTACAACCATTTTCAACATATATGATACAGATCGCTATAAGGAATTATTATTCTGATCCTTTGGAACAGTTACCTCTGGGAAAAGAGATTTTGGGGAAAACTAAAAGTGGAGGTGAGTTATGGGCTTGGTGTGGGATGCTAGAGTGGAGTTTTGTAATATATGTGATGTGTATATCTATGTTTGTTTTTTTACCTGAATATAAAGTCATCTATATTATGTGACCTTTTTAAAGCTTAATAAGGAAAATATATTGGTTGAAAAATACTTTGATGACATGATTTTTGCTCTAACACTAGAAGATGATAATAATATTCCATCAAAATGAAAAGTGACTAGAAGCTGAAAGAAACATCAGCATCAATACTGTTTGCCCAAGAAACACAGTTTTTGCTCTCACCACACAGTGTCACCCTCTTCCCATATCTTCATAGGTCTGCACACATGGTGGGACGGGAAGACCAAGCCTTTTCTCTATTTAAAGTAATATAACATATTGCCTTAAATAAAATGGATCTAGAATCTAAAAAGGTGTCCTTAGAGATGGCAATTATTATGGGGTGATGCCATTTCTTTCAGATGTCTCTGATGAATTCACGAAAACCACCCCAATTGGTTATTCATCATCACTGGCCAAATCCTGGAGCTAGAGTCAGAGAATGATTTAGTCATTCGGCAAAAATAAGCCAGTCTTTCAGACAGCCGCTAACTTACCATTATATAAGAGGCTGGCTTCCCTGAGGCACATCAGCCACTCATTCTGCTCACATGACATGGCTATTCCTCAACCAAGACCCCATTCCTGCCTTCCATCTCCCAGTGCCGTTATTGCAACATCCCTTGTCATGCGTTGCTCTGTATTTCAGTACCAGAGGCTGTTTGGCTCGTTAACACAACAGTGCAGTCAGACACCAGCCTTGTCGTATCCTGGAGAGAATCTCCCAAGCCAAATGGACCTAAGGAGTCAGTCCGCTATCAGCTGGCAATTGCACATCTGGCCCGCGTTCCGGAGACTCCTCTAAGACAAAGCGAATACCCTCATGGCAGGCTTGCTCTCCTGGTTACTGGACTGTCCGGGGGGAAACTATATGTGTTAAAGGTACAGCGAGGCTATTGGGTACTTTTACTGCCATTCTCAAGCACAAGGTTGTGAAAAGGTTAAGCAATTTTTGTTGTTATTGTTTTTACAAAAGGTCCTTGCCTGCCACGCTGAGGAAATGTGGTGTGCTGAGAGCCACCCTGTCACTGTGGAAATGTTTGACACCCCAGAGAAGCCTTATGCCTTGGTTCCAGGCAACACCAGTTTGCAGTTGGATTGGGAGGCTCCATCTAATGTGAACCTCATCAGGTTTTGGTTTGAACTCCAGAAGGTAGATCACACTGTACACTTCAATGCAAACTCTTCTTTTATGCTGCAGAATAAGTTGGAAGCTCTTTTGCATATCTCTAGAGCAGTGGTTCTCAACCTTCTTAATGCCACGACCCTTCAATACAGTTCCTCATGTTGTGGTGACCCCCAATGATAAAATTATTTTCGTTGCTACTTCATAACTGTAATTTTGCTACTGTTATGAATTGTAATGTAAATATCTGATATGCAGGATATATTTTCATTGTTACAAATTGAACATAATTAAAGCATAGTGATTAATCACAAAAACAATATGTAATTATATATGTGTTTTCCGATGGTCTTAGGCGACCCCTGTGAAAGGGTCATTCGACCCCCAAAGGGGTCGTGACCCACAGGTTGAGAACCGCTGATCTACAGCATTCTCTTATATAAATCAGCAATCTATTTGACCACATTCATTGATTCAGGTTTGCCATCTAGAAGCTGTGAACCATCTAGACTAATTTCTGATAGGAAGAATTCCCAGAGAGATTAGTTTGCTCTTAAAAGGCTCCATGTAAAAGGGTATAAATATGGTTTATGGATTTCATAATACTTTACTTTGTTTAGATGTTATCAGCATTGTTCTCTGGTTTAAAATCCATAGCAATTTGGTATCTTCTATAAAAAAAGAGAGGATAAGCAAAAAAAAATCATGTTTAGAAAGGTTCTTTCAACCATTTAAGACTAAATATCAACAGGAGAGAAGTAAGATATAAAACCATTTGATCTTGGCATATAAACTGTAAGTGTTCCTCATCCACAAATCTTCATGCTTTAACCAATATAAACATATTCACTGAATTGTAAAATATCAATTAATCTAATTACTTCACTGCTAAGGAAAAGTTTAGATTGATTTTATATTGCTACAGTTAGAATGGATTATTACATTTTTATAATTGCTACATTTCATTTTCATCATTATATATGCATGTGTCCATATTTGTAAAGATTGGCTAAGAATATTTTGTTCAGTGGTAACTTAAAAACAAATCAGTATAGTCATGGCCTCATTTTTCTTTAAAAATGAAGTTGCTCTCAGGATGATTTTTAGAGTTTACTACATAAGATTATTTTATGATCTATACTTTTATATAAAAACTATGAAATATGTGACACAACAGTGAATGTTGACTTGACAAAACCAAAGGCCATACTTTAATGGGACTTCTTCCACTGAGCATTTTTATGATGATGTGTTGCCTATTTAAAAAATGATCTTATAAAAATGCAGTTAAATTGGAGAAATTAGAAATCACTTTTATTTTTTTACATCTATTTAAGTAAGCTTAATGCAGTTCAGTTTAAAGTCAAGAGGAGGGATATATAGCTCATTTCCCAGATCAAAGAGATGAAATGGGAAGGACCTTGGAGATGATGATCTCTAGCCTCTCATTTTACTGATGAGAAGTCAGAGACCCAGACAGGCGCCAACATGAGTCAGATCTCCCCAGACAGTCAGCAGAGGACCCCAGGTGACTCATTCCTCGGCAGTGCTCCTTGGGCGCTGTCCATAGAAGGAAGAGGAGTCACTAAGCCACCCAACTTCTCAACATTTGGAGAGAAGGACATGGCTAGGGACTGCCTGGTTCAGTCCTCATGACTTTTATGCAACGCTTTTTGTTTCAAAACTCCTTGTATTCTTACACTTGCTCAACACAGGTTTCAGAGAGACCACTTAAAAATCATGAAGCTGAAATTGTCGGATACAGTAATTTCTACACGTGTGGCCCTCTATAGATACTAATTGATGAGCACGGTAAAAGGCTATATTCTGAGAGGGTTAATGAGTGATATCTAGTCAGAAAGTTCGTTCTCTTTTGAGCCTGCCTTATAACAATAGGACAGCTGGGGACGAATCTATAACTCTGTACTGAAACTGAGGCAGGTGATAAGGGTGAATACATATCTT
Organism: Myotis daubentonii; assembly: GCF_963259705.1. Taxonomy (NCBI): domain Eukaryota; kingdom Metazoa; phylum Chordata; class Mammalia; order Chiroptera; family Vespertilionidae; genus Myotis; species Myotis daubentonii. Next base: position 11,943,946 of record NC_081845.1, on the reverse strand, counting down.
TTTAATTAATAATTTTTTTAGAAATGAAAGAAGGAGACAGATAAAGTTGTAGTCTCTCTCTTTTCTATCAAAAGTTCCTTATGTAGAAAATGAAAGAATTTGAGCACAAAGCTAAATTTCTACCTCGGGCTTAAATTTCATAGATTTTTAAAAATCATAACAGTGTACAGAAGAAGAACATATTTGATTTAAGATTGGAGAAAAAGAAGTAATTTTGCTTTGACAATTTTTTTATGGAAGCCCAATAAAACTGTGTTTTCCTCAGCTATCTAGGGAAATCCCTACCAGAACCAAATATTTTTGAAGTTCCTGTCTCTGAGACATCATAGTCTGCACCATCCCCCACCCCCTCCACCAAATAATTTGAAAATCTTTCTGTGGTTGCCTCCACCCCTGCACTTGTAGGCCTCGGACAAAGGAAGGGTCTGATTGTTGTGATTTACCGGGGTAGTCCGGGGCATCTCACCAAGTTTGTGGTCTGTCCAAAGCATTCGTTGCTATCGGAAGGCTGATACCCTACAGTTTTCCAAGAGCCCCCTTGGCTAAACATCTTCCTGATATTTCAAGGAGCTGTGTTAATTTCTGGATGGTGTGGAATGTTGGGCCACCTAAACTATTCACTTAAGGTAATTACTCTAGCAGATCATTAAGGAGGCAGGACCACAAAGGGCTAGAATTTTTGAGCCAGTTATTAACCAATCTCTCTCTTTCTTTCTCTCTCTCTCTCTCTCTCTCTCTCTCTCTCTCTCTCTCTCTCTCTCTCTGTTTCTCCCATAGGTTCAGAGTAAATGTTATGGATCCAATGTATCAGTTTCATTAGGTTATATGTCTTGATGGGATTGATACATTTATAAGTTTATCAGGCAATGTCCCTGACATGAGCATTTCTATTTTTTTCTCAATCCTTTCATTCCTCATTCCCGTTTCTTTATGTAACAAGGTGGTCTGCTTCTTGAAAGGCCTATAGATAATCATTCCTAACTGAGTAGAAAACTAATACAAAGTGTCCGTCCAATGAAATGGCATGGCCTTGGAGTGCTAAGTGAAAAAGGAGATGTAAAGCAGGTTTATTTATGGAAGCTGACCTTCGTAGGAAACTACTGGGAAAAATACACAAAGAACCCTTGACAAAATGCCACATGCCATGTCTCTTTCTGTTTGTATGTTGAAAAAAAATCGCCATTTTCAAATAATGATGTTAAGGGTCCAAATACATGGAGTTTTAAAAAAGTAATGTCACAGAGAAAGAAGTTTAAGATTAGTAAAATCAAAGACCCAGTATCTAAAGCAGCGGTTCTCAACCAGTGGGTCCCGACCCCTTTGGGGGTCGAACGACCCTTTCACAGGGGTCGCCTAAGACCATCGGAAAACACATATATAATTACATATTGTTTTTGTGATTAATCACTATGCTTTAATTATGTTCAATTTGTAACAATGAAATTGGGGGTCACCACAACATGAGGAACTGTATAAAGGGTGGCGGCATGAGGAAGTTTGAGAACCACTGATAAAGAAAGTAAGATTTCCTATATTTAACTTCTAACCTGGCTACTGATGGTGGGCAAAAATTTTCTCCTCCTGGGGATCGAGTCTTCCATTGTATAATAATAAGCAATGCTAGTTAGATGTCTGAAAAAAGTTTTGGGAAGAAAAACTAAATGTCTTAATCCATAACTCAATGTGGACTTCTTCATAGAATCAAACCCTGTAAAAATATCATTATTTTGAAATTAACAAATCTTTGGAATTGAAAGTATCATTGTTTTGGTCCATCACTGTCCCTCAGCAGTGAATTAGCATTCTTAGCCACCCTGATTCAATGCAGGTACATACGATTAGAGGAAATAAGAAGTCAAGCTCTAAATTTCCTCCAATGATGCATAGTCAGAAATGTATGCCCCACCTTAGACTTATCCTAGGAACTATTATTCATGTCAGTTATAGCTGACCGTGAGAAATAAGATGGCTGTCTCTGGTAGGCATGATGTTTGGGGTCAAACATAAAGAAACTCTTATTTTTTAATAGAAAATAAATTTTATTTAAAGTTTCATTGATTGCCTTGGTTTGTGAATTTCTGTGTTTAAGAAGGTTTTCTTAAAGAAACAAAAAATTTTAATTGAGTCTTCTTTTTCTAGTGGAAGTACAGTGAGTTTCACCACGTGAAAGCTTCGTGCAGCCAAGGCCCTGCTTATGTCTGTAACATCACAGATCTGCAGCCGTATACTTCTTATCATGTCCGAGTAGTGGTGGTTTACAGGACAGGAGAAAACAGCACCTCACTTTCAGAAAGTTTTAAGACCAAAGGTGAGTATTAACATACAGCACTGAGAAAACAAAACCCTATAAGTGTCCCAATTATTTTCTCAGCACTTAGTTCACCAATCCTAGAGGTTGTCACTTTTTTCTTAAAAGAGTAAATTACTATTTCTAAAACTTGAGTGAATAAATTAAAGACTTAGGAGCCCTTATAGGCAGTAATGAGATAATACTCACCTGGTCTTGCAAGATCCTTAACAGGGCAAATCATTTCACTTTTCAGTATTCGGATTTCCTGTCTAGCTATATTTTGCAGCAAGAACTAAATGAAATCAATGTTACTGAGTGTCCAACCCAATATTTACTTACTGATGACTATAACCACATTAAAGATTTTAAAAAATCTAAAAAGTATATTAAATTCACTAGTGTTCTAAAAGGTATACCATAACACCAAGTTGATCTTATAAGAATCAAGGGAGAATGTACTAAAACTTACAATATTTTCTTTTTGTATCACTTATTTCAGACCAAGCTAAGATATGTTACTCTTATCATGAATTTATCACTAGTAAAAATATCAGATGCTCATTAAAAAATATGCACTTATATGAAAACTAGAGGCCCGATGCACGAAATTCATGCAAGAGTAGGCCTTCCTTCCCCCCGCTGCCGGCACCGGCTTCCTCTGGCATCAGGGACCTGGGTTTCCCTCGCAGACCCGGCTTCATCCAGAAGGAATGAAGGACATCCAGAAGGACCTCCGGTCTAATTAGCATATTATGCTTTTATTATTATAGATATTTCTGAATATTTCTTCTTGGTAAATTCAGTCTATAAAAATATGTTGTGCAGGATATTTTATATTTCTAACATATCAATCAGTATTTTCTTTGTTTCCAAAGCTGGAGTCCCAAGTAAACCAGGCATTCCAAAATTATTAGAAGGGAGTAAAAATTCAATACAGTGGGAAAAGGCTGATGATAATGGAAGCAGACTTATGTACTATATACTTGAGATAAGGTATGTTTATTGGCAAAAGTGCTTTGTAAACTACAAAGAGCTAAGTAGGTTAATTGTAAGGTGTTATTAGATCAAAATTAACAATATTTCTCAATATGTATTTTATAAATAAATGTGAAGGATCTTTAAAGACCTTGAATGTCTCATTATCTTTTTTACTCCGGTCCCAGCAGCTAATTGGCACTCCAATTATAAAGCAGATCTTAAAAAGTGCTTGACAAAACTTTATGGAAATAATTCTATAATTGGCACATATAATTTATATTTACTTAATATCTATTCTTTTCAAGAAGCTGAGCTGGTGTTTAATGTTAGATGGTGGTTTGCATGTACATTTCAGATGTTAATTTGTTTTAGCAAGATGAATAATATATAGGGAAAACTGTCAACGAGCTAGGTATTTTTCAGAACGTAAAACCAGGAACGGATCACGCAGGACTCTCTATCCACTGTGAAGATTACGGTTTGCAGTGTGTTCCTGGGGACTGAAAATGTGCCTTTGATGTAAACTAATCAGCTGATGAACATACGCAACCTCAGATCCAGCCAGGATGAGGAGCTCTGTGAATCATAGCTGGCTCAGATGAACGGATTTCATGCCAGCTCGAAGGGAGAATTTCAAATTCCATAGACACGCCCCTCACGGGACTATGAAGCCATCTTTTAAGAAGCTCCAAGGACAAGTCACTTCCATAATTATAGTCCTGGCTATTTGAGCTTTAGATCTATTTTTGCTTCATCATGCTCTGGCATTCCCATAACCTTAAAAAAATTTTCCTGCTCATGCTAGAGGAGTGCATTAACCATATTTCCAGCTGAAACCTTCTTGAAATTTCTGTTACTGTTGTTCATACAGAGTGAAATACATTCTGACCTGCAGAGCTGTCTTAGTGGCCTGTGACTGTGATTATGCCCACCAGTCAGGCATCACCATGGCCTTGAAGGACCCTTTTAACATGTTTCCCTCAGTAACACCTTAAATGCATAGCTCACAAATACTTTGCATTTTCTTGCCCAAGTTTCTACTCTCTGGACAGGGGCTGTGGAGTAAAAGAATGAATTGCTTTACCTTTAGTATCTCAAAGTAACTTCTTCAGTCAGGACACTCCCGTGTACCCTGTGTACTTGCTGACAGTATAGTGGTAGTGATAGTGCCAAATGCATGAACTTGGGAGCTGACCAGGCTGTGTTAATTCCCTAGGGCTGCCACAACAAAGTACCACCAACTGGATGGTTTAAAACCACACACATTATTCTTTTACAGTTCTGGGGACTAGAGTCTAAATTCAAGGTGTCAGGTCCAGCTGGTGTGGCTCAGTGGTTGAGCATGGACCTATGAACCAGGAGGTCACAATTCAATTCCTGGTCAGGGCACATGCCTGGGTTGAGGGCTTGATCCCCAGTGAGGGGCATGCAGGAGGCAACTGATCAATGATTCTCTCTCATCAATGATGTTTCTATCTCTCTTTCCCTCTCCCTTCCTCTCTGAAATATATATTTAGTTGTTGTTGATGGTTTGTTAATCCTCACTTGAGGATATTTTACCATTGATTTTTAGGGAGAATGCAAGAGAGAGGGAAAGACAGAGAGCAACATCGATTGGTTGCCTCCTGCAGGAGCCCTGACCAGGGCCTGGGCCAGGGAGAAGCTTGCAACCAAGGTACGTGCCCTTGACCGGAATCGAACCCGAGACCCTTTGGTCTGCAGGATGGCACTCTATCCACAGAACCAAACTGGGTAGAGCCATAAAAATATATTGAAAAATAAAATAAAATAAAATCAAGGTGTCAGTAGGACCATGCTTCCTCTGAGGATTCTAGGAAAGAATCTTTTCCTGCCTCTTGTTAGCTTCTGGCGATTGCTGCCAATCCCTGGCATTCCTTGGCTTGTAGATACATCACTCCAGTCTCTGGCTCTGTCATCACATGGCGTTCTCCTTCCGTGTGTGTGTCTGTGCCTAAATCTCTGTCTTCTTATGAGGGCATCAATCATTATGTTTGAGCCTATCCCAATCCAATATGATCTCTTTAACTTTATTACATCTGAAAATACCCTATTTCCAAAGAAAATCATATTCACAGGGTCTGGGTCGGCCTGAATTTTGGTAGGACACTATTTAACCCAGTACACAGACCGTGTTTAACTCCTTGCTCTATTCCATTTATAAACTTAAATGTTCTCATCTGGAGAAAAAGAAAAAGGGATAATAATATCTACCTCTATAGGCTGTTGTGAAGACCCAGTGAAATGAAATGACATGAAAAACACCAGTATTGTATGTTGTAAATAAAAGATGTTCAGCCAATGTCAGAATTCTTCCTTCTCTTTCTCAATGGCCAATAGCTGTGAAGAGCCATTTTATAAATGTTTAAGTGTCTCATTCTTTTGGGTCAGAATTGTTTGGGTTAACCAATGAAATTGCCAATGCCTAACATGAGACTTCACAAAATGTACAAAAATACCATGTCATCAAGCTTCACTCAGGATGGTCCCTAGGACCTTCAGCTCCAGCTCGCTTCTCTGGTCCTCCTGACATACTTCCCACTCAGGCTTAGCCTTTGCCGTCACTGTTTCTCTTTGGGACAGCTGCTCAGTTAGTAGGAGCAGAACTGGCTTCCATTATCTATCACCATGTGTATTGTGGGTTGGTACCAAGTCCTAAAACTGCTGTGGTCTGAAAAGTTTCAGACTTCTTACTGTCAGAGAAGACATAACTGAGGGGCCTTCAGCCTGTGATTCTAGCCTTCCAGCTACATCTTTTAAATCCAACTATTGTGCTCTTTCCATGTTTCATGTGAAGAATCATGTGGATTGACTTTGAGGTGAGGGTAGGCCAATACAAATGGCAACAACAAAACTTGTAACTTCAGACATAATAACTTTGGTAGCTGAGCTATTGTACCTTCCTGATCAATTGTATGTTTTTTGTGTTATTTTTATCTGGATATGGTATTTGGAGACTATAGATATAGAGGCTGAGAAATAAGAAAAAGAAAAAATTTCCAATAAAAAATTATGGAACAATTGTCTTATGTGTTTGGAATTCTGAAGAAAGTTTATGCATTCTGATAGTAGGAAACGTTGCCTCAGCTTTCTCTTCGCCATTGATTATTCATTATTTTCCTGATGGGCTGAGTTGGTTGGCTCCATTCATTGCTGAGATGACTTTATAAGACTCTGCTGTGTTCTGTGGCCAAGCCATGTGACAGGAATGAGATCAAGGGTAAAGTGTGCAATAGGAGATGCTCTGGAGTTCTGTCATTAAAATGATCTATGAGTGTCTAGAAATAACACATATGTTGTCTCATATATTTTCTATATTCATGGTTTTGCTCTTTCTTTTGCAGAAAAGGTACTTCAAATGACTCACTGAACCAGAACTTAATGTGGAAGATGGCGTTTAATGGATCCTGCAGCAGCATTTGCACATGGAAGCCCAAAAGCCTGAAAGGAACATTTCAGTTCAGAGTAGTAGCTGCAAATAATCTGGGATTTGGTGAATATAGTGGAATCAGTGAGAATATTTTATTAGCTGGAGGTATATTGCCATGTCTGCCTACTAACTTATCACACATACTAACTTATTACACAAAGGTTCAGAGATAAAGATGGTGCCTTCTTAACATTAGCAATAAATCGGGTGACTGTAAAACTTATCATCTCAACTACCAAACTATTCATTTCATCTGATGTGCTCTTCTTAAACAGCAACACCATCATCATTTTTCTCCTCAGTAATAATCATCTAGTTCTTAATGTCACCTCATCAAATCCATGCTCCTGGATAGACTCCCAAGGCTGTCCAGAGCCTGGTCTTTGTCCAGCCTTATTATCCTATTCCTGGTACTCTCATCTTCTGTACAAGAGGCCTAAAATTATACTTTGTCTTTTCCCCAATATTTCCATCTTCCATTGTGTTCTATTTCATCTTTCTAATCACATAGGCTAGAAATCTTAGTACCTCCTCTAGTCAGTCACCAAGTTCTGTTGATTTACTCTCTTGACTTCTGTCTGATAAGTTCCCGTCTTCCTATTTCCACTTTGGCTTTCCTCAGTTAAGCTATCGTTTCTTGCCTGTGCTCTTGGCTTACTCACATGCTGACTGTTAATCTAGCCAAAAGCACAGCTGGACCACTCGCCCCCTCTCAGAAGCGCCGGAAAAGGCTCTCATTCACTGTCTTCAGGACCATGTACAAACTTTTGTGTGGGCATTTAAGGCCTTCTGTAGTTTCTCCTCTTTCCCAATATTTACCTTTTATAGCCACATCAGACTATAAAAAGCTTTTATGACACTAGCTCTCCAGCCTTTGTTTCCTTCGGCCTGGAATGCAGGTTCCCACAACCTGCCATTCACCCCATTATCTGGCATTTGCTTTCTGTCACTTTCTGTCAATTGAAATTCTTTGCATCTTTCAAGGCCTAACTTAAATGAACCCATCATGATGCTTAACTGATACTCCTTAGGCAAATAAGTGATTATATTTTATACCCACACAGCCCAATAGTCTATATAAAACTTTCATCATTCTTTTATTATTATTATTATAGTTAGTTATCTGGCTAAGATTTCAGCAAACTTTTTTCTGAAAAGAACCAAATAGTAAATACTTTAGGCTTTGCAGGCTGCATCTGATCTCTGTAGCATATTCTTCTTCTTCTTTCCTTTTTAAAATAATACTTTAAACATCACTTTTAATCCCTGGGCAGTGCAGAATCAGGCTGTGGCCAGATTTAGCCCACAGGCCATAGTTTGCCAAGCTCTGTCTACATGTTTATCTCCTCTTCTCAACTGAAACTACCGAAGAGAAGGTACCATGTGTTCATGTTTATATTCCTCAGTTTAATGTCCATGGAATTAAATATGTATGAAGATGTTACAGAATAATAATAATCCCAACTATATAATATAAGATGAAGACTGAGACTTCTTGTCCCAAATTTGATAAAAGGATTATCCATGTTTTCTCGGTCACTTTAAAGTAGAAACCTGGGTAGGTACACCCCTATGATGTATTGGTAAACTGGCTCTTTGGAAAAACACACATTAAAAAACATTGATTTTTGATTACCCAGGATGTAAACACTCTTACCATAGATGATGTCAAGCTACATAGTTTAACTGGCTCCTAAAATATCATTGGAGCTAGTCTGGTATATCAGGTAGATCACCTAGACCAGTGATGGCAAACCTTTTAAGCTCGGCGTGTCAGCATTTTGAAAAACCCTAACTTAACTCTGGTGCCGTGTCACATATAGAAATTTTTTGATATTTGCAACCATCGTAAAACAAAGATTAATATTTTTGATATTTATTTTATATATTTAAATGCCATTTAACAAAGAAAAATCAACCAAAAAATGAGTTCGTGTGTCACCTCTGACACGCGTGTCATAGGTTCACCATCACTGACCTAGACAGTCTATTCTGTGAATTAATTTCTTTTTCTCATTTATTTCATTAGATGGTTTTTGGATTCCAGAAACAAGCTTTATACTTACTGTTGTAATTGGAATATTTCTGGTTGTTATAATCCCATTGACCTTTGGTAAGTAAAAAAAAATTTTTTTTAAATAGGTAATACATAGCCGAAACCGGTTTGGCTCAGTGGATAGAGCGTCGGCCTGCGGACTGAGGGGTCCCGGGTTCGATTCCGGTCAAGGGCATGTACCTGGGTTGTGGGCACTTCCACAGTGGGGGATGTGCAGGAGGCAGCTGATCGATGTTTCTCTCTCATCGATGTTTCTGACTCTCTATCTCTCTCTCTTCCTCTCTGTAAAAAATCAATAAAATATATTAAAAAAAATAAATAAATAGGTAATACAAAATTTATTTAACTATAATAATTGATTTATTTCTTAGTTTATTTAACCTCCCACATGAAATAAATTCATAAAATTTACAATGTTACCTTTGGCTATAAGTTCTTAACCATTATCTTTTGTGAATTGTTTTCTGGATCGAAGAGTAACTATTTTATGAAAACTATAGCTATATTTACACTTCATGGTATATTTTAGATAAAACTGCTTGCAAGAACACTGACTTTAACTTTCTTTAAAATAGTGTTTGTTTCTGATTGACTAAAACAAGTGTGTTTTTTTGTGGTGTAAAGTTTGAAATAAATGAGAAATTACTTTGGGTATATAAAAAAAAGGGTAGGATTAGTGCAAGACCAGTGGCAATCCTTGCTTGGGGTAGTCTGGGCTCCAGGCAGACAGCCTGGTTTGGAATGAGGAGGGCCTCTTTTACAGAAGATCCATTTCTGGCCTGTAGGATCCACTCTCACTTTCAGATGTCTGACTTGCTTATTTCAAATCCCTGCTCATTTATAAATGACTAAGGAAACAGAATTAGATTAGGTAGATAGAAAACTGGCCATTTCCAACTATTCTTTTTATACTAATGTGCTAGTCCTAAAAGGCCTTTTAAAAAATAATTTGGTTTAATGCTGAGAAAATACAGTGACAACCCCAAAGGGCTTTGTCAAATATTGGGCCCTATAGGGTTATTATAGTGATCACACATTCTGATTCATTCTTATTGTTTCAGCATAAACATCAGTAGCACTTTCTTTCAGTCCCTAAAATGTCTTGTTTTGGATTATAAGATATATGATCATCTTATTATTAATATGATGTGCCTCAGACATGCTAAAACATTGTAAGAAAAGCATGATATTTACCAGAAAAGAGCACTCAAATACATATTCAGGAAATTGTGGCTTTTCTTGCATAAATAAGGAAAAATTAGAAAAGAACATTTAAGGAAAATTTACACACATATAGTTGAAATCTCTCAGTGTAGAAAAAGCCGATATTTCACTTGTGTTCTAAATCTTTATTTTCCCCCAAACCGATTGGAATCATAAGCTATTGGAGAGCACATATTGAAACTTGAATTGAGATTTCTTATCACAGATTCCACCCAGATAATATATGGAACTCCTTCAGCTAACTTGAAAGCTAAAAATTTCATCTGACCCTGCCAGGATATTAACCTGTGGTTCCAGGGAGTCTAAGCATTGCACAGCTGATGTTTGTGTCACTAAGCCAGCCCCTCCAGAGTTACGCATATGACTGCAGTATATTTGGCAGTTGGCATATAGGCTTGACTACTTGTCTGCTTTCCTACTGGGAAGGCGTCGTTCATGAAGAATCTTCCATCTGACCTTTGCTTGCCTACTTGTACATCACCATTGTTTAAACTCATAACTCTGGTGGGTGAACACGAGATAATTTCAGACAACCTATTATGCTTTTAAGACATCCTAAGGATATCTGACTTTCTCAGGCCTTGAAGGTCTTTATTCTATTTGGAACTCAAACAGAGTTTTGAGTACAGCTAAGCTAATCTGGTTATTTAGGAAACGTGCATGTGGTTTTACTAGTAGGGGTGTGGAAGTGCATGGGAAAAGACTGAGTTCTTAAAATAATGAGAAGTAGGAATTGTTTTAAAATTTGCATTGTGCTGAGGGCTCTCATCAGTCATACTTATAAATATAAAATTGAAACAAGGGTTTTAAAATAAGCATGGACATCTTTTGCTGTGGGGAGCAGTCACAGCTAATGTGTAGCATCAGCCATTTGCTGGGAGCAGAGGGAAAGATAAAGTAGTAAACTACAATTGCTGACCTCGGGATTTGCCATTTAATAAGGGAGGTAAGACCTATCTGTGTGAAAAGATAAATAGTGATATATGTGTTAAGCAACAACAAAAGGCAATGGATGGTACATGAAATACACAAGACAGTGATATAGAAGTGCTTAGAGACACAATTAGTCTTATACGTTCAGAGATGAGAGATCAGTAGAGGTTGCAGAAGTCTTGTAAGGTGTCACTGAAAATGGGGGACATTAGCATGGCTTTTAAAAATGAAGAGGGGTATGAGAGCATTTCAGTTTTGAAAACCCTGCATTAGCAAAAGTACTTAAGATCTACCCCTGTGTGGTCCCTTAGATGGAATTTCACTTGAATAAAACTCTAACCTGTTAAATACAGAAGCTACTATAGAATAAAGTTCAAATTTTTCATGATTATCTAACAAAGCATCCTTGCTGTTTTCAGCTTCTGAACCAATATTCTGGGGTAGATGGGTGATCTTATTGACATAATTGTATTTTAATCTATAAAAATATCATTTATTTATAATTTATATTTATAAAATTTGCTCATTGTATGAAGAAGATATTATAAATCATCCATGATTTCATGACTGGGGAGGACCACTGCTAATATTTGGTGGGGTCCATTCCAATAATTTTTCTCTGTATTTGAATGTATATATATGAACAACAATGGATATATACTCTGATACTCTGCATTTTCAAAAAGTGTGCCATTATAGCCATTATATTGAAAGCACTCCTCAGGTTTACCGAGGAGTATAATCTGGACATATCTGGACTCAGAAATGAATTTGTTTCACTAATAATTATTATTATGCCAGGGTGTTTTAGTTTGACTTTGCTTTATGAGTGATTTTGAGAAATAAATTCTGATATCAAGATACTTCAACTCGTTTAAAACAGCAATAAGAAATATATTAAATGTTACTCTGATATTCGATGAAAAGTGAGGTAGTATAAGCTCTGCGTTTTTCTATGGCCTGCTACCTAGATTTAATTAGTTTTTTCATTATTATCATGGGCATACTTTTCAATTAAATTCTGTTATTTTACCAATGGTGTTCTTATGGATAAATACTTAAAGTGTGTTGTTAACATATCCTAAAAGAAAAGGATGCAGTACTTTGTTTTGTAAATTATGTCTTTTTTCTGTGTAGTCTGGCACAGAAGGTTAAAGAATCAGCAAACTCCCAAGGAAGGGCTGGCGGTTCTCGTAAACGAAGACAAAGAGTTGGCTGAGCTGCGAGGTCTGGCAGCTGCGGTGGGACTGGCTAATGGCTGCTGTGCGACACGGTGAGCATCTGGGGCATCATGACGGGGCAGCTAGATGAAGGGCGGCCAGGATGACCTGGGCTTATGTCTACTCTTCTGTTTCAGAAGTTGTATGGTGGTTGCCTACACAAGCTCTTTCAGATAGATGAGTATTGAACTTCTGTTTTCATCAGAACTAAAAAAAATATTTAAATGTCTTTATAAGACATTATACTATGGTCCATACAAAAGGGAATTATATAGTCATAGGCCTTGAAATTTGTAACTTAAGACATGAAAATGAAGGATTTGGAGTTGATGCAGAAGTGATCTAAATTACCGAGCTATTCAGAGGTGACTTTTCCTTGAGAAATACTTAGCACACCTAACACTCAAGATTCTCTTTTAAAAACTCAAAGCATTTTCAATGCAGATGCATTTCTCTCCTCATAATACTCCAGGTGAGAAGCTTGGCTTCTTAAAGGTTAACCTGATGAAAATGGAGTTGATTTTTGTGGTTATAGTTAATTTTGTTTTATATAAGAGATCAGGTGTGCGAACTAGTTAAAGTAAATGATTTTTAGCTCATAAATCCAGCTGTATGTATTACTAATTTGCAATCACTTTTTATACAAACTGGTAGCCTGAAGGAATTAATTGATAACTGTAACAAAACAAGCTACAGCAAAAAACCTGAGGCAATGCACACCCAGCCATGTGTCTATCAAAATGAAGGTTCCTATTAGCAAAGTGTCAGGGTCTGCCTGGGTTTTAGAATAGGGAAGGAATATTCTGGATGGTGGGATAGGGAAGGAATTGAAACGCAAAATCCCATGTCGCTTTATCACATAGAATGCACTTCAGTGTTGCGAAACTGCGAGATTTCTTTCTCATACGCTTTCGAACACTAACACCAACACCAACTTGTAAACCATATGTATTTTGGGAGACCAAGAATATTGCTATTTTCTAGTACTCTTCCGACCCAAGAGGAGATTGAAAGTCTTCCTGCCTTCCCTCGGGAAAATCTGACTCTGCGCCTCCTGTTGGGAAGTGGAGCCTTTGGAGAAGTGTATGAAGGGACAGCAGTAGACATCTTAGGAGCTGGAAGCGGAGAAACCAAAGTAGCAGTGAAGGTAACATGGTTTTAACTCCTTGACATGTTATGTCAGCATATTTACATAGATTTGCATGGGAGCAACTATAATGAAAGATGAGTGATCTTAACTGAAAAGAGAACTAGAAGGTAGGAGACTATTCAGGGCTATAGAAATCACTTTTTTTCCCCTTCCGTTTCCTACATAAGCTCTGAAATTAATACTAATCTCTATGATTACTAAGTAGTGAAGACCCAGCAGCTTCCCCTTTCAAATATACTGTAAGAGAAGTGAGGTTGTTAAGTACATTCTCAAGGTAGGTAATAGGGCAGATTGTAAGTATTTTAGACTTATGGCCATATCGTGTCAGTTGCAACTATGCCACTCTATCATTCAGTATGCAAACCAATGTGCGTGATCATGTTCCAGTTAGACTTTATTTATGAAAACTGAAGTTTAAATTTCACATAATTTTTATGTGTAATGAAATTATATTCTTTTTTTTACTTTCTTCAACCATTTAAAAATATAACATGTCAATTATACCTCAATAAAGCAAGAAAAAAATGTCACAACTATTATCAGATAGCAAGCTGTACAAAAATAGGTGACAGGGAGGAATTGGTCCACAGGCTATATTTTGCTGACCTGTAATTGAGCAATATCTTCATCACAGCTTGTTGGGAATCTATTGCTTTGAAGGTGGGCTTATCATCAGAAAAGTTGGCCAAATTTTCTCAACTGGTTTAAATGTTTATTTTTCTTACGTGACAGGTGACTACTGGCTTTAGTGCAGTGCCGGTAGATCTGAAGTTCCCTTGACTTTGTACATGTGTGTTGCCTCATGGTCCCAAGATGGTTGCCAAGGAATCAGGCATCACATCTTCATTCAGGCCAGAACGCTCATTGACCAGAACTGAGCCATATTTGCAAAAGAGGCTGGAGAATTACAGGCCATGATTTTCATGATGATCTCAGACCAGTTGCCTAGGACTGGGCACCTTGCCTCTAAGAAACAAATTAGGGTATTGTTAGCAAGGAACCCTGGGAAACAGATGTTGAGCAGAAAACTCTGAAAAGTAAGAAATTAGCTTAAGCACCAAATTTGTTCTCCTTTTAAATTTTTTACATTTGGAGAGACTTTGTGTAAATATTACCAGCTAGGTCTTTTATCAGATATTTCACTTAAATACTTCCAATAACAGGAGCTGTCTTTTGAATAGGTTTACATAGTACATGCACATGTACTATCCATTATTTATTTTGCAATTTCAGGGTGGATATTATAAAACAAAACAAAGATTATCTCCATTAATACACTGAGATCACAGAAATGTCTGCTATACTGATTCTTGACTCATTTTTATGTTGCACAGACTTTGAAGAAGGGCTCCACAGACCAAGAAAAGATTGAATTCCTGAAGGAGGCATATCTGATGAGGTATCAGGGCAGCTCTAAAATAATTTTTGCTTGGTATGGGTAGGAAGCTTTTACATCTGATTTAACATTCAAAATCACCCGACATAATAAATCATGCCCCAAATGAGCGTGGCTGAAGTCTAAATGGAATTATGCCTGTAATGACAAGTATTTTATAGAATCCAGTCTTCCAAGTCTGGGCACAGGCAGTCCTCCAGCAAAAGGTTTTCCTTTTACCTTCAATAAAAAGTGTGTTTTGCAAGTGACATCTGAAGCTGATCAGCTTTAAACATGCTTATGGTCTTCTAAATACATGGGAATGGTTGGAGTAGACTGAGTAAGAGAGAGTTCTAAGTACAGTGATGCCAATGAAAATATCCCTTGTCTTGGTAAACTTGACTTCAGTGTTAGAGTTAGTTGTTGAGCATGAAAACTGATGAAAGACATCTTAACGGGAAGACCTGGGGCAGTGGTTCTAGTTATTCGATTGGAATTTATTTGCTTTGACATCTTGAGGAAACAGTTGTAGCCAAATTTGCCTGTCTGAATTGTCCATCTAAAAAAGAAAGAATAGTATTTCATACTTGTGATGACAAAAAGCATAATGTTTTCAAATACCTTTTGAAGAAGGAAATTAGTTCAAATTACTTTCTTTTCCAAAACACAAAATACTTAATAGAAACATGCTTTCTTCTAAAACACACGCTGTTCTGTCCAAATGCACTGGCCACTAGGGGTTGCCATATTACCTCTGAAAGGCAAGAACACAGACCATCACTTGGAAAAAAGAGGCCTTCATTTGTCAGAGAAAAATAAAATCAGGGGTTTTGATGGAAACTATAGATAATCAATTGCTCTATTCCATGAAGGCCCTCAGCTAGGACCTCTGTCGCTGTCATGTCACCGGCCTGTCTCTTTCCACTTTTAGTAAGTTCAATCATCCCAACATTCTGAAGCAGCTTGGAGTTTGTTTGCTGAATGAACCCCAATATATTATCCTGGAATTGATGGAAGGAGGCGATCTCCTCACCTATTTGCGTAAAGCCCGGATGACAACGGTAGGAAATGGGGTCCCCAGTATTGATTTTATAAAGCAAATGTCCTATTCCAAGATTGTATTACAATGGAAAAAAGTAAAAACAAACAAACAAAACCAAGCCATCAAAATAATAAAAACATATTCAAAAACAATTTAATTATCAAATCTCTGCTGGGCATTTATTGTACAACTGTGAAGTATGTGGCTCTTGCTTTTATTTTATTTCATTATTTTTATTTTTTGCTAATCCTCACCCACGGATATTTTCTCATTGATTTTTAGAGAGAGTAGAAGGGAGAGGGAGACACACATACAGAGAAACATCAGTGTGAGAGAGACACATTGATTGGTTGCCTCCTGCACATGCCCCAACCAGGGCTGGGGATTGAGCCTGCAACAGAGGTATGTGTCCTTGACCAGAATTGAACCCGGAACCCTTCAGTTCGAGGGCCCAACGCTCTATCCACTGAGCCAAACTGGCTAGGGCACTCTTGCTTTTAAGGAACTTGTCGTGAGGGAGGGAGGTAAGTCACATATAAATAACCCATGTAAGGTGGAAAATGGAGGACCCATTAGAGTGGAGTAGAGAGTCTCCTGCTGAAGCACAGAGGAGAGAGAGATGATTTCCAGCTGAAGAGTCCTGGAAAGACTTCGTGGAGGAGAACCAATCAAGGTGGGAGACAGAAAACTCTCTGAAACTGCCTGAGTTGTGAAAGGCTTTGACCAGGGGTAGACCTGGGTGGAGGTTCAGCATGTCCAGAGGGGTTAGCAAGAGATGATAGATGGTAGGCCACAGTAGCATCTGGAGTCAAGGAAGCCCAACAAGGGCTGGCGAGGCGTCCCCACAGGTTGTCACAGAGGTGGTCAGAGGCAAGTGATACTTAGGAATCCAGGTAGGCAGGCAGCATTCTGAAAATCTGCCAGCAGAGAACAGGGTGCTAGCCACCAGACTGAAGTTCAGGAGCAAGATTCTCTGTGAAGCCAGTCTTCACACGTAGGGTAGGTTTTGCCAAGAGCAAAGCAGAGCTCCATTCACAGAGGAACAAATGAACCAGTTGAGACACTCAGACACAGGCCATGAGGTTGGTATCTGGTGGACCTGAGCAGGACTGCAGGGGACTGATTCTAGGAAGTAAGTTCTAGCCTAGTTATCACACCGAGGTGTGATTGAATGGGACCATGGCAATGCTGAGTCCCAGAGTATCAGGATTCTCCCTGTTTTGGGGACAAGACATGAGCTTGCTGGGCATGTAAAAACACTTAGGAGCTCCTATCTATGAGGGATTGGGTCGTTTCAAGGTTGGGAACCATTATAGATGCTCAGTGGAAGATGTGGATAGAAATCAGGACTAAGGAGGGCATTCCATGAAACAGTGATAACAGGAATATCGAAGAGAGGTTGAGAAATGCAGAGCAGGTATGAAAACACGTCCAGTGTCCCAGTGTGACCCTAGCACAGACTGTAAGAGGAGAAACTATGGGGAATAAATGGACATAAAGAGAGGCTGATGCAGCCTGGGGCTGCCATGGAGGTTGCACTCAGGAATCTGTAATAAATCTTCAGGCAGTGGGTCACAACGGAATGAGCTAATTAAAGCACAAGGAGGCTGGAGACGTGGGGAGTTTGGGAAGAGTCAGATAGGGATGATAAAGGCCTGAACCAAGGTAATTGCGGGGAAATGGCAAGGGACAAAGTTTTTCCATCTGGTACTAATAAAAACTTCAGTTCGCCTTTTTTTTTCTCCCATGTAGAAATCATTGTAGTCATACAGGCTCAATTTATTTGGGCTGGCTCTCTTAGATGTGACCCTGAAAAAGAGTCTGTTTTGCTCATATGAGAAACAAGCCCATTGTCATGACTGACACAATAGTGTGACCTTGGGTAAATAATTAAATTGGTGAGCACTGATTAAACTATCATTATTTCTGCTTAGGAGAGCAGCTGCTGTTTATTAAGTGCTTTTTATATACCAGCCAGATTACATATCTTATGTGAAAACCTATGAAGGCAAGCTTATTATTTCCACTTTACCCATGAGAAAGCTGCTGAGTGAACAAAGCAAAGTGAGCTAGAACAAAGCAAACTAGAGGCCCGGTGCATGAATTTGTGCATGGGTGGGGATTCCTTGGCCTGGTCAAGGTCACACAATGAGTAAGTAGCAGAATCAAGTTTCAAATCTTGGTCTGTCAGAACTAACGCCCTGTTTCCAACAAAGGTTCCATATTGCCTCTGCTTACTAAATGTAGTCTTTTTAATGAATATCTGGGTAGAAAGCATATAAATATAGTTCTTTTCCTCTTTGCTTGAATTCTTGCAACCATAACTAAAACTTTCTTTAAAATATCATGTACATGTGTGCACATGCATATTTACGAAGCCATTTATACATACCTATGTATATGTGTAGTTTGTGCAAATTGGAAAAGTGCCTAATCTTTTTCATTTCTTACAGTTTCATGGTCCTTTACTCACCTTGGCTGACCTTATAGACCTGTGTGTAGATATTTCAAAAGGCTGTGTCTACTTGGAGCAGCTGCACTTTATTCACAGGTACAGTGATCCTGGATACAGGTTCCTATGGATATTGGCACATTAGCCATCTGTAGTTTGGGTAAAATATAGAAAATAAACACTTTCAGTCCTTTAAAATAGCAATAATTCTAAAAAAAAAAAGTCTCTCTTCTCTACAGACCTGCTAGTATTACTTGTCTGATCTCTGGAACTCTATTATTATTATTATTATTACTAGAGGCCCGGTGCACAAAAATTTGTGCACTGGGGGGGAAGGGGGGGTCCCTCAGCCTGGCCTGTGCCCTCTCGCAGTCTAGGACCCCTCGGGAGATAACGACCTGCTGGCTTAGGCCTGCTCCCGGGTGGCAGAGGGCAGGCCCAATCCCTAGGTGCAGCCCCTGGTCGGGCTCAGAGCAGGGCCAATTGGGGAGTTGGGGCGCCGCCCCCTGTCACACTCAAGGCAGGGTCGATGGGGAGGTTGTGGAGCAACCCCCTGTCACACACAGAGCAGGGCCCATCAGGGGGGTTGGGGCTCTGTACCCTGTCACGCACAGAGCAGGGCCCATCAGGGGGTTGGGGTGCTGCCCTCTATCACCCACAGAGCAGGGCGGATCAGGGGGTTGGGGCGCCGCCACTCTCACACTCAGGGCAGGGCTGATGGGGAGGTTATGGCTCTACCCTGTCACACACAGAGCAGGGCCCGTGGGGGGGGGGGAGCTCCCCCCTATCAGGCACAGAGCAGGGTGGATAGGGAGGTTGTGGCCCCGCCCCCTGTCACACACAGAGCCGCAGGGCGATCAGGGGGTTTGGGTGCTGCCCCCTGTCACGCTGATTCCAGTGCCGGGAGGCCTCACGGCTCCGCTGATCCCAGTGCCGGGAGGCATATTACCCTTTTACTATATAGGGTAGAGGCCTGGTGCACGGGTGGGGCCGGCTGGTTTGCCCTGAAGGGTGTCCTGGATCAGGGTGGGGGTCCCCACTGGGGTGCCTGGCCAGCCTGGGTGAGGGGCTGAGGGCTGTTTTCAGGCTGGGGGTGACTGAACTCCCAACCGCTCCTTTTTTCCTTTTTTTTTCTTCTTTTTTTATTCTGGGCCAGCTTTAGCTTGAGGCTTGGCTCCAGCTCTTAGGCCTCCGGCTGAAAGTAGGTTTCTGGCCTTTGCTTACAATGTTGCCAATCTGCTGGCTGAAGTTGGGCGTATTTGTTACAATGTTTCTTAAACTGCCTGCTCAGAGGCCTGCAGCCGCAGGCGGGGAACGTTGGCGTCCTCCATCACTGAGGCAACCAAGCCTCATGTTAGTTTCAAGCTGCCTGGCTGCCGGCCGCCATCTTGGCTGACAGTTAATTTGCATATCTCGCTGATTAGCCAATGAAAAGGGTATCGGTCGTACGCCAATTACCATGTTTCTCTTTTATTAGATAGGATTACTGTTATTATTATTATTATTATTATTATTAATTAAATATAGCTTTTGCCATAGGGACCTGGCAGCTCGGAATTGCCTCGTCTCGGTGAAAGACTACAGTAATCCATCACGGGTAGTGAAGATTGGGGACTTTGGACTCGCGAGGGACATCTACAAAAATGATTACTATAGAAAGAGGGGAGAAGGCCTGCTCCCTGTTCGGTGGATGGCTCCGGAAAGTTTGATGGATGGAATCTTCACAACACAGTCTGATGTATGGTGAGCTTAATAGGACACGAAGAAATGTGGGCAGAACTATCCATTGTCAGAGCTGAAAATGATCTTAAAAGGTCCTCTAATCTTTTTATTATTCTTATTACTAGAGGCCCAATGCACGAATTTGTGGGTGGAGTCTGGCCAGCCCAGCCCCAAATTGGAGCGGATTGGGGCTGGGCCTGTTGGGAGGAGGAGACAGCAGAAGGTTGGCCAACTGGCCCACCCCATGGGGGCCCAATCAGGGCCAGGCCAGCTGGGGGGAGGGGCCGAGGGAGATTGGCCAGTGGGCCCTGCCCCCCATTGGGGTGGGGGGGCCGATCGGGGGTCAGCGACCAGGGGAGGGGCTGTGGGAGGTTGGCTGGCCAGCCCCACCCTTGATTGGTGTGGTGTGGCTCATTGGGGGCAGAGCTGGCTGGGGGAAGGGGCTGTGGGTCGATCAGGGTGGTGGGGGCCCATCAGGGGTGGGGCTGGCCAGGGGGAAGGGCCACAGGAGGGTTGGCTGGCCGCTTCGCCGTCGATTAGGATGGGAGATGCTGATCAGGGGCGGGGCCAGCTGGCCTCACCCCCACATTGGGTTGGTTGGCTGGCTGCAGTGGGCGTCATAGCGACAGGTTTTTCCGGTCCTTATGGTGTTCCAGTCGCTGGCTTTTTATATATATAGATTATTGTTGTTGTTGTCAGTATTACAGATGTCCTACATTTTCTCCCCCTTTGTCACCCTCGACCCTGCCCCACCCCAGGCCTTCACCACTCTATTGCCTGTGTCCATGGGCTATGCAAGTTCTTTGGTTAATCTCTTCCGATCCCCTCTGAAATCTGTCAGTCTATTCCAGTCTGTTCCATGTCTCTGGACCTATTTTGTTTGTCAGATTATTTTGTTCATTAGATTCCACATATAAGTGAGATCATGTGATATTTGCCTTTCTCTGACTGTCTTATTTCACTTAGCATAATACTCTCCAGGTTCATCTATACTGTCGCAAGGGTAAGAGATCCTTCTTTTTTACTGCTGCATAGTACTCCATTGTGTATTGTTTTTAATGTGAGAAAACAGAAGACCAGAGAAGTTGCAGTTTGCTGTAAGCTAAAGTGAAGGCTGGTGTCTAAAGGGGACTTTTCCTGGGTCTCATCAGCTTACATACCTCCCTCCAATTGGTTTTGATCCTTTATCTTACTAGTGTATATGAAATATCTACATTTATTTCAGGTATTTTATTACTCCCCAAAATGTAGAGGCTTTGACTAACAGGAATTCGGACCTATGAATTAATATCTAAGTATGTGTCTAAATGCCTACTATTTGGGGATGTTTGGTCATTCATTTTTAAGTAGACTTTAAATTAAAGATCTCAAAATCATTAGAACATTGGGGAGATTTAGAAATCTCTTTATTATTTGAATAGAATCCCTCATTTTTGCTTGTTGACCCCAAACTTTTGATGAGAGCTGCTCAAAATGTAAGGATTTTCTTAATAACTTTTAAGCTGAACTGGCCCTAGGTACAGTTGGGGATGAGATAAAATCTAGGTTCAGTGCTGCCAGTTTTTATTCATACCTTCCCTCTCCATGTTTACTCGCACTCAAACTTAGAAAAACAAACAAACCGAACTGCTTTCTTGCTCACCCGGAAGTATGTCCTCATAATGGAGGTCTGCAGTTCTCCAGTGGTTCAGCCAGAAAGGAGGAGCAAAGTGTGTGTGTGTGTGTGTGTCTGTGTGTGTGTTTGTGTGTGTCCCCACTGAGCATTCCTATCACCTCTGAAGTGCTGCTGGTAGGCAGTTGCTTGTTCTATTTTCTTTTTAAATATATTTTTTATTGATTTCAGAGAGGAAGGGAGAATGAGAGACAGAAACATCAATGATGAGAATCATTGATTGGCTGCCTCCTGCATGCCCCACACTGGGGATCAAGCCGGCAACCTGGGCATGTGCCCTGACTGGGAATCGAACCGTGACCTCCTCATTCATGGGTCGATGTTTAACCACTGAACCATGTTGGCTGGGCTCTTGTTCTACTTATTCTTTTCTTTTCTTTTTTTAAAAATATATTTTATTGATTTTTTACAGAGAGGAAGGGAGAGAGATAGAGAGTTAGAAACATCGATGAGAGAGAAACATCGATCAGCTGCCTCCTGCACATCTCCTACTGGGGATGTGCCTGCAACCCAGGTACATGCCCTTGACCGGAATCGAACCTGGGACCCTTCAGTCCGCAAGCTGACGCTCTATCCACTGAGCCAAACTGGTTTTGGCATGTTCTACTTATTCTTGTGATCAACTTGCTTTTAAGCCTCCCATTTGCTTTTTATGGACCCAATCATTCCAATCACAAGATATAGCCCATTGCCCCAGAAGTATTATGTTGGAGAAACTACTGTAAACATGATGTTTGTAATAAGTAGAATTAAAGCGAACTCTCTAATATCCTTAGGTCTTTTGGAATTCTGATTTGGGAGATTTTAACTCTTGGTCATCAGCCTTATCCAGCCCATTCTAACCTTGATGTTTTAAACTATGTGCAATCAGGAGGGAGACTGGAGCCACCAAGAAACTGTCCTGATGATCTGTAAGTTATAATTATGTTAACATAAATATCCAAAAACAAAAACACAAGCACATGCACTCTAATGCCTCATTGGTATGGTATTTTAAAATGAAAACTGGTCTTCATATATTTGTATATCCTACATAAGATAGAAATTGATTTATATTAAATTTACTAAATACATGAGTTTTTAAAATTTATACATACACATTATATTTCACTTCAGAAACAAAATTTGGAAGAGCAGAATATATTTATAGTCCTGGTTAAACGAATCATAAGAAATAAAAGCTCCCTCTGTGTGTGTGTGTGTATAATATGGGGTGTGCATGTGTACCATTATATTTTGGAAGCTATGATTTGGCTAATATCTTAATCTGCAAATTAAAATATTCTATTAAGTAGGAATGTATTGTGTAAAAGTTGGATGGCTTTTGTTAACATAGCTGATCTTGGGATAGAGTACTGCTAAAAATTATAGAGGTTGTTATCTGTTTACGATCTAAACATGTAATGACTAAGTATTAGTGACTCTATCAAATTGATCCTAGCCACTATTAAATTTTAATAAACTTGTGATCCTCAAAGAGTAGGCGATTTTGATCTACTTATAAAGGAAAAACAAGACAAGTTATTTTGCTGAGTTCTAATCCACCTTCTTGTGAACAACCTCAGCAGAAATATCGTCTTGAGACTTTTCCCAAGAGGTGTTTTACCCAAGAAGTTTCTGAAAGAACATACAAGCAACAAGTATAAATTTCTCTGCTATGTGCATGACACCATGCTAAGGACCGTATGATATACAGAGGTGTTTAAAACAGGGGCATGAGTTTTCAACATCTCAGATTGTATTTTGAAAGAAAAGACGCACACGTGGAGAGCTGGATAACAAGCCAACATGTAATAAAGTGCTAAACTCTGTGGTACAGACAAGTGCAAGAGGAATTAGCAGTATGCGGATACACGCCACGATTGTACTGCCTTGACTATGTTGTTATTTAGAGGATTATTCATACCGGAGCCAAAAGATGATTAAGTACTGGGCACCTTGGTTGGATGTTTTACTGGTGAATGTGTTTGTATTATTTAAATCTTCCAGCTAGAAGATTTGAATCACTGATTGTTTCTGGCGTAGCGTTTACAGCCTCTGGGATATTGACAGGGAGATTAAGTATACACAGACCTGAACAAGTTTGGTGACAGTGACTAAAAATATGCTTCAGGTATTTGGGGGAGATGGGGAGAAATTCTGTAAGTTAGGAGTAAGAAATGATACACAATTTGAAAACCTTTGATCTAGAGTTTGAGAAAACAAAATACCCCAGCATACCTAAGCATGAAACACATTTTTATTAAATAATTAGCAACCTAATCATATTTTTGCATTATATATATATATATATATATATATATATATATATATATATATCACTCAGAAAATGCCCCCAGAATTTCAATCACATGAAATTTTCATTGTGCTATTAGAATTTTATTGGACATAGGCACTTTAGGAATCATTGGTATGGTATCAGTCACTGTTGTACATTTCGATTGATGTGTGCACTTATATAGTTTGGGGAGGACAGAGGTGGATAACAAATTATTTATTGTGGAACAAAAAAATGTAGGCTTGTTGAACTTTATTCTAATCCAAAGGTATCAAAAAATGCAGCTGGAAGGAGGAGGGAGAATGCATGCTAGGAAAGTGCTAGGAAAAGATAATATTCTACATAATTTTATCTTGATTATTCAGTGGATACATTATTGCTCTACTTTTATAAAAATATAGTTTCCATGAAACCAAATTTTCCACTGGTAGTCTTGAAGTCCATTTGAACATCAGTAATTAAAAAAGTAAACAATGCTCTCAGCCCTCCCTCAGAGCCCTGGAAGGGTTAACTCATTGCCCAGCAGGAAAACAAGATGTGCTAGGAAATGGAGCTCAGAGCAATGCCATTCAATCTGGCTCTGGCCTTAAGTTGTCATGATAAAGATTAACTACTCTCCTTAGAGTACAGAGGGAACTGATTTTTATTTGAAGCCGTTCTCTGAGATCACAGGCCAAGCTTAGAGGGTTGAAAGTCTGCACTGAGCCATCCTGCACCTTCTATTCACTGCTTAAATTCCCAGCACCTGGATGCACTCTGGGTCAGGTGAACTCGTGGAGAGCTATGCTGTACTCAACTATTAATGGAATGCAGAAGTTCAGAGCATTCTCCTCCTCTCCCCATCGTCCGGGATGTGTGGTGGAAAGCCCAGTCCTAGGTATTCCCTCCAGCTTTCAGTTCACACAACACCCATGCCATTCTCAAGAGAAAACGGTTCAAAGGGCAATCTCCTTCAAGAGAGAGCTCTTTGGGGTTCTCCGACAGACTTATCACGGTGGCAACTGGAATTCCCGGAGAGTCTCTCAAATGGAGGCAGCGACAATGGGAGAACGTGAGGTGCACCATCTTATTTTTACCCCTGAAAAATAGGTGCACCTAGAGGCTAATTGAGTCTCTCTAGGGTTGTCATAATGAGTAAGGGAGTTCTTAAAATCATATTTCATGTGCTTGGTTTAAATACCTATAGAAACTCGTTTCCTTACAACTGAAAGATGCCATGGAGTTTTTATCTGTCGAATTTGAATTGCTTTCTGAATCCAAGGCATTTATTCATAGACACTGAAAATGAACGGTTAATGAGTCTCATGGTATTTTGAAAAAGAATTGAGGCAAAGAGGAGTAAAGGGTTGGCATTGTGAATGAAGGAATTTGAACCTGAACACTTAGCTGAATGAGATATTTCAAATATGATGAGTGTGTATCTGTGTAGAGCTGCAATATCCAGCCCAGGTAAATTTTAACAGCAGTAAAGTACCTATATGTATACTTAGACTAATATGCTTGAGTATTTGTAAGTATAAGTTAATACACGTCTCTAATGCATGATATTGAATTATGACAAATGCCTATTTATAAGGAAATACCGCTATGCCAAAGGAATAGTTGTTATTAATTTACTTGAAATATGTAAAAACATGTATTTTCAGGATTAAATTCTTGAAAGCTTCTTCATTTTATTCCACTCTGAGCTTAATGCTATTTAAGGACTCAAGTTGTACCCTTTTTGTTTAAATGACTTGCTTTATAGAGTTTCTCTTTGCTTAATTCAGGGCAATTTAGTATTCATTTTTTCCCTGGATGTGGGAGAGAATGGTTTATATACTATCTAAAACATACCAAATGTTTTTACCATCATAAAATTAAGAACAATGATTAGATTCCATGTAAATTAAGTCTCTGTAGAAAATAGTAATATCTGCTTAAATAAATTCTATAGATTAAACAAGAGGCTGAACTTTTGGAGGGTAGTATGAACTGGTGAGGTGCAGTGTGGCCAAGTGGCACCTGTAAAAATGGCTTCTCTCTCCTTTTCCTCCTCCCCCTCCCCTTTCTTCTTTCATCTTGCTTCCCCCCCCCCTTCTGTCCTAAATAATCTCCTTTAAGTATCTTAAAATTCTTTGTAGAATGAGGCAAGTCATAAGTAAATAAAATAAGTAAAAACTTCATAATTGAAGTATGACAGGTCTTGAGAGAGTCTATCTATTCTTTGCCAATATCTTTGATTCATAACTTTATTTTTTCTCAGGATATGCTTCCTGTGGAGAATTATACTTTACTTTCTCCCTTCACTTCCTAAAATAACTCTTAGACTAGTCATCAAGATTCTACTTTAACTATTACTTAAAATATTTAACAACAACATTTTATTTCAAATCTAACCATTGGAATCTTTTATCATCCCCGTTTCTAAATGCCAGAGATTATAAAGAAATAATGTAAAAGATTAGGTTCTCAGCCATGATTCTAATTTTAAAAAACATAGAGCCAAATTTGGCAAATTCTATATCCAGAATGTAAATTCCTTGTCATAAATGTGAAATGACATCAGATCAATACTAGAAAATAGATCAATATCAGGTCTCTCCATAGTACTTCATATTGAGTACTAACTCTAACCTGAGGTGCTTGTCAAAAAATGAAAGAGATGGAAATAGAATTTGCATACCACATTATAATGGAGACTATAATTCCTAAAATAGATACCAGCTATTTTAAATACAATACCCATAATGATTTCTGGATCATTGCTATGATTGAATATATACTTACAGTAGCTCCATTGCCTTTACCTTAGTCCAAACCTCCATTATCTCTCACTAGTCTTCTGTAATAAATTTCTGACTTCCAAATTGCCCTTCTACAACCCATTTTTCACATGTAGCCAGGTAGAGTAATCTTTTAAAAATATAAAAATCATGCCTGTTTAAAAACTTGCAACCGCTTACCATTGTAGTGTCATAAATCCAGTTCCTGGCCTGGTCTCCGAGACCTGCGTGATCTCGCCTTCCTCCCCTGACCTCATCCCGTGTGCTCTCCTCCTCAATGATGGCTCTTCAGCCACACTGGCTTCCTTTCAGGTTCTACAGTGTGCCAAGCTCTTTCCAAATTTAGAAGTTTACGCATGCTTTTTCCTCTTCTAGTGTGCTCACTGACTCCCATCGCCACCCTATTCCCATGACCAGCATCTTATTTTCCTGCAAAGTTCTTTGGCTTAAATGTCACCTCTGCAGAGGGACCTTCTGTGAGCAACTCACCAAAAGGGTTCCATCTTTATGAGATTTCACATGGTTTTCTTTAGCACTGTTTTTTTTTTTTTTTAGAACTTGCAATTTATAATTTTATAATTACCTGTTGATATAGTAGTCCTAATATTTTTAAATACTTCCCAATTTATGTTTCTTTATAAGTTTCTCTCTCTTTGCCCCAAATCTGCCTTACAGCTCCAAAAGAGAGAGAGAGAGAGAGAGAGAGAGAGAGAGAGAGAGAGAGAGAGAGAAGGTACTTGACCTTTTTAGTAAGTTAGTAGACTTGAAAACCAAGCCTGGAGGAGAGAGGGTTATCTAAAATCCATTAGCTCCTTGTTAATATACTAAATGCCAGTTTTGGTAACTAGGACCTACAATTCTATATAAGGATGATCTAATTAAAAAAGAAGAAGGAGGACGTTGATCTAATAAAAAAGGGGAAGTGAGTAGAAACACCACTCCTGCTAAGCCCTGGAGAAGTGTAGGAAGAAGAGAGCCTGACAGGCAGAGGAAGGAGGGTGAGGATGTTGGATATCTAGGTCGTGCATCCTCCCCTGTTGGGTTCAGTCAGATTAGGTGTGGGCAACATCAAGGGCATGGAGCAACTGCACACTCCTCCCTGTGTGGGAGGATGGCACGGAGACCATTGAGCAGGGGACCCCCCACCATGACACGGAGACCCAGCATCCTGAAGGAGGTAGAATGGCATGTCCACACGGAGGATGTCTAGTGTGAACTTTTAAGCCTCCTTTGTTTCCCACCTGGTGTGAACATTTTGTTGAAAGCTAGAGATTAGGCCACGGAGTGCCCTGTGGGTGTGCAGCAGAGACAGGAATGCATTCCCTGCGCCTCATCAGCAGATATAGGACACAGTGCAGTCTCAGGACAGAAAGGTTATGGTTAGAAAGAGAAAAGGGAAAACCAGTTCACTGGGGAAGGGTCCAAAGACAAAGTAAAGAGATCATAGACAGCACATAGCAGCTGGTGCCTGCAGGACGGCCAGCCCAGTCACTTGATGTAATTCCTGATCATCCTACTCTGAGACTTGTGAAGATCCAAGGGGCAGTGGGGTCCAAAGGACGCTTCACTGTGACTCTGTAAATCACACAAGACTTTCACCCAGCATATATCCTGACACCATCTTGGAGAAGAGGGAAGGAGTATAATTTGCCTAAAAATAAGAGAGGTTGAGCTATTATCCAGAAAAGACTGCGCCTCACCTACCAAGATTATTTAAAATATTGAATTGGACTAGATTTTTAAACTATATTCATAAATGATGCTAATTTTCTTCTGCCAGGTGGGGGCTCTGAGAAATACCTAATTAATTACAAACAGTATAAAAGAGCTACATTGTTTCCTGCTCGCATGAATTGTAATGAGATAAATGTTATCACCTTCTGACATTTATTATATGTATCTCTATGAGGACAGGCGCCACAATGCTGGTGTAATAGGTGTTCAATGAATGAATGGATGAATGAATGAATGAATATTGGTTAAGCATGCTGTATAGACATTTCTCAGACAACTGTTAAAGAAAAGGTAATATTTAATCAACCAGCTATTTATGTCTGGGGAAACCGAATCTGTTAATTAACCTGACAGTGTAATGAAGAGTAAAGCCATTAGAATCTAATCTGGTTTCTACCTCTGGTTATACCACTAAATATCTGTGTGGCTTGGAGTAATCTTAGATTTTGTTTTAGATATTAAGGTCTGAATGTAAAGTCTTTTTAATATTCAATAATTTTTATAGCTCTAGGTTTCTTTATGAGTTAAGTGAGCATTTTCCATCTATCATCTATCTATCTATCTATCTATCTATCTATCTATCTATCTATCTATCTGGATTACTAAGTGTTAAAATAATGTCAGCTTGATAAAACGGTGGTAGCTAATAAAGATAGTAACATTGCAGACTACTATTAAAAAGAAACCAAACACTTTGTTCTGGTTCATTTATATTAATTATGGAAAACTGGCAGTAACTCAAATTCTCTTTCTTCTAAAATTCCCTACCTGGGTTATGTTATCAGTAAGGATTGCCTAATGACTTCCAATCACCATTCACTTTCATGTCTTTACCTACATATCCAGGTGGAATTTAATGACCCAGTGCTGGGCTCAGGAACCTGACCAAAGACCTACTTTCCATAAAATTCAAGACCAGCTTCAGTTATTCAGAAAAATTTCCTTAAACAGTATTTCTCAATGCAGAGAAGAAGCAGACCCTGGTGGAGTCATAAACGAGGGCTTCGATGGTAAGTTTGATTCTTTGTCAAAATGTTCTGCTTTTTCTCCCTTGTAGACTGAACAAGGTTAAAATGGTCATGCTGCCGGGGTGGGGCTGGACTCTGGCTCCATCCTAGAGCCTGTGCTCAGACTTCGCAGAGACAGGGCTGGGGTCAGGGAGCTGTCCGCACGCTCTCCCCACTTTGTTATCCACTTGTGACCTACTCGACAAGATACACCGATGTTACTACGTCAAAGTGATTTAGGTGCCAACTTTTGGCAGACCGCATTGAAATTCTAAATAGTGTTAAAAAACACAGAGAAACAGACATAGATATGCAGAATAATGATGCAGGAGGAGTTTAACCGGGAATATAACCAAACTTGGATAATTTAGACAGAAACAAGCAATTCTGTGCCACAGAATTGTTGTTTACAATGCATGCAATTCCTGAAGATAAGGAATAGTAAGGAAAGTGGAAATCACTAAACATTTGGATAATTGAGATGTGACTGAACAAAAGTGGCCACGAAGAGAGAAGAAACGGAGTAAAAAGGCAGGGTTTGCTTATTTGTAAAGTCATGGAACTTTCCTTTCAAGGTGAACCTAAACTTAATTACCTTTAACAAAAAGAGAATGTGTTTCCTGAGAGTTTGCTGCTTTGCATATTTAGCAAAGCAGAGTGATGGCTGTCTTCATTGTAATTGTCAGATACATATGAGAAGATAAGAAAGCCATGGAAGGACTTTTTTTGTGAAAAAATAAAGGGTTTTAGGACTATAGGGAGCAATAATATCATGCCTATCCCATGGTCCTACTGACCTAATGGGGTGGGGAGGGAATAGAGAGAGAAGTAACGTATCTGGGCATCTAGTAAAAATATCCCAGTGACTTCATCCAAACATTTGTGTAAACATCACCTCATCAGTCCCAGAAGTAATAAAGGAAACAAATCTAAATGCTCCTGTGCTGTGCTAAACATAGCCAGTCAGCCGGCATATGTCTGGTCTGTGAATACCCTGTTTTACTTGGAAGTCTTTATTTTAATATTTCCCTCTTAAAGGGAGGGTTGCTGAGTACATGCCGTCTCTGTGTTTTAAGGTTTGACCTGCAGGCTTTCTATTCAATAGTTTATAAACAAAAATAAATAAAGATCTACCCACCCTCCCTCCCTCTGCACGTCTCCTTATGCAATAAGATGTACTGATTGCTGAGAGCTTGCCAGGGTCAAGTTACTAAATATTGCTGCTCTAAGTATCACGAACCAACGACATAGTTAGCTAATGGTTTTTCTTTGACAGATGGTGCCAGAATTTGTATAAAGCATTTATTTGCCTTATATAAAAGGGTTTTTTTACAAATAACTCAACAATAGGCAAAAAATTAAAATCACATTTTATTAGAAAGTTTCCCGATATGCTATTTAATGGGATAAAAGTATGGCAGTGAGTTGCCGGACTTATATTGTAGATTTAAGTTTTTTGTTGAAATTCCAAACTTTTCTTTAGCCTAATTTCTTTAAGCCATTTAGGAACAGCCTAATTTGTCTATGGGTATTATTATATATAGCAAATTAATTTTATAAATTTCTTAATGGCAATTAGTGCATATTGGTAATAATCATAACATTTAGATCCTTCCATAGATATTCAGCACTTAAGCACTAATCAAACCGGGCATCTGATAGTTATTTCTGCGGGGAAGATATTTTACAACACTGTTCAGCTATTCATGTGGTTTGCAATAAGCTGTGATGATGTTTGAATGGTAAAGAAGACATGAGATGATGCCAAAAAGCCTGTGAGCCTCCAGCTTGGCCATCCTGTTCATCATCAGGGTCTGAAAAAAAAGAGAGCACATAATAGAGAATAGGAACAGTGGTCTTATGCTCTACAATAAAATAAGGTTTGTGCCAGGTGTAGAACTTGGTAAATAGATCCATTAAAGTCCAATGGGAAAAAATAGATACAATATGCTTCCCTTAGTCCTTTGACATTTTCTTACATTTCAGTTTAAATTCATTGCAAATAAACCCAACCTGGATGTACACCAGGACTAAGTGCAGAGGTTGCAGCCAGCAGGTCTCACCGTGCATTTGAATGCTGTCACACCGGAAGGATGGGGAGGAGAAAGGAAGGACCATCATCCAGCTACTGAAATAGTCCTGATTTTTCAAATATACTGTATGAAATAACAATAATATTTCTGATCATAATTTTTTTAATCCAGGTACTAATGTACAGTGATTGGAAAGTATTGATAAATAACAGTTCCCACAATATGCCTGTGTGTATTTATCTTGTATTATGTATTTATCTTTTTGATTACCTAGAACTGTGGTTGGCAAACTGCGGCTCGCGAGCCACATGCGGCTCTTTGGCCCCTTGAGTGTGGCTCTTCCTAAGCCTTAGGAGTACCCTAATTAAGTTAATAACAATGTCCCTACCTATATAATTTGAGTTTAAAACATTTGGCTCTCAAAAGAAATTTCGATCATTGTACTGTTGATATTTGTCTCTGTTGACTAATGAGTTTGCCGACCACTGAGTCCTAGAATGTTGTGAAATGTTTCCGAAGCTCTGCTATTAGGTTTCAACACGAGTTCTTAAACTTTTTTGTGTAAGAAGGTCAGCCTTTAAGTAGAGAAAGAAATAATCATAAGAGCAAAACTGCGAAGAAGCTCAGTGACCCTCTGGCTGTTCATTTTTCTGCTGCCACCTGACATCAGACACACAGTCTGAGCCTGTGCTTCCCCAGGATTCCTGTAGGGCCCTCTGCCCACCCACGTGGGCCCTCTTCACACACCACAGCAACTTCACCTTTCCCTGGGGGAAGATGAATAAGAGGACACAGACTTGAGCCAGACAGTCTGGGCTCCAATTGCAGCTGTGTGACTCTGGGCAAATTATTTAACCCCTCTGTGCTTCAATTTCTGCATCTCCTCAATGGAGCTAATACTTGTATTTACTTAATAGAAGAATATGTTACTCTATGTACTGTAAATAGCTTTGAATCGTGCCTGATACATAGGTAACAACAATTTTTATTGTTAATAACATGTATCGTGTCATTTTCCTTCTACCTCCATCCTGCCATCATAACTTGCCAGGCCAGTGTCCATTTCCCATCAGCCTTTTGAAGGCAGAAGCATGCTAGTTTTAAATTTGCCAATTACTGTTAGTGGTTTTATATGCTTTTTGTCCCTGGGGGATGGCGCAGGAGGGCCAGCCACATTTGCTGCCTCGCCGTTCCTCTGGCCACACCCTGGTTCTTACTGTTCTCTCTCCCTTGAATCTTCTTCCTAAAATAGCCATATGGCAAATTCTCTCTTAATTCAGGTCTCTACTAGAATTTTGCCTCATGAAAGAGGACTTTGCAGACTGCCAAACCTCAGAGGGAAAGCAAGGGAGGTTGGGTGGGTGGGAAGAGATCAACCAATTAACTTGTATGCATATATGCCTAACCCATGGACACAGACAATAGGGTGGTGAAGGCCTGGGGGGCGGGAGGGGCGAAGGGTTGGGGCAGGTTGGGAGAGGTCAATGGGGGGGGGGGAGACACATGTAATACTTTCAATAATAAAGATTAAAAAGAATAAACAGCCCTCTCCCACCATTACTTTCTTGCTCCGTTTTCCACCTAATTTTCCTTCATAGTGCTTATTACCACTGGACATACATTTATTTGTCTGCTAATTTATGTCTGTCTCCCCCAGTTAGAATGTAAACCCTGAAGAACAAAGAAGTTTGTTTCATTCCCTGCTGTGCCATCAGTACCTAGAACCGAGCCTGGCACATAGTAGGCATCCCATACATCGTATTATCTTAATAAGTGATTAAATTACGTGATCTTACGGAATACATCCTTAAAGGTAGATTAGCTGGAGTGGCAGGATGGAAGGGTAAGCACTTTAGACAAAAGGGGCCATGACTTCTTAATTTCTATCATAAAGACCATGACCTGCTCCACCTGTTCTAGCAGAGTTAATCAGCTGAGGGCTCTCCCACACGTTATGTGTTCTTTCATTATGGCACACATCACCCCCTAAGGTAGAGCTACTCCCCTGCTAGCCTGCATAAGCCTCAAGGACAGGGAGCATATCTTGTTATCTTTGTGTTCCCTTAGTGATCCACCTATAAATGTTTGCTGAACCAATGTATAAGGTTGGTGTAATAGTTCTCATCTGCCTGTATACAAATAAAGGAAATCAAATACATGCTGGAATTACTTTATTTTTTTTTCACAGATGAAGATGGCAACATGGTCTGTGTGAATTTGGATGACAGTGTGCCAATTGCTTTAATGGAAACTAAGAACCAAGAAGGGTTAAACTATATGGTACTTGCTACAGACTGCAGCCAAGGTGAAGATCCTTCTGAGGGTCCTCTAGGCTCCAAGGAATCTGAATCTTGTGGTCTGAGGAAAGAAGAGCAGGAACCACATGCAGACAAAGGTATCTGCCAAGAAAAACAAGTGGCTTACTGCCCTCCTGGCAAGCCTGAGGGCCTGAACTATGCCTGTCTCACTCACAGTGGACATGGAGATGGGTCTGATTAATAACTCGGTTTGGGAAATGCAGAGTTGAGATAAACACTGCCATTAAGTAGTTACTGAAAGGAAACCCTGGTAGAATGACAGATGTTGAGGTGGTCTATGACTCTGAATTAACACTGGAAAGTTCCTGGATTCTAATCTTGGTTCTGAGAGCCACTTGGTTTCAGTTCTGACAATCCCCATACAACTGTTTAACTTCAACAAGATTCTGAGGTGAACCACTGAGCATTTGGAAAGCAAAGGACGACTCATGAGTCTGGTAGGACAACTGCTCTCCCTTACCCTTGAGGTCACTTAGACCATTGCCCACCCTTCAGTCTGGACTATAACAGAAACATCTTGGTCAGATGGTTAGAGATGAAACAGATATGTTCAAAGATCTGAAGGAGGTGTGAGAAGCATGCTCAGGGGCCCAGCTGAACTACAGATTATCCCAAAAGGGACTGAGGAAATGCCTAAATAACTCTACATGTTCCAAAGGAACCAGCATCTATGACATAAGAAATCACTTGGGATGCTATTGCTATAATAACATATTGTCTCTAATGACTATTCTGAAATATTTTGGAGGTTTTGAAATAATGAAAATAGGACCATGAAGATGTCTAAATCCTAAAGCTTAGCATTGGGTTGTATAAAAATCGCTCTGTGCCTGACATGTTGTCATGGAAATTAGCTAATATAAAGATTGTTTTTATTTGCCATATCTATTTTATATATACAGTACTTAAGATTATGTTTAACATAAAATTGTCCTTAAAATTAAATATAAATGAGTATACAATGCACATTCAAGCTCTGTGATTTCTTTAGCAACTACATGAAATAATAAATACCTAAATGAGAACTATTTAAAATATTCTTCGGTGAAACACTCTGATTTAAAGCCTATCATTATTATTATTATTATTAATTATTACAGCTACCTATTTAAACTGAAGTCTCAACTGCTCTAAAAGCAATGCTAAGGAAAGCTTTCTGGGTCTTACTCAGTTGCAGTCTACAGAATGTTCGCTAGATTCAGAGAGGAACATTTGCTAAAACCTACAGTGGAAGAGGATCACGTATCCCCTTCCACCTTGGATAACTTAGTTCATTTTTAAACTGGCCTTCGCCGATGATTGGCTGATGGTGAGGAACACAAGGAAGTCAATGTGTTCTCTGTGCTCTGTGGTGAACAGCCTCCAAGGAATGGCCCAGGATTTGGGGTCACATCTGTTGTTCCGCTGAACAAGGCAGAATGTATTCTCTGATCTTCTGACCCTCTAATGGGCATTTATCATTGTTTGTGAGAGCCCAGTAGCTGACACTGCTTCCTGAGTTAGGGGGTTCCGCCACCTTCATCCCGGGGTGGGAGCTATGTTTCATTTGCTCCTCCAGGATCTCTTGAGCAGAAAGGCAGGCATGTGACCTGGCCCCCACCACTCAGACACACTCACAGGCCCCTAATTGAGAGCTGAGGATGCAAAGAAACAGGGCTCACGGTGAGTCTTTCCTGGGGATAGTGGCAACTGCTGTTGGTCTGGCACAACTGCCGTGTCCAGGGCCAGGAGGGTTGGCAGAGCAGGTCTAGAGCCTGGTGCCTCTGGCAGCTGGGGTAACCAGACTGACCGGCTCTGCTGTTTGCTTCTAGCCATTGCTCCAGGCTCCATAACCCCCAGTCTGGGATTCTATCAGTAAATCCCCATGTCCTTTTACTAAATGTTAAATCAACCAGGGTCAGTTTTCATTGCTTACAACCAGGACTTGTGCTCTGCCAGTGCAATGGACTTTTATTTTGAAAAATACAATGGAATCAGAAACATATAGAAGAATTGGATTTTCAGTGTAATATGTATGCATCATGATTTGGACAGTAAAGAAATGTATAGAATATCTGAGGAGAAGATCCCATAAAATATCATGTTTCATCTAATATGTAAGTGCAAATTAGTAGTCTTTTTTATAATTTATAATGAATTAAATTGGTAAAAATATTTAATGCAAAATAAAATAGGCAATGGCTAAGGTCTCTCACAGATAAAATTTATTATGGATAATAGTAACTGATAAAATACAAATGGCCGGTATTATTAAGAACTATGTAAGTTAATTCTGTAAAAGTTAGATTTTGTAAGTAAGAGGAAAAATTGTCAGTGGCTCAAAATGGCACTTATTAAAATGTATTTCTCATTAAAATTTAACAGAAGTATAAAATCTTACTGATGATTTTTTTAACCGAAAAATATGACCTAGGCATATTAGATCTGTGGGAAATAATGACTTCCAAAGGCAGAAACTACAATAGGTAAATGAAAACAAAACAATATAAAAGCCGGTCAATAAATCTAATATTCATTTAAAATTGTTCAAAGAGAAGTAATAATCCATAAGAAGGGATAGGGGGATAAATGGTGATGGGAGGAGACTTGACTTGGGGTGGTGAACACACAATACAATATACAGCTGATTTATTATAGAATTGTATACCTGAGACCTATATAATTTTATTAACCAATCAGTTCAATTAAAAATAAATAAATGGAAAAGTATGCAAGTTGAAAATGAAAAATATTGTTCATGATTTAACACGGCCAATCGAACAGAATGTTGATATTATTCTGATGAAAACACTTTACTGGAAACATCCTTGAGAAAACAGCCTGTCCCTGGCCCCAGGTACACTCTATGTTGCCTATCCAGACTGGTTTTTCCTGGCCTGTTAGACTCTCCTCACCCATTCTTCTTTGTTTATCTAAATCCCACTCATCCTTTAGGATCAGCTCATATGCCAATTTTTTGGAAAGGCTTGTTTATAACTCCCTTCTCTTCCTTTCTCAGAATTGCTGTGGCCTTTCTTGTCAGTACATCTCATTTGGCAGTAACCCCTTGTAAACCTGTCCTATTTCTATATAGCTTACCTACTTAAGCTTTCCCAAGATAGGGTGGTGTTTTTTAAACCTCTATATCAGTGGTTCTCAACCTTCCTAATGCAGCGACCCTTTAATACAGTTCCTCATGTTGTGGTGACCCCCCAACCATAAAATTATTTCCGTTGCTACTTCATAACTGTAATCTTGCTACTGTTATGAATCGTCATGTAAATATCTGATATCCAGGATGTATTTTCATTGTTACAAGTTGAACATAATTAAAGCATAGTGATTAATCACAAAAACAATATGTAATTATATATGTGTTTTCCGATGGTCTTAGGCGACCCCTGTGGAAGGGTCATTCGACCCCCAAAGGGGTCGCGACCCACAGGTTGAGAGCCACTGCTCTATATCTTCTCTAAGCCAAAGTAGATATTCATGTTTAGTGGATTAATTGGCTGATTTTCTCATCATCCTTTTCCAATTAAGTCCTCACTTGTAACTCATGAGGGATGCCAGAAAATTGATCTGAAGCCAAGGGGGACTCAAGAAGATTATTTTGATGCTGAGTTATCTCCCAAGACCTACGCAGGCAAATTATAGAAGTTGGGGCACTGCTTTGAGCTTCAGATCAGACTTAGGTGGGGCCTGAAATTCTGGAAGCCCTTGAAATGGTGGTGAATATATGATAAAAGAGGCAAAAAATTATTTTATCATTGTCAATTTTTCCATCTCAAACTCACCTTTTATTTTCATAATGGCTTTTATGGATATGGGATAAATTTTAAGGTGCCATAGACTTCTCTTTGACCTTCTCTTCTTGGTAAAGGAAACTTTGTTTTGCAGTTGGTCAGGGCTATTCTGTGTCCCAGTCAGATGACCTATCACAATCCTTACAGGCTTCTTTACAACCAGAAGAATCAAGGGGACAAAATATACCACCCAAACTCTATTGTAAATATTTCAGAATATTTTCTTCCAGCTTTTTTTGTTTATTTTCATAGCAGGAGTAGTTGTATCTAGTATTTTTATTTAACATGATAGCATATACTTTCCCCCTTATCATTAAAAATTATTTGTTAGTGTTTCTAATGGCTGAAAAAAGTCCCTTAGATTGGATAAGCTGTAGTTTACTTCTCCCTCATAAATCTACCCATTCATTCATTCTTTCACTCATCCAATAAGCATTCTTTGATTGCTTAATATGCAGAAAGGATTGTTATTGGCACTAGAAATAGAGCAATAAACGAAGTGTCTACCTTGATGGATGTTACTTTCTGGCTTTCTAGTTGATGGAGAAGACATAATAAATGCAACACAAGCAAAAATATATAAGACAAATATTGTATATATTACATGACAAAGGATGCTGAATGCTAATAGAAATATGAATAAAAGAACAAGGTATAGCCAGAGAGAGAATGAGGGTAGTTATTATTTTATGTTGGGTAGCCAGGGAAGACTACTCTGATTAAGAAATACTTAGGGCCTGGCCAGTGTTGCACAATGGTTGGGCATCAACCTATGAACCAGAGGGTCACAGTTCGATTCTCAGTCAGGGCACATGCCTGGTTTATGGGCTTGATTCCCAGTGTGTGGCTGTGTGGGAGACAGCTGATCAGTGATTTTCTCTCATCATTGATGTTTCTGTCTCTCTCTCCCTCTCCCTTCCTCTCTCTAAAGTCAATATATATATATATATATATATATATATATATATATATATATATACATATATATACATACATACATACATATACATACATATATAAAATACTTAGGAAAAACCTCAAATAAGTAAAAGAATGGGTCATAAGAACATGTAGTAGAGGAAAAGTCAAGTTCAAAAGCCCTCCCTGAGGTGGAAACAGGCTTGGCCTGCATAAGGAGCAGCACCAAGGCAGGAGTGAAGTGAGGGAGGGGAGAACGGTACTGGAGGTCAGATCATACAGGCTGTTGTAGGCTTAAAAGGAATTATGAACTGTGTGACGTAAACTGGGACTATCCTAGGCAAACTGGGACATATGGTTACCTTATGAATGATATCCAACACAGTTCATAGTTTCAGTCTTCACTTTGTTCACTTGGCTTCTAGAATTCCACTCTCTTGATTTTCCTACTACTTCTTAAACCCCTCCGTCTTAGTTTTCTTGGCAGGTTTGTCCTCCACTCCCTACTGTCTAAACATGGGAGTGACTCTGGCCTCAGTCCTTGAATGTCCTCTTTGTTTAAATACACCTCTGGCTGAGGTAGTCCCAGAGGTAGTCTCAGCCTCATCTAAATATTGACAACTTTTCAGCCTGAACACATCTCCTTGATCCCTCTACAACTGCATACTCAGCTCTCTCCTTAGATCTCTAGCAATCATCTCAAAACTAACAGGTCCCAACTGAGCCTCTGATTGCCACCCTGCCTCTCAAAATGAATCCTTCTCCTGCAGTCTTTTCCATCTTAGTGAGTAGTAACTTTATTCTTCCTGGTGCTCAGTGATGGTCTGCTCCGCTGGCCAGAGCTGATGGTAGGAGAGGCCATCCCAGATCTGGGCTTAACATCCACGGATATGAGGCAGCCCTGACAGGCCACACGGCTACACTTGACTACTAGAAGCCAGGGGACCCCCAGCCATGTAATGATGAAGAGAGACAGCCAATGGGGTTGACCAAAGAGAGTTATGCAGATGGTTAATAAAGCATGTTGTCCCTAGGATCAAAACAGATCGGCAATTTAACATCTACAATCAGCAAAAGGTAAAAATGGAGGAGTAGGAGGCTGATGTGGTCACTCCAATAATAAAAATTGTGGTTCTTGCTCAGATCCTAGATCTGAGCCAATTTTCAAATTTATAGCCCATTGACTGAAGAAGTGGACAGATCCTAGGAGAAGAACGCTAGGCCATCATAATAGTATATACTGTAATGACACCCCACAGGGAACTATGGCCACTTACCCTAGTGACTGCACCCTGGAGAAGGAGGGAATCCCGCCCCCAGACATTTCAGACAATTGGACACAGGGTCTGAATTGCTTCAGGTATCCAGAGACCTGAAGCATCACCCCTGCCTCTGGCAGAGTGGAGTTTATGGAGCCAGGTATTAAAGTAAGTCCTAGCTAAAGTCTATCCTTCACTGGGTCCCC
Organism: Myotis daubentonii; assembly: GCF_963259705.1. Taxonomy (NCBI): domain Eukaryota; kingdom Metazoa; phylum Chordata; class Mammalia; order Chiroptera; family Vespertilionidae; genus Myotis; species Myotis daubentonii. Next base: position 11,904,081 of record NC_081845.1, on the reverse strand, counting down.
ACTGATGGTTCTTCTCACCAATTCTAATTAAATACAACTTCATTATGGTTTCCCTCAGAGTATAAGTCTGACACTACCCTAGGTCCTTTTCTTACTGCTTTAAAAAACTCTGAGTGAAAATGTGTTTTTAGAAGTCTTTAAACAAGGAAAAACAAGTATCATGAGCTCAGTTCTCTCTCTCTCTCTCTCTCTCTCTCTCTCTCTCTCTCTCTATATATATATATATATATATATATATATATATATATATATATATATATCATCATCATCATCATCATCATCATCATCAAAATCTGCCTGTAGGTGCCCTTCTCTTAATTTCTGGATGTGAAGGAGAAACTGTCTGAAATAAAAAGGAGATTTCACACTCCACAAAGCAAGGTGGGATGCTACTAATAATACAGAACTTTTAGGTAGTGCTTCCAGAGACATCAGAAAATTCGATATAGAAGCAGGTACAATGAAACAAAAATCATATGATACCGGAGGGAAAAATATCCAATTGTTTTCTGGGATAGATTACACATTGGGTAAAATGCACTGGAAGAAGAAAAAAGAAATAGGATTGTATCTCATAAAAGTAAACACCAATGATAAAAAATATTTTGTGTTTTGTTTTCCATCCCATTTCATAATAATACCATTACTGGCACAGGGCCAATAACCTAGTTGCCAAAAATAAGGGCAAGGCTCTAGTAATGAGAATTGGCAGGAAAAGAAATAAGCTTGTGACATTCCCATCAATTATAATATTTTTTGAGTAAGTGTGTGTATAGAATTTTAAGCCACTTGGTTTGCTTTTCCTAAGTGAAAACTATTTTTATTTGAAGTATTCTAAAGAATGTTCCAAATTATAAGGTTACTTGAATATTTTAGTGGTTGTAAATACATGTAGAGACTAAAGTATGTACTCTGAAAATAAATGTTGGTAAAATTTCTAATTGGTAACTAGATCATTAGACTCGTGCAAATATTGATTAGGAATCAGAACAGTTTAATTCCTTAATTTTATTTGCAAAGTTTAGTTGAAATTTAACCTAAATTTCTCTTATGTTGTGATTTTATGTATTGATTCATTTATGCTGTTTTGATAGGAAATAATGATGACAGTTGAGGATAGTTTGAGCAAAATCACCGGGACCATTTTGAGACATTGGGAGTTAGCAGGATGAGAGCTTATTAGGAGATCCTAAGAACAAAACAAAGGATCAGGAAATTTGCTGCCACTGATTTTCTAGGGGAAATACGTGAATTCCAGTAAGGTAGAGGGAGTTTAGACATCCTATTTTTTAGATGAGCTTAATTTCATAAGAATACATTGGAAACTCATAGAAATACTGCAGTTTGAAGCGGCCATGACACTACATTGTGGGGAACTTTAGATTTTTTTCTTAATGAGTTAAACTTTTTTTTAAGTGAAAAATTCCAAATAAAGGGCAATGTTCAAGATATATTTCTCTAAGCAATATACTTCTCTACACATTAATTCTTCAGTAAAACAGTTTACTCCTTCCCCCTGCAAGAGAATTTGTGTGTCTTCTTGAAGTGAGCTTTGATCAGCAGCATCAGGTCCGCTGACTCTACCAGTGGCCACTCTGCCTGGACGTGATGTTTCCGCCGGAGTGGAGGTCAAGGCTGGAAACAACTGTTCCTGAAGGCTGCCTTGCCTTTTTAGGTTATGAGGGTCTCTCTGTGTTTAGGGTAACGTGATTGACAGCTCCACTCCAGTTCCAATTAGCACCCTATAATTTATTAGCTTCTGCTTTCAGATTATGCAGTAACTTCACAAATATTTCAACCACGGAAACAGCAGCTATCAAGTGTCTCTTTCCTGATCCAGCCGCTGGGGCTGGAGTGAAATACAAGGAAAGAACGGTACAGTTGGTCTGTCAAGTGAGAATAATCATTTGTGTCTGTGCCTGTCTGAGGGCACGGTTCTCTGATTTCTGTTTAGGCGTGTGTGTGTGTGTGTGTGTGTGTGTGTGTGTGTGTATGGGCTATATTTTAGGTAAATAGATTTCATTGTGCAGATACTGTGCTTGTATTATTAGAGTTCCATTTCATTTATTCATGGGAGATGGGAGAGAGCTGGTGGTGAGCAAATGTGAAATTTACATTTGCTTAGCCCTGTTGCTTGTGTAAATATCAAAACTTCCATTACGTACAAACAGCAACTGTAATAACCATACCGCCTTTACAACATTACTACTTTTCTCCAGATTTTAGGAATATGTAATAGATATGAATAATAATAATCTGAAAATCTTGCAAGGAAGAATGGCATATATAGAGCAAAGACTTTGACAAGTACAATCAAAATATGAATTATTTCCATGCAAATTCCCAACAGACTTAAAGCAGGTTTATAAAGGAATCATGGTTTCCAGTTTCTTCTATTTTAAGTCTTCTCAAACGTTTTTCCATTTTTCTTCCGTGCTTTGACACCTAATGAATTACATTTAAAAATGCATTTTATGGAAATGGCATTTAAAAGGAAAGCAGTTTGTCTAAGTTTTCTTTCTTATGTCCTCAATCTCCGAAGTAACCAATCACTAAGTGTTTTATGAAAACGAATTCCTGGTTTATTTTGCTAGAACATGTGTAGATGCCTACACACAGAGGCAGGGTTTGTGACTCTCAGTGAACTGGAGGTTAAGGTTACCTTAACAGTTGTTTCCCTCAGATGCAAAAGGGCAGAGAAAACGCAGTACTTACCCAGAAAGAGTGGTCCGAGATGCTTCCAGTCAGGGAGACCGAGCCCCAGCACCCATCACCCTGGCCTTCCCTCCCATCCAGGCCCAAATGATTCTTAAGTCATTGCTAGAATTTGCCATCCATTGGAATAGAACTTCAAAGGGGAAATGAGACAGGATGGCAACTCCTTTTAAACTAAAGGCGCAGAACAGATAGAATTCCCTGTAGTTGGGTGACTGAGTTCCCGGCCAGAGGGCAATCGGCAAAAGGATTACTTGGTTGTGGCGAGTTGTCTCTCCCCTTTTCATCACCTCTCCCTCACGGTGAGGCCACGCACAGAGGCAAAACTGGATGAAGAGGACCCAGAAAATCCCAATAGGGGTGATCAGAGGAGAATCTAATCTTTCTTTCAGGCCCCAAACAGGTGTAATATAGGGGAAAGCATCATGTTTTCTCATGTTATCCTTTCCTCACGTCTCACTTTCTTGAATATCCTTCTTTTCAACTACTAGGACCTTCTCTAATCTGCATGGTTTCATGAATATTAGCAACATGGTCATGGGAATTCATATTTTGCATGACCTGGTGGGCCTAAGAATGTCAGTGAGCGTTAATTCCCCAAAGTCCTCTCTGATGTTCTTATTACGCTGGGTCATTGTAGTTTAAGGTCATCTTGTATTTCTGCTTTAGGAAGGCACAGCATGGAGGAAAATGCTCTGCTCCGTGTGTCCCATGTGCCTGGTCACCGGAGCCCACTCAGCAGTCTGGAGGTCTGCTCGGGACTGACCCAAAGGCCAGTTCCAGTGAATGAGCCTCCCCACCAGCACCCTGATATTCAGGTCAGATGCAGCTCAAGAGAGAGGCTTCAGTCATCAGAATCCTGTGGCTGGGACAGTGCTCCCAGTGGGATCTGATCAGAGATCTCGTGCGTGCTCCTGCAGGTGCAGCACAGGTAAAGAGCCTCTTTCAGCGAGGACTACTTGGAGAAGGTGTGTAGCAGAGAATGCACTGCTGTGCTTTCTGCTTCCACTGCGTACTCAGTGACAACTTCTAAAAAGCAAGCTGGAACTTAATGCATTTTATTCATGCTTGTATATTGCAGTGATCCATGCCAATGGAACATGGATTAAAAAATCCACAGAGAAGTCCAAAGTTAATTTTAGCGATTACTTCAATGTCCGAACTTCAGGCTAACACTTACACGGCTTGGCTAGGTTGGGTGTGAAGAGCTTCAGAGCAGTGAAGGCTAATTAAATACTGAAGTGAATGAAGAGCAGCAGTTACTAGTAAAAGTTCTCCTTGGAGAAGAATGGAATTCTGTGTCTGACTGACTGGTTAAGGTAGTGGCATCTGATGAAGGGTCTGGGCAATGTCCTATGAAAGTTCCTTTGAGACCTGGGATTCTGTAGGTTCTACTATTTGCTGCCCTGCCTCTTCCCTTCCTTAGTCATCTATTGGGGAGGAGAAATGAAGCCCACAATTGAGAAGCCAAAGGCAAATCAGAGGTGGACAAGCAGTCACTGCAGTGAGTAATGGTGCAGTCTCTGTACCCAGGCTGCCTGTGTTGGCATCCTGGCTCTGCCACTGACTCGCTATATGACTGGGCAAATTATTTCTCCTCTGTGAGCCTCTGTCTTCTTGTCAGTAAAAAGGGGATCATAATAATAAATATCACATAGAACTGTTGTGAGGCTTTAATGAATTGACCTATATATAAAGCCCTCAGACTAGTGCCTGGTATATGAAAAGCAATTAACATTAGTTATTACTATTGTTATCATATCTCATGAGTGTAGCCACATAGTACCTTCCATCTGAGCAAAAACAGTAATAGGTCCTTGTAATGATCATAATCTACTTCGCAGCTTACCAACAAGCTAGGAAGAGAGGATGGGTAACTTTGTTAAGTCATGCTCTGAGTAAGGTTCCTTAACTGCCTCTAATTTCTGTGACTATTATCCAAGATAAATTATATTTGCCTCTCATGTTATAATGAAGGTCAAGTTTTGAACTAATATTTTTAAGCTTTAACACTCTACAAAGGCAACTTGGGTATAACACAAAATATCTCTCTCAGAGACACACAAATTATTTTGGTGTCATGAGAAAACCATTAATTTCTTAATAATATTTTCTGCCTAGTGGTAGCTTTGGTTTCTTAGCCTAGCTTATTAAAATAAAAAAAATGACCAATATTTCAAAGATATTTTTTAACCAATGACTCTGCTGTCTTAAGAGTCTGGAATTTAAGAAGTAACAATAATTCTTTCCTGAAAAAGAATAAATGCAGCCCAACCAGTGTAGTTTAGCAGTTTAACATCAAGCCAAGAACCAGGGGGCCACCGGTTTGGTTTGATTCCCAGTCAGGGCACATGCCTGGTTGCAGGCTCAATCCCCAGCAGGGGGCATGCAGGAGGCAGCTGATCAATGACTCTCATCATGGATATTTCTTATCTCTCTATCCCTCTCCTGTCCTCTCTCTCCAAAAATTCAATAATCTATAATAATAAAAGGGTAATATGCTAATTAGACTTGATGTCTTCCAGATGTCATTCTGGACATCCAAAGCCAGCCTGGGTCCAGGTGCCTGCGGGTGGCCAGAGGAGGGAAGCATCCTAGGTTTCAGGTGCCTGCTGGCAGCGGCCACAGGAGAGAAGCCCGGGTCCCGGGTGCCGGAGGGAAGCCAGTGCTGGCAGCCGGGGGAAGGAAGGCCTACTCTTGCATGAATTTTCGTGCATCGGGTCTCTAGTGTGTGTGTATGTGTATATATATATATATATATATATATATATATATATATATATATATAAATGTGTATCTGACTGAATGGTGTACGGGTGGTGCTTTCAGTACCATCTCTGTGTCTGACTTCATGAATGCTAAGAGGTAAGCCCTGGGCTGCTATGGCCACAATTGATTTTCTCACTTGTAAAAAGAGAAGGGTGATACATAACGTTTCATCTCCAAGCTTGGTGAGTAGAGGGGTTATTATCAGGTTTCACAGAACACAAACACTTTGGAAAAACAAAAAGGAATATATATATATATATGTATATATATATATATATATATATATATATATATATATATATAAAATAATTTTACTTTCTGACATGAGGTCATACTACTATATTTTATTCTACTAGAGAAACATAGGACGATTTATTTTCTTTTTATGGAAGAACACAGGGACCTTGTAGTAAACAGATACCTTTAATGTTTGTTTCTTCTTCCTCATCACCCTCAGCTTTGCCCAATGCACAGACCCCTTCCCCTGTCCCAACAATGAAGTGACCAAGTCATGACCACAGAGACCGAGAAAAATATTCGAGGTATTGGAGACTCCATGGAACATTCCTTCCCCTTGCGGTGATTCCTACTTCTTCATGGAGACAGTTGGGGTCTCTTGATGCTTTGTTTTCATCCAGGGGAGGAAGGCGAGGGACAGCAGAATTTGTGGGAGAGAAGGCAGAGAAGGGTTTCTTCTTTCATCGTAAAATGTTCCTTGTAAAAAATACGATATATATACACACACACACATATAAAATATATCCAGTGCAATTGCAATTGTTGTGCCAAACACTGGGAAGTGCCACCTTGGTCGATGTATTTCTGGAGTTTTAAACAGTTGTCCTACAACAGCTGCATTCAGTAAGACTTGGGCAGGTGGCTCCAGATGATCCACTTGCCACTCATATGCAGGCTGAGGCCTCCAATGTTCACAGTCCAAAGGAAGAAAGTGTGTCTTTGTGCCTGGAGTCAGGGCTGTAGGGGGGAGTGGGCAGGAAGGGAGCTGGAGGCTTCTGAGATGAGGAAGAACGATTGGCTTCTTTTTACTTCTCTACCACAGTCTTCAATGCAAATACAAATACAATTTAAATCTGAGGATATTGACGTCAGTAGTGCTCTGATCACACTCCGTATGAAACAATTCGCATCAGCATAAAAAATATTCACACCAAAAAGTCCTTTTGTTTTTCCCTCCTTCCGAGATAACTTATGCTATCCTATCACCGAAGTGATCTCACCACAGATATTTCCAGTGATTTGCCCAGAAGTCATTAAACATAATTCAGAGTCTTTGGATCTGCTCTTTTGGCAGAAGGAATTATTTTCAGATGAAATCTCTGAGGTGTGTGATTTGGTTTTTCCGACACAGGGAGAAGTTCGAAGTCTCTGCCTTTCCCCATGTCCTCATCCTTGAAGTGAGAGGCACAGATGCTGAGCCTTCTGGCTGGTCAGAAGGGAAAGGGAAGGGGGAACCCTGGGTCAGCAGGTCAGCTCAGGAGGGATGCACCACAGAGGGAATAGCGTCGAGCTGCAAACCAAGATCAGAAGCTGTTACAAACCCACTCCATTCGCTCTGAGTGTCACCAAGTGCGCTAGGCAGAGACCTATGGGGAAGGGTGGGCTGTCTAAAACCAGTACAGATCCTTGCTTTTGTCCTGAGGCTGCAAACCTGAAAGCAGAGAGAAAATAAAAGAGAGACAGAGGGAGAAGAGAAAGAGAGAGAGGGGGAAAGCAGGAAGGGGGGGGGGAGGGGAAGCACAAGATAGTTAAGGAAAGAGAAAGAGAAAGACAAACACCACTGTTTTACTGTGGAAGTCACAGAATTTATCTAAAGGGCATGAATGAGAGTAAAAGCAAAGCCAACAGAAATGCCAAATCTTCACCTGAGGGAAGGGGGAGTGGGCAAAACTACAAGCTAATGATTGTATTTATAACTCCTTTTTATTGATTTGTCCTAAAACTAAAGAGAGCAAAAAAGTAAAGCCTTATATGAATGTACCTTTCAAATTCAACTCTTCAAGCCAGAGACTTATTACTCTTGTAAAGTTTTATGTTTTTAAGAGATTTGCCTAATTTGGCAATTAAGTTGATATTAGTCATATATTTCTTTCCTTATAACTGTCACTCGGTGACAAGACACTCCCCCTGCCCCCTTGTGCCCTCAAGCTGCAGAGGATTTTAATCTGCACCCTGAGCAGGTCTCTAGATCAGCACTGTCCAATACAGCACATGGGAACCACAGGCGTAATTCTAAATTTTCTAACAGCCACAGTGAAAACAAGTATAAAGAAACAGGTGACACTTCGTCTTAGTGATATATTTTACGTAACCTAATATATTCAATATGCAATGTGATGAAAATAACTCAACATGCACTCAATATAAAAATATTAGTGAGATAAATTTTACTTTTTTTGTACAAAGTTTTGAAATCCATTGTGTATTACACACTTCGAGCACATCCCAGTTCCGCCTGGCCACATTTTTAAGTGCTCAACAGATACACGTGGCTAGCGGCCACAGAATTGAACAGCGCGGAACTAGAACCTTTCCAACAAATTGTATTTTTTTAAAAATCCTGAGTGAACATTCACCAGCTAGGTAGGTAGGGCAGGGTCCTTCTTCCCCATTCTGCCCCCAGGGTCATCTGGCTCCTGAACACAACCCCTCCATGCAGACCTTCAGACCACCATGTCACTGGGGTCTCCAAGGAGAACGGTAGGGGGTCCCGGGCTGAGCCCAGGGTGGGGCCCGGGGCAGGAGGGGCCCGGGGGAGCCCAGCTCGCTCTCCGGCTTACCTGAGTCCACGCTGAGGCCCAGCCCCTGGGCCACGTCTCCTGCGGGGCTAGCGAAGGGGCCCCCGGGCGCGGCCCACGAGGCGCCGGTCGGCTCGCCCTTGGCCGAGAGCTCGCAGGGGGGGCTGCCCGGCGCGGGTGCCGGGGCGAGCGCGAGGCGGGCCGGGCGCCCGGAGGCTGCGGGCATCAGCAGCGGCCCGTAGCGCGGATCGAAGTGCGGCGCGTAGACCTCGTGCACCGCGGGCCGCGGGTAGGCGGGGGCCTGGGCGCCCAGGGCGCCGCCCAGCGCGTAGGGGTGGTGCGGGTGCGGGTGCGGGTGCGGGTGCGCCTGGTGCGGGTGCGGGTGCGCGTGGTGCGGGTGCGCGTGGTGCCAGGGCTCCGCGGCGCCCTGGTGCAGGTGGCTGTGCAGGGCGGCCGGCGAGTAGGGGTCGGCGGCGGCGAAGGGCAGCTCCGAGTGCGCGGCGGCCAGCGGGCTGCCCAGCGGCGCGGGCACCGGCGCCTGGTACGCGCTGTTCCAGAAGGAGGCGGGGAAGCTGCGCTGGCTCATCGGGTAGGAGCCGTCTGCAGGCCGGCGAGCAGGAGAGGAGGAGAGGGGAGAAAGAGCTCGTCAACTCCGGGAAACGCGATTGCGGGCCCCCTAGGGCGGCCGGGAGAGCCGAAAGCGCAGGGCCCGCCAATGGCCGGAAAGCGGCGCCTGGGGGCGGATCGGCAGCCTACCCTTTGGGGCGGCGCCTCCCTGAGGGGGCTGCAGCCTGTGGATTCCAGGGACGCGCTCCGGAAAACGGGGGAACCCTATGGGGTGCAGGTCCGCTCCCTCGATTTTGCAGAGCCGGGGGTGGCGGGGAGCGGAAGAGCGGAGGGACCTCCTCCCCAAGCCCCAGGTTCGGGCTCAGGGAGTGGCACTAACTCCTCCCGAGCTGCCTCCGCGGCCTGGGGCCGACGCGGCTTCCCTCCTCCAACCCGCAGCCGCTCAAGCTGAAGATTCCTCTTCCCGCTCTTGGTCCGCCGCCTGGCGATCTCACTGCCCCCTCTCGCGTTTCTGCCCCCCCGTTCTTGAAAATGCGTCTCTGATAGACTAGAAGTCCATAGACATATTTCGAAGTCTTGCTATTATTAGCCTCCTTTCTAGAAACCTTCTTTCAGATATTTTTTCCAAGAACTCGAGCATAACAGTAAACTAGATACACTAAAAGGGCAGCTGTATTATTTGCACAAAGGGACGCGAAGGGAAAGGTCTTTTAAGTTTTAACAAACTTCGAGCATCAAAGTGTGGATGCCACTCTTATAATTTATTATTAGTATTGTTATTATGATCACTGTTGATCCCTAGAGTCGGGGAGCATTTTAAGAGAATAGCATTTAGATAAAATTTGTTGCCTTCAGTTAGGAGGGAGGGAAAGAAAGACATTTAACTCAAGAGGCCTTTATTGAGCACCTCTGGGGAACGCATCTGAACACATTCTAGGGAATGTACTTTTAAAATACATTTCAAGTAATGAACAGTCTTCCTCTTAAAGATATTTAGGCACCTGAATAATAAAAAGAATGTTCTGTATTCAAAACTAATATTTTTGGAGCTTGTCTAGGCAAGGCTTTTACAAACTTTCAGACTCAAGGTAAAAAAATAAATAAATAAATAAAAAGGAGGGTAAGGGTTGTCATTTCCTCCAAAATGTAATATTTGTCTTCCTTTTTACAACAAAGTCCTGACTTCTCAGTGTGGTACATATTAAAAACTAAGCTTAGTGAGAAAGTTTACCAAATGGTTCACTCTACCCTTGTCTGGGTAATGAGGAAGGTTGAGATTTCAGAATAAAAGGGAAATGTAGTTGACTTGTCCAAGAAATCATGGTCCCAAACTAGATAAAGCAGTGCTTTCTGGGAAGGATAGAACAATAAAGAGATGTTTTGACTGTACCTAAATACTCATTTCCTTGCTACTTTATTTGCTTATTTGAAAGATGCTTTCTGCTTCAAGAATTCCCAAGTAATTGAAACCTGAGAAAAAGGCACAGGTAGGTTTTAGGAGACATTCTTCAGCACCTTTTGCTGGCAGTGGGGCCTAGGACTTTTTATTCTGGGCAAATTTTCAGAAACTGGGTAAGGGCCCTGAAAACCTCACATTTCCACAGTGCATTTACATACATGTTCTGTTTGCTTTAGGGCCATCTCCAGGGATAGTTAGGAGGGCAAGTATTATTCTAATTTTAGAGGCCAGTAAATAGAGTGACCTCAAAGAGGTTAAGAGACTTGCCCAAGGTCATAGTGCTAGGAAGCAGGGTGGAACCAACAGGCCAGCCCAGGCCTCCCAGTCCCAAGGCTAGTGTTTTTCTAGGTCGATGCTCTGCTCTTCTCTGCCTCCTGCAGGAGAGCTCTTCTGTCTGTGCCTATTCCTCCTTCGCTTTCCGTACCCATTTCCAACTCCTTCCCTGACACCTAGGACTCTCTCAGCTGCATCTCCTTGAGCCCCTCTAGGTGGGCCCCAGGCTGAGGGGCCTCCTACAGGCCCTGCCATACTCACCCCGCCAGGGCCCAGAGCTCCTCGGGGCTTTGCTGCTTGTACAGCTTGGCGAGTAGCTGCTAGGCTGGCTCAGGGCCCTGCTGAAGTGCTCGTCCACCACGGAGCTGATGTCCCCCTGGAAGTAGGTGAACAGGACGCAGCGGGAGTTGATGTACTCCGCCTCTGGTGGGCGCTCTTTCTCCGGGCTGCCGTCTTCCTCCTTGATACTGGCGGGAGTCTGGCTGGAAAAAGAGGAGCTGCCGCTGCCGCTGCTGTTACTTGGGCTGGCGTTGCACTCTTGGGCCTCCTGCATTTTGGAGTAATAAGCTAGTTTCTGCTCCAAGAGAGAAAGAAGAGAGTAGTCAGTTTCAAAAGAGATGGCCAGTTGGGTTCAGGCGACACGTGCTCCTCTGATCCCCAAGGTTTCCAGGGGGGTAACTGGCATAGGCGCCCCAGCGCGGTGCTCATTGATGCGGGCTGCACAGCCTGCCCCTGAGCACGGGTGGGCTGCCCGAGAAGCAGGTTGCCCTTCCTGATCTTTCTGTCATCAGGTGTTGCTGCCAGGCCGCAGGCAAAACTCTGAGGTGTCAGGGTGAGGGTTGTGGAAGACGCCTGAGTAACCAGGTTATGGGCCGAGTTTGACCACAGAGCCAGGCTCGAGGCAGATACACAGGGGTGGGCAAAAGCAGGCTTACATAATACAAATAAATAATACAATAATCATTAAGTAATAACGCAAGAATAAACTCCGTGTTTCCCATACTCGCAACTGTAAACCTACTTTCGCTTGCCCCTGTGTATGTTTCAAAACCAGCCTCCGTGAGTAAAGGGCACCCGGTCCAGTTGGGGCCGGGTTGTCCCCTGCCTGAATCCAGGGCAGAAACACAAGAGGCGGGATTAAGCATCCTCATGACGGAACATGAAAACCCACTCCACACGCCCAGGCTGCGAAGGAAGCCTCGCCGCCGAATGGAAGGTTTGAAACGGTTCCACTTAGGAAAGAATCATGTGGGTAAACAGGTGAATGACATCCTGACATGGGTCGCTGTCATACACGCCAGTGGATATTTGTTTGGTTGCCCATATACTTTCCATTTAAGAGTCTGTCTCAGTTTTTAAAGAGATCTTTTTTTGAGTAAAGAAAAACCAATGGGTTATGGGAATTCCCAGCCTTGCCATCTCTGGGCACATTGAGGAAATGAGTAATAAAAAGGAGCCACGGAAAATCTTGGCGGTGAGGCTCTGTAAATCGTGACTAACTGATAGTGATTTTAAAAGATGAAGTGCAACTACTATAAACATTTTCTTAGAAATGAGAAATGGATTGGATGTAATGTTAAAGCATTATGCAGGCAGAGATGGCCTGGCCATGCAAAAATGAACAGAGATCTTCATGCAATAGATTGGTCCAGGGCCAGGGAGGAGAAAGGAACAGAGAGACAGAAAACCACCCCACCTCTCCTCTTTGCAATAGTTCCAGCCTGGGAAGGAGCTGGGTTCAGAAGCTGAAGTCAAAAGAGCCATTTAGCAATATCACTACTTCTACCCCATTCCCGCTTGGCTTACAATGAGGGGCTCTGATGAGTCCTAAAATTAACATTGAGACTAAACAATCTCCTGGCTGGGAAGTGAAAAGAGGAGGAGGAGGGAAAAAGCAAAAGCCGAATAGATGTTTTGAATTTGCGAGCAGAACTGGTGAAAGCGTGGGCTCTGTCGGACATTGGGGTGTATTTCAATTCCCCCAAAGCAGGAGTCTAGGCCCTCACTTTCCAACCTGGTCAGGCCTCCCACCAGCCCCAGGATGTGATCTGGGTCTTTTCCTGGACCACTGTCCTCAGTTTTCGCTACTTCAGCTGTGGAGACAGAAAGAACTGCTCACCAGATGCAGCCCAGAGAACAGATAAATAGGAATAATGAAAGGAAACTTGAGTTTGCAGAACCGGGGTTAAGTGGTCTTATTAACAGTGCGTTTGTTGATGGCAGGGCAGCCCAATTTGGAACTCCATCTCCTCAAAGGTCAAGTATTAGCTATGAAGTTTGCCTCTGCCCAGTCAACTGTACCCCAGTGATATCCCCCCAAACTATGCAAAGCAAAGATGATAAAACCAATGCTTTTCCTATGGGACTCTCTGTAACGAATCCTCTGATTCTGAAATTAATGGGCTTGATCGTCTGAGCACTGAAACGGGAAAAAGTATGCCTTATATAAGTTTGCAGGGATGAGAACGAGAATCTCTGCATCTCCAACAGAAAGACGGACACAGGCTTTGGCTTTTGTTGGGACCAAAGCTTGGTTTTCCGTGGGCAAGCTTTGCTCCCATCTCCCTGCACCCGCACTGGGCTCAGACGAATCTGGAGTCCAGCAGACACGGAGAAAACAACCCAGCAGGCGCCATCCTCCTCGAGTATTCCAGGCAAACCCGGGACACGCATTAGCGGGGCTTAGTCGCCTTCCGAGAAAGCAAACGGAAGGGTGAGCTCAATCTACCGGTGGCAGCGCGGGCCATCCCGGCATCCGGGCGGCGCCTGCCGCTGGTCACACGCCCGGACCCGAGCGGAGGCGCCCTGGACCTCGGGGTTCGGGCCTCGGGGTCTGCAGACGCCCCGGCGCCTCCGAGGTCCCGGCCCCTCGCGGGCACGTACCTGGTGGTAGGGGGTGTAGGCGGTGGCGAAGTAAGGCTGGTGAGGACCGTAGACTTGGTACATAACATCCAGACAGCTCATGGCTCTCCGCAGCGGAGCCGGCTTAGAGGGTTACCATCCACTCGGGGTCGGCGGGGCGCAGGGATGCTGCATGGGCGGCCCTGGGACCCCGGCTCCGGTGTCATGGGCGCAGGAGCGGGGGCAGTGCGCTCCGCGGCTCGGGCTCCCGCTCGCACGCTCCGCCCGCGCCCCTGCAGCTGCAGCCCCGACCGCGCTCGCTCCGGGACAGAAGCGCCCGGGCTCCGGCTCGTGGGCATTTAAACCCCACGCCGTCAAGCGGGCGTGCTGACGCCACTCGGAGGCCACGGAGGGGAGGGCAGGATGGAGGGCGGGGACCGGGGGGCCAATGGAGAGTGGAGGACGGGGACCCGAGGAGATGCGGCTGTGTTTCCCCGGGCGCAGCCTGGGTACTGAGCCCCGAGGCTTCGTGCCTGGAGGCGTCGGGATGCCGGCCGGGCGAAAGCAGGAGAGACGGGGGCCGGAGGGAGGTGGGGAGGAGGGAAGGAGGGTTCTTACATCTGAAAAGAGAAAGGAAGCTGATGCGAGGTGGGAAAAGGCTCGGGGGAGAGCGCCGGCCGCGCTCCGGGGAGTAGCGTGTGCGTGCGTCCGGGGGTCGCGCGGCGGGCAGAGGCGCCCTGGGCGCGGGGTGAAGTCCAGCCGCGCTCCCTAGGAATTCCCTGGGAGACCCGGTCCTCGCAGGCTGGACGTCTAAGGAGTCCGGGCCCTGCTCCCGGGCGGGGCAAGGCGCTCTGCGGGGCGCGGCAGCGGCTGGAGCCTGGAACCGCGGTCTGGCTCCACTTCCTCGCACCTCTTCCGACCCGAAGCACCGGCCGCCGGCTCCCCCAGCTCTCCCCCGCTCCCGGGGCGGGTCCCTCCTGCCCCTCCGGCGGCCGATCCCGCCCCTTTCTCTTTGATGTGCTCCACCCGAACCCGCTAGGTTCGCGTGGCTCTCGCCCCGCCTCTGGCTCCTGCGGTGCGAGTTGCTTTCGAGGAGTCCCGGAGGCCCTACCCAGCCCCCCGGCCGCCGCGCGTGGCTCCCGAGGGCGTCCGGGGAAGTTTCGGTAACGTTGGGACAAGAAGGCGTCAGCTGCCAGGAGTCACCCTAGGACGTGCATGGAGGTCAGAGAGGTCTTTCGCTGCTGCCTCTTCAGCCCTTTAGACACAAGCTGCGATTTTCTGTCTCACTTGAGAGGTGAAGGGGTGTGCACAACCGTGAGACACGCATCGCCATTCTCTCTCCTGCCCCGAGAGTATTCCTGGCTCCCACCTGCTCCCTGCGACGCTAGATGCTCCCCGTCCTCCCCAAGCACCACTCACACCCTCTCCCGGGAGGGGCTGTCACGAGTTTAGGGGTAAACTGAGCAAGGCACTCTGTTGCTGTCAGGCGGCGGACCGGCGGAACGGTGGGGGGCCAGACTTGGGGTGGGGGGACGGGGCGAGGGGCAGAGTTGGGCAGCCTTGAGAGCCCAGACCCCGGGAGGAGGCAGAATGGATGACTGATGCAAGCGAACTCCGCTTATTCTCCAATTTAAACGCAACAAAAAGTCTGGCCTCGGCTCCCAGGCTATAAAACTGCGAACAAATGCACACTCATAGAGATGTATTGTTTCTAAAATATGATTATTTTTTAAGCAAATGGTTTTGGGGTGGAATTTTCGGTTCTGCCCGAATTATAAATGGGCAATGGCTCCATGTCTCCAATTCCATTTCTAGATGGTGAGCCCGCCTGGGCGATGGGAGAGTTTCTTTGATGAACTGTAATGTATCTGTTTGAAAGAAAATTAAAATAAAAAAATAAAGGCACCCCTTAATCCGGTTTTACTGAGCCTCTTCCTTCAGAAGCGAGGCTGAGCTCTGCTAGTTTCTGGAGCCTCTCGCTCTCGACGTGGTACACCCGCTTTTTTTGGGGGGGGGCGGGTGGAGGGGTGCCTGCTCCCCGCCCGGCGCAGGCCTGGGCCAGGTCTCAGGTGCTGCCGGACCCCAGGTGCCCACGCGGCCGCGCCCAGCACAGGTCATGGCGAGTAGGCGCGGCCCCGCGGGGGCCACTGTCAGTCCCTGGACAGAGGGGCTCCCCCTGGCTTCCTCCTGTAGGGGCGTCTCCTGGCGCCGCAGCCCGGGCTCCGTGGCAGGCGACCCGCAACACTTCGCAGGTGGAGAAAGCCGCAGGAGGGGAGGCCGGATTGCACGTCTCGCCATCGGATGCTGGGCCGTCGTCCTCGCCGTCCAGTAGCCACCTCCTGTCCCTTACGCCCCCTCACTTTAACATTTTTGTTTACCTTTGGCCATGCGACTAGAGAAGAACTCTGATTTCCCCACAAATTCGGGAGACAGTAAGGACAAGGACGACGGGAGCAGCGATTTCCCACATCTGGAAAGAAGGAAGAGAAGAGACTATGACCCCAGTTGCCTAAGGCTGCTTTCTGTTCCCATTTCTCAGCCTCTCCTACTTGAAACAGTTTTCCCAGCCTGGCCAAAGCTCAGGAAGGGCATTTACTGTCCGCACAGGAGGTAAAAGGAGCACAGGGAATCGGGTGGGCGTCCACCTTGAACCCAGGCAGGAAAGCCCTGTGCTCTCCCCAAACTCAAAGTGAAGGGAGAAAACAAGCAGTCCGCAGTTTTAAAACATGCCCACGCCTGGAGCACACTCAGCCCTTTCTGTAGCTCTGAGATGCTGTCATTCACAGGAGGGCGGCCCTTCTCCCTTCGATGAGATCCCCTCTCGTTTCTACGCTGAAGTGGAAAATAAAACAACTCAATTCAAACCTCCTCCAGCCGTTCAAAACACCAGGACACCCACACTTCACAAAAGTCAGGTTTTGGTTCAGACCCTTGCGATAAAGGAAAAAACTGGGGGCGGGGGGGTCTCTCTCTGCCGCTCACCCAGTTATTTTAGAAGAGACTGCAAACCAAACAGTTACATTTCCTGAAACTTGGGTCTAGTGGACAAATGTACCAACACCCGCAGAAAGATGAACCGATTGCATCTAATCAAATTTCCTTTTAACTTCCTAACTGGGCAGAGACAAGATCAAAACTTCCTCTAGAAATGAATTCAGTTTATGAAGCTTCATAGCAATTTATTGAGCTGCCAGTAAGGAGTTTGCCATATGAAAATTAAGTCAATGCCACCAAAATTTCCTTTTAGTACTCTAGTTCTAGTGTGCAATTCGAAGAATAGCTAGAACTGTGAAAATCGAAGTTACTTTTATTCTCAAAGTTCACACATGATGACTTTGGAATGAATATATTACCGTCTGCATGTTCCTGTCTACCTTGCCATCTTATTCTGAAAACTGCAAAGAAGCAGTTTAGGAAAGACGTGTGGATAGAAGTGATTTGGAGAACTGACCTGCAGGTAGCCCAGGCCCTCCCGTGCCCACGGTTTATGTAGATCATTGAGGGTTGGCATTTTGTTCCACCTTGTTCTGCCAAGCGAATGGGATGAACACAATCACAATCTCATGGACTTCTATATGCCTAAGCCCATTTTGCCTGCTTTACAGAGCAGAGATGTGTTTGGAATTTGAAGAGTGGCTGACAAGATTTTGTGGATTCAAACTATTAATAGTATTAGTTGAAAATAGGTCTGCAAAAGCCAGCTTTTTTAGGCATGGAGTGTCACTTAGCAATGATACTCTAGTAATTAATGGAGAGGCTGGATGGTGATTTTAATTAAAGAAATAAAAAAGAGAAATTTCTGTACTCTGAAACCTTACTAAAACGCTAAGCGGAGGGACTCCAGTTTAACTTAGTGAAAAACCAAGGAAAAGAAGGTTCAGTTATTTTCATACAAACTTAGAGTAGTTCTTAACAGTGTTTTCAAGTAAAAAAATCCTCCATGGTCTGGCCTGGAGAATAGTTGAGACTGCTTTGTAATTATTGACATATGTTTGATTATTATAAGAATGTTAAACTTTTCCTCCTTTATATTTTAAAGATATTTTATGTCAAGTATGTCATCTTCAGCATAGGTGAAATAATCACAACTTTCTGAACTTAATTTTCTCTTGAATTCATGCTGACATTAATGGCCAGTTCTAAGAATGGAAATGTATTTAATACCATATTTATCTTTCAGAAATGCTATTTTTAATGAGTCTTTACAAAATGCAAGGTATAAAGACATTACTATACAAATTAATTCATATAACCCAAACTTTTAGAAATGATAACAAGTTCTGAAATAAAGATTTAGAATAGATGTGTGTAAAATATTTTGGTTTGTTAGATTTTTACAAGGGAGGAAAAGTTAGAAATTTACATTCTCTGATATTTACTTGGACACAAAGAGTTAAGTCAAAAGGCATGTATCAATTATTTATTAATAGGAAGAAGTTGTTTTTCATCTTTACTTGGCTAGAAAACTCACTTTACTTGCCTTAAATTTCTGACAATAGTGAAAAAAAATTTTTTTTGAGACACAATCTGGTCATGCCAGCTTTGAAATTAGCATATGTATGAAAAGCCTTTTGAAAGATAAATAGAGGAATCTGCAGGTTCAGAACTTGGAAGTGGACTGGAGGATTTAAACTGTTGACTTAGATATTTGACAGTATTGTTGTTGATCCATTCCCAACGTTTTGTTTATAAATGCCATTTCAGCAGGATGCTAAAGGGATTAGAAGGAGGCCACAGCAATCACAGAAGGTGAAGATATCCATCTGAGGGTGACGTCCTGTCATGTGCTTCAAGAGTTCTTGAAACAGCTTCTTAGAAACTCTCAGCGGAAGTTCCTCTCGGCATGTGCGGAGGAATTTTTAGCACTGACTGGTAGACTGGCATTGTCTGTCTTTCATTTCTTTGGTGATTGTGACCGACTTTAAGCACATTTCATGATGACATAAATAAATTTGATTATGCGTTAAGTAAAAACATGTAGTCTGAGGTTCAGTGGTGCATCAGAACACTTAGCCTAGCAGACCCCAAAGCTGAACACACTTTTAATTTTGTTCTTAACTTTACACAATAAATACCGTGCATCATATTTTAAGGGGAAATCCAGTTGTTAACGATGAAATTTAAACTTCATTGGCTATTTTTTTATGATAGGCATGAATCAATCAATTGTAAAATAATCCAACCTGTGACATTATCTGAAAAAATTTAAAAAGCTTAAAATTTTGAAATGTAAACTTACAAAACCAGCATATCATTTTTTATGCCTTATGCACAATATTGCCACACAGAGAGTGCAGGTGGGTAGTTGGTATTTCTCTAACTAACCATGTAAAAAATCATACTGAAAAAAATCCAGGTCTCAAAGTGGCTTTCACCAAGGAAACTTCTTTTCATATTAGTAAATTAATGCTTATACTTCTAAGCACAGCTAATTCTTTAAAAAAAAATTTTTTTTTATTGATTTCAGAGAGGAAGGGAAAGGGAGACAGTGATAGAAACGTCAATGATGAGAGAGAATCAGTGATCGGCTGCCTTCTGCATGCCCCCCCACTGGGGATTGAGCCTGCAACCTGGGCATGTGCCCTCGACCAGAATGGAACTCGGGACCCTTCAGTCCCCAGGCCCATGCTCCATCCACTGAGCCAAACCGGCTAGGGGCCACAGCTAATTCTTTCTCCAAACACGTGTACTCAGAATATGGTCATGACTTTAGTAATGGCTGTTGATGTTTGTAAATATTTTAAGAAGAGAGTGATTCTGAAATGGTTCAAAATAGACACCTGTTTTCATCCCCTAGCTTTCTTGTTATCTCTGGGAATTCAATGGCAACATAAATTTGAAGCCCGAATCTGCATCAGCGTATACAGAGCTTTGTTCCTGGGTGTATGGGGGCGTCGCTATTGCAAGGCACTACGCCATTCCTTCGGGTAAACTATTGTGCAATGCAGCATGATAACACCATCACCCAAACAACTACTGTTGTTGGGGAAATAGGCTGTATCTGTGCATTTAAAATAAAGTGCTAAATTAAGGCAACTATACAAACAAGTTAGAAGGAAACAAAGGTTCTTTTTTCACCTTGGGTAGCTGATCTGTAAACTAGAGAGTTATTTCAGTAGAAAGAAAATCCCAAATCATAGGTGTCAAGAAGAAGACATTTCAAAGCACATGTGGCCCAATAGTTCTGTAGACAAGTAGCTGGAGAGAAGCCCTGTCTGTGAGAAGGGGAGGGAAAAGGCGGGAGGGATGCTGTTGATTGCCACCTTTGAAGCACTTGAGGTGTGGTGGCAGACCTAATCCCTGAGCGCCTGTAGCTCTAAAGGTCACATACTTGGGGATCTCAGCCCACTGGCCGCATTTCATGGGACCTTGCCTGCCTTCTCTGTGAAGGCAATACAACCTCAGCTGATGACATTACTTAGTTGCTTTCTTAAGAATGGAGGAGGCTGAATGGAAGCAGTGATGACTGGATAGCAAGACTCAGGCGTCTGACTGCGGTGTGACTCTCAGTTTGTTCATCTGCAGAAGAAGACACTGGACTAGGGGATCTCTGTCTAAGGATGCTCATGGCCCAAACTCTGAAAACTCATGTTAGATTTGAAAATAGTGTATAAATAATGTTTATAAACATTTCTGACATTATTTGCAACCTGCGATCCTTCTTAAAAAATAGCACGTTATAAATTTTACCTGAAAATAATTTTGTGTCCCCAAATTCTTAAAGGTGGGACAGAATTAGCACTTTATATGTATTTTATTAAATCTTTCTAACAGCCCTATTATTATATTCATTTTATATATTAGGGAGCTGATGTTTAGGCATTCAATAATCCTTCTGAGGTCACAGAGCCAATTGTGGGAGAGCCAGTTACACATATTTGCATTTTACTGATTCCACAACCTCTCCTCTAATAGCTGGCTAGCATGGTTTCCCACTCTAAGTCACGAGAAGGATTTACTTGGATCTAGGTTTTGCCTAGGGAATTGCTCCACAAATGCTCAGTTAAGATCTTAATGGTTGTATAATGTTCCAATATTAACTTAGCAGGGCCTGGGATTTAAGCATCTATTAATAGCTGACATCTTGATAAACATTGAATTGTACAAATAACTTTGATTTGGTACTAACCCGATTGCAACAGGTTTATCATAGTAACATGGTGTTTTGTTTTGTTTTTGGGGTTTTTTTGTATTATTTTCTTCTATATTCTAACAAATATATTCTCTTTACAGTCTGACAGTAAAAACCAAAATTTATAAATTGTCTTTACTACATGATATTGGAGGCTACTGGCTATTTTTCCTAGTTTTAGTTGGAAATAGATATTCTTATATTTTATAAACAATTATATGGTTCAGAGTCCCATTGGATAAGTGTACTCATAACCTAAGTCCTGACCACTGCAGGAATGAAGAACACATCTATAAAATTCAGATTTTACAGAGTAAGAAAAGTACCTATTTTTTTTAAATCAAGCATTTCCTTGTCTATTTCCCCTAGTTTTATCATATGTAATGGACATTCTTTAAAAATATATTGTTTAGTTTTGTGTGTTTATGAGCTTCATGTAAATTAATTCATACTACATATATTCTTTGGCCTACTTCTTTTTCTAAATTTTATCTTTTTTGCTATTCATTCATGTTGATACGTAAAGCTGTAGTCTATTTATTTTCTGCTGTGTATACTGCTGTATAATGATCTGTTGTAGAGAATAAAAACACAATTTATTCTGTTATTAATGAGCATTTGAGTTGTTTATAATTTTTTGATATTGAAAAAAATGCAGCTATGAATATGTCTACTGGTATAAACAAGAATTTTTCTAAAGAAATACCTAGAAATGAAATGGCTAGTTATAGGGTTTACATATGCCTAACTTTACTAATTAATACCAAAATATATGTTATTGATTATACCTATTTATACTCACACCAATAGGGGATGGGACAGTTCCTATTTCTAAACATTCTTGCTAACTCTTGGTCTTATCAACTTTTGAATTGGCCAATATGTTCCCCCTTTTTATTTTCTAAACGATTTTGTGTATGATAGAATATTCTAGCAAATATTGCTTGCAGAGGTTAACACATAGCCCCCGATCCTGTTCCTGGAGTTCTTTTAAAAAGACACTGTATATCCCTGTTAATGAAAATTTAAATCTCTTTGTCTTGAAAATATTAGAGTTTGGGAAAATTATAGCAGCAAAGTATCCACATGGGTTGGATCTAGTATTGTTTATCTTTTTCTTGCACGTGTTATCTAGATTCTTCTTTATGATGAAGATAATTCACATCTGTGCTTTGGGGTAATGCACATTTGTATATGAAGTGTAATAAAAGTTGAATACAGGAAAAAAGGGAGATAGTAATTCACCATCTCCTGACTGGTCAGTGGTCTTGGAAAGTATCCAGCAATTTGAAAAGAAAAAAGTTTGCTTGTTAAAAGTTGGGGATTTCCTTGCTAGGGAGGATGGGTAGACTTGCAAGCTCTTTGGGAAAGTAGCGTGGGGAAATGACAATCACACCTCAAACCTTATGTTTCTCAGCTGCTGGAAAAGGAAGCGTAGGTAATCAAATACATTTTGCTCTGAAAGTCAGGGAGCACAGAGAATAATCATCTTCTTCAGGAACAAGTGTTCTTTGTTTAACTGTTGCATGGTTGAAACCCACGGTTGTTAAATCGGGTCACCATACCAATTTATTCCAATGGATTATCACGGCAACTGACTCTGGGCACATTTTCCATAAAACCTTTATTGTAAAGGTTCAGCTCCTTCACAACTGCCAGGAGATTTGGTTACTGCTTGTAGTAACTGCTCATTTATGTTATTCAGTCCCGTAACAAGGACTTTCAAAACATCTTACTTGACATATCCCGTTTCTACACCACCAAGATAGGCTTCAAGTGAAATGCCTTTCTTGTGTCTCAACTTTAAGTCTGCCTTAAAGTTGAGACACAAGTGCACTTCAGAATTTAAATGGAGTGGAATAAATAAGTGAACGTGCAAGAGTGACCTAACTTACATTTGCATGTCCAGCCTAACTGCTGAGCTTTATCAGGAGAGTCTGAGATACATCAAGTACTCAACACTTCCTCTTGACTTGTAACTTGCAGTTACAAGGTAAATAAATTTCACAGGTGGTGAGTGAGGTGTCAAAAATGGAAGACACAATAAGTTGGAGAAAAATTACCAATCAAGTTGACAACAAATAAAAAGTATGTGTGACATCATATATTATCTGACTTAAAATAGGCAAAATAAATAACAACTGGAATTCGGTATTATTGCACATGTTTAGGTATTCTATGATGGATTGATGGTGTTTGGATGAGTAATAGCATAGCAAAATGTGACCAAACGTAGTTTTCTTGCTTTCATTTTAGCAAAATTGCTAATTATGTTGTCATGAAGATATTAACAAAATTTGTTTTCTATAAAAAATAATGTCTTGGGGTTAATAGGGGGGGGATGAGGACACATTTGTAATACCTTAATTAATAATAATATAAAAAATAAAATAAAATAATGTCAAACTAAACCACTTTTTTGGAAGTACTGTAGTTTTTTGATAGTTATTATTAACTTTAATTTGGAGAAACATTGCTCTCCTGAGGCAGTAGTGACTGGAATTGTCAATAAGGTTCTTAAAGGAGTAATTACATTTAGAAATAAACCATGAATTTTACAAATCAGGTTTAAACATTGTTATAGTTTAGCATATGAGAAATTACCTTTGTTTCAGAAAATATTACATTTTAATTTCATCCTATAAATTGTTAACAAAATTCACTATCTCTATAAGCAATATCTAAAGTACATTTTAAGTGTGTTTCTTTCAAAAATTTTAATATATATATATTCCAAAGAAAAAATAGTAGTATATTGATCAACTATAATTTAATCTCCATGGGCCACTTAAGGATTATTTATATGTGAACCAACTTCACAGTCAGGTGAACTTGTTTCCCCATGTTTTAATTGCCTTATAGTTTATTGGAATGTTATTTATATAGCGTGTTGTACATATTCTTAATTTAAACACTGTCTTTAAATTTTTTAAAAGTTTAAAATTGTTGCTACAATTTGAAATTGCTAAGGTTCTACCTGTTGGCTTTTGGCAAATATGCTAACATTATTAATAGCAAGCAATAGTATCATACCAATACCAGTAACTGTGGCTACTACAAGCTCAAAATTAATTTCATTTCCTGCCAATGTCCATAATTCACTCTTCGAGGATCTTCTGTGGTTTGGCTTAACTCTGTCCATCTCATAGCTGGACTAAATTAAATTTAATTGCTTTACAAACACTTAGTCAGGATTCCCTGGTCATATGTCCAAGAGTGGTTTTAAAGTTACATTTGATATGTTTCATAAAGACGTTCTATTTTTGAGTGGGTCCAGAATACATTGCATGCAATTTTTAAATTGTTACCCAAAAGTCATTATTATCTGCACAGTTGAGGCCATGTCTCTTAGTAAGAAATTCAAAGTATGTAGTGTACTTGGCAGAGAGAATACTTTCTGGTTTTCAGCTAAAAATGTGGCTTGTAAACTTTTTCCTTCACCAACAACATTAAGCTTCCCCACTAAAACTTTTAAAATTAATGTCTAAAATTTAAAGTTATTGCTTCATTCTTCACATAAGTCAAAACCTTTACTTTTTACATTAGGTATAAAAGCCAGTAAATGCTCATTAAATTGTGATATCCTTATTTTGTCTGCTAACAGTTCAACAATATACAAATTTAATGGTAATTTTTCAACATGACTTTTATCTCTGCTAAAATTTAGTTGGGTTGAGTAACACGTGCTTTTATAAATTTTACCTATGGCAATTTTCTTTCATTTTATTATTCATTAAATTAATAATCTCACTTTGAATTCTCCATACTAGACAGTGATTCTTTGTTTTAATATTGTTTTTTTTTTCATCTATCTTAAATGTTTGGCCATTCTGGTCAAAATTTTTATATCATTTCTCTTAAATCTAGAAAATGTCTACTATAAACTCCTGTCTATTCCTTACTAAGAGAGTAAATGATACAACTGGTTCAATATATTTTATAGTTTATTTGTATTCACAGTAAGTGACTGTCTGATCCAGGGCTATAGCTTTTTATTTTTCCCTACTTTTTTTCTACTCCTTCCTCTCTTTTGTTGCAGTTCTTACAGCTTAAGAGGAAAATGGATTTGTGAGTGGAAGACAAGTCTGTCTTGGTATCATCTTAGGGAAAGATGGGCACTTTCACTGATTTTCTAGTAGAAAGAATAATTAGGATCCTAATGAAATTTCCATTTTTATACATTCATAATGGTCTTATCCCATCCTTAATCTTTCTGCAAGCTATCTAAAAAAGATCAAGGATTGTTATTTTTCTTTCTTACCTGATGTGCTTTGTGGGTTGTTTTTGTTGGCCTCATGCACTCTAGGATTACGAATTAAAGCTTGCTAAGCATTACTCTGAGGGCTTGTGAAAATACATCCAAGATTCAGTGCCTAATCCAAATCTCTTAATTGGTGTGAAATGTTCAAGCAGCAAAAAGATTGCTTCAAAATAATGAGATACAGGTTAGTCATGCTGTTTTACCTACAATATAGTCATTTTTCTTACATGTTTTTGAGGAGGTGGGGAAAAATTTATCATATATTTCATTTGTATAAAGAGAGTAAAAGGACAAAGAAAAGGGCATTTAAAAGCATGTATCCTGAGGAAGGGAAGCTGAAACATGTGCTTTATTGGAAGTTGACAATAGTTTGAGAATGGCTTTCTGCTCCGTATATGCTCTGCCATATCTAAATGTTTTTCTGCAGAAATTCTGCCCTTAAATGTTCAGAATTGTTTCCCATGGGCTAGAGAAGTGAATCACATTGCTTTTCGACACACACACACACACACACACGCACACGCACACTCCACTCTACCTTTCAGATCTCAGCATAAATAAACAGACTTACTTCATCAGTTACTTTGTCCCTATTTCAGTTCCCAGGGACTTGAGCAAATGACAGCAAAGCTCACATGAGAGGGGATGTTCTTCATAACAGGACTGAGATTATTCAATGACTCCAGTTCGAGAGTCATTGATCTGGTGAATGGAAAGATTAGAATTTTATTACGCACAACACATCCACAGCGGTGGCATGGATGTAACTTCTTCAGGGGAATGACATCATGGCAGAAACATATGCCAGACAGACTTCCCAGGTGCTATATATTTTATCTGCCCCCTGCTCTGGAGCACAGCTGACCGGTGTTACTTGAGCTGTGGACAGGGCTCATGTAATGTGAGCCATCCACCAGTGTGCAAAGAGCCCTGGCCTTGGAAACAGCCTGTGAGGTCAAGTTCCACCTTGGCCTCTTACCAGCTCTCCTACCTGGGGCTGCTCACATCTTCTTTGACCTTTTGCGTTTCGTCTCTAAAATGGGCACAATACCACATTGTTCTCATTTTCTAGGGTTTCAGATGAAGTCACGAATGTAAAACGTCTTAGTAAATGTTGTGCATGGTTCTGAAGGAAGCTATGATTACTATTATCATCCTTTTTTTTTAATGCATCATTTACAAAGTTTTACTTTATCATTTTTAATATATATTTTATTGATTTTTTTTACAGAGAGGAAGGGAGAGGGATAGAGAGTTAGAAACATCGATGAGAGAGAAACATCGACCAGCTGCCTCCTGCACACCCCCTACTGGGGATGTGCATGCAACCAAGGAACATGCCCTTGACTGGAATCGAACCTGGGACCTTTCAGTCTGCAGGCCAACGCTCTGGCCACTGAGCCAAACCAGTCAGGGCTATTATCATCACTCTTAATAGACATATGATGTTTGAGAAACAGGACATAAAAATAATGGTAAGCGTAGCCATGAAAGGCACACACATCCTAAGTGCAGAGAGAACTGGGTCATGTTGAGAGTGTTTGAAGAAGCTTTGAACGATTCCTTCTCTCATCATTTTTTTCTCACTCTGAATGACATTCATGGCTTCTAGGGAACCATGGCTCCTTGCTGAGCTCCCTGAATTAATCTCAAAACAATGAGGAAACTCAGAATCTCTTTAGAGCTGCCACATTGTTTTTTCTTTCTCAAGTACATTCCTATCACTCTCCCAACACTGGCTCTACGCGAGGATGCTGAAACCGTGGACTCCCCCAGCGAAGGCCTGGGGAAGGCGGCTGCACGCTGAAAAATGCAAGGCATCTGGAAAGAGCGCCCAGAGGCTGTATGCGCTCCAGGGACCAACTGGCTGACTGTATCCTGTTCTCTCATTCTTTTATTCCCTCCAGACATCCTGGGTTTCTTTTCCAGCCCTGAGTAGTAATGACTTCTTCATCTGCCACAGCCACTGAAGAGAGAGCGTGAGGGCCTTCCCAGCCATGGCCTGTTTCTATTGGCCAGGAAAGATGATGGACAAGCAGCAGATGCTGCTGTCAGCCCAGCTCCATTGCTCAGTCTCTGGAGATTATTGATTCTCATTAGAGGCCAGTCAGCTGTTCAGTCGAGGAGTCCCAGGGTCAATACAGCTTCCAAATCCAGGAATATTGGAGCTCCTAGAAGGCAGTCACTCCTCATAGCGCTATGCACAGAATACTGATATCCAGAGAGTCATCACTTCAAAACTTGAGGCTAAATATACCACCCCCCAAATCTGCACTCAGAAAATCAGCTGCATAAAACACACTGATCTCTCCACTCCTGAGAAGTCCTAGTGCCATTGGAATGTTACCTCTTTCCGGTCCTGTTTACTCCTTATCACCTTGGGCTGTCTCCAGCTTCAGCGACTGCAGAGTTCCTAAAACACTTCTGGCAAGTGTTGCAAACTTCAATTTGTGAAACGCTATCCAAGATTAGTGTTGACCCAGCTCTAAGAGGCCTAGTCAAACCCTTTCCATTTTGCCTACTTTTCTCTCAGGAACTAAGGCTGGCTTACTGCTTGTCAGTGTGCACACGAATCCCTAGCATGCCTAGCTTGTGCTCTGTGTTGGTAAGTTCAGGGGGAAGGCGGTGGGGCTGGACACTTTTATTTTATGAACCAAACACTCCTAAATTCAGCTCCTGTGTAAGTGCACAAGATGCTGGCCTCTATGTGGGCTCTTTAACGCACAGCTGAGCGGTTTCTTATGCATTTCAGTCAATGATGGCTGTGGACTGAAGGTGGAACCTGGGACTGACTGAGGCAGCAGCTGCTGCCATCCATCACTTTCTCCCTGGCCAATCAGAAGAGGGCAGGGCCTGCTTAGGGGCCGGACAAGCTGACTGCTAACTGACAAATGAAGAAATCATTACTCAGGCTTGCGAGGGAAACCCAGCAATAAATGCCATAATGAAACATATGAATATGACAATGCTCCTTTGATAGGTCAACTACTTTTCAGATTCAGAAACATCGTGTCTGTTTACAGTGTGTCAGTGCATGGTGATTCCTTATTCTCTGATTGCATGGTTTAGGGTCAGTATGTTATTTTGAGAAAAATGACACAACTCATAGAGTTGTCTAAACATAGCCTTATTATTGAGGATTTGAGAGGTGAAACATAAATTATGTCAAATTAAACCTGACTGGTAAAAACAGTTAATCCTAGAGGGCGCTCTGGCGCTAGGATAGCCCTTCAAAATTTGCAAAATTTAAGGGAGGGAGCTGGTCTTGTATACTTCTTTACTGAGCCATCTTTGGATGCAGGATGCCACTAAAGCTGTAAGGTATGCACTGGTGAGAGAGTCATTAGCATCAAAGAGAAGCTTAATCCTGGCTGTCCATTGTAGGCCAAGACGAATGGTGGGAGATGCTATATCAGAATTCTACTAACTGATAACAATGAAGACGATAGGATATTAAAATAACAGAGGTCAGGTGGTGTCACTTACCCTCCAGATGCAAGATCTGTGCAGTAATTGTGATGAGGAACAAGTTCACTTGTCGGCCAGAGGAGGCTGACTACAGAAACCTGTGAAGACGGTTACTAGAGCATCATGTTCTAGAGCAGGGTATTTGGGTGGCCACCACTGGTATTGCTCCATCTGTAAAAAAGAAATCAAATATCGGTGATCAGGAAGTGGAGGGAAAGTGCCCCAATAAAAAAATTATGAAGCTTTGCCCAGTTTCTGACCATGAGTTAGTTTTCAGAACTAGAATCTGTTAGATCGAAGGAATGGTCAAGAGGAAAGACTGAACCATCACAGCAAATGGTTCCTCAGCCCTTCCTCCAAGGCACCAATGGCCATTCAGTAATGTAATCATACAACGGGGAAAGGGAAATCTGTATATTTTCCAAGAATTGTCGGGCAGATGCTCTCGGGGACACGGAAGCATGGAACAGATCTCAGGCGGAAGGCGGGGGCGGGGGCGGAAAGAGACTAACCGAAGAACTTATATGCATATTTGCATAACTCATGGAAAAAGACAATAAGGTGGTGAAGGGGGGACCAGGGTGGAGGGGGTCAATGGGGTAAGATGGGGGACATCTCTAATACTTTAAACAATAAATCTTGTTTCCAGAAAATGTCCACTGATATGAGGAAATGCTGGTTATATAATCTTAAGTGAAACAGGCAGGCATATAACTCCCTGAATCTATAGCTATAGCTATACCTGCATACAAATGCACATATATGTGCTATATATAGGGTGTCCCCAAAAATGTAATCGCACACTTTGAATAATTATAAAGGCAGCCCTTATTAAAATACATTTCATTTTCACAATTGAGCTATCAGCTGTTAAAGTCTGTATTCACTTTTTGGGAATATATATATATATATATATATATATATATATATAAAATATATATACATGTAATCCCAATTTTGTAAAAAAAATTCTAGGAAAATATATATATATATATATATATAAAGCTTGGAAGGAAATGACTAAGATATTAATGGTGGTTGTCTCTTTAGTGGCTCACATCTCAGTGGGGGGGTCATTTCTTCAGGCTCTCATTTGAACAGAGTACCTCCCTAAAACAGAAGCTCACCCATGCCTGTGGTCACCTCTCCGACCCTGCCAGGGTCCTGCTGCTGTCAGCTGCACCCGTGCGGCTGAGGGAAGTCCCTGATGGGTGAGGAGAGAAGAGGGGGAGGAAGCCGAGCAGAGTGGGAGGGATGATGGCGGTGCTCCCCTGGGCCAGCATCGGTCAGCAACAGTAATGATGACATAGTGAAATGTGGGGTTCTGTATGTAAGGCTCTGACCTTCTAAAGATTCCACAGGTTCCGTGAGAACGGAGGAGTCAAGAGAAGTGAATAGAGGGTATGTACTTCGATAGGTGGCTTAGGGAGTTGGATATTTTCACAACCTTCAGTCCTCCTTTCAGAAGATCAACCAGGCATCCTTTGGCTCTGCTTCGTCCTTCAGATCCTTCTGTGTGGCCCACGCTTCCCTGCGCAGGACACACACATGCCTTCCCGTGCCGCCCTCTCCTTGCAGCCCACGCTTGCCAGCCCGCCTTAATCTCCTGCGTCCTGCACCCTGCACACCCAGCGCTCCGCACATTCCACCGGCTCAGTACACAGCTCCTGGGGCTCTTTCATCATCGGGAGACCAGACGGTTGTTGCTAAGCAGAGTATACAGGGCACAACTGTAGCCAACTGTTTAACTCCAGCTAAGTCATGGTATTTCTCAGTTTGCCTGGATTATCAGTGGGGGAAGCAATGATTTTCCAGTTCACTACAAAAGCTGATGTCGTTGGTGACCTGTTATAAAAATGAGAGTTATGTTCTATGACTTTAATGTTACTCAAACCCCAGGAAGCAAGCATTTATGCAGTTTATGTGATTTGTGGCAAAGCTCTGCCAGAAAATAAGAAGTCACAAAAGAAATAGATGGCATTGAATCTGTCTTAGGTAGGAAAACAACATTTTTGGATGGGGATGTGTATGTCTGCACTGCATCATTTATGACCTCTGACACACGGAGGTCACTTGAAATGGAATAGAACTAACATAAAATTTTGCCTCCACTTTGTACAAGTGCCGTGTTTTGAGGTCAATCTTTTCACTTCTCTGAGCCTCAGTTTGCTCATGTGTAAAACGGAGGTAATCACAGCCACTGTGGAAGTAAAGGAGGACATGCATGTAAAGGGCTTCTCAGTGTCTGCTGCCAAGTTATCCGCAATTGTGAGCATCCTCCCACCAATAAATTTGGACTTGAATGTATAGCTGAACTTTGTTTTAATCTTGGACAGTGTTAAACTGGTCAATGGTCATGTCTTAAAGAATAATACCACAAGGACTGGTACAAAGGGAAATGGGTCATTTGAAACCTGTTCTAAAATAATTTCTGACTTAAACTCATAGTAACTGGATGTCATGTGCTGTGGAGAACCGGACCAAGGCCTGGTGAAATAATGTAATGGATCCCATTCTCTTAGTTTTTCCCTTATGACCAAATATGACATCTTCCAACATCATCAGTTTCTCAGATCTTCATGGTTAAGTGGAGAGGGAATAGTAAGCATCATCGTCTTTATCATAGTAGACTTTCGGTACATTTTTGTTGACTGATGCATGCATAGCCATTACAGAATGCAGTCATGCATTCAGAATGGAGGCTCTCACTGTTTCCTTGTGTGCAGCCTCAGACCTTCACTGTGGAAGGTAACAGGGAGCCCTTTAAAAAGCCTTCTGTTGTGGCTGACTGACTTGTTGACATTTATTGGATGCTGCCTGAGTGCTAATCACCTCACTCATTTACATCCTTATCTCTTTCATTTCTCCCAACCATGCCTCCCCCTAGGCTAGTCCTGAACTAAAGAGGGCAATGTCTCCACAGCTTGGAAATACACACATTTCCCTTGGCCTTTTGTGCAAATTTACAATTATTGGAGCATTAGGGGGGCATGGTTAGGTGGGGTGTCAGCTTGGTGGAAAAACAAAACCAAACACCAAACTAAACCAAATCAAACATGAGCACTGTGAGACCATGTCTAGAGAAGCAGTAAGGGAAGGTCAGGAATATTCATAGAATGCCAACTATGTCTTAGGCATATGCACACATGGCCTCAAAAGAAGCTACTGCAATCTCTCTCCTTTTAGAACTTGCTCCTCCTTAGTTCATAGTGTGGTTTTTTCAAAAACCACATGAAAAAACATGGACAAGTTGTAAGACTTTGGAGGGTGTAGGATGGGGAGGAGAAAACACTAACAGAATCTTTGACTCCTCTCACTATCGCTTTGCATAGGTCACCACATTTTGGGGTGTCCTGTTTGAGCCCAGAAGAAATGGTGCGGGTAAGGGGAGCATGAGCTCATGACTTAATGCCCGCTCTGTTCCATTTACTGCGTGACCTTGCGTAACTAGACTCCAAGGGTTTCAGCTGCCTCAGGTGCAAATGGGGACAATATGCACCTTATAGGGTTAGAAATAATGTGTGTAAAGTGCCTAGCACATATTTGTTACTCAGAATACTGGGGTTATTTCTTGTATCTGTTAGTACCGCTAAATCCAGTCTGGATTATAATGGTAAAAATCACTTGTCTAGATTATATAAAAGTTTTAGTTGATCTGCCAGTATTATTCTCTGATTTGACACCAGAATGATCTTTCTAAAATACTAATTGAAGGTCTCTTTAGTGCCTAAATATTTAGTGCTCTTTTTTAAAAAGCATGTAAAGAGTTTTAAAACGTATCCCTACACTATTAAAAAAACCCCAAACACGCCTCTTTTTCCTATTGGCATTCCCCATTCCCAGGCAGGCTCCTTAGGCAAGTGGCTTATACAGTCACACAGGGCCCCACCCTTGGTTTAACGCTCTGCTATAGACTCCTTGAAATTCTTAGTGATTTTATCTTTGAACTTGTGCTTTGCAAGCGACAGACGTCACACGTAGCAATAGAGCTTGGGCACCATGAGCAGCACAGACACGTCAGGCTGCAGCTTGCATGTGTGTGGCTCAGCACTGCCCGCAGCCATTGGCTGAGCAGTCGGCCTGGCCCCCTGGCATGCATGTATCTGGGAGAGTCTGGGGCACCATGGGTCCCCAAGGGAGCATTCGGAACCTGAGCCCAGATTGGTAGTGGCAATGTTGGCAGTAGAAGCTGAAACAGCAGCAGCGGTGGCCCTGGAGAGAGGACGGACTTCGCGTGGGGTCAGTGCCTGCACAGCGGGCTTCTCACGCATGGCCGGACCCCGCCCCCGTGCATTTGCAGAAATCTGAATTCTCCAGCTGGTGTGTAGGCTCAAGAGCTCAGGAGACAAGACGGTAAATTTTGTCCGTAAATTATTACAAAGTTAAAACTTACACGAAGACATTGTGATAAAGCATATGAGAGAGTTAGAATTCTTCAAAGAGTTTTGAATTTCTGGTTTCGGTAACTGCTGCAACATTGCAAAGCAAATACCCACCAGCTTATAAACAGAAATTAAATGTAAAGATGATCATATTTGACAGAGTAGAATGCTATTTTATATGATCATTAACGAGACATTTTAAAAATCATTTTTTTCCTTGTAATTGAAGACAGAGATGGAATGTATACACAGGTATTTTGAGTTACATATACATCATGAAACTGCTCTTTCATTTCTTATACAACCTCCATAAGTTTCAGGAAATGTCAGAGGAAACGTTAAAATGCCATTGTGTAAATTTACATTTAAAATTAAACTCAGATTTGCATGAAAGGTCAAATATTTAAGATAGCATTCTGCAAGAGTACTCAGCTAAAATTTATATTATGAAATACTTTATCAGGAATGCATCCCAGTGTTATCACAGCCCATAAAACTATCCTTAACAATTCTAGACGGAAACCAAGATGGCGGCATAGGTTAACGCCGGAGATCGCTGCCTCGAACAACCACTTCAGAGATGTAGCTAAAGGACAGAACGGACATCATCCAGAACCATAGGAAGGCTGGCTGAGTGGAAATTCTACAACTAGGAGGAAAGAGAATATCATACCCAGACTCAGAGGAGGCGCAGTGCTGAAGTGAAATACTCAGGTGCGGAGTGCGCGTGAGGAGCAGGCTGGCGGCGGAGGGCGCGGTTGTTGTTTTCAATCGGGAGGGAGTTTCAGACTCTGAGCTCCAGATCCAGGCGAGTCTCTGGGGACCCAGACTCAAACGGGAGAAGCGGGACTGTCTGGCTTTGGTCGGAACTCGAAGGCAGCTTTCTCTCCGAGGTTTGCAGCCATTGCTGGGACTCTGAGAGGCAGAGCCCCTGGGGAAGGAACTGAGAGCAGCCATAACTGCTCGCTCCGCCTGCCCTGTAGATCCCCGGGACCCGCCCCGCCCAAGCCCTGCGCAGAACCATTTGCCGGATAGCCTCAGGCAAATGCTAGATTAGCACCACCCTAGAGATCCAGCACAGAAGCCCTCCCACTGCAGACCCAGCGGACTCTCATAGCCAGTTAGCCTGGAGGTCAAATCACCCCCGGTATTGCCGACATCAATCAAGGCTTAAAGGCAACAAGACTGCGCACAAAGACCACTAGGGGGTGTACCAAGAAAGCATAAAAAATGCGGAGACAAAGAAACAGGACAAAACTGTCAATGGAGGATATTGAGTTCAGAACCACACTTTTAAGGTCTCTTAAGAACTGTCTAGAAGCAGCCGATAAAATTAGTAAGGCCCTCGAAAAGACTGGTGAGACCGCCGATAAATGTAGTGAGATCCTCAAGAAATCTAATGAGACCCTCGATGTTGTGATAAAGAACCAACTAGAAATTAAGCATACACTGACTGAAATAAAGAATATTATACAGACACCCAACAGCAGACCAGAGGAGCGCAAGAATCAAGTCAAAGATTCGAAATGCGAAGAAGCAAAAAACACCCAACCGGAAAAGCAAAATGAAAAAAGAATCCGAAAATACGAAGATAGTGTAAGGAGCCTCTGGGACAGCTTCAAGCGCACCAACATCAGAATTATAGGGGTGCCAGAAGATGAGAGAGAGCAAGATATGGAAAACCTATTTAAAGAAATAATGACAGAAAACTTCCCCCACCTGGTGAAAGAAATAGACCTACAGGTCCAGGAAGCGCAGAGAACCCCCAACAAAAGGAATCCAAAGAGGACCACACCAAGACACATCATAATTAAAATGCCAAGAGCAAAAGACAAAGGGAGAATCTTAAAAGCAGCAAGAGAAAGAAACCCAGTTACCTACAAGGGAATACCCATACGACTGTCAGCTGATTTCTCAACAGAAACTTTGCAGGCCAGAAGGGAATGGCAAGAAATATTCAAAGTGATGAATACCAAGAACCTACAACCAAGATTACTTTATCCAGCAAAGCTATCATTCAGAACGGAAGGTCAGATAAAGAGCTTCACAGATAAGGAAAAGCTAAAGGAGTTCATCACCACCAAACCAGTATTATATGAAACTAGAGGCCTGGTGCACAAAAATTTGTGCACTCGGGGGGAAGAGGGGGTCCCTCAGCCCAGCCTGTGCCCTCTCACAGTCTGGGACCCCTTGGGGGATGACCACCTGCTGGCTTAGGCCCGCTCCCTGGGGGGATTGGGCCTAAGCTGGCAGTCAGACATCCCTCTGGCAGTCCGGGAGCCCTCGGGAGATGTCCACTTGCCAGCAGGGAGCAGGCCTAAGCTGCAGTCGGACATCCTTAGCACTGCTGAGGAAGCGGGAGAGGCTCTTACCACCACCGCTGTACTGGCAGCCATCAGCCTGGCTTGTGGCTGAGCAGAGCTCCCCCTGTGGGAGTGCACTGACCACCAGGGGGCAGCTCCTGCATTGAGCATCTGCCCCCTGGTGGTCAGTGTGTGTCAGAGTGACCAGTCATTCCCAGTCGTTCTGCTGTTAGGGTCAATTTGCATATTACCCTTTTATTATATAGGAGTGCCTGGCCAGCCTGGGTGAGGGCTAATGGCTGTTTGCAGGCTGGCCACAGCCCCTTCATGGTGGGGGTCCCCCCTGGGGTGCATGGCCAGCCTGGGTGAGGGGCTGATGGCTGTTTGCAGGCTGGCCACAGCCCCCAGCCACCCAAGCTCCCAGTGGAGGCTGCCTGGAAGCAGGTATCTGGGATTTATTTGTCTTCTATAATTGAAACTTTGTTGCCATGAGCAGAGGCCACAGCCAGCTCAGAGCAGGCAGGAAGCTTGGCTTCCTCCATCACCCGGGCAACCAAGTCTCCTGCTTGCTCCAGCTCCGTAGCTTCCAGCTGCCATCTTGGTTGGGTTAATTTGCATATAGTCGCTCTGATTGGCTTGTGGGTGTGGCTTGGGCGTAGCAAAGGTACGGTCAATTAGTATCTTTGTCTTTTATTAGTGTAGATGTTGAAAGGTAGCCTTTAAGAAGAGGAAGAAGAAAAAAAAAGGTAAAGATACAAATTATGAACAACAAATATGCATCTATCAACAAGTGAATCTAAGAATCAAATGAATAAATAATCTGGTGATCATAATAGAATCAGGGACATAGAAAGGGAATGGACTGACTATTCTTGAGGGGGAAAGGGGTGTGGGAGATGCGGAAAGAGACTGGACAAAAATCGTGCACCTATGGAAGAGGACAGTGGGTGGGGAGTGAGGGCGAAGGGTGGGGCGGGAACTGGGAGGAGGGGAGTTATGGGGGGGGATATAAATAAAAAAATGAGAGAAAGATTAAAAAAAACCCAAAAAACTATCCTTAACAATTCTAGTAAATTTGTATCAGCAGAAAGATCATTCTGAAACTTACAGGTGATCAGAAATTATTTGTGCTCTTGCATTGCTTTTAATTGTATTGTTCAAAAATTAAGTTCCTAAACGTACAAATTATTTATTGCTTTAAGTGGCTTTGTAGAAAAATGAACCAGAAACCCAGATATCACATTAATAAAGTATTATTATTCATTGTAGTACATACAAGTATGAGGCTAAGAATATAATTTTCTTTGTAATTTATAAGTATATGAAAGCCATATATCACTATTACTCCATTTTTTTTTAAAGGAAAACGCGTTGTATTTCAGCACCCTAATAGCGCTTTACCCTGCTCTTTGAACTAAGAGCCACACATCTTCATTTTGTGCACAAAATACATAGCGGACTCTGCCCATCCCCTCTACCATCACTCACCTCCAATTAGTTACCTAACACACTCCTTTCCAATATTTGGACCCACAGTGTCCCTCCATCTTGGCATTCCTTTCATTATATTGTTGCTCCTTCTCAAAATACCTTTCCAAGTCTCCCACCTATAAAATTTCGACTCATCCTTTCATACTCAGCTCTATAAAAATACTATATTCCTGTAGCACTTCACACATACATTAGAGTTTTAATA
This sequence comes from Myotis daubentonii, assembly GCF_963259705.1. Lineage (NCBI taxonomy): Eukaryota > Metazoa > Chordata > Mammalia > Chiroptera > Vespertilionidae > Myotis > Myotis daubentonii. The sequence continues at coordinate 11,867,459 of NC_081845.1, read as the reverse complement.
TTTTGTGCTATCATAAGCTGTTGTATGTTTATTGCTTTTGCTAGACTCTGATCTCCTTGAAGGCGAAGACTTTATCCAACACCATTTCTTAGAACCTAGTACTGTGCTTTTCATATTTTAGGAGTTTAATGAATATGATTAAACAGGGTATTGAGGAGAACAGCAGTCAACAAAATTAATAAGAAGGATGCCAATAATTTGGCTGAGGCATTGATCAGCATATCTCTACCTAATCGGCAAGTGTCCTGGTCTCTCACTGCTTTATTCCTGGAGAGGCAACACAGAATCCAAGATCGGAGGGATTAGTAGAAGTTAGCGGAACAAAAAGGAACAGGGGAGAAGAGTGTGGCATCAAAAGCAGAAGGCTGCTAGGTGCCAAGTCCCAGAGGCAGACCATACATGCTGAGTCCCAGAACTGAAGAGGTTTTCATCCTCAAGATTCTTCCTTGTTTTAAGAGGATGGCCTTCACATTGAAAGAAGGATTTTTTTTGAACAATAATTATAGTATTATTCTCCTCTTCTAGGACCTCCAAATAAGCGTTTAGGGTTCATTATGCCAAAATAATGAAAGTTAAGCTATTTAACAAAATATGTAATGTAATACATAGAACTTCCCTTATTACGAAAGTTTGGATCATTATGAATGTCCCTGGATCCTTAATCAGTGATGTTCTTGGTCCAATTGGATGGTCAGTGAATAAATTAGCCAGTATCACAGAGGTTCATTTCTGGGTATGGAGTAGATGGGGATGATTTAGGTCTGCAGTTATATATGGTGTTCCTACCTTTGGTGTCTAGATCATAGTGGGAAACATAAAAGGAAGAATCATGGCAAATCCATTTCTGCCAGCCTAGGAAAGAATGAAATAAGCCAGACAGAGAAAGACAAATATGATATGATTTCACTTACATGTGGAATCTAATGAACAAAATAAACTAACAAGCAAAATAGAAACAGATTCATAGATATAGAGAACAGACTGATAGCTGTCAGAGGGGAGGGGTGTTGGGGGACTGGGTGAAAAAGGTAAAGGGATTAAGCAAACACACACACACACACACACACACACACACACACACACACACGTCATAGACACAGACAACAGTATGATGATTACCAGAGGACAAGGGAAAGGAGGTTGCGGGGAAGTAGAAGATGGCAAAAAGGGATAAAGGCTAACAGAAGGAGTCTTTACTTTGAGTAGTGAGTACACAATACACTATACAGATGATGTATTATAGAATTGTACACTTGAAACCTATATAATTTTATTAACCAATGTCACTCCAATAAATTCAATACAAATTAGAAAAGAAAAAAATTCTTAAAGTCCATGCCCTTTGCATACAAAGGGGAACCCAATTCTGGTTTTCTAAATCCAATATGAAGGTCGCATTGTCCTGAAATGGGCACAGTTAACATGCCTTTAAGAGCTTTCTTAAGGTAACATGTTTTATTTGAGTTCAGAACTTTAATTATACCTTACAATATAGTTCACTGTAATATATAGTATAACTAAAGACTAAAAAAATCTTCTGAAACTGACTTAAGGATTTTATGCTGAATAAAGTCACAGGCCATCTCTGTCTTTTCTTATCTTTGGTACTGTTTTGTTCTTATATGTCTTTTCTTGAGTCTTCTAGGGATTCAGTACTAGAAAAAATTTTAAATATGCTATTTTTTACTTTTTCTCTATAGATGACTTAACACATGACAACATTTCTGTGAAAGGGGGTATGGCAACACCAGAGAGTAAGGGAGACATGAACATACAGCCAAATTTAGATATCTATAAAATACAAGTTATGTTTGTAAGTTTATAAATAATTTCTTGGTAAATACTCTTCAACTACTACTTATAATCAGGAAAAGGAAAGAGAGGAGTATGAGAATTCATACTTCATATTTTAAAAAGTTCAAATGAAAGGGGATGAGTTAAAGAGGAAGAATAAGAAGTTAATTTTCTACAGGAAAAAATGAACTACTATGAGTTATATGCTGAAATGATCTGACTTTAAAGATCTATCCTGTGAAATTTTAGAAGTTATTGATGAAAATACCAAGGTGAGCTATATTAAAATCCTGTTTTCAACCATTCTAGAAATCATGGTCCAAGTTGGCATGTCAAGGCTGATAGGTCACATTCCTTTGACTGTAGCTCAGATTTCTGGGAGACACATCTTCCTCATTAGTTTCAGGTGACAGCTCAGCTCACTGTACAGGAGAGGTCCACTTGTACAGAAAGAGAGAAGTGAGAGAGGAAGATTTAGCACTGCATTTTCACAGGGCAAGAAATTCCACTCTAGCTCCAATGTGTGTTGGCCCGTTGCCTGGGCTCTCGTGAAACACATGACCATCACTCCTCTGCCTATTTCTGGCCTGGATTCGGAGCTTGGTGGCTAAGCAAACGCTAGTTGGAGCTAAAATTAGGCAGCCAAATTGTGACAAGACATATTTGCCTTCAACAAAGAAGAGATGTCTATTTAAGAAAAATTGGATCAATCCATGGGTCAGTGTCAGTCACATGTCTCTTAGCAGTCTGCTTCTATTATGCCAAATCTGAACTACCATATACCAACTAATTAGACTGCATTCTGGTTTCCAACCCTGTAGTATTGCCACAGCAGCCCAGTTCTATTGTAAATGGTTTGGTCTATCTGGAGAAGAGTTTAGAGTAGTGGCAATATGAAAACTACTGACATGAATGGTAAAAAGCAGAGCAAATAGATGTAGACTGTACCTTTTGGATTAGTGTAATTTTAAAATCTCAAGAATGCCAAAGTTTGGCAGTCTTTTGCCTCCCAGAAGGAATGTGTTTGGAGTCACACTTGCAGCATTCTTTTTCACTTGATGGTATTTGATAGAACAGGGATTGTCATCAAAATGAAAGCAAAGGACAGTAACAATAATGCCTTGCATATTTTTCCACATATTTTTCCCATCACAGTCAATATCTTTTGATCACCCACTGTATGGGCAGGGGACTCAAAGATGAATCAGAGATTTTTCTCAGCAAGGAGCATAAGATCTATTCAGAGGCAAGAAATAAATGAAGGGAAAATGAAACAGAAAGGAATTCAATAGCAGTTTGAGATGATAGTAGGATTGGATAAAAAGTAAAATGATGGACACATGCTTCTTTTACATAGCTTAGTAAAGGATAACAATGACAATGGGAAATTTGTCGTTTCTGCTCAGTAAAGATCAAAGTTGATCTTTGACAGAGAAGATACCAGCCTAGGACTTGACTATCCACCATAAGTGCCTTTAGTTAAAGTTTTAATTTCAGACCATCTTTTGTGCTTACTTTAGGTCTTTGAGTTTGCAAAACTGCCCTACAGGCCTTCCCTGAGCTAGTCAGGTCAGTGTGACATAAGACGTGCTTGGTCAATGTGATCATGAGAGACCCTCTTGCCAGGCTAGGAGGAAACCTTGTAAATAGTAATTTCCTCTCTAATTACTCATAAACCTCAAATGACTTGACTTGTTATTAAAGTACTTTCAGACTTTGAATGGCACAGACCGTAATAGGTAAGAATTAGTAAAAGACATACAGTTATGTCAAGAAATTGGGCATCCTCAGCCCCCTCACAAATGGCCTTTGCAGAGAGCTTACCCATCTGAGTGGGCAATGAGAGAATCATGTAACCAGAGGATGAGACTGCCTGGGTTGCGAGCTGTGCCCTACAGGAAGCTTCTCAGCCTGGGTTTCTTCTAACAAGCCAGATGGGAGATTTGCTAACGGGATAGGTTGCCTCGAGGGCACTTTCTCTAAATTCCTATAATTAGGAATGAAAAGCTCCATAATATTTTTATGGCGTATATGACAACTCTAAGCCAGGGCGGGTTTTAGTTACATGGTTTGTAGGGAGATGTGAAAGTGAAGAACCCTCCTCTTAAAGTTTAAAAATGTATATGAGAGCACCAATTTACTCCCTAGAGCTCTAAGACTGTTACTTTAGAAACAACAACAGAAAAGACCGTAGCAGAAAGCTGAGGCACCAGACATTGGTGGCCAGCACTTGTGCACGGTCACAGCAGTGATGATAATTATGCGGCTATAATTCAGACATTAGTAATGGGAAGGCAAGGAGGGTTAGACACTGATGGAAACTCTTAGGATTTATGTATCAAAGAATCCTGGTAAGAATGCCTTTTGTAAAGAAATTAGAATGCAACTAAGCTTCTCTCCCGAGACACTCTTATGTTGCTGATCTGGGCATGACCCTTGACACTTGAGAAGCCAAACCATTCTGCTTCTTTTCTGAAACCACGCTAGCACCAGAAGTGTCCTGAAGAAGAAGAAGAACTAAGATTTAAGGCAGACCAAGAAGATGGAAGAAGAGGGAAAAGGTTTTATGAACATCTTATGACATCCTTTGACATTGCTGTTTTTTCTGGACTGGAAGTTCTATTGGAAGATATGGGATATTTAATAGACTCCAAGACACTGTTGAAAAGTGCAAAGTTTGTGAATCATCCAATCATTCTAATGTGACTGACTTTTCCATGTTGACAGAAAAGACACCGGCCTAGGAGAAGATTCCTTCCTCTTCATTGCATTCTCTTAATTATGTGTTGGTACTAGCTGGATGTAATCTTAGGATATTAAGTATCCTTAGCTGATTTTTGCAGAATTTCTTAAGAGAATTTAAGCCCAGTAATCCATAGCAAGATGAAGACCAATATTGCCTTGGCGCTACAGAATAGAAATTTCACTGTCGTTCTTTAAAGAAATGACAAGGAGGACTTCTTTCTGGGTGGAGGTCCCAAGGAATTCCTGAAATGTGTTCTTTGAGCCTTTAACAAATTGAAAATATAGAAAATGTCTGTAGAAAATGAAACAACCCTCCCACCTCCCAACCAAACCATGAAGGACAGCTGCTGAGAGGGATACTGGATTAACAAAGGAGCAAGTGTACGAAACACAGCCCCGTATTTGCCCAGACACTGAGTTTCTTTCAGCCTCTCAGACTGGCAGTGGTGACAGAGCCATCTGTCCTAACGCTTTGCCCTCTGTAGTTGGCCATTAATTTTCCACAAGGACTCTCAGTGACAGCTCCCTCATAGTCACCATACTTGGACATGAGGTGTAGGACACACTAAGAGAGTAGGTTCAAACTTATGACACTGAATCTATGGAGAAAGAGAAACAGAAAAATGCATAGAAGAGCCAACAGTAGACGAAAAGTTAGAGACACTGACTTGAGGAAACTGCTATATTTACTTGTGTTACATGTTGTCTTGAAATCCTATGCTGTATCGGTATAATTCTTGATCCACATGTATTGAGGCTTATAAACAATGGAATAATTGTCTGAGTAAACAGAAAGAAAGTGATGCTAATAGGTTGTTCCTGAAATCCAGAAAAAGGACAAAAATGCAAACCTGTCTGCATCTTACTTTGAAGTGATTTTTCTTTTTCTTTTTTAAAAAAATATATTTTTATTGATTTCAGAGAGGAAGAGAGAGGGAGAGGGAGAGAGAGAAACATCAATGATGAGAGAGAATCATTGATTGGCTGCCTCCTGCACGCCCCACATTGGGGACTGAGCCCACAGCCTGGGCATGTGCCTCACAGGGAAGCCCTGACCGGGAATCAAACCATGACCTCCTGGTTACGCTCAACCACAGAGCCACACTGGTCTGGCTTGCTTGCTCTTTCTTTCTTTCTTTCTTTCTTTCTTTCTTTCTTTCTTTCTTTCTTTCTTTCTTTCTTTCTTTCTTTCTTATGAACAAGAACCTACTTCCTAGTGTTAGCTCTCTCTCTTTCTCTCTCTCATGCAGCTGTTCTACCCTCACTAGAAAAAATATGCACAAAAAGAGTATCCTACAAATATGCATAAAAATTGTCATTGTCATGCTATTTTTTTCTTGCTTGCCACTGATGCTACAGGACACTCAAGCCTGTTTTTAAAGTTCTTGGTTTCATGAGGTAGATTTTAAGGATATAGTTAAAATAATCTCCTGGAAATGTATTCTGATAAAAAAAACATGAGGGCATTGTGAATATTCCTGGAAAACCACATTCCATTTTAGGGAGAATCTAATAATCTGCTTGGAATTATTTTTGGTTGTTCTGGAATTTTATCATCTCCAGTGCTGCTCATAATAAGTGAGCTACCTTTTCTGGAGACAAAATGTCTTCTTGTGATTTTGGGATATGCACGTAATGTAGAAACTTGGGCTCAGAATTTTAATTCTATTTTTTTCTCTGTGTGTGTTATAAAAGGTAAAACTTTGTATGCCTAAGATAATTTGCACAATGTCTTCTTAAAACTCAGGCTAGAAATTAGGCTAAACTCCAATTTGGGGAAGAAGTTAACTAATCAATATATTTGATTCTGGGTAATGATAAAACCATTCTCAGAACAAAGAGTGTAAGACGACTACTTAAGATAATATCAGCACAACTCAGAGGTCACAGAAGAGAAGATTGAGAGATACATGAAAATTAAAAAGTTATAAAAAAAACAGATTAGGAGAAAGTACTTTCAATGCAATAAAAATAAAGAAAAATTCTCTGAATATAAGAGCTACTACAAAAATATAAGAAGTCAACACCAAAATGAGCAAATAATATGGTCAGGCAATTCACAAAAGAATAGTAAAAGGCAAATAAATATATAAGAATATGTTGTTCAGTCTTTCCTAAGCTAATGTTCATTGTTGAGATCCTCGTGGGTGGGTACAATAGGCCAAATTTCTCAAACTTATTTCACCAAGAAGTAATAGTTCTATGGAACATACTTGGCATTGCTGATTTGGGAATTACTTCTTGTCTTCTGTCCTGTGTAACATGCTTTGTTTTTTCTTCTTGGACACTCTAGTAGTAAATTGTAAGGAGAATCAATAACTTTCTCTCTATTTTGTTTCTGTAAATATGCCATTCTCTAACCTGTCAAATAAGTGCGACATGACACGGCTATATGGGAATCCCAGTGTAGACATTGTTATGATCATAAAGTATCTCTAATTAGAAACAATGCTTGCCCTTTTCTTTGATGGCCACAGGAGGGAGCTAAAAAGAGTCAAAGATTTTCTTTTTTCTTTATTATGGAATTTTATGCACTTTTAAAGACATGTCACAATGAGGGTTTTAATGGCAATTGTTACTTTCTTCAAGTTTATTTTCAAAAGACTATTATCAAGATCACCTAATGGAGAAGAAAAGCATCAACAGAGCATCAACTCCACGCTGCCACAATAGTTTAGGGGAGTGTGTGTGTGTGTGTGTGTGTGTGTGTGTGTGTTTAAAGAAAGTCACTGTGTGGAACCCACACTTAAGGAGTGGGGAGTTATACCTCCTTAAGTACAGAGTATCTACATATGTTATTTAGAAAGTCTTTATTTATTTCAGTATGGCTATGTCTTTTACACTTTGGACTATAATCCCATATTACGTTATTTTGTTGCCCTTTTTTTTTTCTTCCATATTTAGTCCTTTGGAGCTTACCCACTTGGAGGTTTTAAAAATTGCCTCCTGTGTCCCTTTACAATTTTCTAATGAAGTTTTTAAATTTCCGAGCACTTCCTCATTTCCTGGCACTCTAAGATGCTCCATGCATCTCTTATGTATTTCATGTCCCACTCTCCAGCACCAGTCGTTTCTCAAAGACACTCTTTTCGTCTTATTGAAAAAGGGTATTTGACACCAAGATCTGGCCAAGGTGTGCTCATTGCCTACAGGTTGTCATTACTTCTAGGTGTTTTCAGCAGACAGAACAAGGACATACATGTATGTACGCAAACCCAAGTAGATACACAGTTGTTTATAAATATGTCTGTATGTAGCCATCGGTATCTATATTAAATTAAACATGGGTTCCAACTGATGTCTCCAATTCTAATCCACAACAAAAGGGATCATTTTAGTTCCTTACCTTTGTTTATCTAAAAATTACCAGTCCAAGAGTAAGATATCTGCCTCTCACGCTTTGTCTTCTATCTACTTAACTATTGAATTCTAAGATATATATATCTTAGAATAAGATAAGTGATAGCAGAATTCTTAATTTGTATCCTCACAAGAAACTGCTTTATCAACTGGGGTATACTGCTCATGTGCTGTTCATTTAGCCCGTAGTTTTACAGACCCCACTCATTTCTAAAGCTACTGAGGGCAGCATCTCCCCCCCACCCCGCCCCCAACACCCTCCCAACTCAGTGAGTTTATTTCATACATTTGTAATAGATTGTTTTGTCACATTCTGCATTCCATCCTGTGATTCCCATCAATCTTCTAAATGATTTTTTAAAACTCTGCATTTATTAAGGTTCATCCTTTGTGCTGTACAGTTCTATGGGTTTTGACAAATGCATACAGTGATGTGTCTACAATTATAGTCTCATATAAAATAGCTTCACTGCCTTACAAGCCACCTGTGCTGTTTCTAGTCAACCTCTCCTCCCTACCCACAAGCCTCTGGCGCTCACTGATGTTCTTGCTTTTGCCTTTTTCAGAATATCATATAATTGGAATTGTATAGTATGTGCCTTTCAGATGCTTATTTCAAACTCATGGAGGGAGAAGCCAAGGTATTTACATATACCGCCCCTCCCAAAGGAAAATCCTGTACGAGTGAAACTGCACAATAACCAGGGAATAGAAAAATGTCTTCTGTAGCACATTATTTATTAAACTAGAGGCCCGGTGCATGAAATCCTGCACAGGTGGGGTCTGGCCAGCCTGCCCCAATTGGGGATGATCGGCTGTGCTGGCAGGAAGGGTGAGGTGGGGTGGGGGAAGGGCCGCAGGAGGTTGGCCTGTTGGCCCTGCCCCCAATCAGGGTGGGGGGAGGACTGGGGGTGGGCCCAGCTGGGGGGAGGGGGCCAGGGCAGTTGGCAGGCTGACCCCACCCCCTGGTCGAGCTCCTGGTCAAGGAGATAATTTGCATATTAGCCTTTTATTATGTAGGATGTTTGCTGATTGATGGATAAATGTTCATTCAAATCAACAAATATTTTTTGAGCTATTCCTACGTAGTGGACAGCTAGAAACACAGCAATGAATGAAAACAGACAAGATACCGGCATTCAAGGAGTTTCTATGCTAGTAAATGTAGTTGGGTGATGAATGAATGAGTAAATACTAAAACATTCTTTTATGGTCGTGTCACAAATTCTTGTGGTCTTCAATTATTTGAATGAAATATTTGAAATTTCATTTCGCCAGATATTACTTGTGCTTTGACACTTATTTTTTGGTCCCACTTTAGATGGATTTAGCCTTTAAAGTCCCCATGCTTGGTCATGTATATGGCTGCTGCCTGCCCAGTAATACTCCGACAGCTTAGTGCATGCATACATTGGGGGGATGGGAAGCATGCTTCTGGAATGAGTGAATGATTTTTCACTTCTGTTCGAGAGATCAAGCCATCAGCAGGGCTGCTAATCTGCCTATCTGCAAAAATAGCCAGATACTGCACAAATGTAAACATAAAAGGAAACGCTCATCGTTTGCATAGCTCTCCTGTTTAGCCCTCAGCCCCCCTAAATGCCTGTAAGCCGTCAGGCTGCACACGAATGTGCTGTAGCTTGAGGAATTGTCATTTTATCTTCCAATGAGACGCTTTGTTATCACCATGAATGGATTAAACATTTTCAACACTCTCTGGGTAAACCAGTCACATCTATTTCTACCTTGGTCCTCTGTTTATGGTCTGTGTGTGCCAAACATCCAGACTAAATGAAAATATCCCCTCCAGGAACCATGCGCGGCATCTCTCCTAACAAGCTGCGGCACCGCTCCGAAGCATGGCTGCTATGTCGTGGGCATCCCGGGAATCTCCAGCTCAGCTCGCTGGCCTTGGAGCCTCCAGGAGGAATGGTGTGTGAGACGTGCGGAGGGAGCCCTGGGCGTGGCTGATGGTCATACCTAACTCTCTCATTTGGAGGGAAAGGGGGCAGATGTCAAGATTTGGTATCTCTGGGATAACTCGAATTTGTGGGAGCAGTCTTGGCCACATGAGGTCCAGCCAGACCTCAAGGCTCCCCTAGCATTGAGCTTCTGTGGTTTTGTGGCTCAGGAAACGGTGCAGAATTCCCAGGGGCTTGTGCCTTACCCATTTTGCATCCTCCATCAAATCCAAATGAAAACAGAGAAGTGGTCCCTGTTTGCCTTTCTATTTCAAAGATATCTCTGAAGCCCGGGGGGGTGGGGGGGTAGGAGGAGTGGGGGGGGGTGCGGGGAGGGAGGGAATGAGCTTGGCTAAATGGAAAGTGTTGAGATGATTCAAAGGGCTCATGCTGACAGAGCAGCGGTGGCTTGACCTTCTGTGGCAGTCTCCTACTGGTGGTTATTTTGGGTGCTGGAAAGCCTGCCTGCCCTGAAATATCTCTTTGTGCCATCTTGCCAGGTTCTGTAATTCTCACCATGAGAGCCATCCTCTAGTTCAAGGTATTGTGTCTCCAGGAGGCCTGGGTTACATTGCAGCCACCCATAGGCAACCCAGACATTTAACCCGTAGTCGCCCATAAGCCTGGAATCTGGCTGCAGAGAACAGCTACCAGCTGTTGGTAACCCAACACTGCCTCGCTAAGAGAAGCTTTTTGACAGCCTCTTCACATAAGTGGGGGAAATGGGTGCCACAAAGCTCTGGATCAGGCGTAACGGCTTTCATGGGAGCAGCCAAATCGCCGTAGTGATGGCGTCTCCACTCTCTCCTCCCCAGGCCTGGGAAGATGGAACTTTAGCAAAGAGGAAAGCAAGTGGCATCAAGGAAGGGCACATAAGTTCATGGATGAATGGGGTTCAACGTGGAATGGGGGAATCCTGGGCCACACCCTTAACCAGGCCTTATCTCTAGGGAAGAAGACAAATGTCTGGCCAGCTGGTTTGATGCCCCCAGTGTCCTGTCGCTGGTCAGAAAAATGTCTCAGGGTTTCACTGTAGTTACCTCTTCGAGGATAGAAGGCACCGTTAAAGGTAAACACGTTCTCAGGGAGGGATAAGCAGGCATTTTTGAGAATTGAGAGCCTGGAGGACAATGAGACGATTTTGTAGGCTGAGGGCAAGCTGGGAGCTTGGTATGCTGCAGCTGTGTGTGAGAAAAACATTCTTCCCCAAGTGCAGGGCTACTGCCCATACCCAAGGGCCTGTTCTGGGGAGCGAGCCAGCTTCCCACCGAGTGTGGTTAGAGGGTCACTTGCTCTCTTCAGAAAGCTGAATTCTTCGGATGGTATCTGGGGTTGCCTTTCTCTCCTTCTGTCCTTGCTTCTCATTTTTCCTGGTCTGGGTTTCTCTCTCTGCATTCCCTTCAGGGTGTGGAAAGCCTGCCCATGTGCTCCCATCTGCTTTCCTGGCTTTCTATTGGGGACTATTGCATGGTTCAGAGTCCGGCTACACACAAGAGTTCAGGCAGCCTTTACTCCCTTAGAACATGCTTCTGGGTGGATGGGCATATACCTGTGCCTCACAGGAAGCCCACCTAATGTGTAGCAATTTAGGAGCAGACTCCCCAAGGCATTCTACTGGTGAATCTGCCCTGAAGGCAGCAATCATGGGCCACCAACAGAGAAAGGGCAGAGGGCGGATCCTTCAGTGAACAAACAGGACTGTGCAAAAGAGTGAAGCAATGCGGGGGGGGGGGGGGGGGGCGGGCGATAGGGACTCCAAAATCAAGAACTATCAGGAAGTGTCAATGAGTGAGAAAACAGAACCGGATGTGAAAAGAAGTCATAGAGATTTGAGTTCAAAACTTGGTAGCTGTGCCACCTTGAAGTTACTTAATGTCTTTGAGCCTTAACTTTTTTTTTTTTTACAAGTGAGATGCAAATAATATCTTTACAAGGTGTCATTTTCAGTAGAGTGGTGGATGGAGTTTGACTAAGAAGTTAGGAAGTGAAATCTAGTTGGAAAGGGAGGTAGAATTATAGTGTTAACTTTTGGCTCAGATGGGGTTGGTGTGGGGCTTTTAGGATGAAGGAATCTGAGCATGGGTGGAAATTTGGAGAGAAGTTAGAGACATGATATTCAAGAAAAAAGGCGATCATTTATTAATCTAGTTGCTGCAGGACTTACTAGGAGGTGGATGTAATCACAAGAGCAATGATATCATCAGAGGGAGCAAGGACATGTACTTTGAAAGAAAGGGAAGCTCTGTAGGGATGCGTACAGATTTTATACGTTTGGAAGAAGTGAAAACAGAGGGCAAGACAGAGAGAAATTATGAGCGATTTTTAGGAATTTGAGAGATTAATTACTAATGGATTTTGATCTATGGAGAGCATTGGTAATGGCCATAGAATCATGGCCTTTGGAAGAAAAATAAAGCCTTAAAAAATCAGAAATCCATGAAGCCAAAGCCCTTTATAATCCATTGGCCAGTCCCAGTCAAAAACCAATGTGTTCTCAGTCTGAGGCAACGGAAAGAGCTTGCACATTGCAGAATGTAAATCAATTGTATCACTAAGGGCCCTGGTTAGTTCAGCTATTTTTCTTTTCCTCAGCAAGAATTTTTCAGCGATAGAAGGAGCGGGTTCTTTTACATTCTGGTACGAGCTCCTTCTCTTGTCACAGAACGTTAGCCATGCTAGATTGGCTATGTAGAGTTGGGTAGTTAAATGTGGGGGTTTTGATTATTATAACAGCTGAGACTGACCTAGCCTATAGCTACGGTCTGAATGTTTGTGTTCTCCCCAAATCCATACTTTGAAATTCTAACCCCTAAACACGATGGTATTGGGAGTTGAGGCCTGTGAGAGGTGCTTAAGTCATGAGCGCGAAGTCCTCATGAGGGCAATTACTGCCTTATAAACGAGGTTGCAGAGGGACCCCTAGCCCCTTCCACCATGTGAGGACACAGCAAGGAAGAGCCAGAAAGAGGGCTCTCACCAGAACGTGACCATGCTGGTGCCTTAATCCTGGACTTCCCAGTCTCCAGAGCTGTGAGCAATACGCTTCTGTCGTTTAAGAGTCACGCAGTGCATGGCGTTTTGTTATAGCAGCCCCAATGGACTGACTCCACTGCAGCAGGTTCGGGAGAACACGAGAAGTGGAAAGACAGCAAATTGTAGCCAGAATTCCAAAGGTCAGGGACGTGTGGAGTGCTTTTTATGCCACAGTTATAAGGAGGTAGGAAGGTGCGTGCTAATGAGAAGTCCCATAAATGGAGTGTAATGGCTTTAGGATTCCAATCCGAAGTTTACTAGTAAAACATTCTCTTTCCAGGTGTGGTGAGGACATTTGTTTATGTCCAGGGGAGCTTTTGGAGTTAAAACTGCCTGGATTTCTATCTCATCTCCAGGACTGCCTGGTTGTTGTCCTTGAGCAAGAAACTTTGCTGACACTGTTTTCTCTTCAGTGGGCATGGGGATAACTATGTCCTGTAGAGCACGGTTCATAACGACCCAAGATGACAAGTGTAAAGCTAACAGTGCACTACTGAGCACATACTGAACACTTCATGAAAATGACTTTCTCTTGTTTGTCCATTGCCACTGCCATAGCCAGAGTGGAAGGCTGCCTGTTCGCTACACCAGCCCTCTCCCACAGAACTTTCCATGATGATAGAAATGTTCTCTAATCTACACCTTCCAAAATGGTAGCCACTGAGTAGCTCTGTGTGGCTACTGAACACTGGAAAAGTTAGCTCTGCAACTAAGAAAGTGACTGTTTTGTTTTACATAATTTTAGTTAATTTAAATAGCCACATGTGGCTAGTGGCTACCATATTGAACAGCATGGTCTACAGGCATTATTATTTTAATGGTTCCAATCTTTTTCCAGCCTAGACTCCATATTGCTACCTGAGTTAACTTACTGGACTATGATTCTTATCATGTGATTCTCTCATCTCAAACATCTTTGTGTTTTCAACCAAACAAAGTGAGGTAAGGTAAGGTCTGAGCAAGGGAGGAAGAGACCAAAAGAGGAAAGGACACAGAGTAAACATGTGATCTAAATATCTATATCTTAGAGATTTATTTTAGGGAATTGTGGAGTCTGGTAAATCCAAAATCTGCAGAGCAGGCCAGCAGCTTGGAGATCTAGCAGAGACTTAATCTGTGGTTCAAAACTCATCTGCTGGCAGAATTCCTTGTTCTTTTTTGGGGGATCACAGTCTCTTTCTCTTAAGACCTTCAACTGAATGGATGAGAACCACCCACATTAGGGAGGGTAACCTGCTTTGCTCAAAGTCTACTAATTTAAATATCAATCTCATCTTTAAAAAAACCTTCATAGAAACTGACCAGATATCTGAGTACCACAGTCTAGCTGAGTTCACACATAAAATTTACAATCACACCTGGTAATACCTCTGTCTAGACATTTATCACTAACTCATGTTGTCAAAGAAGAAACCAAATAGCACTTTACAGTGTGGGAACAGCCATCCTCTCTGCCATGCCATAGGGTGAGCATTCTTTTTCCTTCAAAACCTCTACACCCTGGGCCCTGGTTGCAACCAACCAATGTCTCTCTCTCTCTCTCTCTCTCTCTCTCTCTCTCTCTCTCTCTATCTCTCTCCTCTCAATGCAATAAAATACATATCCTTGGGTGAGGATTAAAAAACTTCTACACCCTGCCCCTTTGCATCTCTATTGACCACACCCAGATCTGTGACCTTTGACTTGTTTATGAATACACAACACGACCTTGTTGTCTTGGTTCTGCCCAAGTGGATCCTTATCAGCCTGATTATCTGAGCGTGACCCCTGGCAGTGGGCCTGCAGGGTCTCTGCCAGCAATGTGAGCAGCTTTGGTCTCTCCTGTGCCAAGCCTGGCCTGGTTAAAACCAGGGACATGGAGGTGAAAAGCTTTATATCTTGTTATCAGGTCATTGAGTCATTTAGTCTCTGCCTCACTCTGTAAATGTGACAGTGTTACTAACAGCTTGAGCCCAATTTGATTTATTGGCGAAATTAAATTCTATACTTCCACAATGATGTCAGTATTTCCTGGGTCTTAAAAAAAAAATACAGGCAGAGCAGCAACTGCAAGCTTAACTGGTTAATCCATAAGTTGTCCAGGCCAGTTGCTCTCTGGATGTCAGGAGAGCAGGGTACTGGCCATCCTGCTTTGGTGAACATAAAGAGAAGCCTCTCCTTGAAATTTCTAGTGCAGGCAAGCCACGCTCAACAAGAAAGATTTTTTTTTTAAAATCACAATTCAAAAAACAAAACAAAATACACACTCTCAAAATGCTCTTGAGAAAGACTGTGCCTTGCATTTCTGAGTGTCTTTTGTTGATAGGATTATTACTAAAGCAAGTTTTTCTTTTTCAGAGAAAGAAGGAAGATTTTTAAATGAGGAGATAACTATTTGAGGCACAATTTATTATTATTATTATTGGTACTAATCTGACAAATTTGATTGGCTTAATAATATGAACATGACAATATGTTAAGTTCTGTGAAGATAAATACATTACTGTGAACATCATTGTACTCTTTAAAATGATTTCTGTCATTCTCACTCTACTTTAGGAAAGTCAAGCTATGGAAAAAGCTGCGATGCAGTTAAATAAAGCACAACGGATATAATCACAACTTTCCTCTAAAAAATATTGACATTAGGGGAAGGTCTCAGACGGTCCATTTTAAGTGGGTGACACAACCCACCCGCCTGGTAAGTGGAACTAATGGGAAAGGCAGGATTGTAAAATCTGAGCATCCAGGCTCTCCAGAAAACTTAGGGTTTTACCCATGGAAATAAAACAGGACTCACAACGTGTAAACCTTCATGTAAACCTATTGTTTCTTTGTGCACATGTACAGTGTGACTCTTCTAGTCACGCTCATGTTTGTTTTGGTTTTCAACTTGAAATTGAGCCGCCCATTTGGCTCAAAGGCCTTCGGTGGTGGTGGTGGGGGGGGGAGGGGAGTCCTGTAAGATTGGGGTAAATTGACTTCAACTGAGTATGGGTACCCCTGTTAAAGAGCTACTTCAATTATATAAAAGAATTTTGTATATATAAAGTATCCAGTTGCAATTTGGAAAAACACTGTGGACCCCGGGCATAGCATAAGGAGGAACAAATCCAATTAGTGTTGCATGTGCATGGCCTTGCTTCTGAGTGAGCGGCTGACCACCAACCAGTGTTCATGATGGCCAGTTGCAGATCCCCAGGGAGAGGCGACAGAGGCACAGAAGACATTTCAGTCCATCGGTGCTTCAACCAAGATGCTGTCAGGCCTCCTAGCCATGTCAAACACGTTCTTCAATTCAGAAAACCAGAATTATGACCAAGGGATTTAAATCACCAGAGTCCTGTACAAAGGGACTACATTCTTAAGAAATCTGATGGGAACAGAGTAAATCTGAGAGTACAGAAAGTGAGGCAGAGGTTGGGATAAATATCAGGAAGTGGAATGCCTGGGACATAAGTTTCACTTTTTAAGAAAATGCCAAGAAGTTTCCAAAATGGTCGCGCCATTTTACACCCCCAACAGCAGGCTACGAGAGTTTCAGTGGTCCCGTCTCTTTGCTGAAATGCAGTATGGCCAGAATTTTTAATTTTAGTCATTCTAATATGTATGTCGTTGTATCTTATTATGGTTTTAATTTGTATTTTCCTAATGTCTAATTAACCTTCTGTATATCCGCTTTTCTCTATTTAAATATTTTGAATAAATATATAAAATATATAATAGGTATTACATATGACATTACATATATGTCATATATATTACATATATATTACATATAGCAAATATATCATCTCAAATATATGGCTTAACATTTTATTTTTTAATCATGACTCTTGAAGAGGAAAAGCTTTAAATCTTGAAGTCCAACATACATTTTTCTTTTGTGTTTTCTGTCATTTGTGGTCTTTCTAAGAAAACATGAATTCACCTGTGCCCCCACTGACAAATACTTGCTGCATTTTCCATAAACAAACATCCCATACCTTTACTTCCATGCTTTGGCATGCACAATACTTTTCATTTCAGTGTTACATTACAGCATACTATTTTAAAGATATTTTAACCACAACTAAAGATCCAGATTGAATTCAATTCAAATAACTCAATCAAAGCAGCAAATCCATCTTTGAATGGACTCATCTGGCAAAGCCATCACTGAGCTCACACTTGCCCTGCCTCCTCCTGCTGGTGGGGCAGTGCCCTGGCGGTGCTGGCATTCACCCACTGGTCCACATCCACCCTCTGCTGACAAGTGTCACCCTCACAGCCCTGGTCTCTGCCTGGGGGAGGAGACAGGAAGGCAGAGACAAGGAAGGTGGGGAGGGAGCCGCACGGAATAGTGAAGGACATTTTGCCCCAAACCACAGCCCTGGAGAGAGCCAGCTGCAATTTTAATATAACTTTGTCTGCCCTGGGCAGGACAAAGCACTTTCCATTTAAAGAATTTTCTCTTGACTGCAACAGTTGCTATTTCAGAGTGTTAAAAACTGTGGGTAAGGAGAACACTTTTTAAAAAACGGGGCTGTGTGTTGGTGTGAAGATGGAGGAGGGTTTAATTTTAAACTATGGAAGAGGAGAAAAATATTTAAAAATCTCAAGGTGTTTCCTACATTGAGTGCCCATTTGCTTCATATTTAAGTAAGTTGCATTCTAATTAATACATCCTATTTCTATAATGTGACAAGCCTACAGGAATGTTCAGCATCTAAAGTGACCAGAAAGCTAAATTAAGGACATATGATATTACCACATTCATCCATAATAGGCTATTTTAAGTTTATATAACCCAAGCAAAAATATTCACTAATCGTGTTCCATTTTTGTTTTAATATACAGCGCTTTCCCCTGTCCTTGTCAAACTCCTGGGCACGCCTTGCAGCTGTGTTGAAGGACTGAGTGACAGAAGGGAAAGAGGTGTTAAAGAGTTGACATTCTGTGGCCATAAAAGACAGCAAATGTGGTTGAGTTGGGAGTTGGGGAACTTGCTGCCTTACGGAATTCCAGAAGGATTTAGTCAATTTGATTTTGTGTTTGACTCTCAGTAATGGGAGACATTCCAACAAACCCCACTGCTCTTTGTGGATCAAATGTATTGCTTTTTGGCCACCCAGCTGGGTGGCTGGGACTTGGCAAGGGTGAGAAATTGTCTCCCAAAGAGTTTCAGAGTTTTGAGTGCCTGAAGGAGGGTCGAGTGCTCCCACTGGAGTGGGAGCTATAAAGGCCTTGCAGAGACGTGTCAGAGGAGAGCGAAGACACCTGCTCTACCATCCCCTGCAACAATGTCATTCTCCGAGGTGCCTTATGTGATTTAAGATTTAAAAGGTTCTAAGCAACTGAAATGGGAATCGAATTGGGAACATGGAGTTAGCTTGTACCTCAGCAGCACCATAACTCACAGTCCACAAAGGAAGCAGCCACCACCAAGGAAAAGTCTGCAGACACTTGCTTGCTAATCTTTCGTGGTACCCACGCTCCTCTCCGATTTCTACTCATTCATTCAACAAATATTCACTGAGAACACACGATGGAGCCAGGCCCTGTTGCAAGCGCCAAGCAAAATGCCTCCTCCGGAGGAGATAACATTCCGGGTGGTGGAGACAGGCAATAAGCAAACACACAACTATTCTATGCCAAATGGTGGTAAATACTATGGAAAAAGGAGCACGGGGTTAAGGGGATAGAGAGGCAGTTTGGGGGTAGCACATGTCAAGGTAGAAACAAAATTTGCACTGCATTAAATTTATACTGCTCACCATGTATTAAAGCAAACCGAGATGGCCGAGACAGACACATTGCTTAGACACCATGTTTATGTGACAATATCTGTGAATAATGTGTCTTCAGATATATTTTCTTGCCTGCCATCATGACTACCCCATGTGGGAAACAGGACAGGTATGTTCTTCCTGGAATACTGGAACCTGGAAGGGTTAGTGGTCTGCTCAATGATATGCAATTGGTTAGATGCAGAGTTTAAACTTAAGTAATATCTTATACCGTGCTTAGATCACATCCATTTTTTTCATTCACTCTTTAATATCTACTGCCCTGAGAAAATTAAAAGTCATATATTGAGAGTGTTGTAGTGAGTAAATAATCAGCTTATGCAAATCTGGATTGTTTGTTTTTGACACTTGGGCCCTCACTGCCTTTTCCAATGTATTTATTGATGTATCTTATGTATTCATTTGGTTATTCCATTCATGTATTCCCCAAATGTCTTGGATGGAGCCAGAAATTCTCTTGGGGATCTTTCAATAATGTTAGACTTCTTTTCCCAATTTTTGTTGGGGGGTGGGGAGGGAAGGAGTTTGAAAACTTATTTTAAAAGATACCTAGCCCATAGTAGATGATAAATATTAAATCAACACACTTAGCCATGCTAAGGGGCAGCTTAGCAGTAAGTCAATCCATATAAAAATAGATTGTCATTGTGCTGGGTGGCTCACATATATTACCTTGACTCGTCCTTGCAACAATACCACACAGTAAGCATTCTCTCCCCACCCCCTTCCCCCATTTGCAGATGAGAAAAACGAGGCTCAGAGAGAAAAAGTAATTGCGAAAATTCACACAATTAGCCAATATTAAATTTATACCCAGGTCTATAAAACCAGAGCCTAAATCTGTGTGTCTCCAGTTCCTTTCCTCAACAAATCAAGAAATCAGAGCTGGGGGAAAAAATCAGAGCTGTTTTCTTGTCATCATATCGGTAACAATGAAGTTCAGTTTTTCATGTGTTTTGTTTGTTTGTTTATTTATTAATTAAAATTTTTTTTTCCTTAACCTGAAGCAGATGGGCCCCAGAGATTTTAGGCCTGGTCCAAGCTCATGGCTGTTTTCATTATCTTCTGCTCTTCATTCATGCCCACAAGCTGACACCTCTTGATGTTTGTTCACAAACATGCATTCTGCTGAAATGCAGAGCTTTCTAAAATACTTTCTTGCTAGTGGATCTTAGAGATTTTCCAACAGCTGAGTGCTCTGGACAAACCTCCCTCCCTTCACTTCCTGTTAGCAAGTCACACTTCCAGATTCGGCCCAGGCTGTGGGAAGGTGTACATGGAGAGCAACAATGGAGGAATCTAATTTCAGAGGACTTTCAGGGATCAAGTTGGTGAGCACAGTTGCTGAGCTGAGATTGGATGTAACATATTTGAGGATCTCCAACTATTTTAGTGACCTGAACTTCTGAACCTTTTGTCTTCCCAGGCTCTCTCTTCTGTGATGTGGCTAAAGGGCCAACCAAGAAGTGACTGGGACCTTGGAGATGAAAAACCCAACTAATATACAGATTAATAAAAGCTTGGATTCTTGAAAAGAAGCAAAAAGACAACCCAGAGTTATCCCTCGATTACCACTTGTTAAGGGTTCTATTTCCCACTTGTTTAAAAGAGCCAAATAAATGGGAACTATGTTTGGTATGGAACCACCAAACAAAAAAATCAACAACAACAAAAATGCAGCGCCCATGTTTTTATACCGACATTGCGATCATCCGACAAGCCAGTGCTAATAGTTTCCCTAGGGGGCCTTTGGCCAGGTATAGGCCTTTTGCCTTACAGCATGTTTCCCTCTTGATGTCATGCTCCCTCCTCTTTGGCATTTTCCTAGGTCTTGTGGGTCTCTGCCAAGGGCACTAGACAAGCTTTCTGTCAGGAGATTTTCCAGGCTAGCAGCCAAAAGAGTGGCTTGGGGTTGTCCAGAACCTCCTTAACTGTTCCTTTCAGCCCTGATCGTTTCTGATGGAGGTGGAAGGGTGCAGGACACAATGGTATGTGTCATATCGTGGTTTCCTGACTGTTTATTCATAACCAACATATAGAAATCTATAAGGAGCATGTGGGCTTCGATGTCAGCATGCAGGTGACATCTAAAAGGAAGATTTTAAGACTGCGGTGATGGGAAAACCTGCCAAATTGATTTTCCTCATCAAAGGAAGAAAAAATCCTCTAGTTTTGCCAATGTGAAAGCTTCAATTGCAGCCGGTCATGAGCCCGATAATGGAGTCTCTGTGTGCGCTGTGGTGTAAAGCTGCCGGACCTGCATTGGAGCACAGACATCCACTGGAACGCTCAGCCCCAAGGTGGAAAGTGGAGCTGCCTATCAGTGAGCAGCATTCTTTAAAGCTTGGGGCCTTTTCATCATGACATCATTTGGTTTCACAGCTCAGATTGCTTCCCAGCTAATATTTTTCCATCCAGAGTTGCAATGGGCACCTTGTGGTGTTTTGGAAACACCGTGAAGCGGTCATGTTTTCACTCCTAGATTTCCACTACCATCTACATTAATTTAAAATCAGATCACCCTGCATTAATCTCTGAAATATTACCATCGATTGGAATGCAAATGAAGCTGTGATGAGGCCAAACTCAGGTAGTTTACCTCAAAATATTAAGCAGCTAACTTACTGATTAATGGTTTATTCAATTTTAAAATATCAGTTGGCTGAGTATCTAAATTTATATACCCAGTTCCTTTTCATCTAATTTGAATTCATCTGTCTAGTCTTTATTTTGTACTGTTTTAAGGCGCCTGGAAGATCACTATCCATTACATCCTGTGGGGTTATTTCGTTTGAATTTTGGCTTGCCTGTCTGTCCACTGGGTGCCTGAAATTGATCATTGAGTTTGCAAAGCACAATTCAAGAATGTACAAGCCATCTCAGAATAAAAACTGATTTTTTTTTCATAGATTACTTAAATCCTGTTATATTCAGCAGTGCAGTGACAGCGTGCCTTCAGCAAGATGAGCCATCGCTTTATTTTTAAAGCTCGCTTATGTCAACGCTTTCTATCCATGACTAGGTTAGACACCATTATTCAGGAGTGAGATCAGCGTTCTTTTCTTTCCTAGAGCTGCTTGCCATTTTCTCAACACCTGCCTTGCAAGTGACAGCTCTGTGGGTGTCCTCATAAATTACAAATCATGTGCCTTGGTCCTGATGCCTTGGGACAGGCACAAAGTTAGAAACTGTCCTGTAACTTTAGAACGGTAGCTGCAGGATGGGACAGCTGAGTAGAGAACAGAGAAGCACACCAGCAGGGGTTCTGTTAAGACACTATCAGGCCGCTGGCCTGATGCTGGTGGACAACGTGTCCAGTTTGTGTGGGAAGCTGAGTAGAGGTCGTAATATGGAAAGCAACAGCCAGCTGGCAGAGGGCATGGGCGGGGCATCTGAAATGAAGGTCTTGGTTTTTTTCCATTTCCCCCACCCCCCCTCCCCGGCCCATTAACCTCTTCCAGCCCGCTTCTGTCCTGCCCCCCCTACCCCCCGCCAGGCCCTCACCATCCCATTGTCTGTTTCCAGGGGTTATACATATCTGCATACAAGTTCATTGGTTGATCTCTTCCTGCCCTGCCTTCCCTCTGGGGTTCAACAGTCTGTTCATGCTTCTTGTTGTTTTTTTCTTTTAAGGGGAAAATCCAGGATTATGAACATGTGGCAAAACAAACTCCCATTGACCATCCTCACTTTATTTAAGAATTTACTGGATTTGCTAAGACTGATAATGACTTTCTGATATCTGAAAGGAATAAGGATTTTTCATTTCTTCTTTCTTTTGACTTTCTCTAGCTGTGCAACAAATCACCCCAAAATGTAGTGCCTTAATACAGCCATTTATTATTTTTCATGGCTACAGGTCTGCTGGGAAGTCCTGCTAGTTTGTGCCACAATCAGCTCAACTCATTCAAGAATCTATGGTCAGCCTGGCTGGTGTTGCTCAGTGGTTGAGCATTGACCTATGAACCAGGAGGTCACGGTTTGATTGCCGGTCAGGGCACATGCCCGGGTTGTGGGTTTGATTCCCAGAAGGGGTGT
The DNA here is from genome assembly GCF_963259705.1 of Myotis daubentonii. Taxonomy (NCBI): domain Eukaryota; kingdom Metazoa; phylum Chordata; class Mammalia; order Chiroptera; family Vespertilionidae; genus Myotis; species Myotis daubentonii. The sequence continues at coordinate 11,844,760 of NC_081845.1, read as the reverse complement.
GCAGGAAGCAGCCAATCAATGATTCTCTCATCACTGATGTTTCTATCTCTCTCTCTCCCTTCCTCTCTGGAATCAATATAAATATATAGTTAAAAAATAATCTATGGTCAGTAGTAGGTCCACTAGGAAGCACTGCTAATCTTGGCTGAATTTTCTCACATATCTGGTACTTCAGCTGGGACAATGGGCAGACTTGACTCTGTTCCACGCATCACATCCTGCAGCAAACTGCAAGCATAGCAATATGAAGAGAATTGGAAATGTTCCAAAGCTTTATAAAGTCTCTGATTCTGTCATTTGCTATTGTCCCATTGGCTGAAGCAAGTGACATGGCCTATCACACAGTCAGTGTGGAAGGGGACCAACAATGAGTGTGGGTACAGGGAGATGTAAGTTTCCTTGAAAATCAGCCATCCAAAATAGTTCAAAAATTAGTTTTCAGATAAAAAGAATGCCAATAGGCCACTACAGATAATGACAGAAAAGCACTTGACTCCTGTTAATACTGGGAAGACTTTAAGGAAGTAAACTTCAAGAAAAATGCGAGTAGTGTGGAGGATTCCTTCCATCCCTTCTCCCAACCTGTCAGATGTCATTCCTCTGCTGAGAGTAGGTCTATTTATCATATTAGGATGAAGACACAAAGGTCATGTCTTTGAAATTCCTTGGATATATTACAACAGTAGATTCTACTATTTCTGCTTTTTTTTAAATGAGAGGGGGAAAAAAGGTTAGATGGAGGACTAAGAGCCTCTCTTTTCTTCCTTGACCTGAAATATGTGTTTTCCAGGGATGGAGGCTAGAGTTGACCTGCACTGATATGTAATGGTGCATTCCTAGGATAAATGAGGTGCTTTGCTGATGCTACGCCTAGCAGGAAAACAACGAATCAAGTTTCCTGACAAATGGATTTTACCAGGTGTCTAGTTTGGTCATGATGATATAGGATTTTCCCTTTTGTCCCCTGCTGGAGTGGAACTAAGACGCAGGGCCACACAGGCGGACATGCACTGTGCTCTGATTTAAAAGCAAACCTCATCTTCTCCAAGACATAACATTGTTTGTGGCCTTGTTGAGCTCCGTCTGCCCTGTTCTCTCAGCGTAGTGGAGGCAATCCTAGGACCACCTAATATGTGTGTGTGCATGTATGTGTGTGTGTATGTTTGAATCAGTAATTATATAGCTGTCAGTGCTTCTCTTTCCATGACTACACTCTGATAATCTGAAAGTTGGGTGACAGTTTAGTGGCTCTCAATGAATCACCTGGGCACTTGTTACCGTACAAGTGCAAATTCTGGAACCCTCACTCCATACCCATTGAATCTGAAACTCTTTGGCCGGGTGGCGGGAGAGGGAGTCCTGCAATCTGTACTTTAACAAGCCCTGCAGGTTGATTACGGTCCCTCCTAAAGCTCGAGGACCACTCATTTGGAGCTTCCACAGCTGTGCTGTCCAACATGGTAGCCACTGGCTGCACGTGGCTATTTACATTTAAATTACTTAAAAATGAAATGAAATTTAAAACCCAGTCCCTTAGCCGCACTAGCTATATGTCAAGTGCTCAGTAACATGCACCTATTGGCTACTGTATTAGATGGTACAAACATGCAGAATTTTATTCATCACTGCAGAAAGTTCTATTGGACAGCTCTGTTCTGTAGCTTTTCAAGTATCCAGCTAACTTTCTGAGTCTCTAGGTCAGTAATGGTGAACCTTTTGAGCTCGGCGTGTCAGCATTTTGAAAAACCCTAACTTAACTCTGGTGCCGTGTCACATACAGAAATTTTTTGATATTTGCAACCATAGTAAAACAAAGATGTATATTTTTGATGTTTATTTTATATATTTAAATGCCATTTAACAAAGAAAAATCAACCAGAAAAATGAGTTCGCGTGTCACCTCTGACACGCGTGTCATAGGTTCGCCATCACTGCTCTAGGTCCTCCAAGTACTCCTCTCCAGGGGGTCTTGGCATTTATAGATCCAGGGATCTTTTATTATCTTGAACATCTTGGCTTCCTTTCTTCCTTGACTATCTCCTATTTGTCATCTGTCCTTTGAGGCTGGAGGTAGAAATCAGGCAACCCATTGGACACATTCCACTCACGGATGTATTAATTGGTGCATTATGTCTAACAATGGAATTAATCTCCATTATTAGAAATTGGAATATTTTACAAAAATTTCCATTTCTCGCCTGGCCAGTGTTGCTCAGTGGTTAAGCATCGGCCCATGAACCAAGAGGCTGCCGGTTTGATTCCCAGTCAGGGCACATGCCCAGGTTTTGGGCTCAATCCCTAGCGGGGGCTTGCAGGAGGCAGCCAATCAATGTTTCTTTCTCATCAGTGTTTATATCTCTCTATTCCTCTCCCTTCCTCTCTCTCTCTCAAATCAATAAAACATTAAAATTTTTATATTTCTCTTAAAAAATTGGAATTTCTGGCAACATATATTCCTGCATGGCTATAATCTGCTGGGCTGGGGAGCATATTCCCCACCCCACCCCTTTTAAAAAATATTTTTATTGATTTCAGAGAGGAAGGGAAAGGGAGATAGAAACACGGATGAAAAAAACATCGATTGGCTGACTTCCTACATGCCAACCATGACCTCCTGGTTCATAGGTTGATGCTCAACCACCAAGTCACACCAGCCAGGCCAGGTTCCCCTTCTAGTTGGGTCTGCACACTGGGGTCTGCACAGGCCTCCCCTGCTCAGTTTCCCCCATTGATGTTCCCTGCCTCACTCCCCATTTGAATTTGGATTGGTTGCTGTTGGCTTCCCGCCTTCTCTTCCCTCTTCCTCACTCCAGGGGCCATTGGGAATCTCACAGTTTCTAAAGAGATGTCCCTGACAAGCCTTCTCATGTATTTCCTTAGTGCAATGGATTTTTTTAAAAAATTTAAAATATATTTCTTTATTGATTTCAGAGAGGAAGGGAGAAGGAGAGAGAGATAGAAACATCAATGATGAGAGAGAATCATTGATCGGCTGCCTCCTGCACACCCCCTACTGGGGATTGAGCCCACAAACCAGGCATGTGCCCTTGGCCAGAACCGAACCTGGGACCCTTCAGTCCACAGGCTGACGCTCCATCCACTGAGCCAAGCCAGCCAGGGCAATGCAATGGATTTTTTAAAATAACTTTACCAGCCCCCTCCCCCCCACCACCACCCGGCCCCAAGTAACAGAAGGAAGAAAACCAGGAAATCAGGAGTAAGAGTGATACATTAACTGATGCCCTCTCACTTCTGAAGCAAGATCCTGAACCACTAACCTCCCCCTGATGCAAGGCAAGGCTCCTCTAGTTACACCATAGACCCTGTAAGTCTTTCCCAGCAGGACCTGCCCCGGGAATCAAGAGAACTTTACAAAAACACCAGAGAATTCTTAGGTTCCTATAAAGTGCAGAGAAACTTGACAGGGGCTATTTTTCTTAAAGCACTACTATGCTTTCCTCAGGTAACTGTTTTAGGAATCACAGAACTTTCTAATTGAGAATCTCTCTCTAGTCAGTCTTTTTTCCATATTAGCCACATCAGCATTCATGATGAGACTACTTCAACTGTGCTGTGACTGTATTCTCCCCTCTGAGGTTACAGAGAGCATCTCCCAGCAGACAAAGCATCACGCGAGGAAAAGCACAGATTCCATCAGTGTGCCAAGGTTGACCACCTTACCTTCATTGGTCACAGGATAAATATTTCTGGCAATGCTTGTTTTATAATATTGTTATTGAAAAATCTAAGGTTAAATAGAACACAAAATTGAGTATAAGGAAGAAAGCAGTCCTAAATATATAGAGTTATTCGAGAACGTTTTCCTAGAGAGAGAGAGACTTATGGACCTAGTTTTGGATGACCTAGTTTGGAATAAAAGAAGTAGGAAAACATTTGGCACCTTCAGTGTAGCTTTTTCCCCTAAAATACAGACCTGTCATTTACCCTATTTTGTATCATTTCATGACTCCTGCTGTCACTGGAATAAAGTTCAGACTCCAGTCTCTTCTAGTCTGGTTTCAACTTACCTATCTAGTTTTATTTACTACTGCTTCTAACACATCCAACTCCTCACCATGCTGCATACCTGTTTCTTCCCAAGCCCTCTTGTGACTATGTACTTTAGCATGTACTGTGACTTCTGTCTGGAATACTCCATTTTCATTTTTCTCTCAAAATTCTACTCATCTTCCAGTGCCTACCTCGGAACATCTCCTTTGTCAAGCTTCTTCTCACCCCTCCATGCAAAACAGATCTTATTTATATTTGGGCTCCAGTACTACCTTGAGTGTGTGTCTAATAGCACTGATCACTTTCTTTGAGAACTGCGTACATCTCCACTATTTGAGCTTGTTGAGAGAAGGGTCACTGCCTACCTTGAGTCCTAGAACATAACAGGAACACATTAACTATTTTTTAAGTGATGATTATAACTATATTAATTCCCAGATAATTCAGGTATGTATATATGTACAAACACACACACACACACACACACACACACACACACACACACACACACACACTTTCTTGTACTTTTAAATATTTGCTTAGGAAATGAGGTTTCATTCTTTTAAGTGAAGAGTCATGAACATGGACACAATGTCTGTGTCATTTTCTTTGTGTACTAGTTTAAAAGTATCTTGTATAGTGTGAATGCTTGTATGAGTTAGCTAATGCTCCATAACAAAACATCCCAGAATTTGGAGGTTTAAAGCAACAACAATTTATTATTTCTTCCAAGTTTACATTTTGTCTAAAGAATCCCACTGATTTTGGCTAAGCTTGCTTATGGATATGCTAGCTGGTTGGTTGGGGCTGACTGCCCTGTGACAGCCTTGTCCAGAATATTGTGACACTATTCATGTAGTGTCACAGTGATATAGGAGGCTGCCAAAGAGAAAAATAAAATATGCAACTTATTTTTCAAAGTTCTGCTTGTATAATTTTTGCTACTTTCCCATTAGCTATAGCATATAACTAGCCAATCTCACAGTTAGTGAGGAAAGGCTTCACCAAAGGTTATGGATGCCGGGGTATAAAAATTAAGGCAATCAAACCATCACAATGCTTACAAAGACATAAAGATAATTATATTTTACACATTGAAATAGAGTAAACCGAAGATGGTTCTTTTCTCAAAGGTATATTATGAACTCAACCCAGTTTAGTGAATACTATTTAATCCAGTTATAAAGTCAGGATAATGATACCCACTGTATAGGCTGTCTGTGAAAATTATGTGAAGTAATTAATACACAGTCCTTTCATAGTTTGGCACAAAGTCACCATCAATATTATTTTTTTATTTTTTTTACCCCCCTTATGTTTCTAGACTCCTGTGTAATCATCCACACTATCTAACCATGTTATATAAAATTACTGAGAAATGTTTCAGTGATAGAATAGATATATTTGTGAAATGAATCAAATGATTTAGACATACAAAGATAATGTCACCTTGAAATGTCTTGAAGAGAAAATTCTCATATTGTATAAAATCAGTGAAAAGCACAATTCATCATTATTACATATCACAGTCTTTGCCAGGAGTTGTGAGCACAATCTGATCCCACGTACTTTGTTTTATGTGAAGATGTTGCTTAGTAACCTTGTGTTAAGGAAGAATGAACAAGAAAGCTGTCTCAGGCATTTCTAACCCAGGTCAGCACCATTATATACTTGCTATGAAACTGGAAAATTTTACTCAAGGTCAGTGGGCTCAACATTCTTTCTTGGTTCCAGCCTTTTTCTCTGCAACACATGATTTTAACTTGAAACCTTAACTACTGAGCAAGTCTAAATCATTAATAAATTTAGGCTAGGTATCTTGTTGTTCTTTGGTATCTTGTACTTTACTTGACATAATAAATGCTCAAAATGGATGGATATTGATCATTCAAACTTTAGTAGTTATTATCAAGAGTCTAGTTAATAAAAAGATTACCCTAAAAGTCAAAGGGAATAACAATGTCTATACATTTGTTTATAAAGGGTATATTAGTAATCCATTCAGCATTTATACATTTTATTAATAGATGGTCTAATTAAAGAGAGTTTTATGCATTCAATCTAATTAAATGAATATTTATTAATTGACTCTGAAGTGTCAGTTATTGTGCTGGGTACTGGTAGGCCAAGGCTCAAAGAAACGTCCTTCATTATACATGTCAGTGAGAAGTACTGCTGTCCCAGAAAACCCCTAGTTCAAGATAATTATGTTGGATGTTGTGATTGTCTTGTGTCCTCTGTTCAGGATTCCGTTTCTACCACAGGTCTGGAGTCAGCAAGAAATTATTTTCAATAGTTGAATGTCACTTGATAAAAATGTGCATGACTTTCTTCCAAAATACTCCTAAATCTGTTGACCAGCCAATCTTAGGTGTTATGTCTACTCTTATGCTGTTTTGTGTTCGTAGGAGGTAAGATCTGGAAGAGATAGGACCTAGGCCTTCTGTTTGTTTGGGATAGCAAATACTTGGGTTTACTAGTCCACCATGATGGCATAAAATGGGGATAGCTTTTATATATTTTTAAAAAGTATTGACCCTAATATATTTATTATTTCAATTACATGTTTAAATATTTAAAAGTATTTAATATCTTTTTTATTGAAAATATAAACCTTCATAAACAAAACTGTTACAATCAAGATTGAGTCTTTTATTTAAAACAATTTTACTCCTTCTTTGGGAAAAAAGTATATAAATTAAAAAAAATATCTGAAAAATTATTTCCTTAAAGATTGAAGTGCTAATATTCTTCTCTAGTTATCCTTTTTTAATGGTATTTTGTTAGGACTTCATATATTCAACAGCTTCTTTTATTTCTCTTGGGATATAAACTAGTATTATTGAATCTTTATTTAACCCTTTTTTCTCAGTAAGGTAGATATTTCCTATTTTAAATCTCTAAAATAAAATCCCTTCTCCTGCCAAAGCAGAGAAGGACAAATACTTGGATGTTTGGTTGGCAGTAAAAGGAACTACTGAGTCAAATGCTACTGATAAAAATATTTAACAAAATCCTTCCATTTCCGGCTCCACCACAAACTTGTAGTATCACCCCCTTGGTGATCCAAGTTCTGAACTTTTCTTGGGCTTAGTTCCATCTGCATGTCACTCTTAGCATATCAGTTAGGCTTTCTCAGCTACACTAAGACATTGCCTGCTTGTCCACTCATTCTTTGCTTTTCAAATGTTGTTGGCACCTCTTAACTATTGTCTTTTTACCCATGTGTAGATTAAGTTTTAAATCCTTTTTTTACTCATATAGTGGGGTTTAAGGAGGGAACATAAACAGAATATATAGATAGAGCTATATCTAGGGAAAGAGGCAGAGGAGAGCTTTGCTGTGGTACTAAGCCAGGGACTCCTCATATTGTCTGAAGAATACATCAAAGAGATACTGGACCTCTTTAATTCCCATGACCTAATGGACACACATATTTGGATAACTGGATGCTCTCTTAATATCATATAATCATCCAAATATTTGGGTCCACTAGGTCACGGGCTAAGTGGTCCCCACTTTCTTACTAAGTAGAATAGCTAATATAGTGAATAGAAATTAAAAGAGGGGACCATTGATTGTCCTTTCCTCTGTTTGAAAGATAGGCAAAGAATAAATCATGGTTTTAGCTATAATTGGGTAAGAAGAGATATACACACGCACACGCATATACACTGATTTTTTCCTGAGAACTTAGCGATCTTTGTAGGCTGTGCTTTGCACAGAAAAGTTTGGTCTGTAAAATGAGAAATAGACATGGAATGTTTGAGATGAGCTTCTGGTCTGTAAAAATAGAAATCTACTTTCTTGAAGAAAGCAGTTATTTCTGGCGCCTTCTAAGTATTCGCTAGGTAAAGAAATTGGAATGTAATAAAAAAGTCACCTAGGAAAAAGCAAAAGCCTTGAGCCAGAAAATGTATCCTTTCACTGAGCCAGCTGCTCAGGAAACATCAGATTGAGATATGTCCAAACACATCAGTTTGGTCTCTAATTCTGGGCTTAAATTTACCAAGCATTATTGAATGTCACTACAATTCCCAGAAACTAAAGAGGCATCAACCTTTCTGTGCAGCCCGTTAGCCTCCCCGTAAAGAAACCATTGTTCTGCTACTCAATTAACTGCTAAGGAGACAGAGAACTATGTGTTCAGGAGGAAAACCTTCTTTTGTGGGCTAATCAAAATCCAATGCCTTCTGAAAAGGGCTTGAAAAGATCATTAATTAGGAAGGATGCCTAAATTTGGCATTCAAGAAAATGGTGCACACATCTAACAATGAGGCATGAAGAACAACGTCTATAGACCAGAAGGATGCACAGGCTCTTCCTGATATAGCCAGGAAGGCCTCTGAGCTCCATTTGGGTCTCTAATTACTTGTTAACCACTTAGATTTGATGGTGGAGTTCTCAGGATCTATTTATATAGATCTGATGTTTTTTCAACCCTCCCAAAAGAACAATGCACCAAACCAGGAATTGGAAACAGAGAGGCAATTTATGTATCAACTCCTTAAAATAAAAAATTTAGAGAGACATGGGATGTTTACTATCTCAGCAACCATTTGGAAATGATCTTTTGCTTTTATCCCCTGGGTTATAGAAGATCATAAATGTTTTTGCAGAAATGATCAAAATATAACTTATTTCCTGTGACAAAATTATTCTAATTATCCCTGGATAATACAGATTTCTTAATAGTATGTGGAAAGGTGGGAAGAACGCAAAAGTTGAATGTGAAGACATTGTGGCTGAAGTGATTGCGTCCTTGTAAGTGCCTACGCGGGTGCTCCTGGGATTCCTGTTTTGCCTACATTTACAAAGTAGCTGGAGGAGCCTCTGTTAACGCAGGTGGGGGCCTGGTCTGGAAAGCCTCTTTATGCAATGCCATGAAGTGAAAAATTTCCTGTGTATTTTCAGAGGAATGGGGTCCAGAGTAATGTTTAATTGGAATTTTGTTTTTTGTGCTCTTTTTCATTCATTAGACTGCCTTCTGAAGACAAAGGGCCCCCAACTTCACCTACTTGACATATGAAAATAATTAATTGAATGAAAAGTTTTTTCTGGGTTTAAGGACTACTATTTTGGTCAATTTTAAGCATTAGTTTGTATGTTTTCCTGGTAGTTTAAATTGGGAAGCTATCTTCTAATACAACTTGATTGCCTTAATGAAGAACCAAGCACAATTTTAGTGGTTTAAAGTTGAGAGTTTCTTTTCCTTTCATGTGAGAATTCAGGGAAGATGATCCAAGTTAGTGAATCTTTCTGCTCTTCGTGGTCATTCAGGGAGCAAGATTTTTCTCATTTTATATGTCTGTCATCCCTTACCGAATTGTTTACATGGATCAAAATTAAGTTGTCATTATACTGGGGTGCAATAGGCAGGAGGAGGGCTCCTGATGGTCTCAAGAAGCCAGCTTAACTGGCACACCACTTCCACTCATTGGCAAGGCCTTAAGCTTATGGCCAGGCTTTACTGCTGAAAGGGGCCAGGGAGCCAGGGTCTAGAACAGCAGTCAACAAACTTTTTCTGTTAAGGGTCAGATAGTAAAACATTTCAGCTTTATGCACCAGACTCAACTCTGACATTGTAGCTTGCACGCAATCATAGATACGAGTGAAAGATAAGTGTAGCTGTATTTCAATATTGACTTGCATCCAGCCTGCCAACCCCTTCTGCTCATTCCCGCCAAGCTACTGAGAGGAGGAAGTGGCAAGAAGACTTGGTGCAGAGCCAGCAGCTCCTGCCACCGCAGCAACAACACTTTAAATCGGTCTGTGCTTCTTGTGTAACTAGAACTTTTGCCAGTCCTGCATAACGAACCACACCAGGCCAATATTTGGTTCGTGAACCACTTTGTAGATTAAATAAAGTGAGTAGAAACAATAAGCAGCACAGGAGTCGTGGTATTTAATGAAACTCGAAAAGCTTCATCTACTGTTTCTTCAAACTGCACCGAGTTCGGAGGTTGGAGGATATTGTTACGCTCGTGAGTTTTTCCCAGATGTCCTTATGCTGAAAAAAAACTTACTGATTTAAAAAAAAAAATAGTTTTTTAACTGTTTGTCTTGTTTGATGATCCCAATACCTTTCATTTTGAGCCTGGCCCTCCAATAAAGTTTATGCATTGCTTCCTATCAAGAGATGAACTTGCCAAAACCGGTTTGGCTCAGTGGATAGAGCGTCGGCCTGCAGACTGAAAGGTCCCAGGTTCGATTCCGGTCAAGGGCACGTACCTGGGTTGTGGGCACATCCCCAGTGGGGGATGTGCAGGAGGCGGCTGATCAATGTTTCTCTCTCATCGATGTTTCTGACTATCTCTCTCCCTTCCTCTCTGTAAAAAATCAATAAAATATATTTAAAAAAAAAAAAAGAGAGATGAACTTAAAGTCTGCCCTGTAAGGCTCTTGGAGAGGATGGGTTATACATCAGGAGTGGTTGTGATAAGCTTGGCCATAACATCTTTGCACTCCTCACATGGAGAAGTGAGGTGAACAGTTCCCTCCCAACTGAATGTGGGTTGGCCCTGTGACTACTGAACAACAGAACACAGTGGAAGCAAGGCCAGTTTCCAGGCCGCGGCCTTAAAAGATCCGTAGCTTCCACTTCCTGCTTCTTGTAACACCCTCTGGAAGACCTGAGTCACTCTGCGAAAAGGCTAATGACACGGAGACCGTGTCGGAAAGGCTAGTGTAGCTGCTTCAGTTGACAGTCCTGGCTGAGCCCAGCCCCCAGCCAACCCACCCAGCCATTCCCCAGGGAAGTTGCCTTCACTCAGGTCAGCCAGTCAGCCCGTTGACTACACCCAGTGACTTCAGTCAAAGCCACGTGGAGAAAAAAAATAGGCCAGCTAAGCAAGCCCTACTCAAATTCCCAACCCACAACAATTATGAGGTAAAATAAAATGGTTGTTGCTTCCCCCTGCTAAGTTTTAGAGTAATTTGTTATGTATCCATAGATACCCAGAAAAGAAGAATAAAGCATGTGTGGGGGGCTCTCTCCATTTGTTCAACAGTCACTGTGTCATTTTTAAAAATTTGATGCTCATGCTAGCCTTAAAAATTAATAAGGTGATTTTAAAATTAGGTGACAATAACCCTTGAAATGTCTTTTCACAGTGACAATATGATCTAAAAATTTCCCATAGGGAACGAAATTGTCTTCCCGGGATAAAAATGCTTTAGAATAAATAAAAAGAATGTGAGCCTTACAAAAAGGACCCTGGTGAAAAGTGTATCTAACTCAAAATGCACATCTCCGAACAAGGTGGAAATATCAGAGTGAAAAGAGAAAAGGTCCTGTAAGACATTTGCAAAGTGGAAGGCGGTGTGCTTTGTGGAGGGGCCAAGCGCTTCGCAATCAGACAGACCCAAGGTCATGATCCATCCAGAGGGTGGATGACCCAGGGCAAGCTCCTTATCCTCTCGGAGCTTCGGTTTCCTGAGCCATAAAGTGGGGCTAAAACGGCCTTCCTCACAGGGTGACTGCGAGGATTAAGGGAGATCGTGTATAGAAAGCAGTCAGCAGAGCACCTGCCGTGGGTGGTAGGTGTTAATGAATGGCTGTTCCTGTCTCTTTTTCAGCAAGAAAGTGAAAAAAATGGACCTCATTGGCAGCCTGTATACGTAGGGTAGCTCTGCACGGAAAGACTCCTCCATTTCTGATTCCAGAAATTAGGGAGAGCTCCAATTTCTTGACATGTGACTATCCTGATTGTGGGCAGGTAAAAGAGGAAAGCGATTTGAGAGGCAAGATGTATTTTCTTTTAAACGTGGGAAAAGCAGGACTTTAAACAAAAGTGGGAGCATTTTAAAAAAATGTTTATATCATTCTGGAGAATGCTATGCTCATCCAAATTTATGTAACTTTGTTTTCAATTTTGGAAGAAATGTCAGGTATTCGCTTGGCGTTGATAAAATGGCAGAACATTAATATGTGATGAAAATATTGGACTTCTGGTTTCCCAGCGTTGGTTTCTGTGGAATAAACAATTCAGAATAAAAAACAAACAAAAATCAGGCTTTCAAAGCTCACTCATCTTCTTGGCCAAGTTGTTGAAATTCACTCTCTTCAGATAATTTTTCTCATGATTACCTCCTTATTTTAAGTTCTAATATGTATTAGAAACTCTGAATTGTAGGCATGAAAAGTCCACTTTTAATCTTGAATTTCCTGATATCAAGCAATATCAACAAGTATGGGGGTTTAACAATTGTTTAATGATTTATCAACAGCTGGGTTTAAACCATTCTTCAGTTTTCTGGGTATTTATGTTTTAATTGAATGTAGTTATTTTCAGGAAATAGGATTCACTACATGTACATACTTTTAAATATATTTATTTCCTTTTCCCTAAAAGGATTTTAAGAATACATAAAATAAAAAAAAGAATACATAAAATAGAAAATTAAAGAGAAAGAAAAGGACAAGCAAGTATAGGGACATAAAATGCAGCCAAGATCACTACTCCTACAATAATGTACACAATAGATTCTATATACTTGCTACTTAAAAAAATCTTTATTATGGAATTATTACAGATGTCCCCCCTTTTTGACCCCTTCTAGCCTGCACCCACCCTTCACACAGTGTTGATATTAAACTTTATAACAGTCAATAAGAAAATTTAAATCAGTGCCTAGTTGCTCAGGGGAATGCACAATCATTCCTAACACTGAGATCAGGAAGATATTTTTACAGGGTCCCCACAATGAGGATGGTCGGTAGCATGCTCTTGCTGTATTATACCCTTACAGGTTATCATTTTAAAAAAAATCTCACAAATCTGAAAAAACATCACAGTCATATTATCTGTCCTGGTTTGAGGGTCAGAAACGTCAGCAACGCATACATCATCTGAGTGATTTCTCCAGACTCCACAGTGCCATGGAGGAAGGCAGCAGGTCAGGGAACAGGTGGCTCAGCTGCTGGGTCGGAGGCTGACAACCAATGCAGGGCCACTAGCAAGCTCCAGTCCCAAGGGGAGGTGGTGGGTGTGCCCCTCTACTCTTCCACACACACCTCTCAGGTGTCTATGATGTCTTTAACTTGATAGAAGCACAGTTTGAAACCCTCAGGTACATGACGTTTTCTCTAAACCTTTCCACTTTCCAGGTAGAATTCACCTTGCTGTTCCCATAGCTACTTCAACACTTGCTTCACAGAGCACTGCAACCAACTGTCTAGAATAGATCAGTGATGGCGAACCTATGACACTCATTTTTCTGGTTGATTTTTCTTTGTTAAATGGCATTTAAATATATAAAATAAACATCAAAAATATACATCTTTGTTTTACTATGGTTGCAAATATCAAAAAATTTCTGTATGTGACACAGCACCAGAGTTAAGTTAGGGTTTTTCAAAATGCTGACACGCCGAGCTCAAAAGGTTCGCCATCACTGGTCTAGTTGCTAGCCAGACTGTTACCTTAACCAGAGTTGTTATATAATAAAGGTCGCATGGACTCATCTTCCTTTGCAGTTTGCCCTTGGTGTGCAGTTCAACTGAATCAGTGACCCCAGTAGAAGCGTTGGGGTGAGGAAAGCAGAGGGGAGGGATTTATTTTGCTAGCTGTGACTTTGGGAGAGCCCCGTTCCTTAGGAGCTGTAGAATTCTGCTTAAACACTCTGACTGGTTATGTTCCTAGGAGAGTGTGGACAGAGCTTTACTGTTGGTGAAAGGAAGCCCATGGCTTCTCACTCCAAATCTGGGTGATTTCAGTGAGCACCACGGACTTTGATTTTCGTTATTTCTTTAACTTGATGACTCGCTTAGCGCGCTGTGCAAAGCCATTAATAAAATCAGAACCAATCTACTCCCCTCTCAACTGGCAGGTGTACGGAGCTGCCTGTGTGCGGCGAAGCTTCAGATGCTGCGGACGTTTCCTTTCAATGGAGGAAAGGGTGGGCTTTAGTCTTGTCTGTTGAAAGGAGATGAAAAGAGCCTAAAACGTGCATGGACAGGGAATGGGATGACAGAATGGCTGAGAAGTTACAAAGGGAAGATGTCAGTGAAGAGCACCCCTGACTATTCGTTAAGCAGTTTCTAAGCAACTTTTAATGGAAGGTCAGGCATAAGCAAGATAAAGGGAGAAGGAAACAACCTCATTTCACACAATAAAGTGACTGTGAATGCTGCCAGTTAAAGGAGGAAACAGACTGATCAGTCTCAGCACTTACTGATGTGTGGGTTTTCTGTGTGAATACAAATTAAAATCTTTCATAAAGAAGAGCCTATCAAATTTGAGCAAGTGCAATAATCCTGGCAATGTGCGAATATTATGATTTAAAGAAAGGCTTTCCATAAGACACACTGGGATTGCCAATAGTATTGATGTCTTCATTTTCCTCCATGCCAATCCTTAGGCATTCCATTCATTCACTTATTACATAGATATTTAATGTACTTCTTCTCTGGGTCAGACACTGTGCTAGATCAGAACAGAGAAATAAGCCCCAGGCGCTGGCCCTAGGCATTCAGAGTCCAGCCCAGTTCAGTCAGCGAACAGGGCTGTGAGCAAAATGCCACCGAGTTCCTGGAGAGCAGGCACCTCGGCATCCCTGGGGGCATCGGGCAGGGCTTCCTAGCCAAGGCAGATCAGAGCAGATCTTCAGTCAGTGTTCTCAGTGCTGGCTTTGCTTCCTTCACTCAGGTGACTTTTGAATGCTTTTTTTTTCTTTCAAGGAAAGAATGGAAAATAACCTTTCTTTCCCCCTCAACTCATCTATGCAGAAGAGAATGTTATGTGAATACTCATGAATACTTCCCCACTTCACTGAGATTTACATCAAGTCATTTCTGATGTCCCAACTACTCAACGTGATGGCCTTTGGAAGTCATTTTATTTGCCAGGGACTATCTGCAGTATTTGGCAGGGTGCACCATCAATCCCAGGCCCTCTCCTCCTGCTGCAATGGCACTGGGTTTTCCTAGTTACGTTCCACCTCTCCAGCTTCTTTGTTTCTGTTTCTCTTCCAAGTCCTTTTCTCTCCTCCTATCCCAGAGTATGCGCTTTCCCTCAGCAAGTTAATACCATCTCATGCCTTTCTGCGTACTCTTCTCAGAACATTAGCTCTCTCTTCTCACACAGGCTCCAGTCCCATCTTTATAGATATCCAGGATACTTTCCCGTGGATATTTTGTCATCACTTATAATCAGCCTTACCAAAGCAGCAGCAGCAGCAGCCCAGGGTCCATAAAACATGCACACTCCCCTAACCAATGCAAAATCCCAGCTGGCTGGTGGAACCCCATTGTCCACTCACCAAAGGGATGGGTGCTGGTGGACACTGACTGATGGAAGGTTGAAGGTAGTGCAGACCAGTCACAAGGTATGTGTGAATTGTTGTCTTCTCCTTTCCCTTTCCCTTCTCCTTCTCCTTCTCCTTCTCCTTCTCCTTCTCCTTCTCCTTCTCCTTCTCCTTCTCCTTCTCCTTCTCCTTCTCCTTCTCCTCCACTTCCTCCTCCTCCTCCTCCTCCCCCTCCTCCTCCTCCTCCTTCTTTTTTTTTTTTTGTTGTTGTTGTTAATCCTCACCCAAGGATATTTTTCCGTTGATTTTTAGAGAGTGGAAGAGAGGGGGAGAGACACAGAGAGAAACATCGATGTGAGAGAGACACATCAATTCTCAAATAGAGCCTGCAACTGAGGTACATGCTCTTGACTGGAATCAAACTCAGGACCCTTCAGTCCTTAGGCCAATGCTCTATCCACTGAGCCAAACCGGCTAGGACTGGATTGTTGTTTTCTTAAACCTTACTCTGAGGAGTAGTGAAGAGTAGTTTAATATCATCACTGCTCACTTTTGCTACATCCAATGGCAGTGGTGAGAACAAAGGATGCGACCCTGGTGACTCTGGGTCCCTGAGTGGGAAACTGAAGAATATGTAGACAGAAGTAATGTTTGTTTTCATTTCTTCTTCTAGGCATGGCTTCCGTGAATTCTTAGATTTATTCCAGAAAACATTTGAGTCAGAAAAAGACTGTGGATTTGTTCTGGTTTATTCAATAATGATCATCTACAGAAGGATAAAATGCATTTCATGAGGATTGTGACAATTTACCCATGTAATCCAGGGTGAGAAAACTAAAGTTAGAGATGTTAGAAGAATATTCAGATGCAGTCGGATACTGTGAGGAAGAATATGTGCGACAAAGAAAAATAAATTAAAAATGCATAGTATTTCTGCAGATAAGATGAAAGGAAAGGTAGCCATAACAATGTCCCCAACTGGAGTACAAAAGTGTCGTAAACCCCATAAATTATTTTAACCAAGATGATGACTGAATGGACAAATGAATGAGAGATTAATATTATAGTAACATTTTCATAACCTTTATAACGAGAATCCCTAGAAAAATCCCAGTGGACATGAGATGTTCTGACATCACCATGCAATAATGTGTTCTTTTCATGGGAAGCAAGCTCCATCCAAGAAACTTCTTTTCTAAAAGATAGGCTCTATACTGCAGCAAAGGAGGAAAGTGTTATATTTGCAATGTCCAGGTTAAAGCTGTTCTTTGTTTAGGAGTTATTCTGGCTTACTTTTCATGCATTATAATAGAATAGAATTTTCTTTTTTTGCCTGAAATGATAAATTACTCTGAAACACAGAGCCCATGCTTTGAGAGGACAGGTCAGAGGAATCCAGGGGTGGGCAAACTTTTTGACTCGAGGGCCACAATGGGTTCTTAAACTGGACCGGAGGGCCGGAACAAAAGCATGGATGGAGTGTTTGTGTGAACTACTATAAATTCAAAGTAAACATCATTACATAAAAGGGTACGGTCTTTTGTTTTTTAGTTTTATTCATTTCAAATGGGCCGGATCCAGCCCATGGGCCGTAGTTTGCCCACGGCTGAATTAGACTGATTCTCCCTTTGGGATAATTGTCAGGTCTCCCTTATGGAGCTTGGCTGGGCTACCGACTTCCTTTAGGTTTTCCCATCACCAGCAAAGCCATGTCAGTAGGAGGGCTAGAGCTGATCAGAAATTGAAGAAGTCCTCCTTGGAAGAGGACTGGAAACAGTAAGGGAATGTTTGCTTATAATTGTATTTAGTAGGAATCCTATTACTGGCTTCTGCCTCTGGATCTGAAATTTCTATATCATTGCAATGAATAGAACCAAATTATAGCCTAGCCTAAATTCTAAGGTTTAAAATAATCTTTAGAAGAAGAAAGTAGGTGGGATCTCAACACCTGATATCAAGCTGTATTACAAAGCCATTGTTCTCAAAACTGCCTGGTATGGGCACAAGTACAGACATATAGATCAATGGAATAGAATAGAGAACCCAGAAATCGACCCAAACCAATATGCTCAATTAATATTTGACAAAGGAGGCAAGAATACAATGGAGTCAAGACAGTCTCTTCAATAAATGGTGTTGGGAAAATTGGACCAGATACATGCAAAAAAATTAATCTAGACCACCAACTTACACCATACACAAAAATAAACTCAAAATGGATAAAGGACTTAAATGTAAGATGGGAAACCATAAAAATACTAGAGGAATCCAAAGGCAACAAAATCTCAGACATATGCCGAAGCAATTTCTTCACCGATACTGCTCCTAGGACATTGGAAACTAAAGAGAAAATAAACACATAGGACTACATCAAAATAAAACGCTTCTGCACAGCAAAAGAAACCATCAACAAAACAACAGGAAAGCCCACTGCATGGGAGAACATAACGCCAAAGTTATCACCGATAAGGGTTTAATCTCCAACATTTATAGGGAACTCATACAACTTAACAAAAGGAAGATAAACAATCCAATCAAAAAATGGGCAAAGGACCTAAATAGACACTTTTCAAAAGAGGACATTCAGAAAGCCAAGAGATATATGAAAACATGCTCAAAGTCACTAATTATCTGAGAGTTGCAAATCAAAACAACAATGAGGTATCATCTCACACCTGTCAGAATGGCTATCATCAACAAATCAACAAACGACAAGTGCTGGAGAGGATGCAGAGAAAAGGGAACACTCATGCACTGCTGGTGGGAATGCAGACTGGTGCAGCCACTATGGAAGACAGTATGGAGTTTCTTCAAAAAGTTAAAAATGGAACTCCCATTTGACCCTGTGATCCCACTTCTAGGAATATATCCCAAGAAACCAGAAACACCAATCAGAAAGGATATATGCACCCCTATGTTCATAGCAGCACAATTTACCATAGCGAAGATCTGAAACAGCTTAAGTGCCCATCAGCAGATGAGTGGATTAGAAAACTGTGGTACATCTACACAATGGAATACTATGCTGTGGTACAAAAGCAGGAACTCTTGCCTTTTGCAACAGCATGGATGGAACTGGAGAGCATTATGCTAAGTGAAATAAGCCAGTCAATGAAGGAAAAATACCACATGATCTCACTCATTCATGGATAATAGAGACCATTATAAACTTATGAACAAAAATAGATACAGAGGCAGAGCTGCCTCAAACAGTTTGTCAAACTGCAGCAGGAAGGCCGGGGAGGATTGCGGGGCAGGAGGGAGTGGAGTAAGAGATCAACCGAAGGACTTGTATGCATGCATATAAGCATAACCAATGGACACAAGCCACTGGGGGGTAGGGGAAGCCGGGGGAATGTCAAGGGGGGGGGAGATATATGTAATATTCTTTGTAATACTTTAAGCAATAAAAAAAATAAAATAAAATAATCTTTAAAAAATTATAATATGTGATCAGTATTTAATGAAATGGGACCTAGCTTCCTGGTAGGCATTTCAAAATACTTAATTTGAGGAGTGAAATAGGGATTTGGGGTCTGGGGGACCATTTCCATATGAGGACTAGCAATAAATCCCATGGTAAGCAAGTCAGCTCGCAGTGACAGAGAGTCCTTGATCGGTTCTTCTCAAAGGGTGGTCACTGGGCCAGCAGCATCCACTTCCCTTGGGACCTCGTTAGAAAAGAAAGTTTCTGGCCCCACTGCAGATTTACTGAGTCAAGAATATGTGTGTGTGCACAAATATATGCACACAAGGGTCAGAGCCATCTGTGTTTTAGCCTTCCAGAGGATTCTGATGCTGAATAAAATTTGACAACCACTGCTCTACATATAATCTAAATACCCAAAGGTAAAGAATTTATCAGGCAAACTGTTATTAATAAAATGGGCAATTATGTTGTCATAACATATATCAACTTATAGATTAATGAAATAACAGATTTTAAAAATTGAACTCAGAATTACACATATATATATATACATATAAGGGAAATTGTGTATAACAGAAAAATTGGAATATCAAATTTGAAGATTTATATGATTTCCTTGGTTGTGATCATTTTATGTAACTATTGTTTAGTAGCATTTTCTCTTTTATTGTTGAGGTATCTACACATTAAAAAATAAAAAAAACTGCCCTAGCTGGTTTTGCTCAGTGGATAGAGCCCTGGCTTGTGGACTGAAGGGTCCTGGATTTCATTTCAGTCAAGAGCATGTGCCCAGGGTGCAGGCTCGATCCCCAGTAGGGGGTGTGCAGGAGGCAGCCAATCAATGATTCTCTCTCATCCTTGATGTTTCTATCTCTCTCTCCCTCTCCCTTCCTTTCTGAAATCAATAAAAATATAGTTAAAAAATGATTTAACAAAATAAAAAAATAAAAAATTATGGCTACCACTAGACATAATTTTATTTGTTTAAATATGTAATAAATAATATAAGTATTTATTGAAAATATGTAAAATATACATTAATTAATAGATGAACAATATTGTATCTCAAATTGATAAGGTTAGTTGCTTTGGAGGTATCTCTCTTGTTTTTGAGTGAAAAACACACAGCTGGAAGAAGCATGCTTTCTTGCCAATACATCTGCTGTCTTTACACTGTTCATAAAATACTTCACACTCTCAAGTTGGAGGCCAGCTTTCCCCAGGGTGCCACGCTAAAACATTCCAGCTAAAATACTTCATAACTTTCAGAGGTTGTGATCCTCCCTCCCCCTTTTTTCTTTTTCTCAACCTCTGACTTGCCAAAGGGGAAAAATCCATATATTCTGATTTCATGGAAATAAATGCTTGAACAGAAACAAATGTATAATATTTGACTCGTTATTATCTGTAGATTATGGATGATTCAAGATTTAAACATTCATGATTCCCGAGGATTAGGTTATTTGAGAGCTTTTACTTGAAGCAAGGGCCTCTCACCTCAAAATCATCATTTAGAATCTAGACACGGACAATGACAAAGTGCTATAAACTCCTGACCCCTAAGATTTGTTCCAGTTCTAAACGCTTGGTGATTCAATGATTCTACTGCTGTTTCATGGCTAGGAATATTGTGCGGCTTCAATGTATTATGTGAAACAGAATATGCATGTCATTTAGGAAGCTATTGTAATAGTCCCAGAGTGAGGCCATACTCTTCGGACTGGAGAAGTGACAAGTCTGAAGTCAACTAAATGCTGAAAGAGATGCTCTAAGTGTCTATCCACACAGACACTTTAGATCCTCTAAATATGGGAGAATATTCAGCAAAATAAACTTTCATGAGCAAAAATAGGTGGACAGAAAGCCCTTCCCTTCAAAGTATAATCTCATCAGTTTCAAACTGATCAATGTTCTAGTAAGTCATAGACTATTTGGAGCATATCTGTTTTATTTTATGGTTTAACCTACTGGCTCCAATGTGCATGTTCTCAGGGGACACTTAAGATAACTCACTGGGTCATAAAGAGAACAAATTATATTTAAGTTTAAATTTTGCCTAAAAATAAGAAAGAAATATGCTTTACTAGTATTTATCATGCAAATGCCACATACGCTCTCACTTGGTCCAGAAGTTACAAAGGTATGCAAGCTACCCTGAGGGAAAGCAAAAGTTCCATCAATGGAAGGATTGACAGTAGAGCTTCCCTTTTTAAGTTATTCACTTGTAGGTCATTTTGCTATAGTTTTGTTTAGTGGATTTAGGGACTGTATTATTGAATTTCATTAAATAAAATGAACAGGTATTTAAAAAGCTTCCTGCCCCCAATAAAAAGATATAAACTGAAGATAACAATGAAATGTAAGTACAAGTGGAAGTTATAAAAAAATTCTTACAATCACAAAAACCAGAGTATCAAACAAAATGCCTTGAACATAGAAAAGACCATTCAATTGTTGTATCATGAACTATTAAACCAAGAATTTTCATAAGTAATGAAATATATTCAATTACTAGTTTTTATTAGAGATCAAAGGTGTGTTTTTTAAAAAAGAACACTGTTAAATAAAACTATTTTAAATATTGTGCACTCATTTTGAGTTCACCTTTTTAAGTCATATTTTTGAGGTAAAATTTATATAAAGTAAAATTCACCTCATTTCAATGTAGCTAGATGAATTGAAACATGTGTATGCAATCTTTCTAATGCTAATATCTGTATCACTTGGTGTTGGCATCTATTGATTGTCTTTTTTTCATTTCTGGTCTTTGGTATGACAAGTGGTTTTTAAAATTAAAACCTGGACATTTTTGTATTATGTTATGAAGCTCCAGATCCTCTGTTTTAACTGGCTTTTGGTTTCTTTATATATTTTAGATGCAAATTCTTTATACACATTTTGCAAATATTTTCTCTCAGTCTATTTCATTTTTATTTTATATTTTATCCACATTATATAAGATACACAATATATTAATAATATATGATATGAAATGACATGATATGACATGTGATATGATACACTGTGCTCACCTTGCCTAGAGAGGTACTATCTCCTCTTCATTCACACCCCAGCCCATTCTCTCATCCTGTCTTTTTTCCTCCCATAGTTCCAATTGGTCCCAACCAGCCTTTCTCACTACCAGCTACTCTTGTCTGTTTCTTTACTTCCTTTTGTGATAGGAGGATTAGGCACCTCAAATTAATGAGGGTATGTATGTAAGTTGGCATAACATTGAACTTATTATAGCTGATTGACTATTGCAGATAAAATAAAGACATTTCTAATATGTCATATGATTCTAGATAGTTGAAGGCAGGAAAGTGCCTTATGAACAAAGAGTTGGGATCTTCATTAAGTCTTCATTTACTCCCAGACAAGATTCTTTCTGTTTCCTGAGACCGGAGGCTCCTCCTGTCTCATAAAGTGGTACCACAACACAGGTACTGCAGCCCACAACCTGGCAGTTACCTGGGTCTTCTTTCCTCACTTTAGTCATTATATCTGCCAGTCATGCCTCTTCCGTGT
The DNA here is from genome assembly GCF_963259705.1 of Myotis daubentonii. Lineage (NCBI taxonomy): Eukaryota > Metazoa > Chordata > Mammalia > Chiroptera > Vespertilionidae > Myotis > Myotis daubentonii. The sequence goes on along the minus strand of NC_081845.1, from coordinate 11,822,544 downwards.
TTGCAGATCTATTCTCTCTTCCAGCTCTTCTACCACTGATTTATCAAAGATTCCCTTTACCTATTGCTTGATCCAGTGGACTCAAACTTTGGTGTAATCAGAACCTCAAGTGTTTGTTAAAACACAGATTCTTGGGTCGCACTCCCAGAGTTTCTGACTCTATAGGTCTGAAGAGGGCTAGTGCGTTGACGTTTCTATCAAATTCTCAGGTAATGCTGAGATTGCTGGTTCAGGGGCCACACATCCTCCAGAATAGCTGTCCAGTAATATAATTAAAACTAATTAAGCAAGTTTTTTATCAATATATAATCAATCACACACTTACAGAGAATAAAAGTGGAGCAGGCACTGTGCTCAGTAGTACCGGAGATCTAGGAATGAACAAGTAGCTCTCATTACCTGAAAGTGTGCACAAGGTAGTGGATATACTCTGAGGTTGTAGGTGCCAGAGGACCAGCTTTCTGGGCATGTGACATTCACACATGGTCCTGTGCTTAGAATGGCCTCATGCTTGATTTAATGCTCTGTGTTGCCGTCTTGAAATTCTTAATTTTTCATCAGGAGTTCCTTCATTCTCATTTTGCAGTGGACCCCACAATTACATACGAGTCCTCAGGGTCAGGAAGGCCAGCCCTGAGGAAATTACTTTTTCCATTTGTCCTGCCCTCACACTGACCCTGGTCAGAGTTTTCATTTTAATGCCTTATTCAACCTTTTCCTGATGGTTGAGCTTCATGAAACTTGGCTGACCTGGGTTCATAAAAACTGTTCTTCACTAGGCACCAATGGCGGTAAAAATTCTAGTGGGTGGCTCTGGCCATGAATGCTGAAAGTGTCTTCAGCTCTTGAAGGGATGTTTGGGAATGCCACCTAAGAGCAGGTTTTGTGGAGAAATTCTCAACTTTGCTGAAAACAGGAATCCTGATGATACTTATATTTTTCTGTTGAGAACTGGACAGCATGTCTGCCATCACCAAGCAGTAGAATCATGAAGTCACCACACACTTAGAGCTGGGAGGAACCACAAATGTCAATAGTTTATCATACCCAGCATCCACTGCCCATGACTGGATTCCAAATGGCGCTGGTGAGGTTAAAGACCTTCCATCAAATAACCCCATCCTAAGGTATCATCTTCCTCATCTTGAATCGTCTGTAATTTGTTTGGAGCTCACAAAGTTATAAAACTTGAGAATGTCATTAAAACTAGTGAAGTGCTTCTTGCAAAAGTTCTCTTCGGGCCTTTATGAGAGCAGCGCCATGATACCTGTTGAAACCCAGCGAGGAAGCTGCTGCAGTGTTGTCCACACAGAGTTAGATCCTGTTTCCCTGGCTTTTGCCCTTTCGAGGTCTTACTTTATACGAGAAATAGTGGGATATTAGTGCTCATTGCGTGTCGGGGGATATGTTTGAGTGAATATTAAAGCCTAATTGTGTGATTTAACGTTTGAAAACTTCACATTCCTCCTATGAGTTGAGGGAGTAAAAGGAGTCCATTATCATTTCGGGCCAGATGTTTTACTTAACTGAGCCGTCTGATCCCTGCACCTGTCTGGGACCAGCAGTTGCAGGATTAGTGTAAGAGGCTGAATTCTCAAATCTGGACAACTGTTAGTGAACAAGTGAATGGTGTGAAAATGAACAGGCTTTCAGCATAAAGGATTTACTGTTTACGACATAAGGCAGTGCATCCCTGGCAGGAGAGCGCGAGCGGGCCCGGTTACCTCGCTGGCCATGCTCGCACATATACATTACCAAGTGACAATTAGGGGGACTGTGAGTGAGTGCAGAAAACAGAAGTAGGAGGGTTGGGGTGAGAGTGAAGGAAACAGAGACATATTATACTATCCATCTGTGAGACAGCCGCAGAGCTACATGGAATTATATATTATTTCTGGTGGATTATGACAATTATAAAAGGAAGAAAGCAGACCTCACCCCATTAAGATTTTTTAAAACCATGCAACCTCAAGGAAACAATGGCTTGTTACCCAAAAGCAATTCTTTTCTAACAGATAATCTACATTTCTCATAAAATGTAAATAGACTAGTTTCCACGAAAGCAAATAAAGATGAACATTTTTATTGGCGTATGACTAGATGTGACTGGGAAATTCTGACCTTAACAACTAGGTAGACTTTTTCTCCCATTTTTAAGGCAACACACACATAACAGCCACACTCACACTTGAGTTAATATTTGCTTCATCAATATGATTAAAATATAAAATCAACACTCTGCTTTAGCGTAACCGAATTCCAGTGTTTTCTATTTTTCAGCTTTCTGATATGTCTGAATTAATGCACACACACTCATACACACAAGCTGCATGAATGGAGCACATACAGCTTAAAATAATATGAAAGTGACTAATGCTAAGGGAAAATTACTGTGGATTCATGTGTTCCTTATCTTCAGGGAACCGCACTAAATTTGGAGTTGAGAGACTGGGGTTTGTGCCTGGCCCCACCTCACATGTGCGTGTGACCATGAGCAAGCACTTAGTCTCCTTGAGCCCTGGGTCCTCAGTCACAGGATTTTTATACGGATTAAGGAAGCTAATGTACATAAAAAGCACATTGTAATTTGCAAAATGGTTTACACATGTTAGCTCTTACTTTCAAATAAATTTGTGGAAGTAAATCTGAAGCTAATCTATAAGATTATCTCAAGAATGGTGATGAAACAAAATTCACTTACAGTAAAAACAACTGATTTATATTTCAAACTCATAGAATATACATGAATTCTCTCAAGTATGTTTAAAAAGGGAAGGTTTTCTTTTAAGACTAGTTTCATTGAGGTTACACAGAGATATAGTACAAGGAGAATTCAATAATAACTTTTGGATTAGGTTGAAAGTACTGGATAAATATAAAAAATTAAATTATAACTGATGATGGCATTTTTACTAGATAAGAATACATCCTATTCTATATCATCTATATCTATCTATCTATCTATCTATCTATCTAGATGATATATATATATATTTACATATATATATATATGCGCCAAGTGACCGGAACGACTGGAATGACTGGTCACTATGATGTGCACTGCAGCTAGCCAACCTCTCCCCACACCCCCCTGCCTTGCTGGCCCTGCCCTGATTCGCCCTGAACGGGGTGGGCTGGCTGGACCCCACCTGTGCAGGAATTTGTGCACCAGGCCTCTAATAAACAAATAAAATGATGTCAAGTAGGCACTTACAAATTTTTTGGAATATCTGATAAATGAATGACATTATTTTACCCATGAGTTGTCTATAAAGTGGAAGGAAGCTGATGTCAAGGCATACATCCTTCTACAATGAACTGGATGTGGTGCACGTGTTAGTCTTGTCTGCCTCACCTAATTACCTTGATTTCAACCTCCTGATTTGTAGCCTTTGGAGGGACAGCCTTTCTTACTGTAAGACCGTCTCTCCTGGCCACAACTGATTGGAGCACGGATGGCAACCTGATCTGGTGGAGACAATCCATTGGGTAGACCCCGAGCCATATTACCCAATAGGTAAAGATTGTGGCCCCAACAAAATTGGGAAAATTCAAATTTCTTTTTAAAGTATTTATTACTAGAGGTCCGGTGCATGGCATTCATGCACTGGAGAGGGGTGGTCCCTCAGCCTGGCCTGCACCCTTTTGCAGTCCAGGAGCCCTTGACATCCTTAGCGCTGCAGTCCAGGAGTCCAGGACATCCTTAGCGCTGCCACAGAGGCGGGCCTCTGCGCTTGCCAGCCGTCAGCATGGCTTGTGGCTGAGCATTGCTCCCCCTGTGGGAGCACACTGACCACCACGGGGCAGCTCCTGCATTGAGCGTCTGCCCCCTGGTGGTTAGTGCATGTCACAGTGACTGGTCGTTCTGCCCTTCAGTAGATTTGCATATTACCCTTTTATTATATAGGATTGGAGATTTAGAAAAAAATATCAAAGTGGTCATCAGGAAAAAAAATCAGAATCTTGTGTGCTTTCTCACACTTATTTTATTGTTTAGCATAATTTTTAGTATATATGTGTAACATAATAATATTTTTACTACTTAGGGCCTCTAAATGTTTTAATCATGGCCTTGGCTAGCCAATGCCAATGATATTCTTTCCCTTGACAATTTGTAATGACTCAGAAAATCTGGAGTTAGTGAAATGATGGTGAATCCTGAAAGTGTAAGATCACGTCAAGCTGGGCCAGCGTTAGCTTCACAGTAAGGAAATACTGCACACAAGCTGAAGTGATGGGGGAGCAGAATCAGCTCTGAGGAGTCTGCCAGAGAGAATGAAACAGCCTGCAAATGGACTGGAGAGAACCACAGACTTGCAGGAAGCATGCAGACAGCTCACTGAAAGCCCAGCATTCATCCCTAAACCCAGACTGCCATGCTGTGATTGGGTTCCATGAGATTCCCCGCTACCCTTCTACCAGGCTTTTTAATATGAGCTTCTTTCCATGGTTTTCTGTTTTGTAAAACCAAGCGATTCCACACTAGGAGAACAAATCACCTTGTCCCATACGGCCAGTAAGTGGCCACACATTAACTCCGACCCCAAAGATTTATTAAGCTCAGAAGGTGTCATGCTAGGCAGCAAGGAAAACACTGTGTAAGTATGTTCTTAGCTTCAAGGAACTTCATTTACAAAGCTGTGCACAAGCCAGAGTAATGGGGTGATTTGTGCAACGTTCTAAGAGGAGCCCAGGGGAGTCCCTCTGACTAGTGTGGCTGGAGAAGCTTCATTCAGTAGGAAGTTCCGTCTGACCTGAGCCTTGAATGGGTCCTCTCACAAAGGGGCTTTTTAGGAAGGCTCCTGTGGTCCCAAGACATCACTGCAATCAACGGGAATAAACCAACCACACCTGAGGGAAATGCAACCGCAGGCGGAGCGCAGTCTTCCTAAGCCTGGGTCTGCCTGCCCCTCCCTGCACCTCTGCTTGCTCCAAACTGCCTGTCCTCAACGAGCCAACCCCCATCCACTTCAGGCTCAGTGCATGATCTGACGCCTCAGCTCCTCCGGGCAATCACCTTCCTGGGGTGACAGCCCTAATGGGAGATCATATTACCCAGCTTTCCCGGGCCTTTCTGCAGCCTTTGGCTTTGAAGCTGAAGGGCCAGCCCCTGACAGGAAGGCCATCAGCACTGCAGTTCATTTCTGGACCCTTAAGCGCATGACCTGACAAGCACAACTCTACTACTGAGGGAAACAGGACAAAATAAACATAATTGGAATCATCAGAGAAAATTCAGGAGTGGCAGTTAGAGGAGGTATGAAAAAAATGAAGATGGAAGCAAGATGGACATTGGGTCTGGAACAGCAGAGAATGTACAGTGGTCTCCTGTTATCCACAGGAGGTGTGTCCCAGGACCCTCAGTGGATGCCTGAAGCCACAGACAGTATCCAACCCTCTGTGTACTGGTATGTGATTTCCTATACGTACATATCCATGACAGAGTTCAATTTATAATTTAGGCACAGTGGGAGATGAACAACAGTAACTAGTAATAAAGTAAAACAACTATAACAATATACTTCCATAAAAGTTATGTGAATGCGGTCTCCTCTCTGTGATAACCAAGATGTATGTGTACTAAGTGACTAACGGGCAGGCAGCCTATACAGTGCAGAGACATTGGGCAAAGGTATGACGTCACATCCAGGAATGGGACAGTGCAAGATTTCAGTACACTAATCAGAAAGGCGGGCAATTTAGAACTTAGGAAGTGTTTATTTCTGGATATTTCTATTTAATATTTTCAGACCGTGGGTAACCACAGAAGGAAGGACCACTGTACTTAGAGGAGACCATGATGGAAAGGCTGGATGGGACCCCAGAGCAGACTTCTTTGAATGCCACACTGGTGTGTGGAAGGTTGTGAAAGCCTCTGGAGTATTCTGTGCAGGAGAATAGCGTAGAGTACAGTCTGACCTCCCTGATGGCTCCCTCTGTCTAACAAAACGTTCTGTTTGTGTCGCTCATGCATTTGACACACACACAGCTCTGTTGGGTGAGTATCTGTGTAATGACTCCAGTCTATTCCAAGTTTTCCTAGAGGCGGAGTATGCATCTCTCGGCATATACTGAGTACCGTTCAGTGCCTTGCTGCTCAGTGGCTTCATGCCAACCGAGGGGACGATATGAAGGGAGTGAGCATGCGCAGCAGAATGGCTTTAATTCCAGAAGTCAATTTAACTTATTGGAAGAACTGTTCTTCACAGCTTCTATACAAAAATGTGTACATCTGTACTTCTAGAATATGGTAACAAGAAATAAATGCATTGTTTGAATGTAAATTATAGTACAACTGACAAAACTATTTCATAACAAAATAATTAAGAAACTGTGTATTCACGGCTATGCACAGTAAAGTATAATGAAACTGATGGTTTTTAGAGATAATCTATGCAGATCATTTGGAAAACACATGAACCAACAAATTTCATTCTCATTACCCAGGGAAAACTAGTGTTTACATTATGATATATTTCTTTTTTCCATTTAGAATAGGTCCCATTCATTGATTTGCTTATTTGATATTTATTGAGTGTCTATCATGTGCTAGGCAGTGTACTAAGTACTGGAAGACAGCAGAAAAAAAAAGGCAAAAATCCTTCCTTTCATGGAGATTATAGTGTGATGGGAAAAACAGACCATGGAAAAGATGAATTAGCAAAATATACAGTTTGTTAGAAATTGATCATGCAAGTAATAAAATAAAGCAAGAAAATATATGGGGTGAGATTTGCAGTTTTAGGTAGGGTCACTAGGGAAGAAGTGACTTTTCCCCAGGGATGGGTCTCTGGGAAAGATACACATACACACACGCACACACACACACACACACACACACACACACACACAAAGGACTCGGCAAAATTCATTTGATACTATATAGGTTAGTCTCCTAAAGAAACAACCACAAGCTGAATGGGTTAAAATACCGAAATTTATTGTCCCCCAGTTCTAGAGACTAGAAGTTTACAACCAGTGTCAGCAGGGTTGGTTTCTTCTGAGGGCTGTGAGGGACAGTCTGTTCTTTGCCTCTCCTCTCACTGGCAGTTTGGTCCCCTGGGCTTGTAGAAGCACCATCCTACAGCCTTTATTCTCCATGACATTCCCCCTGTGTGCATGTCTGTCCCCAAATTTTCTCTTTTTTATAAGACACCAGTCATATTGTACCAGGGGCCCACCCTTCTCCTGTAAGAACTCATCTTGATTCCATCTACAGCAACACTTTTTCCAAATGAGGTCACATCCAGAGGTACCAGGATTTAGGACTTCAACACAGAAATTTCGGGGGGACAAATTTCAACCCATAACACTATGCATGCAATTTTATATCAGGCTTTTAACATTTATTTTTTCTATCAGTTAAGTTAGTCAATGTCATTAAATGTTTTTTTAATGAATTTAATGTTGGTATAATTTTTCATACTACAAAAATGTCATGTTGATTTAACCCAGCGGTTCTCAACCTGTGGGTCGCAACCCCTCTGGCGGTCGAATGACCCTTTCACAGGGGTCACCTAAGACCATCCTGCATATCAGATATTTACATGACTATTCATAACAGTAGCAACATTACAGTTATGAAATAGCAACGAAAATAATTTTATGGTTCGGTCACAACATGAGGAACTGTATTTAAAGGGCCAGAAGGTTGAGAACCACTGATTTAATCATTCATTCCCTACCATTCAACAGGAGGGTGATTGACACAATGGCAAGAGTGGTTATCTATGAATTGTGGACTTAAAAGGTAAAAGTTTCTTTTCTTCTTTTTGTTTGTGTAAACATTAAATTTTTACAATGAATGTATAACATTTTGTAAAAAGAAGAAAAATCCACTCAATTTATTTTTTAAAACAACTTTCACTGTTAAATCTATTTTCCTCTAGGACTAATTTATATTTAATTTCTTATGAGAAACAGAGGTCTTATGTTTTATCCTTTCATAATCTGACTTTAAAGCATGCTAACTTGTTGTAATTATCAGGACTGCTTAGGAGATCATGGGTTTATCTTTGTAACAACCTGGAAACTAGAGAAAATATAAATTTCACTGTGATTACCTTTAGCAGTTTTCCTTCTGATTATGTTCTCTTGGTTTTGTTGTTGTCATTTGTTTGTTTCCAATTCTGAGCTGAAAAATTAAAGAAAACAAATCTCACACTAACTTAGGAAGTGTTTTTCATTTTTTAAATCAGTGAATTCTATGCTTAGAAAAAAAAAATGCCATCATTTTCAACTGAATCTCTTGCACCCAGTTGTTGGTGTCAGGAGAGAACCTTGGCAGACAAAACAGAATTACCTGGTGAGCCTGTCACATAACTCAGCCCCGCTTTTCCTAGAGATCCTCAAGGAAAAGCCTTTGTTTTTGTTACCGAGGCCTAATTCACGTAACAAAAGAACAATGACTTTTAAGAAGCAGCAGAGAAAGGATTAAGTTGCCAAGTTAGGTAACATGTTCTTAAGATTCCGGTGCTTTTAGTACAAAGGAACTGCACCATATCTTAGGGTCATTCCATTTTTCAATGACTGGTGTTCTATGCACTGCCTTTATTTTCAGGTAAAATGTATCCTTCCCCCTGCTCTGACAGATACTCTAGATCACACACAAAGTGCAGATCTCTGCAAAACAAATTTCTGTTGTCAATAATTGCTTAGAAATCGTTAACACATATAAAGAAAAGCTGGCTCTTCTAAATAAAAAAAATCTTAGTAGGTATTTTCTTTGCCTTTGATATTCATTTTATCAATAAAATTTGTAGTTCATAAAAGTTTAAATAAGCACAATTTCTGTCATTATTGTGTATCACCCTGCAGGTAAGAAATATATTGGCATCTTTTAATTACTTAGAGCAAGGGTCAGGAAACTTTTATTGTAAAAGTTTAGGTGGTAAACAGTTCACGTTTTGTGGCCATACTCATCTCTGTCACGACTACTTGCATCTGCTGTCATAATGAGAAAACAGCCATAGATGAATGGGTACAATGTCCCAATAAAACTTTATTTACAAAAATAGGTGTCAAGTCAGATTTTTTAACTTGGAGTAATAAAGTCTGGCATTCAAGGGCACTCTGCCTCATGCCCAACTTGCTTTTTAAGACTTATCTTTTACAGTTCCCTTGTGTGCATCTTTTGCTTAAAACATACTGAGTTGCTTGTTGTCCAGCTAATCAACTTGTGTCATTATTCCTCCTAGAAGTCATTTCTTTCCTCTAATGCAGTGGTTCTCAACCTTCTGGCCCTTTAAATACAGTTCCTCATGTTGTGACCCAACCATAAAATTATTTTCGTTGCTACTTCATAACTGTAATGTTGCTACTGTTATGAATCATAATGTAAATATCTGATATGCAGGATGGTCTTAGGCGACCCCTGTGAAAGGATTGTTCGACTGCCAAAGGGGTCGCGACCCACAGCTTGAGAACCGCTGCTCTAATGTCTATGTGAATTCTCCCTCCTCCATGAAGCCTTCCCTGACCATCTCTCCTATTAAGAACTCATAGCACTCATTTCATATATCTCTCATTTGTCATCCAAACATCGATTTTCTTTTGGTGGCTCTTGTGTTGTTCTTTCAAGTTATTGACTATTGCTTTCTTGCTACTTCCTTGTTAGTAACAGATCTGTAATGAAAAATCAAAGAGAGTCCATGTACTTCCATATTCAGCATGTTCTCAATATCTAGTAACTATCACAATGAAGGCCAAAGCCATGTCCAGGCTGATCTAGCTGACGCAGACTAAAGTGACTGGGTAAAATAAAAAGAATAGTGTATCCCATCAATGGTATCTTAGTCCATCTGGGACCTCATTCTTTTCAAAGATTTTTTTCCTACTACTAGTTACCTACCATCAACATTCACAACTTTCAACTCTTTTTACAAATGCATTTTATTTCCACATCTAAAATACTTGAGATTCTTGGCGCCTTCTCTTGATGGTTCATGCCTTCTGCATGTTACAGTGGAAGGAACTCTGCCAGGGAGGAGAGCGAGTTCCGATCCTGGCTCTGGCCACCACCAGCTGTGTGAGCTCCCCTGGCCTCAGGCTCCTCATTATTGAAATAAAGGGCATAGCTTCAGCTTGACTTGGTTTCTCTCTCTTTTCACACATTTTCTCTCTCTTTTAATACTTAAGCCCACACTTTTACATTTATCTTAAAGAAAACCTCATGGTCTCCACACTTAGGAGACCTACTCTCAGAGCTGGACACTGGCCGGGTTGACACTGCAGACCCGGAGACTCAGCACCGCCTTCAACTTTGCACTCTACACCCCTCACCCCAGTTCCAGCTTTGAGTGTCTCCTCACTCCTTCCGTAGAGGCAGGGGACTTACCCAGGACAAAGAGGGAGTTCCCCTTTGTTTCCGATGTTTCCAGTGCTTTTCAGCATTTGCTGGGCATTTTGGCTGCAGGAGTAAAATGAGACAATATCTGTAGACTGTGGTTTACAAAACTTCTGGATTCCTTCCCCATCAGGGACTCTTATTTTGTTACTATGATTCCTTTTCTTTTCTTTCTTTTTTAAATTAGCCACATAGAAATTTACTTGACTCTTTGCTGCCACCTAACCCATCCATGTTAGAATCCTTGGAGTCTATTCTATTGAGCAGGCATTTCAATATTTGCAGGTAAAATATTCATCAGCGCTAACACTAACACTATGCTGGACATAGTGCTCAATACTTGACTTGGATTATTTTATTTTGCAGGAACCCTCCGATGTAGGCACTAATTATCCCACTTGAGAAATAGCAAAGTTCGTTTTAGAGAAGTTAATTTTCCCAGGATGACAAAACAATAATTGATTAAGTTGGGATTCGAACCTAGGTTAGATGACCCTGGTTTCTGAGTTATTAAACCAGGGGTTTTATTGGTGAACCAGGAAGTCTAGTCTAGTCACTTATTTTCAGGGTCTCTGTCTTCAAATAAAAGCTCGGGGAAGACCGATCACCCATAGATTTGCCTTGGACCCAAAACCTGTCTCCAGCTGGGCGGGTGCCGCGCCCTTTGGGGACGCTTTGCAGACTTTTCTGGTGATCAACGCGACCCCAGCCCGTTCCTTGTGCTTTACCTTTCCGCAGGCGCACACCTGGCCGGCCTCTCAGCCTCGCTGTCACCTCCAGAGCCTTGCAACAGCCCAGGACTCTCCAGACAGGCTGCACCCACTCCACAGCCCCAACAGCAGCGCCCAAAGGCCCGCGCCACCAACCCTGGCAGCCCGCACAAGCTTCTCCCCCCCCCCCACCCCCCCCACCCCCCCCCCCCCCCACACACACACACACGCCTATTCCTTCTCTGCCTGCCCTCCGAGTACCGGAAGGGCCTCCCTAGAGCAGTGATGGTCCGAAGGCCTGCAGGCCCACGGGTGGACCCTCAGCAGCTCGAGCGGAAACACTGACTCGGATCAGCTGGAACCCCCACTTGCAGGCCATCTTTCCTGCACTGATAAGCATCACCTGGCCGCCCTCCCCATCACCTTCCTGGCGGCTAGAGAGTCAGGAGCCCCAGCGAATACTCAGCAGGTGGGATTCGCCCACAGACCTCCAACACCGTGCCTGCCTTAAGACCAGCAAACCCAGAGGTAAGACCTTCATAAGATTCTATCTAGCCACTGCTTGGGATGTGTTGAGGTTTTGTTTCTGCCTCTTGGATGCGGGCATTCTTGAATGTTCCTGACCTGGCTTCTTGGCTGTGTCTATCTTACATCTTGTGTTCTTCGAGTTAGTTTGTAGCATTAACATACTGATTGGTCTAATAAAGTGGGATTGATTTGGCAAACCTCAAAAAAAAGAAAAGAAAAAAAGAAAGCTTGGGGAAAACCCCAATATGTAAACCCCAATATGTAAAATTAATATGCCTTTATTTTGAAATTTCTGGGGGTGTGGGACAGATGGGAGGTACACTTTAGAGTAAGATTCAATGCAATCTTCTCCACCAATTTTCCCTAGTTATGGGCTGAATTGTGTCCTCCCCTGTCACTGGAAAATATATCTTGAAGTCTTCACTCCTAGTCTTTCAGAATGTGATCAAAATTAGAAGTAGATTCATTGTGCGTGTAATTAGAATGGACTCATATTGGAGTAAGGTGGACCCCCAATCAAATACAGTGGGGCCTTGACTTACGAGTGTCCCGACTAACGAGTTTTTCGAGATACGAGCCGTCTCTTGGCCGATTTTTTGCTTTGAGTTGCGAGCTAAAATTCGGGTTATGAGCCAGCTTCAGATACCCCACCGCTAGTTGGCGCAGCGAACGTCACAGTGAACGCCACAGCATCAGCCCAGCATCACGTGTCATTGTAATGGTGAAAATTGATTTGACATACGAGTAATTTGAGTTACGAGCTCCATCACGGAACGAATTAAACTCGTAAGTCAAGGCCCCACTGTATCTATATATATATAAAGAGCCAGCAACTGGAACGTGGAAACAACCAGAACAACTGGTTGCTATGATGCCCACTGCAGCTAGTGGAACCGGCCTGATCTGGGGTAGCGCCCGCTAGCCAACCTCCCGCAGCCCCTCCCCCCCGCCAACCCTGCCCCTGATGGGCCCCCTCCACCCCAATCAGGGGCAGAGCTGGCCAACCACCCATGGCCCCTCCCCCAGGCTGCTGGCCCCTGATCAGTCCCCCTCATCCCATTCGGGGGTGGGGTGGCAGCCCACCGCCCACAGCCTCTCCCCCCAGCCCAACCGGTTTGGGGCAGGCTGGCTGGCCAACCTCCCACCATCTCCTCCTCCCGACAGTCCCGGTCCTGATGCACCCCTGTTGGGGCTGGGCTGGCCGGAAGCCACCTGTGCATGAATTCACGCACTGGGCCTCTAGTGTTCTTATAAGTGAAGACAGAGTGATGTGACAGTGAAGGCAGAGATTGGAGTTATATAGCTAAAGCCAAGGAATGCCAATGACTGATGGCAAGCCACCCAAGGCTAGAAGAGGGCAGAGAAGGGAGGATTCCTCTAGTTTTCAGAGGGAACATAGTTCTGCTGATGCCTTGATTTTTTATTTCTAACCCCTGTGGCTCTAAGGGGATAACTTTCTGTTATTCTAAGCTGCCTGGTTTGTAGTACTTTGATATGGCATCCCTAGGAAACAAACACACCTACTCATGGGGACTTTGAGGGGCAACATGCAATCCAAAAAGTATGCACGTTTTGGGGCCATTGCTATGACGATAGGATGGATGTGAACAGTGTGCATAAAAGTTTGATTTTCAAGGAAGAAAAGTGGTTGCATTCTTTTCAGAATGTGTTAGTATATGTTGGGCACAGTGTAGCACCCTATAATTCTAATGTAGTCAGCATGCATTGTCTGTTCTGTCCAGTGATTTTAAAAGATTTTGAATTCAGTTATCAAGAAATTTTACGTAAACTTATGGGTTTCCATTGTGCCTGGAAACCAAAAAGATATGTAAAATGAGCTGATGTTCTTAAATACTATACTCATGCTATTTGAGATCTGAGCAGCAGCTGCCCCTACAGATGGACATGACCTTACATGTGTGCGTCCGTGTCCATATCCCCACCCCACTTTGTTACCCTAAACCTAGCCTCATTCTATTTGGTTGTCTTTGCTGCCTGGCCCCATAACCATTGGATTTTGTGACTCTTGTACAATGTTTCAGAACAGAATACAAATTTAGATTTTCCCTGTCATATTCAAAGTGAATTTTTTTCTCTGAAATATTTAGTACACATTTTACCTTCCCTTTTACAAACTTAATGGCTGTCAACAGGCCTCATGGCTATGGAATATTTTCAGAATGCATTAAAGGTTGATCTGACTTGAAAACAACTCATTTACAGGCATCTTTAAGGAAATTAATATATTTCATAAAGCAAGGCATATTTGCTAATGGGAAAATTACTTGATTTCCAGAATTTAGCCCTCCTGTGTTAGTGGCTAGTCGCTAGGTGTGATTTAAGACCTTCTTTTGCCTGACAATTTATCTGAAAGGTAATATTGCTATCCTTGTAAATACTGTTCATCCTTATAAAATGAGGGCAGTGATTCATATTGGCTCGGGTGAATAGTGTGTTTGCAAAACACTTTGAGTTTCTCTTATCAAAGGGGCTATTCAAATTCTCTGAAAGGAGTAAGGAGATAATTGTGATCTATGATCATAGAAATTCATATCTCACCTGAGGAAGCAAGACAAGTATTTGTATCTAAAGCATTCACAAGGATTTGAGTAATTCAGAACCAAGGTAAAAGGGTCTCCTGTCAGAAATAGCACTATTAGAAGCCAGATCATTATAGGGGTTGTTTAATTAAGTCTTTACTGTGAGGAGAAATGCCATTGACACTTCATTATTTTGATACTGAAACCACAATTGGGGGCTTTCAAAATGTGGACATGAAACCACAAATAGATCCCTGCAGTTCTTTGTGAAGGGAGCTTCTATTTCTCTATTCAAAAGCACTAACCGCTGGAAATGGCCTTGTAGTTTTTTCCTAATATATTTTCATATTGTCCCTGGGGGTCTATGTTTATGTGAATTGTTAATTTCCGTTTTCATAATTTAAGAAATTATATCCTAAGCACTGGATGGGAAGTGTTCTGAAAAATAGATTACCAATAATTTATTAGAATCGTTTCATTCAAACCAGGTGGCATTCATTATTGGAGAAAGGAGTCTTAATATAAATAAACTGCTATTTTATAGAAAGCAGACAAGCCCAAATCCAAGGATTCTTCATAGTTTGAGAGAGATATTTCATTGTACATAGAGCAATGTGAATGTTATCTTGTGGAGACTCTGAATTCTGTTGTATTTAACCTTCAAGAGTGTTTTATAAAACAATTAATTTGATTGGACTCAAACATCACATTCTGTGTTTTGAATTCAGCTCAAATTTCAGATCGGTTTTTCTTTTTATCTGGAGTCTGTCCATGCATGTACGGTTCATGTGTCAGCTAGAGGCTTGGGCAGAGTTTACAGACAGAATTTGGGGCTTCCCCTCCATGGACCTCTCCTTTAAGGGATTTCCATCTCATTTTCCAGGGGCTGAATAACTTGTCCTGTGATTCTCTAAACCTAGAAAGACTATGGGTTTTCTCTCAGAATTTTAGCTCCTCAGAGAACATCAAATTTGGCTTACCTGCAAACTTCATTCTTTTCTGCATTTTAAATCTCGTAGAGATCATTTACCTTTATTTGAACAGCTCTTTTTAGTACTCTTTTAGAGAGAATCTATTGGTGATAAATTCTCTCGGTTTTTGTTCATCTGAAATGTTTTTATTTCACTTTCATTTTTAAAAGACAATTTTGCTTTATGAGTGCAGGTTTTTTTGTTTTATTTTTTTATTTAAAAAAAGCTTTATTGTTGAAAGTATTATATATGTCTCCCTTTCCCCCCCATTGACTCCTTCTAGCTGGCAGGGGGGTTTTTTTGTACAACAAATTGAGATATTATTCCTTTTGTTCTGACTTTTTTTGCTTAGGCAAAAAAAGTTGTTAATGGTTTTCTTTTCTTTGGGGTGGAGGAGAAGATGGGAAATTTTTTTCTACTCTTCAAGATTTTTCATCTTCTCATTTCAAATGTTCTGTCCTCATTTGAAAACATGTACTGCACAGTATATAAATATAAAGGGCTAATCTTAAACTGAGTGATAGAGAATAAGATTCCCTTTAAAGAGAAATTGGTTAATGGCTTTTAAATAGGATTTGTAAAATGGAAAGAGTTTTACCTCTGCATGTTGCCTTAGTTGTGGTTCTGCTTGAAATCTGAGATGCATTAGAGTTGAGTTGAGTCCTCTTTAGCACTAAGATTTTATTATTTTACAAACCCCTGTTTTGGATAAGTAGTGAAATATATAAAACATTGTGGGATCCTTAATCAGAATCTCAGCAGATGAGTCCTTTGTGATGCTTATAGCTCCTTGCATCCATCAAGAGTGTCTGCATGCCATTGGCAGTGTGAGATGTTTCAGTACTTGCAAGAAAGGTGTTCTGCTATTCACTGAACAGATATACCTACACGCAGTGGTTCTCAGCCTTCCTAATGTCGTGACCCTTTAATACAGTTCCTCATGTTGTGGTGACCCCCAACCATAAAATTATTTATGTGTAATTTTGCTACTGTTATGAATCACAATGTAAATATCTGATATGCAGGATGTCTTTTCAGGGGTCGCGACCCACTGGTTGAGAACCGCTGAGTCCTACAGCTTTTATATTCTAGACGAATAGAGAAAAAGTTGAAATTTTGTTGTGAAAATAAACTAGTTTGATTCATATCTTTGTCACAGAAGCAATTGCAGAATGGATCAAAAATTTTCTAAAGAATATTGTTTCGGTATCTCCTCAAATGTTTCAGGCAATATGCTATTGAAATTCCAAATTTATATACCAGAAAACAAAGAACAGTTGACCTTGACCTAGAAAACTTTGATGACTGGAGTGAGCAATCAGCTAACTTCAGTATAAACGCTTTGATATGATTCCTGTACACAGCTCAATATTTTTAAATAGGAATGTGATTAAAGGATGAAATAACATGTTATATAAAGTTGTTTGAAGTTGTCTATAAAAATCCTAAATTTTATCCTTTTCGTTCATGTCTGTGTAAATGGCAAGTTCCGGCTATTTTAGGAGGTCTACCCAAGGATATCCTTAAACATGTATCAGCTGATGACACACAGATTTGGGAAGAGCTTTTTCTCTCCTTTGTTACCAGTCGTTGTTATTGCCCAACCAGAACCTGTGAAAGCATCCACCCTGTGCTGTGCATTCTCAATGCCTGCAAATGCAAACAGACAGATTAGGAAAATAGGCAGCAGGGCTTGTAAGTCCCACACAAACTGCACCTCAAATGCCTGCAGGTGTGGAAAGAACTGCATCTCCTTTTGTGTGATTGTGAGGCCAACAATCAGCTTCCAGCTAAAGAGGACTAGCAAGACTTCCTATCTGATCAACGGAGAGATAACAGTGAAACACTACCTGACTGGAGTTTGTCCATGGTCCTCTCACAGAGTGACAATTTTAATGGACTATGGTAAGCTCATTTACCTTAGAGGTGAAGGAAAACCCTTAACAATAAAACATTCCTAAGGACCAGAGCAGTTAAAGCACGTATCAGAACACATATTTATTGCACTTGTTGAATGAAAGGGAAATTGGTAGATGAAGGGCAAGGAGCCAGCACCGGTATACCTAACAAAAAGGAGTAATTTTTTTCCTGTGCTTTGGGACACACAAGCAGGGGAAAGACAGGATCTAGAGTTATGGTTGAAGAGGGTACCTTGGAAAAGGAGTGTGGAGGATGTACACAGATGGCAACTGCTGATTTCATTCATTGGAGCGTGTCTATTGGCAACAATGAAACTCACATTGGGAGAGAGGCTGTCTTGAAGCGGATGTCAGATGCCTAAAAGAAGGCTCAAGTGCCCGCCATCCGGCTTGGGCCAGGGCTGCCTTGTTGTAGCGCTGACAGTAGTTGTGCGTCAGTAGCTTTCTTGGTCTCACACCAGAAACCTACCAGTGGAAATAGAACACACTTGCTCTTTAACTGCACACATGAAAGGAACAAAGAGGTAGGAGTGTTCTGATCCCAAAGCAAGCACCCAAGCACTTTCCTGCCTTTTGAAAACCCTGCGAAGTTTCCTCCTGATGCATACGTCTGAGTCTCATTGTGTGCCGTGCATTAACGCAGCGCTTGTCCGCAGTTCACCTGCTGCCCGGTTGAAATGTCAGCCTTTTGTGAGCCCTTTGTGCCAGGAGCCCCGCTCTCCAGCCGGGCAGCACGTGGGTGAGGCAATTAAAGCCAGCACTTCGCATGGATTGACAGTAGATGGGCAGTCGCAAAGTCCTGGTTCTATCCCTGCCCTCTCTGTAAATAGTTGTTTGTCCCGAGCAAGCCCCTGTGCCTCCCCGGACCTCTGCTACTATAGCTGTAAATCAGGGGTTTGGGGAGTGGTTGACTTTGAAAGTACGTTTCCTTTCTGTAATTTTGGATTTTTACGTGGCAAAATACGATCAGTATTCAAAATCCTCTCTTTTTGTTATTGGCAGCCATTTGACATCCCTTCATGAAGAAGATGATTTTCCATGTGTTATTTTATTGTTTTAAAGACTCAAACAGATTCTGTTCATGTGTAATTTAATATCTTAATTGTGCCCAACATGGCTTTTATGTCATCCCCAAAACTTAGCAGTGGCTTTAGCAAAGCCAAACTCGCCCTGATTTGATTTCCAGAAATATTTATGCTGCCCAGAACAGTTGGATCAAAAACACAAATAAGGAGGGGGAGTGGAGGGGGGATGGGAGATATCTGTAATACTATCAACAATAAAAAATATGTTTAGCCCTGGCCAGATTGGCTCAGTGGATGGAGCGTCGGCCTGCGGACTCAGGGGTCCCGGGTTCGGTTCTGGTCAGGGGCATGGGCCTTGGTTGCGGGCGCGTCCCCAGTGGGGGGTGTGCAGGAGGCAACTGATGGATGTTTCTCTCTCATTGATGTTTCTGGCTGTCTGTCCCTCTCCCTTCCTCTCTGTAAAAAATCAATAAAATATATTGAAAAAAATATGTTTAAAAAAATAAATGTAAATGATAGTTTTTGAGTAGAGGTTGAAAGTGTGTTTTTGTTGCCACATCGTGAGAGACCGTGGCTGAGCTGTTTTCGGGGAGCAAATCCTTCCTGTATCCCACAGGCTGCTCACCATGGATGAGTTGGCTCTAGTCACCCTTGGAGGGACGGGAGATCAGCGTTGTCACTAAGTCACTAGGCCGGCCAGCAGCAGAGCAGAGGAACAGAGTTTATTGGCTAAGGATTCAGTGGGGGTAACTTATCTTTTTATCTGAGCCATTTCTCTGGAGGGGCTCTTTACCTTCTCGTTTTCTTTTAAATTTTCATTTTCACCAAGCTGTTTATACGGTGACTCCCAAGGGTCAAATTGCTCTGGAAGGCTCCTTGCTATACATTACAGAGCATTTCCTGGTGCCGCTTGTTCTCACCACTAACTCCACCTCCCCAGGCCCATTGCTCTCCTGCCATCTGCCTCTGGATTCCCATCCAAGCTTTTACGGCTACAGCTTGAATATTCAGCTTCGCTGGTGCCAACCACACTAGTTCTTCGCTTCCTCCTGGGCATATGGGAAGACTCCCGTCTCCTCCAGGGTTACATTAGAACCAGGAAAGATCGACTCATGTGAGCAGAAAATGACACAGCAGATACATTTACATTAAAAAATAATTTTCCCCTCCAACACAATCCTGCTTGCCACCCTCTTGTTCCAGGTGGTGTGGCTGCTGCTCCTCAGGCTTGTTGATGTCCACCTAGGGCTTCCTCATCATCCACGGAGGCATGTCTTTCACTTCTTTCCTGTGCTGGCTGTCCTGACCCCAGGACCCACCTTGTCCTCTGGAATCACTCCCTCATTTTGCTGACAAACGCGCTCCAGTAACCTCCCGCGGAAGGGTGCCCATTTCTTGGCCCTTGTGAGTTTAAACAGATTTTTATCGTTTTGCTCTCAGTTTGGTGAGGTTTCAGAAGGAAAGAGAGATTGATATGTTTATTTAATCTGTTTTTCCTCAACCAAGAAGAAGCAGACCAGTGATTTCTTTGCAATATCCCACCCAACTTTGATAAATATCATCATTTCAGTGTGAACAAGGCTTCCTTAACCTATTAGGGTTACTGTCATGCTGATATCTTTATAAATGATATTACAATTTGGTACAAATGTATTTAGAAAAATTAATGTTAGAGTTTTTTTCTACATCTTTTAATTCAGCACCAAAATTATGCTCAGTGCCGTGTGCTCTCAAACCTGTTCCTTCTATACTACGCTACTGAGGTTGAGAGTAGTTATGCATACAATTGTCTGATCTAAAACTCAGACTTTTTGGATCCTCCTTCCCTCCAACCCTCCAGATTCAGAAATACAGATTCCTCTTTATCCTATATTTTTGCATATGTTCTCATCTTTCTATTCTCATTGCAACCCTGAAGTTTTGTTCAACCCTTGTTACAGCTAAGCCAGATTTCTAGGCCCTAATAAAAGTAGAGTAATTTCCACTGCAAGACAGAATGATGGACTGAAAGTGGCATTATCTTAATACATTTTTATCTCCCTAATCAAGAAAGAAGTTCAGAGGTAGGAAATTGCTGGATGGCTTAGCAGATCAATGACATTACCAAGGATACACACACCCTTGCTATCTTTCTGCCCTGCCATTCTCAGTGTGTCAGTAATATCTCCCTCATAGTCACAAAAGGGCTGCTGCAGCACCAAGCATGAATTCTTCCCAGCCTCCTGGGCCCAGTTTGGCTTATCCCTCCTCTGTGTTCAGAGCACTAACTACAGTCTTCCTTTTGTTATATTTAACAGTGAACGTGTTTATGCTTTAGGATCATGACTTTCTGAATGGCAGTAACTTATACCTGTATGGATCCCCACAATGCCTTGCTCAATAAGTTTGTCTTAAGGTAAATTAATTTAAGTTAAATTGTTGGACTCAAGGTACTTGAAAAGAACTCTAAGTCCAGACATTCCACCAACCTTCAAAGTATCCTAATGAACTTATCTTTCACTAAAATGAGCTAATCTCACGGAGGCATTTCACTCTGTGAATGGTATATTGCTGTTTGGTTGGAATGCAATTTACAGATTTGGAATTCCAAGAAGTTCAAAGTAAACAGAATACACCAATTGAAGCAACTTAAAACAAACAATATGATAGACGCACTCACATTCTGAACATCAAGTGTTGAAGGAATACTTATCAAAGGTGTTAATTTCTTCTCATGCTTCTCATACTTAAATCATTTTAAAAGATGAAAATAAGGGTTGTTCTTTCATGTTACTTTAATAAGCCCTTCAGTTAATTTACTCATTCATTCAAAAGGGTTCTAAGCATAAACTAAGTAAGAACAATTTTTAATATAGTGACCTAGGAGCAAGTTTATTAACCACTATAAGAAGTGCATCATAACTACAAGTTTATTTCTCCAGTTCCTTGAGTAGGGTGTGCATAAGGGGAAGGGAATGAAAGAGAGCCATGAACCGTTTCTTCAGGACAGGGGCTCTTGTGCCTTCCAAGAGCTCAGGTTCCCCCTGAGCTGCCTCTATCCACAATAGAAATTCCTACATGAAAAATTAAGCCCCGTGCCTGCACAGAATTAGGTTGTTGTTTTTTGTTCTGGATGTTTCCCACCACTGACTTTTGACTTTCCTGGGTTAAAAAAAAAAATCTTGTCTGCTTCCCTTAAACCTCTTAATAGGATTTTCATAAGATTCCCCTGGTATGGCATTGCTGATTGCCCTCAGAAGTAATTGCTTAATTCTCCCTTTCCATCTAAGTATAAACACATCTAACTCTGTGAGATTATAAGTTCTTTTGCATTTATTCCTAACTAATGATCATTTACAACAATTATTTTCTGATTAGCAGGGAAGATATTTTTATTCAATGTTCTTTTATTATATAAATTCTATGCCTCAGTTTTCTCCTCCATAAAATGGGAATAATAGCCATGCCTGGAATGGTGTTGTTGATAAATTAATACATGTAAACCATTATTAGGACACTTCCCTGTAGCTGGCACATGCTCAATAAATGCTGGCTAGTACTAGATTTTAAATTATAACAAATATATTTTTATCTAAATGCCTAGTTTGCCTACAAAATTAAAGTCAAGCATCTCTGAATTAATGGAAGACACTGACTGGATTCCGTATTTTTGTTCCATCTGAAGATTTAGAGTGATGTTATTGAAAAATAAATAGGCTTTTCTAAAATGGTCTCCTTTCCAAAGTATTTAAGATCCTTTTGGCCTTAGATCACGGATGAAACACATATACATTATTGTTATATTTTTAAAGCACTGAAGATATTTTCATTTAAAATATCACTGTTAGTATTTCATATGTGTAAGATTTTATGTCAATTTATACATGAGCTACCAACATTTGGTTGTTGTTAATAATTTTTATTTAATTTATAGTAAGACTATTATTTAAATTATTTTAATTCTGTAGTTTAGTTTCTCCACACTAATTACATTATTAGGAATTAATAGATTTGTACATTGCAAGCTTCTAGAGTTTTGACATTTCTATTTTACTTTTATTCTTGAGTTATCTGCATTTTTAGTACCTTGAATTATGTATTATATTTTTTTCTGTTGAAGAAAAATGATTGAGGTTGTCCATTAGAAAGGAAAACATCACCTTTTAATGAAATGGTAATTTCAAAAATGAATTTGGTCCACTTAATGTAGAGAAGGGGTATTTAGTCTTGAACATTTAAAAGGACAGGATTGTCTTTCTAAGCTATTCACATTCTTGTAAAATAGCCACTTTTTGAAACAGAAACATCAGGATTGTTTAGTTTTCTGTGAAGCAGCATGTTTGGTAAACAGATGGAGAGAATGGGAACATTTCCAAGCTTCCTACACAACCTGTGGGTGCATGACTGCACATCGTCTCTCCGAAGAGGAAACACAAATGAAAGCAAAAATCTAATCTGTCCAAATACACACACTTGTTAGAAACACAAAATTATGGAAAGGTCTCCTGCTACTCTGAATTATTATCATCCATAGACTTGGAATTTATTTTAAAGGATAGTTTTTTCTCTCTCAGCTGTTTTAGAGCTTGTTCAATGCACTAATGGGAAAGAAAATAAAGCTTAAAATTAATTTTTCTGATTTAGACTTTAAAATGATATCTGGGTGGCAATCTTGTTTTTTCAACAAAATACTTATGAGCATACAGAGAAAGATAAAAAAAAAAAGTATGGGAGCACTAAAATTTAAGATTGATAATCAACCAGTTATTTCCATTAGATAATTAGGAGTCTACTTTCTTCACAGGGGGAAGGCATAGGATTAGGAAAAACAATTGGAAGCTCACCCATTCTTCACCCACTAAAAAGAATCATCTGCAGATGAACGTGGGCATGAATAACACTCCCTGACTACGGCACCTGCATTGTCCAATACCGTAGCCACCAGCCGCAAGCAACTAGTGAGCACATTTCAAATATGACTACTAGTAAATTAAAAGTCACATATGTGGCTGCATTTGTGGCTCTCATGATATATAGACAGTGTTGGTCTATATCATGGCTCAGATAGCCAGAGTCTGTACTGACTGTAAGACTGGACATCATACTTTTACATCATATGTCTCTGACTAGCACAGAAAAATCATTGAAAGTGTCATAGGAAAGAAATGTCATGCTTGGGAGGGGGCTAGAAGTGAGAGTGGAAAGGGTGATAAGAATGTTTGGGGAATGAACCATGTGTAGTTTGAAGCCCTGTGCGAATGGTGATTATGGTTAATACTTCTCTGCCGGACATTCTCACAGAATTACTCTCTGAGTAATTCTCCATGGGTCTCTCATGTTTCTGCATGTCCTCCTTTTAGAGGCCCTGATTACCTTTATCTGTACAGGGATGTTTGGGTAGCAAACAGCCTTGGATGATGGAGAGAGTGTCTCTCTCCAGAGCAGAGGCCAGGCTTGCTTCTTATCCAGTTTCTTAAAGAACTTTATCCCTTTGGAGAAAAAGTCACATGGGTTTGCTTACTGCCCATTATAAAGAATTTAAATTCTCTATAAACTTGAGGCTCTTAGTCTGCAATTCAAATTCACTGTAAGTGCAGCATCTACCTGAGTCACTCATGCCACCTCATGGGACTCGGAAGAGAAGGAAACCCATGACAGATAAGATGCTCCTGCAGCCTGCTGCGCCGTGAGGAATGCAGGTCTTGAGCTCTACCTAGGACTCGTGGCTCTGTTAGCACTCATGAAACTCTAGCATTGCCTTAAAAAGAGGCTAAAATATTTTGCAGACTCTTCTGCAATTTTGACAATGGTTTGAAAGCGGGGGCTTTTCTTGAAGTCTCAAAGGTTTATAGGCTTGGACAAGGATATGTCTTGGAGTCAATATATCAACAGACTGAAGTGAAAGGAAGAAAAAAGAAGAAATTATGGAAAGTAGTGGTAACCTGAAATTTATTTGTTTAAAGAAAACTAATTGTACAGTGTATGAATGAATCAAACAGGTTAACAAAGCAGGTAATAAAAATAAACCCCAGCAAATTCCTGAAGATCATTTACTATTAGATATTAATTAGTTAATATTTGAAGCAATAGCTCGAAATTCAACTATTTTTAAATATCTTCTTATTCCTGCTGAAGAAATCAAGCTAAAAAGATGACTTTATTTTTGTGCCACATTTGCACATAATGACACCAAAGCAAGGCATGCTTAAACCTTTACACTTCAAAGAAATGACCTGTAGCCACACTTAGTGAAAGTAAGCTAAGATCAGTGGGGCATTCCAGTTACCAAGGACACTTGTAATCATGTCCTTAATTGTTCTTGACAATCTTATCATTGAAGATGTGGGACATTAATTAATGATGGAACACCTATTCCTGGAAAAACAGGCCTTGGAGGCACAATAGCGAGCTTATGCTCCGTGCATTCTTTGTGAACGCTGTTTCTACAGTGTGGGTCATCCGCGCTGCACGTGTTGCCTGGATGGCATGTAAACATTTGGAGCACTCGATTGTATGAGAATTGGACTGAATAAAATCAATGCTGATAATGCTGAAGACATGTTCAAAACCAATGTTCCCTAAAGAAGCTTTTATGCCTAGATTAGTATCAGTGTTTAATTGACAGCCTCTTCACTTGGTTAATTACTTGGCCTATTGTGGCAGGGAGAGGGAGAAAAGGACAAAAGCATTTGTGTTATGAATAGTTGCCAATAAGGGAATGAAATGAGAGAAAGCTGAACACCCTGCTGCAGAATACTATCTTTCATGGAGTCTCCTTGTGTGCCATATGATTTTTTTTTTTTTATTGAATGACTGTCCTTAGAAAAATGGAAATCGTTGAAATAGACCATGTCTTTCAGAACACAAGTTAGAACCTTTGTATTTCTAAGCTACCATGGAGGACACACTCTGAGGTGAACTATTTGCCTTCATGCACCTTTTGCTGTGAATAAAAGATACAGAAACTGAGATATGAAAACACATGTTGACAATTTATTCTTTGTCCTTTATACTTCAGTACCTTTAAACCCCTTGTCACAAAAGAAAACAGGAATTGGAATACTATGAAAACACTCAATTATTCTTTATTCCTCTAATTTATAACGGCTATTTATTTTCTAGATTTTTCTGGAAGACTGTGATAGCAATTCCTGTTTACTCTGCACTACCATGATGATGCTCAAAGACATTAAAAACATAAACGGATTCAGAAAAGGAGTTAGTCTTAGGTTGTCTCCTATTCTGGTACATCCTCCTCAGTCTGACCTCTAAAGGGTGTTGCTCCCAAGGCTGCTTCGAAGGCTCAGCCCTTGCGCGCTGCTCTTCTCTTCTGCACATACTTCTTTGGTGACCTAATGACTTTAAATATCATCCGTCTCTTAATGACTCCCGTGATTGTATTTCCAGCCTGTATCTCTTCCCTGAACTCCACTTGGATATCCAAGGAGCATCTTAAACTTAATATGTTCGAAATTAGCATCTTCTTGGTCCTCTTCCACTTTACCTCTCCCACAATCTTCCTATTCATTACTCCATTTTCTCCCAACCAGCCTGTCACTTCAACTGAAGTAGATGTCAGAAATATCGTGGGCTTTTTCATTTTATTTTTATTTTATTATTATTTTTAAAATATATTTTTATTGACTTCAGAAAGTAAGAGAGAGGGGGAGAGAGATAGAAACATCAGCAATGAGAGAGAATCATTGATTGGCTGTCTCCACACACCCCACACTGGGGATGGAGCCCGCAACCCGGGCATATGTCTCTGACCAGAATCAAACCCGGATCCTGTCAGTCCCCAGGCTGACACTCTATCCACTGAGCCAAACTGGCTAGGGCCATTGTGGGCTTTTAAAATATCTCACCACTGCTATTATTACATGTTTATCATGTCTTACCTGTGTACTTCTATAGTTCCCTAACTAGGACCCTTCTCTTAGTCGCTTCTCCTCTTTCATACTATTTTAAGTTGTCTTTCTTTAAAACTTAAGCCCTTTACATATGTCACCTCATTTTTCTCATCATAAAACACCCTGGCATGGGCATGGGCATGATTATACCGATTTTATAGATAAAGAACCTGAGGACCAGGGAGGTTAAAGCATATTTATAAGGAGTAGAATCAGATTTTCTGATTCCTACACTTATATTCTTTTTATCAAACCACAACATGTATTTTATTCAGGATATTAAACATATGTTAATTTATGAACAAATAAGCCAAGCCAATTGTCTCACTGTCACCAAAGAGACTGATGGAATAAATTCTCACTTTGGGGCATTTGTTTTGCTAAAAGCAAACCTGTATCTAGACTTTAGTAGCCTCTTGTTCCATGTGGGTTGGAAGCCAAGCAAGTCACTGTCCTTTGTGAGAAGAGCAACAGGAACATCAGAGAGGGAGCCAAGAAAAAGCACAGGGAACGAGCGTGACTTGGCTCTACCTGTCAAAACTTGATCTGTGCCATGGACACTCATTCATATGAATTTATGGGGTTTTTCAAAAGATCACAATTAGTGCCAAAAATCAAAGCCAAAGAGTCATGCTATGTTGACTAATGTGAGGGACACAACAGAATGAAATGGTCAGTTAAGTCTCATAGTTTCATCAGCGTGCATCATACTTAGATTAATATTCATTTGGGCAGATGGTTATATTTTTATTTCAGTTGGGAAAAGGAATAGATCTTGTAAGTCATATAATTTGTCTTCTTTAATATAGGCCTATATTGGTATGTGTCTAAACAAATGAGTATCTTCCGCCCTAGCTGGTTTGGCTCAGTGGATAGAGCATCGGGCTGCAGACTGAAGGGTCCCAGGTTCAATTCTGGTCAAGGGCACATGCCTGGGTTGCAGGCTCAATCCCCAGTTGAGGGCATGCAGGAGGCAGTCAATCAATGATTCTCTCTTATCATTGATATTTCTACCTCTCTCTCCCTCTCCCTTCCTCTCTGAAATCAATAAAAAATATTTTTTAAAACGATTTCTAGACCAGAATTACCCCCACTGCCATATTATACTATGCTTCGCAAATTAACATTACTTTCTGATCCATGTAGATATGTGAAATGATCATCAGCTGAATGCAGAAGGATACACAGATTAACTGTGAACATGATGACCTACCCAGTGGAAAGATGAAACTCAACAGAGACTAGCCACTAGCCACTTTAATAATGAAGATTGGGCAGAATGTTACAGGACCAGCCAATTCTCTAAAGAATATGTTAATACCATAAGATAACTTCTTAACATTGGCAGGTGCAAACAAAACTGTTTGTCTAATTTGTTTGTAACACCTGTGTAGTACATCATACTTTGGCTCCATTACGTACTCAGATTTAAGATTTACTATGCCAAGATTGCAGTGAGATTTCCTAGATATTTATCACCAATGAGAGACACGCCTGTAATGTTTATCCCAGAAATTCACACACAGAATACAGTAACCTGCTGCTCATTACAGGTTAAGAGGCACGTACATGTGGAATTCAATGCCTCTGTGATAGTTAAGACCATAATTTGACAGACATGACTGTGTTTCTGCCAGAGGCATAGGTCTCTGTTTTAAAGTGGACAAAAATGAGAAGGTGGAAAGAAAAGAAATAGTCTAGAAAGAAGTCAAATGAAAAATTGTTGATAATGTTTGCTGGGTAGCAAAACCAATCACATACCAGTTCTATAATTACTTCAAGTTATAATTTAAGTATCCCAGGAGGTATCTGACTAGCTTGACTAAAATTATCTATATGATTCATGTTGGCCTTAATTACTGAAAGTCTAGAATTTTGTTTAATTCCTAAGCACAACATGTGCATGAGCATAATAATTAAATAAAATTCTAGATTTAAATCTAGAATCCTCACCTCCTATTTAATCCTTACAAATGAGGCCAGGCAGACCCTGATTGTTTCTCATAGTTGAAGAGATTGAATTGGGAGTTCAGGGATACCAAGACGGTTAGAGTTGCAGGACAAAATACTGGAGAGGAGAGAGCTGCACAGAGAGAGAATTTGGGAGATCTGCAGAGAGTCCCCACTTCTCCCCACCTATCTATACTTGAGCACATGCATGTAAGGAAACTATGTGAAGCTTGGGAGAGATACATCCTAAAGAAGCAGGTAGCGTGATCCTAGGAGCTTTCACTCAGAGCAGTGTATGTTTAAACAACCAAAGTATAAAGCCTTGTACTATATGTGACATTGGGTAGACTAATATGGGAGCTATCGCCTTAGTAGTTCTTGATTCTAAAGGCTGCTCTAAATCTGCCTAACAAAGTTTAAAGGCAATCCATGAAATGATCAAATTATTCCCAAGCAACTTAACTGCATATCAGGATGGAGAGTGAGAATACTTACTAAAATAAAAAAATAGCCCTAGCCAGTTTTTCCCAGTGGGTAGAATGTTGGCCTGCATACTGAAGGGTCCCAGGTTCGATTCTGGTCAAGGGCACATGCCTGGGTTGCAGGCTCAATTCCCAGTGGGGGGCATGCAGGAGGCAGCCAATCAATGATTCTCTCTCTCTCTTTGATTAGGTATTAATGAAAATGGAAAAATCAGCTTACAATTTTTCATATCAGAGAAGAGGAAGTTTTCCATAAATTAGCTTGTACCTCTAAACAATTCAAACCTTGTTTCTTCTTTACTACACATTCTCCAGATTCTGGCGTTAGGACACAGAGGGTTGTCTCTGGTGGCAGGCTATTTTGTTGGTATTTCCTCTGTCCCTGGCCTTGGTGTCGAAACACTTGGTGAAAGGAGTGTTCCTTGGACTTATTTACAGTCAAAAATTACTGCAACCCACAAAACTGTATCTCACTATTCCAATATTAACTATATTGAATTCAACTTCCTGGTAGCCAGATTCCAAAAAGGCTTGCACTGCTCTGTAATACCACCACCAACATGAAAATAAGAGTGACTGAGGGAAAAGCCAGACTGGAAAAGGTTAGTGGTCTTAT
The DNA here is from genome assembly GCF_963259705.1 of Myotis daubentonii. Taxonomy (NCBI): domain Eukaryota; kingdom Metazoa; phylum Chordata; class Mammalia; order Chiroptera; family Vespertilionidae; genus Myotis; species Myotis daubentonii. The sequence goes on along the minus strand of NC_081845.1, from coordinate 11,793,569 downwards.
CTATTGTGATTAAAATAACTTTCTTTCGAAAATTTTACAAAACCAGATGACACACACTCACATTGCTAGGGTCACTCCCAGGTTCTTGAAAGGGGACCTGTGCAAGTGAAAGACCCTGAAATTTAAGCTTACGTAGTTTGATGTAAATCCACCCACCCCTAGCCCTAACTCAGAAAGCTTTGTCACCATAATGGTCATTCAGATGTAAAAACCACCCCTTTGCCCAATGTTAGCGCTCTTCTCTTCAAATCATCACACAAAACTCTTTTCTCTTAAGCCCTCATATGATCAACTTTATTTACTGAGCAACTACTATACAGTATACTAGATTCTGTGTTCAGCCCTGGAAGGAAATACAATGATGTAGGGCATATGTGGTGCTTCCCCTCACAGAGCTCAGAGTCAAAGGCAATACTTACCTTCTCTAGCTAGGACACCTCAAGTTTGCAATCGGCCTCCCTAGGCCCTGTCCCTTGTCCCACTGTGACTAATTCTTTAGGCTGCATTCATCCTTGGCCTTGGCCTGCATCCCCACAGCACAGCGTGGCTCCCATCACACTGGGCGTTAGTGTCAGATTCCTCATCCTCAGTTACAAGGGCCCTATTCCACACTCCCCTGACTGATTCGGTGAACTCATTTCCCTGTGTTCCCCTATCGCGTTACCCTGTTCGGCTCACGAGAACTTCCTTCTGCTCTTTGCCCTTACCGTCGAGTTAGCCCTCCTCCAGGTCTTTGTTTCCTCACCCATACAGTTACCGCTCTCGGTGCAGAATGCTCCTCAAACACAGCATCACCACTTCACTCAAAGCTGCCCATCGGCTGCCCCAAGTCCTTCTGGATCAAGGGAGATCATTTTCTTCATCACTTACCACATCCTTTGGGGGGGGGGAGTTATAAATTCTACATAAAATCAAATTACTAACATTCATTTAGTCCTGAGCAGGGGCATGATACTATAAATTTGGTAATCCTTTTTTTAAAAAACAAAAAAAAATCCACAATAACATAATTTTAGATAATTCTTTTAATATTAGCTTTTAGTTAAATAATTCCTTTTCTAACTGAAATTTTGGAAGAAAGAGACTTAGAAATGATGAAGTCTGGTGTTATTCATACACAACAAAATATTTATTGTATGATTCAGCGCCAGAGCACATTCAGGGGGCATTCGGCTAACCTTATTAGACTTGCTTTCCAAATTAACATTACTTTCTGATCCATGTAGATATGCGAAATGATCATCAGCCGAATGCAGAAGGATACACAGATTAACTGTGAACATGATGACCTACCCAGTGGAAAGATGAAACTCGACAGAGAACTGGAGACAGGCTCAAACTCCACCCAGGACAAGAATCTGGTAAGGAGCACATTTAAACCTTGAGGGGAACTGGTGAACTTGACAATGTACTAGCTGAAAAGCTCAAAAGGCCCAGCCTAACCTTCTTCGGAAAGCAATCCTGTCTTCAAGGATTTCATAGAGGAAATTTATTATCACTACTATTGCCTTGTTAATGACAACAGGAACCATAACCAATTATTCGCAAATGAAATATTCCCAGTGTACAAACAATCTTTGTGAATCAATGAGACTTGTGTGGCCCTGAGAAGGTGAGGATAACAGGTATATACTAGTAGCCTCTGTTTTCTCAGAGCTGATCACATGAAAGAAGAAAGCAATGATGTGTACAGCTGTATTTATATCCTGTATTTCATCATGGAACATGTGGCATGCAATTTCATTGTCCCCTCATTGAAAGTAAGTCTGGATTAATTCTTTTGGGAATCTCACAAATCATCCGGATACAGAATTCAGTCCTTAGCTCCTCAGCTATGCTGAGTTTTAAAATGCAATTTCAGTCGGTAAGTGCGCTTTGAAAGTTGTGAAGTTAAAACAGTTAAGACACATATGTTTTGTGAGTCCCTCAGAAAGAGTGGCACCATGCCATCTGAGCAGGCACAATGCCCTTCTTAACAGATGTCTGGGAGAGAAGGCAGCCAAAAGGCCATGGATGAACAACAAATGTGCTCACTAAGGGCGAAAGTCCAAGTGGGGAATGTCGAAATTGTTTTCCACCCTAAGCTTGTGGGCTTGTGGCAAAGGGAGTGGGGAGTCAGTTGACTCTTGTACGCTAAAGCAAAATGACCAAAGAGCTTCCATGACTATAGGGTAAGAGACCAGCCAAACTGGGATCGGTATAGTGTCCTGAATGTGGCATTGCACATGCTTATTGTCTTCGTATCCCTGTGTGGAAGTGCCCTTTGCTGGCAGTTAGCATTGTGCTTTATCTTGTTTTCATTTATATGAGGTAAAACATGAGTGCCTCATATACTCAGGCAGGCAATCTGCATTCTCTACAGCAGCGGTTCTCAACCTGTGGGTCGCCAACCTGTGGGTCGAGACCCCTTTGGGGATCGAACGACCCTTTCACAGAGGTCATCTAAGACCATCGGAAAACACATATATAATTACATATTGTTTTCGTGATGAATCACTATGCTTTAATTATGTTCAATTTGTAACAATGAAAATACATCCTGCATATCAGATATTTACATTACGATTCATAACGGTAGCAAAATTACAGTTATGAAGTAGCAACGAAAATAATTTTATGATTGGGGGTCACCACAACATGAGGAACTGTATTAAAAGGTCGCGGCATTAGGAAGGTTGAGAACCACTGCTCTAGAGGGATCAGGTAGAAAATTATGTTTCACAAAAAGAGAGAAACACTGTTTATAAGAGGGAGCTGTCTTTGATGGTTGTTACCTTTATTACTGTGCTTTAAACCATTTCCCACCAAGTAGATGTGGGTATGACTAGTTTACAATCTTCTATCTGTGTGGGTCAAATGCAGCAAAGATGTAACAAACATCTTAAGTTTTGCTTGCATTTGTCAGGAACTTTGGAGTAAAAACTGCAATTTATGTGAATTTTGAGCCCATGTTGTTGAAAGATAATTTTTACATAATGGGGGTTTTACAATATGGTCTATGGATAGAATGGAAATTTTAATAAAAACACCGTTTTATTGAAATCTAATGTCCATGGGTAAAGGGTGCATGGGGTATGTATGTATGAGGATGGTTCCTACATGTAAATGACTATATATGTGCATATGTGAATATGAGGAAGTTAATTATGCTGGGTTAAGCTACATTAACTCTGCAGACAACTGGATTTACTCAGTACTCACCTGATTTACTCAGTACTCACCTGATTTACTCAGTACTCACCTGATTTTCTCAGTACTCACCTGTACCTAAGTGTGACCAAGTACAGAGCAGTGAGGTAGGTAACAGGTTCCATTATAAAAGGAGGCCTTTGAGTTTTAGATTTCTGCCAAGGGTCTTTTTAGCTATTAGAAGTGATCCTGTTTTTTAAATTATTACATGTTCAGAATGAGTGAAGGTAAGAAGGAAGGAAGACCCATTTGGTGCCATGAAACCTGTGTATCTAAGCTGAAGACTACTTCTCACAAATCCCCCCCCCCCACGTTGATGCCCACGTGCCTCTCCCGAAGAAGATTTAAGGAACAGTCACTTTCAGCCTAATCTTTATCAGATTGACTACACTCTGTGCCGTATTATTATTGGGTCCCACTCATATTGAATACAATGTGGAGGTAAAGGCATTTTTTAAATATTGTGTATTTTCATGTGTTTTAAATAAATGTTACAGTAAATCTTTGAATAAAATAGGACTGGGTAATTGGCTCAAGAAGTCTCCCATCTGCTGAATCCAAATAATACAAACATATTTATTAATCACTCTAAGACACTACATGCAGCCTTCTGAAATACATTCATAGGAATTCTTTTCAGATCTTCTTGCCAGATTTTGTACTTTGAGCCTCTAGGACTGAAAGTCAATCATGCTGACAACTCATATTATTTAAAATTTTTTTATATAATTTACCAAATCCAGAAATGTTTTCCTAACTTCCATCAAAACATAAATATTACTTATTATAATAACATTTTGAGTTGTTCATCTGTAGTTTAAAATAATAATGTTTTAAAATAATGTAGTTTCAAATGACTTCTTAGGATTGTTAAATTTCTGGATTATGTTCAGAATCTATATTAGAAGTGTAAATTTGTAATTAATTTAATTTTTTTAGAGTTTTAAAATAGAGTAATGCATACATGGCTCTGGAAACAAAATCACAGTTTTATGAAAGTAGAATATTTATTTTAAAATTCTGAAAATTACCCATCAAGCTAGTACAATGAGACATCAATGCCAGGTTTGAATTATTTAATTATTAATAGAAGAAAGATATTATTTTAAAAAATTATTTAATTATTGGGGCAGTGCTGCCACCTACTGCTAGTATTGGAGAACTTGGTTTATTTGATAATTACTCTCATTACCTAACCCAGAGCCTGTTACTTTAGGCTGATGTTCTCAACCCTGGTTGCACATTAGAATAATCTGGAAGCTTTTAAAACAATCCTCATTCCCAGCCCTTGATAAAGATTCTTATTTATTCACCCATGGCCTGGCATCAGGCGTTTTTATAAGCTTCCCCAGAGATTCGGGTCCGCATCATGTTAGGAAATGGTAGGTACGGCACAGAAACAAAGTATTCACAGTAGTACCCCTGTGTGTTTCCTATCTTTTCCATTGAAATGGAATTCCAAGAAGAAGGGGATTTTTATCTGGTTGGGGACAATGCTTGGTACACAGCTGGCACTCAGACGTGTTTTTAACAGATGAGCAAATGAATTAATGCATGAATGAGTACATTTACGTGTGAGACTAGGTGAGAGAATCTGATTATAAATAAATGTTTAAGGCTGTGCAAGATAAAACAAGACCCATCCAGCTGAAAGACTGAAAAATATATATCATTGGTAAAATATGATAGGATGAGAATAATTAAAAAGGTAAATATAGACATAATTAGTTGTTGGAAATGTGAATTATATCAAAACTCAACTACTCCAAGACTGGCCTCAGAGGTTATTTAAGAACACATGACTTGAAACAAAACTGTTTTTCTCTAAAAGTCCTTTTAAACAATTGGTCACCTTTGGAGGATTCTAGGGAACCAGCTCATTTTTATAACTGGACATAATCAATCATTTATCTTGCCTTTCCAAGCCACACTATTGGGTAACAGAATATACTTCTTTAGAACTAGTCTAGATGACAATGATTAAGAAATTATACTACTAGAATATTCTTATTTTTCAACCCACAGTGAATTAGTGGTTAGTACTTTTGGATCAACAGCTGCTAACAAGAGGAGTGATAATCAGACATTAGTTGCCTCTGGGTGGAAGAACTGACTACCACCTATGAAGCAGGCTTGCTAACAATAATAATAAACCTAAATCTGGCAAGACTCCAAGCAAAATTCCAATATACAGAAATACAGAGGACAAAACTTATTAAACTATATGCCATCAGCAAAATCCAGAATGAAGGAAATTCTATAGGGCAACCTGGTTTCATCAAAAACAAATTGCAAGAAAAAGGTGAGCTGGAGGAGAAATCAACAGATTAAAATCTTAAAGACATATCAGGCAAGCACAATGTGTGCACCTCATTTGGACTTAATTCAAACAAAAGATACAAAAATTAAGGACAGTTGTGGTCACCTGGAATTTGAACACTTACTGGATATTGATAGTAAGGGTTTATTGTTAACCTTTAGGTATAATAATAGTTATATTCGATATAGTTTTAATCTTTTAGAATATGTACTGAAATGTTTATGGGTAAAATAGCATAAGTGAAATTTACTTGAAAATAATACAATAGAGTGAAGTAAATGGGGGTGTAGGCACTTTGAATGAACCTCTGTTGATAATTATTGAAGCGGCATGGTGAGTATAAACAGGAAGTATTGGTTTTTATTGGTTTTTGTGTTTTGTTTTGTTTTTACTTTTGTGGGGCCTTGAAATTATCCATAATAAAGGCTTTTGAAAAGTATCTCATTAAAAAATGCTTCCTTGATAATATGGGAGAGGTTGGGGAGGAATGTTCATCATAAGCAATTTTTAAAATAGAGAACAAAGGGCCCTAACTGGTTTGGCTCTGTGAATGGAGTGTCAGCCTGCGGACTGAAGGGTCCCAGGTTCAATTCCGGTCAAGGGCGATCGATGTTTCTCTCTCATCGATGTTTCTAACTCTCTATCCCTGTCCCTTCCTCTCTGTAAAAATCAATAAAATATATTTTAAAAATAGAGAACAAAGGAAGAAAGAATATAGAAAGAGGGACATGTTTTTAACAGATAATGTTGCACCCATTGTTCGTTCTTACTGTTTTTCTCTGAAAGGCCTTTTAAGTAATGCAATATTGCCTTAGAATCCAGTGGCCAAGAGCATCCCCATTGGTAATGAGGAAGAGGGGAGCACTTATTGTTCTTGATGTGGGATTTGAAGGAAAGAAAGAGAGGAGGAAGCTGCCTAAGTGTTGCTTCTATGGCCCATGGAGAAGTCATTCCTTCTAGAAATATTTTTATATCATCTATGTTTAGAAAGTGGGCCCTTTCCTTACGTATTTTTTTTCTTGTGGAAAGTAAGTTATGCTGCTGTGGGTTTTTTATTCAGTATCACAGACTGTCAGGAGAATGTAAGTTGGCTTTGTTCTCTTCATTCCATCCAAATAATGTTCTCCTTCAGAGCAGGTGCGTGGTCCACAGAGGACAGGTTAAATCAGCGGTTCTCAACCTGTGGGTCGCGACCCCTTCGGCGGTCGAACGACCCTTTCACAGGGGTCGCCTCAGACCATCCTGTATATCAGATATTTACATGACGATTCATAACAGTAGCAACATGACAGTTATGAAGCAGCAACGAAAATAATTTTATGGTTGGGTCACAACACGAGGAACTGTATTTAAAGGGCCAGAAGGTTGAGAACCACTGGGTTAAATGCATTTGGAGTTTACGAATGTGGTAACCTCCTCTGGAAGGTCCAGTAGAGGGAGCAATGAGCATGGAGTTGCAGACCTGAATGAGGCCACTTTAACCGGGTGATTGCATTCAGACACACGGTTCCTTTAAGAGCCTGTTTCCCACTTCCTCTGTGATTTACAGACCCTGGAGCTGTATGGATAAATGAGCATCCATCTCTAGCCCATCTTGTTTTTACCTCACAGTCCTGCAAAGATTCTTGAGATAATGTGGAGCCAGGGGATATGAATCCAAGATCCTCCCCTTAATGATTTTAATTCTTCTTCAGAGCTAGTGACTTCCTGTTAATTCTCTCCCCTTATTCAGCTCTCCCATGCCATTTTCCTCTCCTCTATCTCCATGTCCTCCAAGTCTGGCCAACAGGGAGGTAGGAGCCATTGTCCGTGTGTGCACGGCCCCCTTTAGGTTAAGGACAGAGGCTCAGAAGGAGAGCAGCCTTTGCTCTTTCCACCCAGGCGGCCCCTACATGCCCATGACAGATCGGAGGCATAGCCCTTCCGGATGAGCAGCCCGTAGCCCCTTCACTTACTCTCAGCAGAGACAAGGCCACAGTGGGGCTGCTTGGGCAAAGCTGAGGGGCAGTGAGCTCCGGTGGACAGGCAGTGGCAGGAGGTGCTTTTTCCACTCACTGACTTTGAAAATGAACCAGACCACAGAAAAACGGCTTAAAGGGACCATTGTAATAGCAGATCCATTTGGCCTCACTGGTAACACTCTAAGAACACAGCAGCCCAGCTCGATTCAATCCTCATTCTGTAACAAGCAGGGGAGACCGGCACCAGCTAAGCTTCCCCCAGTGAGAATGTGAGAATGGGTGCGCCCCTCCTGGGCATCAGCTGCCTCCTCCATCAACCATTCCTCCCGGGGAACCCAGGGAGGAGGTACCTAGAGACAATGTGCCCCGTTAAAATAGTTCCGTTGTTTTTAGAGCAATGTAAATTAGTCCTCGCCGTCTCGTAAAAAGGAGCTCCTTTGCATCAGAAAACCTGTACTCTAGATGAGTGCTTCTCGGACCTGAGTGTACACAGGAACCACGCGGAGAGCTTATTGAACTACTGTTCCAGCGGAGGCCCAGAAAATTCATAAATAAAGCAAACACATATTTCCCCTTCATGTCCCAATGATATCAGACTCAGGGGAAAGGTGTAAAACCGGGTATTGACAGGAAGTGGGGTGAGACAAGGAACTGGAGTGAGGGGTGGGGGTGGGAGTGGGGGTGGGGTAGAGAAAGGGCAGAGATTCTGAAAGGATCCAACTTGTTTTCCCAAAGTGTGGGCCATGGACCAGCCCATTGCTATCACCGGAGAGCCAGGTAGAATGCAAAAGTGAAAGAGTGCTACTGTTTCTTTCTTCTGTACATTCACAGAGCCCTGGTGCTGGGATGATGGTCAAGGTGATGACAACGATGGTGATAATATTTACCATTATTTTACTTTAAAACACAATCATTGAATGCATGTTGCATGCTAGCGACTACATACATGTCAACTCGGATGCAAACAGCAGAGTCCTTAGTTTCCACATTAAAGAAGAAAACCTGGAGCTGAAAGAGAATAAGTAGCTTGTCCAAGTCAGATAGCTGACTACCAATTCCCAGCCTGACCCCTCGGCCACTTCTTGCCACAATAACTGAGATCCTTCACCCTCCACTGACCCCCTACCAGTCTCCCTGACTGCTTCTCTGCCTCACCCATCGCTTGCTCTCCACACAGGTTTTTTTTGGTTTTTTTATTGCACATGCTTGTCTGTAACATCTGCACGTGACCGTATGCAACGCAGCTGGTTAGGAGCGGCCACTCATTCCTGGGGGAGTTCCTCTGCGCTTGGCTCAGCTGGGGGAGATCATTGTGTGCTTCGGAGGAGTTTACCAACTGGCGAATCTTTATTTCAGAGGAAACAAGTTTTTTTCTCTAGTGTTTTACTAAAGCATTTAATTTTATTTTTTCACACTCAGTAATTCCTTTTACTTGTAATCTCCCTTAGAAAAGGAAATTCTTATTCTGCAATATCAGATTCAGGACAGTTTTTCTGTAATCCATTTGCTGAGGAGGCGTTTTAATTTTCTTGTGAAAACAGGCAGACGAATCGCTTTCCTGAAAACTTACAGTTTATTATTGGTTAGCTTCAACACTCACCCTAATCTTCCCGCCAGTGGCTACATACATGTATCCAATAAATATTTTTGAGTACATACTAAATGCAAGATGTTGTGCTAGCCGGTGGTCAGCAAACTCATTAGTCAACAGAGCCAAATATCAACAGTACAACGATTGAAATTTCTTTTGAGAGCCAAATTTTTTAAACTTAAACTATATAGGTAGGTACATTGTTATTAACTTAATTAGGGTACTCCTAAGGCTTAGGAAGAACCACACTCAAGGGGCCAAAGAGCCGCATGTGGCTCGTGAGCCGCAGTTTGCCTAGCAGCTAGGCCTGGAATACGGCCTTTCACTCTCACTGCGGCTATTTAGTTACTTCTATCAATGTCATCTCTGGCTTATGCTCCAAGGACAATTCTGATTTTCTGCCAACCCATTGACCCTGACAAGGAGACCGTTCTGGGCCCCATTTCTCATCTGTCAAATGAGAAGGAGGACAGACCCAGACCAGAGGTTCTTCTAAAAAATCACCCTAAAGATTGATGGAAATTGCAAATTCTTTAGCTCCAGATCGAGATGTTTTTAAGTAAGCACCAAAAAAATCTGGAAAAAATTGGTCATTGTTCACCTTGACAAATCCTGGTTCTGTAAGGTGACTTCTGTGACTGTACTGGGACCCCGCCTTCTGAGCAGTACAATCACTCTCTAGTCCCCCATCTGAACACCTCATTGATCCCCCAGCTTCTTTCCATCTGGGGACAATCTTCCCAGCTGCTTTCTGAAATGTGCTTTACCGTTTCAATTCTGGTGATTTTTTTAAAAAATCTAAGTCAAAGATTATATTAAGAGGGTCATGTGCTAATAGTAATTTACAGGTGTGAATGGACTCTCCACGCAGCCTAAATTAGTGCTTGACAGAGTAGGTTATTGATGTATTTTTTATAACCTCCAATTTAATAAATTGAACCTTGGTAGAAGGGAGAACATGTTTACAAAAGAAGGATGTGTTTTAATAAGTGTTGATCTCTATCTGGGGTAATTTTGAAGCTCTCTAGACGTAGGTGGGTGAGACAATTTGGGATTGAGGATCCTTTCATGGTCTTTACCGAGAGGGAGGAAATCATAGCACTTGAGTCTTCCCAGGCTACCTGGAACATTTCACAGTCTTCTGCACAAATAGCCAGTTCTTCCTCACTTGTTAGTCACAGAAATGTTCACCTGGTTTTGTATATAAGTTCCATTGCTCTTGCAGCCAACCCAGACTTATCTGGATTGCTATTCTTTTTTTGTTATTATTGTTGACAGTATTACAGAAGTCCCCCATTCCCCTCCGTCTTATTACCCTCCACCCACCATCCACCCTACCCTAGGCCTTCCCTACACTATTGTCTATCCATGGGTTATGCATATATGCACATAAATTCTTTGGTTAATCTCTTCTCATCCTTCCTCACCCCCCCCCCCCCGCCCCCCGCCGCCCCTTTCTGAGATCTGTCGGTCTGTTCCATCCATCCCTGTCTCTGGACCTATTTTGCTTGTCAGTTTATTTTGTTCATTAGATTCCACATATAAGTGGATTGCTATTCTTTGCAAATCCCACCATAAACTCCCAACATCAGAAGCCATTGGTGGCTCTTGATGGGCCTTGTGCTAAAGTCCAAACTTCTCCATGTGGTACATACACATGGCCTTTAACATCTAGCTTCTGCCCATCTCTCTATCCTTATGCCTTCTTCTACACCCTTCCCACACTTCCTGACATCCCAGTGTTCCTGCCATAGGGACTAACTGGAGACGAGTTCATAATTCTCTAATGTTTCTTCATCACCTGGGATGCCCTTCTGACTTTTCTTGCCTAGAGAACTCCTAATTAACCTGAAAGACTTAGATTAAGTATCTGCTCTCTGGTAGGCAAAATAATGTTCATACCCTGCTCCCTGGAACCTGTAAATATGTTATTTGCTAAAAGTGGTCTGTTACTTAACACCTGAAGTTAGGGAAGGTATCCTGGATTATCCAGGTGGGCCCACTGTCATCACAAGGTCTCTTAAGAGAAGAGAACTTTCTCTGGTTGGAGGCAGAGGACAGACACAGCCAAAGAAGTTGCAGTGACTGGAAGTGTGGGAGAGACTCGGCCCACCATTACTGGAGGCGGGCTACATGGAAAGCTTGAGGAAAAATGTAAGTCGTTTCCAGGAACAACAATCAGCCCCTGGCCGACAGCTAGCAAGAAAATGTGGCCTTAGGCCTACAACTGCAAAAAACTAAATGTGGCTAACCATCTGAATAAGCTTCAGTGCAGCGTATCCCCAGAGTCTCGAGAAAGGAACAGTGGCCCAGCTGGCATGGCTCAGTGGTTTGATTCCCGATAGGGCACGTGCCCGGGTTGCATGCTGGATCCCTGGTGTCAGGCAGGCAGGAGGCAGCCAATCAATGATTCTCTCTCATCATTGATGTTTCTCTCTCTCTCCCTCTCCCTGCCTCTCTGAAATCAATAAAAAAATATTTTTTAATAAAGGGACAGTGTCCTGCTGACACCTTGACTTTGGCCCGTTAAACCCTAAGCTGTGAACAGCTGAGCCCAGGAGGACTTCAGAGCTACAGAACCGTGAGATAGTAAGTGAATGCTGTTTTAACTTGCTGCAATTGTGGTAGCTTGTTCTGCCTTGCAGTTCCTCCCCTCGGGCCCCTGTTCTCTGTATCTAGCAACGTGGAGGCTGGATAATCATATACATAAACAGGGATGAGTGGTCTTAAATCAGGAAAGTCCATTGCCGTTTCTCTAGAGAACCTTTATGCCTCTATTTGGACTCTGTAAATCTGATAAGCCCAGCATAAGCACTGTTCACATGCCTTTTCCAGAAAAGAACAATGAGTTTAGGGTTAACATTGAGGGAAGTTGGAGTGGGAACTTTTTCTGAAATCCTACCTTATTTAACTCCCTGTTCATGATAAATCTGATATTGCACTTGAAAAATAATAACCTTATAGAAGTGATAGAGCAGTGGTTCTCAACCTTCTGGCCCTTTAAATACAGTTCCTCATGTTGTGACCCAACCATAAAATTATTTTCATTGCTACTTCATAACTGTAATGTTGCTACTGTTATGAATCATAATGTAAATATCTGATATGCAGGATGGTCTTAGGCAACCCCTGTGAAAGGGTCGTTCGACCACCGAAGGGGTCGCGACCCACAGGTTGAGAACCTCTGTGATAGAGGAAGGAGCTAAAATTCTCTCACCTGATTAACATGATTATAACACAGTGGCTGCCTTCACCTCCATTTGCAGTTTTAAGGACTTCCTCTCGCACAGACAGTAACGCAGCCAGTTTGAGACGCTAAGTGATGTTTAACCCTTGGCATTTTCTTATTGGCATTTGATTTTTGCCATAAGTAGGTCTTTTCTCTCTTAATGAGAACTGATTGGGGCTCACGTTCCACCTAATGCAGTAGTAAAAGATTTAATAGAAGTGCAACGCGATTGCTACAGTATATTTTCAGGTACTAAAGTTCGAGCAAAATGGAATAAAGGCCAGGTGGCGGTATCTACAAATTGTGCTAATAGCTCCATCAACAGATGTTCAATGTACTTAGAGTTATTCTCCACATCCTACTGTTGCTAATACATTTCCTCCCAGGCCTCCTCTCAACACAAAAATTTTGAGAGGAGAGGAAACATTAATAACCCCAAAGTGTTTAATTTTAAAGGATATTTAAATCTTAATACTGGTCATAGGTGACCTATTTGACCAGTGGATGGCTTACTGCGGGCTCCAATAATTTTGTTGCCATCATTAGTAAATGTTGTTAACCAAGAGAAGCCTTAAAAATACATGTTTTCTCCTTTATTTATCCTTGGGTCCCCTACTGCCTTAAAGTTATTTTTCAATGGATCAAAAATACAGAAGTGCTATCCAGCGATATACAGCTTTGGGTGTAGGTGAGGCTGGCCAGCTGCCTCACCGTTGTGAGAAGGGTGCTGGTCTGCCAGGGAGAGCCCCCGCTTTCTATCCAGTTTTCAATTCTAGTTGGTCCAGCAAGTCAGACAACCAAGGTGAATTAGATGATTCTAGAGAGTCACAAGTCAACCAAGGGTGTGTCTTTTATTACAGTGGCAAAAATAAGGAAGAGGTGACTCCTACTTGGTACAGCACCTTCAGTTGGGAGATTTACTTATGTAATTATCCAGCTTCCAGGTTGCTAGGTGCACACAACAGGGGCCTGAGGGGATGGGCTGCAGGACGGAAAAGGCTCTGTGACAGAGAATGGTCAATAGGAGGATAGTTTAGAGCATGGTGGTTGTGGCCTAGAGGCTCCCTGGAGCGATTCCAAGGGCATGTGGCAGAGAGGGGGTGAAGAAATGTGTGCCAGTCCAGGAGAGGAGCCTCTGCCTTGCCAGTTACATGGAAAGATTGTTCTTGTCATATCTTGTGCCCTGGTTTCCCCATTTCAATTCCTTTATCAAGGACTGCCCCCTGGAGAAGAGGGAGGTCCTGACCTCTAGTTGGACTTCCTAATGAAAAATGGTGGAGAATAGGAGAAACTAGTGGAGAGAAAAGACAAAAATACTGAAACAAGGTAGTATTCAAGGTGATGGCAATCATGATTTGCACAAACTGCAGATTATAATTATGAAAACAATACTGTGAAAACAACTAGTCAAGATAGAAAAAAGTAAGAATGTTTTCTAACACTTCATGCAAAGACAGCACTCATAGGTTATATGTTTTCTGTTTTTACTTACCCTTTCCTGGTTGTAATATCCTTGGGAAAAATACAGAAAAATGCAAAGAAACAAAAAAAAGCACCCTAATTCTTTTGCCAAGTAAACATTATATCAGGCATACTTCCTTTCAGATATATACATTTAAATATAAAATTTGGATCATACTTTATAAAGTTTTATTTTCTCAATGTATTGAATTTTATTAATATTGCCCACAGAATCAAATAGACTTGGTTTTAAGTGGGCCTATAGAATTCTGTTGTCCGGATGAAACTTCCCCCTGTTGTTATAAAATGTTGTTATTCATCGTGCAGTAATGTGCAGTTAGAGGAAACAGACCTGATCATAGGGGCATGCATGGATCTTAAATCCATAATCCTGAGTGGGGGAAAAGTAGAAAACAAAATGAGATATATAACAAAACCATTTATAATGAACAAAAACATGTGCATACAAAGCCACAATTTACACTGTGCAAGAACATAGAAGCACTCACTTTGGGATATAGCTGGGACCTGATTAACTAAAAGTGAACATATATGTACATTGTGACTTACAGTTCCACATGTGTTCACCAAAAAATGGCCTAGAAGGTTCTTAGCAACCTTATTAGCAAGAACAAAACTGGGACCTACCCAAATGTGCATCAATAGTAGAGTGAAAAAGAACAGTGGTAAAGTCACAGCAATAAGAATGAACAATCAATTGTACACAAAAACATAGCCAAATCTTAAGAACACAATATTGAATTAGTGAGGTCAGACACATACGGGTGCCCACGGTGTGGTTCTGATTCTGTACAAAACCAGCAAAATTAATCTCCTCTGCTGAAAGCCAGGAGAGTGGTTCCCCTGAGCTGACAGTGACAAGAAAAGGGCACAAGAAGGCTGTGGGGGGTTAGCAGTGTCTGCATCTTGATCTGGGACTGGTTGCACCAAGTTGCACACTTAAGATAGGTAGAACTGCCTGTATTTCTGGTATTGCAGTACAAAGCATTTTCTTAAAGCTCTATGTTAAATATAGGGTGTCCCAAAATGTCTACATACACTTTGAATAATTATAAAGGCAGTGTTTATTACAATACATTTCATTTTCAAAATTGAGCTATCAGTTGTTAAAGTGTGTATACATTCTTTGGGACACCCTGTACATTAGAATTGTTGCCTGTCAAAAAGGAAGTGAAAGAGAGTGAATGAATGAGTTTCAAATGTATCATTTTCAAGAACTTACCACTAGAGAACATCATAATTTTATTATGAGTTTTAGAAGAGTAAAATGTCTCCTTTTGCTTTAGGGCTCTTCACAAAACCTATAGCAGAGAAAGAAATTAGTAAGCCACTAGATATGTCTTATTACTATGAATTTGGGTAATTAAATTCTAGTAACTTCTTCAAAAGTGAAATTAATGTGTGGTAATTATGATTCAGTGGGTACTTAGTCTGCCTTGAAATGTAATGTTTTGAAAGCACCTGTTTAGTCATTATTATTTTTAGAACATAGTATTTATTTCCCTTTACTTTTTCTTTTTCTTCATTTTAACCTCAACATCAACCTTTCCAACTGTTGTTGAATGTAATCCCAGGCACTTCCTGCTGGAATGAGGCAATTTTCCTTCCAGAGAAACCTAAACAGATTAGAAATGGTTCTGATTTTAATTCCCTACAGAGAGTGGCAAGAGGAGTTGTTTTAGGTTATCCTGGTGACATTTATTAAAATCAGAAGGTGCAGAGATAAGACCATCAGAGATGTTTATTTTACTGGACTATTTAGACCCTCCCACACCTGCTCAGTGACCCTATTTTGTAATTGCCTATATTTGATATTTAGGGAACGTGAGGCAGAAATACACCAGCATAAGGAAAATGCATGTGTTTTTCTAGTACATCCAGTTTCATGGATGATTCTAATTCCATTTAATGGATAAAATGAAAGAATCGCAGTCATTTGTTGATGAGTTTATTGTTAGGCTTATAAGAAAGCCTTCACCAGGCCCTCTAATTTTATATTTTAGTATTATAACTTTAATCAGAATTTAATCCATTAATAAATTTTGTTGTATCCTCCAGCCCTTCTTGTTTTAGAAAAAAGAAGATAAATTTTACAAAGAAAGTCAACTTGCCTTCTTATGTGATTAAAACAACAACAAACGCAACTTTACAGATATCTAGCAATGGAATCATTTCTTACCATGCCATTGCTTTTCCTTTCAGGTTAAGCCAAAAGTGACCATTTAATGTTTGGAAATAAGATTTACTAACGTATCATTTCATGATGTTGTCTTTTTTAATGAACTGCAAATTCATTCCCATGGCAAACTTCCTCTTTGTGTATCCTTACCTTTCCCTAATTGCTCATCTTTGCTGACATTGAACCCTATCTCAGAATATTGGGTTCCAGTAGACCTCATCAGGCTTCCCTGTGTGAATGTATAAATATTGCACAGCGAGATGAATACACGTCCATAACTCATCGTCCTCCGGGAACATTCAATGAATAGGAAGCGAGTCAGGTAGGTGCTCTGTCGTTTACTGAAGCCCCATGGAAGAGCCTGCGGCAGGAGCTATGCAAAGTTCTGGTTAAACATTGTCCCGGCGTTTGCACTACTCCGTCTGTTGTTTTTACGCTCAAGACTCAGCCCAGGTTGGAGGCAGTATTGACTTTGTAATTAAACCATTTTACCCTCAGAATTTTGTAATCACTGCATTTAAAACCATCTGTTGTGCTGAGAGGGTAAACTCTTTTTCCTTTCAAGGTAGAGAAAAAAATCTACAGTGCTTTTTTTTTTTTGACTTTCACAGTCCTGATTTCAGGGCCTTGATTTGCTAACGAATCAGTAGAAAAAAAGAAGGAAATTCTCTCCGAGTGATGAAAAGGAAGCCTGTCACAGAATTCAAAATAAACGCAGGTGAAAGTACTGCTCTTTTTCTTTATGCTTCCTGCATGCCACGCACCGAGGTGTAGTGTTTCCTCTCGTACCGGCAGAGTTATAGCTAATATATTCAAGGTTGAACAGGGTGCTACTAAAGACAGGTTTTGTTATGTTTCATAGTATTGGACGTTTTTCTTGTTAGCTTGCCATGATATTTTTAGGACTCTAAGATTATACACTTGTCTTGGGTGGTTTGGTGTTTATTACTGTGAGTCAAAAGGGCCCATGTTCAGGGAAGGGAAAAATAATTTTTAAATAAGTAGCTTATGAAACGTTTTACTTTGTATTGATATAGAATCTGTAGCCCTGCCTTTGTGTTCCCAGAAAGAAGAAGCAGAAGAATGGCCGGATTTCCACATGGTGGACATAAGTCACGTCTGAGCTGCCATAAATCACACCTTTTGCATTTGGGAGATGTAACAAAAAAGAGTTTGAAAATACAAAGTTATCACCCTGTCACTTTAAGCTCATGGGCTTGGAGAAGTTGCTTCACCTCCCTACGCAGAGGTCCCCTCAC
Source organism: Myotis daubentonii (assembly GCF_963259705.1). NCBI lineage: Eukaryota > Metazoa > Chordata > Mammalia > Chiroptera > Vespertilionidae > Myotis > Myotis daubentonii. Next base: position 11,776,359 of record NC_081845.1, on the reverse strand, counting down.
CTATAAATAGTGAAAATGACTTTGTCACAGCTTATTGTGAGGTCTTATAAGATAATGTGGTGAAAAGTACCTGGTACAGTGCCTGGCATGTAGGAAGCATAAAGAAACATATCTCTATCTCAATCAACTGATCTACTTGAAACCAAATTCTTAAGGCATTTCACCTTTAACTTTTATTGTAATTCATCAATAAAAATAACTGGATATAAGGTTTAATAGTGTACTTTTAAAGTAATTCCATAGTTTTCTTTGGCTGCATCTATATTATATAAAAATTTGGGGAGAGAAACAAAACAATAAAATTGTTGCCAACTACCATAAAATTGATTACTAATGGAAAGTTTTTGCAAATAATTTGGAGACTTGAGGCCCAATTCAGAGACTCCTCCTAAACAGCTCATGACAGGCCAACAATAGCTGACTATAACATGGGACAGGGATGTAGTGGGGGTGAAGAGAAGGAGGGTGGACGGGACAGGGCATAGAGTCACTCCTAGACAGAATTGAAATATCTCAAAATGCAAGCTTTAACCTTATGGGCTTAGTTTTTACTCTTAACTCTGCTGCTTACTCCATGTGTTAGTATGGGGAACCCACCTAACATCTTCAGTGCACAGCTTATTGGTCTGAAAAATAAGTCAATAATTGTGCCTATCTCATATGGCTGACTTACTAAGGAAATGCATATAACCCACTTGGCACAGTCCTGGCACAAAGAGGACATCCGTAGATTTTTTTATTATTGCCAGAGCACCATAACTATGTGACGACTGCCTATTAAACATTGCAGTTCAAAATAAGAGAGTTGCCACTCACATCATGAATATTCAGAAATAGTTAAGAGCATTCACTTTTTCTTATAAATTTAACTCATCCTTTGCCAGATTGAAGGATTATTTTTCTGTTATGATGTTATTGTGACCATACATAACAGGAGCTTGTATTAAAACCATGCTTATGCCAGCTAACTAATGATGTGCATGAACCTTTTTGCCCTGAAATAGAAGATAAATTTACTGTTAGCAGCACTCTGCTAGGCACAGAATTACTTAAGGAGCGTGCATTTGGTTGAGTTGTATCAGTGAGTTATTGGCTCTTCAAACCATGGAGGTTAGAGAATGTTTACATGATGGTTCTGATTAAAAATTATAAGAAAAGACAAACAACACTTTATAAAATTTTGTCCTATTTATATTTAGGAAACAAGTCATGTATAACTTTATTTTTAAATTGTTGTGCTGAATTTACAATAAGTATTTACAATAATAATTTCAAAAAAGTTCTGGTACCTTTGAAAAGTATTGTGTAAACTCAATCCAGTGGCACATTAGGATATATGACTATTCTAGAAAACTAATAGAAAATGTCTGAAAACGTGAAAGCGTATAGCTTGAAAAGTAACTGAAGCTAACATGAGGAAAAGAATGTCAAAGAAATGGAACTATTTTTGACAACTACAGGGATTTCTAACTGCTTGAACAATTCCGCAGAATGAAAAAATCCTATTCCACATTCAATAATCAGTTCAGAAAGCAATATTCTTAGGGAAATTTCTATCTTCTTTAAAACTTAATCTGGTTTATCATCTCCATGGGGTAGGAAATTCCTCTTGGTTGAGAACTGGGTGCTTTTATGAACCAGTGTTCAGCCACCTTCCATGGCTTAGCAACAGATCAGTGCCTCCTGATCCATGGACACACTCCTTCTCCTTGAGGATGGCAGGTGGAGAGAGAGGATGGAAAGCTTTAAAATCCCCATGGATGGACACTGTGACCAATACAAATTACAGCTCAAAGATCAACCTGATACTGCTCGAGAGTTATAAGTATTCCTTTAGATTATGTGAATATATTAATGTTGTCATGATTAGTCTCTGTCCGGTTCACATACTTTCCTTGTTCTTATCGGTGTAGATAAAGTGAGGTAAACCAGACGTGAGAGAAAGCTCGGGAACCCATCAGCTGTGCATCAGCCACCCAATTGTTCTTCTGCGGCTCTGCTTGTCTTGCCAGCCAGCCAGTCACAAAGGCCTTAGCTTTGATCTCAATCTGACTCTGTTTGACAAAGCCGGTTGCAGATGCCCTCCATAGAGACAGCAGATTACAGACGATACCCTGCTGAAGAAATGCTATCTTGCCATGGAGACACTGAACGCTATCTCTTTCACCTGGGGTATGCTGTTCCGAGGAGTCCCACAAAGAGGCAACTGTGGAATGGAAGGCATCTCCTTATCAGAGTTATAACATCTCCCTGAGAAAGACCAAGTTTAGCAGCAACAACTAAGTAGCAATTGTACTAGTATATGCCAAAAAATCATATAGAGTCAGTAGCTGCAAAGACTGATGATGTCCTCAGACAGCTACTTTATCCCAGAACATGTCCATCTGCAGCTGTTGGAAGTGAGCAACAAAAATAGGATCAGATGATTGAAAGTTAACCCGCTGACATGTGATACAAATCTGAACACCCATGTTGGCCTCAGCTACCTCTATGACTTAGGAAGGAGATCCTGATTTCATTTTGGCCAATAACTATGGAAGGCAAAATGCCATTTTGACAATTAGTTCAAAGCAATCTTTACTACAAAATACATGTGTCTTCAAGTTGCCAAAAAGTGCAAAACCCTTCTCTTTGTAGTTTGAAATTATACCATCAAAACTGAGCAAATGACTTTGTTGCTGCCAGGAGAATGGACTGTGAATTGTATCCTCATGTTTAGCTCTGTGCATTGCACAGTGGTCAAGTCCTCCCTGACTCGGCAGCCCTAGAAATGTCAAATAAAATAGCATTGTGTTGCAGTCACATTTTCTTTGTGTTACACTCGAAAATCTTTGTCTTTAATCTTTTAAAGTTAATGAATAAAACTAAAGTCCTTTCTCAGCTTCACTTCCTCTTTAAAAGTGAGGTCCTTTTTTAAAATATATTTCTTTATTGATTTCAAAGAGGAAGGGAGAAGGAGAGAGATAGAAACATCAATGATGAGAGAGAATCATTGATTGGCTGCCTCCTGCACACCTTACACTGGGGATGGAGCCCACAACCCAGGCATGTGCCCTTGGCCGGAATCGAACCTGGGACCCTTCAGTCCTCAGGCTGATGCTCTATCCACTGAGCCAAGCCAGCTAGGGCAAAAGTGAGGTCTTTAAGACACATGATCTCATATTCAGAGTGATGTCACTCTAGGGCTGGTTTGATGTTTCTCACCCCTCCTCTTCAATGTAGTCACCCCTGTTGCCATTCAGTTTGGGAGCTTCTTGCATGCTAAGTTTATTTACTTACCTCCACCAGTCACGTTCTCCAAAACACTTTTTCTTGTCTAAATAAAACAGCTATTGTTTTCATTGCAGAGGTGCAAATGGTCTGCTAGATTGGGTTTTCCTCTTGCCTTGGGCAATTGCCACAATATAATAGGCAAATAGAATATCTGTCATTTCCCCTTGATTTGGGACCAATGAAATGGGGTACTGCAAGGAAGTTCCTTAAACTTAAGGCAAGTATTCAGGGTTTTTCTGTCAATGAATCTGGTTCATCAGGTTCAAACAGGGTCTGCTCAGTAGCAGGGTTCTTAAGGAAACACACATTAGTCCTTGGTCACTAGAAAATATTCAACACTGTAATCAGTAACACCTCAACCTTAACAATGTTTAGATTATAATGTAAAAAGTTTTATAATTTTTCGAATTGCAACAGTAATCAACAATTTTTAATTATTATAGGAAATCATTAAACAGAAAGTCCTCTGTAATTTTCCATACCCTGGAAAAACACCATCAGCAATTTGAGGCCTAATCCCTTCCCCAATACTTTTTTTGTTTATATTTATACCCAAAACATGTTTTCAGGAAAAAGGTCATGTTGTGTATAATAATTTGTAATTTTCTTCCCCACACCTTACTGTATCCAGATGTTTCCATGGGTTTCAGAAGAGCACTAGGTTTTAAAACTCGTTTGGGGACAAAATTCACTTTGTAGTGTTTACTTGCAGAAATATCTGACGTAAATCCAAATACCTAACTAATGCCATAAGCTCAAGTGGAAAGCTCAAAGAAGATGGAGAAAACCATGAATCCCTCACCCTTGTACAAATGGCCAGACGGCAGAGGTGGTCACATGGATCCCTGCATGTCTGCATCCTCTTGATGTGATATTTCTTCTTTTCGCCCCTCACCCTTTTCATCTTCACTCCTAATCAGGCATTCAGATTTGCTTCTATGTTCGCACTGCATAATATTTCTAATTTTAAAAGTTTGAATTTGTTGTGAGAAGCTATTATTTACATTACAGAGAGAGTAAATGATTTATTGTGAGTCATTTTCATCCCATTAAATGTCCCTTTTTAAAAAAAAATGAAGTATTTGAGTGCATGGAACATGCCTGTATTCAAATGATCTGTCAATGTATATAAATTATCTATCTTGTCTTAAGTCTTCTTTCTCTCTCTCTCTCTCTTTCTTTCCTTTCTTTCTCTCACTGTGGTAACCAGGGCATAAGGGCAGCTGGAACATGTGGCCCTTTGTTTGGTCAGGGTAATGATCAACCAAGCCCAGAGGAAGGTCAGTCAGCTTTCCTACTTCACCTGCAAAATATAATCTTTTTGACGTGCTCTCCAATTGTGAGTCCATCTGTGCCACCATTAAGCAGGAAAAATCTACAGAAATAAAGGGGCTGAATCCAACAAGAACTGAATAATTAATGGTGATTTGAATATGCATAGGTAGGGACTGCCACTCTCTGAATGGAAATGTGTCTCATTTACTAATTTCTGTGAATCCAAAAGAGTCATAGATTGGGTACCTTTAATCTTCGCTTGCTTATTTTAATTTTTTTCTCCTGCCTCATCATTTTTGTCTTTGCATTTATCTTTTTTTTAAAAAATATATTTTATTGATTTTTTACAGAGAGGAAGGGAGAGAGACAGAGAGCCAGAAACATCGATGAGAGAGAAACATCGATCAGCTTCCTCCTGCACATCTCCCACTGGGGATATGCCCGCAACCCAGGCACATGCCCTTGACCAGAATCGAACCTGGGACCCTTCAGTCCGCAGGCCGACGCTCTATCCACTGAGCCAAACCGGTTTCGGCTGCATTTATCTTTTTTAGATGTTAAGCAGAGATCAGAATTCTCAGGATTATACCAAGAAATGCCCAAACATCAAAGCATGCATATGTACTCTGTAATATATGTATGTTTCCTATTTCACAGTTTCCAGACAAGTGGCCTTCATTTGTGAAGAACACTAGGTGTGTGTGTGGGGGGGGGGGGCTGGGGGGGGAGGAGGGGGGCCTTTATTCCAGGTCTCCCTAGGTATTTGCTTAACTAATATGTTTCTTCCAGCACTTGAGGGAAATGTATACAGTATCTTGGAATTTCTATGAATCCTGACTATTTCTTATATAAGTCATTCAAATGATGATAATATACCAAATTTCCCAAGTCTCTGATGTAACAACTTATCAAACACCACTGGGCTTCCAGGTCATTCTGATGCTACAAGTACCTTTCTTGCCTCTGTCTGGTTCTTTATACTGTTTCTGGGGCTTAGGACTCAGATTTTAAAAATTAGTAGTGCTCTCGGTACAGACAAGCACCAAAAAATAAAATGAGGTATACGGCCAATGGCTGTTAGCTCTGCAGACCCTCTTCCCACCTCTCAGGATAGTAGTCCTGGTGCTTCACCGTACTTCTTGGTTGATGTATTGACTGATTACTTCAGAAAAGGCTTCTAGGCTGCTGTTGGAAGTTAGTATTGTTGGCTGTGGGGTGAGAGCAGTGGATAAAGAATTGTCATGTCAGCCATGAACTTCCAAAGGAAAAGATGGGAAAAGAGAAGCAGGAGATGGTCAGATAGAACATGAGATTATTAGGAATGAAGAGACAATAGGACAAAGGGATCTAAAGAAGTCATGTCATTCTGACTGAGCTGTTTTGATGTTGCTATTTTTACATTATGACTTTTAAATTGTATACACACTCACGAAATTAAAAAGACAAAGCATTACATTCTCAGCTTGTAAGAACTACCACATACTAAGCAGAGCAGAACACCTTCGCCACATTTCTAACCCTTACTCTGTCCTGCAGGTCACACATGGGGATGGAGCAGTGAGCCTGAGGGGTGGTCTAGGGTCAGGAATAGAGTAAGGGCTTTCACCAGTAATTAAAAAGCTGAAAGTTTGATATCTGCCTTTAGACTAGCCTACATGTGTCTATGGTTCGTTATTGTTACCAGAACTTCCTGCTTCACTTGAGGTTGGCAGAACTTTGTGCATTCTCTGTAGCAGTGTGTGTAATGCAGTAGTTTAAATTCAATTCAGGCAGTCAGGGAATTTGTGCCCATTAACTTGGGTTTTGTAGAGACTTTTACCTTATCATGAAGATTTTATGGCTGCTTTACTTTGAAACTGAGCTTGTCTTTTAGATGAAGAAAACTGAATCATAAGGTCATTTTATTGTTAATGTAGCAATTAAGAAAGAAGTATATAACCAAATGGAAATCTTTCACTCACCAATCACCAGGTCCATCCCAGTTTCCTTTGCCAGAATTTTGTAGGAGAACTTGGAAGAACAAGGCTCGTAAATGAATGGGCCGTGTTGCAGATCCTGCCAAAGTGTGTGAATAGATAATTAATAGCACGTGAACATAGAAAGTCATGGTGGGGTAGTGAGAAGAAAAGCAGTAAGAATCAGTGCATTCCACTGATGCAGTCTAGCCCGCATAAAGACACCTCTTTCGGTATGCTACCCCATTCATAATCTCCCTCTCTCCCAAACCTTCAATGTCTTCCTCTCTGCCAACAGTTCTCTGTAGTCCATAAGCATGCTTAAATTTTTCCCAGTCAAAAAGAAAATGAAAAACGAAAGCTCTCTTTTAACCCTGTAGCACTATGTTCTCAAATGCACGAGTCCAGAAAAGGTTTTTAATAAATGTTCTCTACTCGTTGTCTTCCTTTCCTCATTTCCCATTTACAACTCAGTCCAAACACATACAAGCTGCCTTTTGCTAAGAACACTCCACTCAAACTGCCTTCACAAAGCCCACCAATCTCCATATTGCCAAACCCAGCGGTTTCCAAACCTTTTCTTAAGGGGAATCTACACCATGTTTGCCACTATTGACCATCACCTATTCTTGAAATATCTCCTTCCTTTATGTCAAGTCACAGTTTTCTCTATTTTCTGCTCCTAGCTCTGACTAATTCCTTCATGGATTCCTTCTCCATATCTTGCATTTAAACATAGGATTTTCTCATGGATTTTCTTTTGGCCTTCTGCTCTGTTCAGTCTAGGAAGTCTTCCTAAGCAATAACTTTGACACCTATAGTTTTAACTAACACCTTATCTTAATGACCATCAAGTGCATATTTCCAACATTTATGGTTCCCCTGAGTTTTAGACCAGAGATAGGCCCATGCATGCATACCCCAAAATTAAGTTGCATAAAATGGTTATGTTTCTTATCACTCTTCACACACACACACACACATATATATATATATATATATATATATATATATATATATATCCCTGACAGAAACACTGCACTTGCTTCTATATTATTTAATCAGTCATTGGCATCATCACATACCAAGTCTCTATATCACCTCTTTTTTCTCCCATTGTTCTCACCATCACCTCCATTCCCCACACCCAATTATTCAAGTCTTGGCTTTTCTCATTTTTAACCTACTGAATCCATGATGAATTGAGGCCATAACCACCTTTTACCTGGCATACTGCAGTATCTTCCTCACTGTTTATACAGAGTGTAGTAATGCAAGGAATTCAAGGAAGGTTTTACATGGCACTTGGGGCTTCTCTCCGTGAGTTACCTGTAGTCCAGCAGAAGCACAAACACACACACACATACACCTGCCTCAGAAAAACCAGTCCAAGCAGGAGTTGGTCTCCTTAACATAACTTAGCAAAGTTCTTTATTGTTGGATACACTGACCTATCATTGTTTATACTGACCTTGGATGGAAAATTGTCCTTTATTCCTTCACAGGGATATGTGAAAGATGAGTCTGAATCATTCCTTTCATTTAAGGGAATGTGTGATGCATCTAGCCTTAACAGCAGAAGGCAGATGAGTTGCTAGGCTATTGAGAGGTGTGTTTGCATGGAGAAATAATTTCAAGGGAGGAAGCCATGTGTTTATAACCTCATCAATATTAACTGAACTTGAAAGAATGAACTGTGACATTGACATTGATAGGGGATTTGATCTTCATTGTTATTTGTTACACAGCATCTTGAGCAATGGACCCAAAAGTGGTTATTCATTCTGAGTTTCATGGTGTTCATTACATGCCATTTTAGTAAACCTTTATTTATTGTGGAAATACATCAGCCTAACAATATCCTCAGTCACCCAAGAGCTTACAGTCTAGTTCAGGAGAGAGAAAAATAACATGATAATGTCACATTTGGGGAAGCATATAGGAGGGATGCTAACCTGGACTTTGAGGTTTCAGGAGAGACTTCATAGGGGATGCAACATCTATATAGGAAGGTGAGTAAAAATCAGGCAAACACAGAAGAGACAGAATGAAGAGGAAGAGAGTTTACTACATTTATTGAGGTTCAGTGTACTGACTTTTTATAAATCTCAATCTTAGCCTCAGTTAAGTCTCTGTCTACCTGTATGTCACTGAGGTCTATCAAGATCTATTTCCTCAGTCTTTCAATATGACACATTAGAAAGACTGAGAATTGAGCCAAAAATTTCCATTAAATAAGGTTTTCTTCAATGTTGTTTATGTCAAATGCTAATGTCTTGAAATATTTTAGAGCCATTAAAGCTATTGATTTTTATAAGCATTTCATCTCTATTGGCCATTTATCATTCATATTCCTACACTTTCTACTCTTACCATAAAACATAAAAGAAATCCCAGTACCTAGAAAGTGATTACTTTTGACACCTAAAAATCCTATGAACCTTCCAATTGCATGCAAATTTTAAAGAGCATATACATTATATTGATTAATATTAGGTCCAAGCAGAAAAAAATTAAAAAGCCTTAGACCCATGCCCATGAGTTTGGACCTTGTTCTGAAGTCACAGAGGAGCCAGAGAAGAATCCTGAGCAGAGATGTAGTTTGTGCTTAAGGAGGATCCCTCTGTGAGTGATGGAGAAGCTGAATGGGTCAGAGTTAACCCCATAGTCCTGACAAGAGATGAGCATGCAGTGAGGCACTGTACGTGAGGATGAGGAAAATGAGAAGGAAGCTCACAAAAATAAGAGAAGGAATAGCTTTCAAGTGGCTGGGAGAGGGGCAGTAAGGGAGAGTTTCTGATGACTTCCAGGTTTTTCGCTCCCATAGGACTGTAATGATGAAAGGGAAAACATGGTCAGAACGCACCTGAGTAGGGAGCTCATGGCTCCAGGTCTGTACATGCTGAGCTTCAGGTGCCTGCAGTACATCTTAGAGGAGATGCTCAATAATTAATAATCAATAGTTGTACGTTCAGCTTAGTAGCTTCAGAGTACTTTAGGCTTGGGTAAAGGTTTTCTTTACAACAGTAATGAAAACAGAAAGCACCTTGTCCTTAACCTTGCAGTTATAAAGGCATTTGAAATGTCCAACACAATAATTTCAAATTATAAATTTAACCATTTATATTTTTAAATATTAACTGACTTTAAAAGGGGAATAAAATTAATTAATGAAAATACTTTTTTTAATGTTATTCATCAAAAAATCTCATCTTTTTATGGCTATTTATTACAGGTCTGTGAAAACAAAGACAATGAGACTGAAGTAAACATTGACAGTTACATCCCAGAATTATTAATAGAGAAATAACTTGTATCATTGTATGAAGCCAATAAGTATGTATAAACAAATTTATTTTAAAATATTGTTTGTACTCATGTTTTTATATCTAACAATCAGACCATATTGTATCTTGTGTCACTTCCATGAAACCATATTGGAGTAGTTAATGATTGACTACCTTTTGCTTTTTTCCTTTACTTTTACATTATAAATTTTTATTTAATTATACCAGCCTAGTTATCTTGCTAGAAAAATCTAGCGATAGAGCTGTCTACTTACGCATAAAGGCACATAAGAACAGCTTGCACTGCTTTCAGTAGTATTACTGATTCTACGGGATTTGAATAACAATGAATATGAATAGCAGCTACCATTTACTGAGCCTGTGCAATGTCAGAAACCATTATGCTAAATATTTTATGAGCATCACCTCAATTAACCATCACAAAAACCTTTTGTGATATTATTAAGTCCATTTCATAGATGAGAAAAATGAGTCTCAGAGAAGTTATTTAACTTGTCTCACAGTTAATGCGGCTTCAAACACAGATTTGTCTGTGTAATAATGGTTTTAAATTGTTACATATTTTGTTTCTACTTCAAAATCATATTTTATGTTGATCCTGTTTTTATATTTTAACAAAAAGTTGAACAACCATGTCAATGCTGGTTGGGGGCCTTTCCTAGGAGAACTCAAGATTAGCCCCTGTCATCCTGGTATTTCGTTGTCCCTGCTGTACCCCATCTGAATCTTTGATGGGCTTATGTTCTTCAATGCAGGGAGCCCAGGAAAAGTGATACTGGGGTCTCTCTTGAGCAAACCATTTAGCACTGAAGCATGTGTCAAAGACAAGCTGTTCTTTTTGGTTTCCAGGATTCATGAGTCAGTTCTTGGCCATTTGTTTCCCTGATACTTCCTGGGGGACATCAGGATGTAAGAGAACCGCTGACATGCCACGGGGTTATCTTCCATTGAAGGATCAATGGGCTCTTAGAGGGCTTCCTCTGCTAGTCTGATGTCCAAGTGCCTCTAACAGCCTAGGCAACTGAATACTCAGTATTCTGTGGAGCAGATCCCATCTTCCGGCACATTTTCTAGATGAAGTTTCTTCTGGTACCAGAGAATTCAAGTTAATAGTATGAATTAAAGAGGAATCTGGACAGTAAGTAAAGAGTTAAAACTGTTATATGTGTTGAGGAGGAGGCAAATAAAAGAAATATATTACCACCTAAAATTCAAGAAATCTTGCTACTTTATAATATAAAATATTGAAAACTGCTTTATTTTCCATAGAGGCCACGTGTCCAGCATTAATAAGCTAAAGTACACAGAGTTAAATGACAAATCTAGATAAACTGCCCACGAAGCTTGTATTTGCCTCAGGTTGTTTAAAGATGCTTGAAGGCTGTAAATCTTTGACCCTCATTCTGACTATTGATTGGTAAAAACACCACCCTTGTTTTTAACTAATAAAAACAATGGTTTCTCTTTACTTTAGAGCAGGTATCATATTGAGTAGTTAATTTTTCACTTTTGTAAATGTGCTTCTCACCCAATTCTTTCTTGGAGACTCTAAGACATCTATTTTAAGAAAAGAGGTGAAGTCACCACATCACACTGAGAAATCTTGGTTTTGACCTTCTCTTCACCTTTAGTTCCCCTCAACTGAAGGGTTAATATGAACCACATCAGCAATACAGAAAAATGCCACCTAACAGCATTAAGGTATTTTTCCTGTCCCTGTTATTGAAGTGCATTTTCCCAGGGAGGAAGTTGGGAATTGAATTTCTAAAAAAAGAAGTGAGAATTCTATTAAAACTTAAATTATTTGGCTAAAATCATCACTTTTAAAAGAGATCCAAATTCTGACCTTCATTAAGGAAAATAACTCCTAAAACTAATATCTCAACAAAAATAAAACCATAAAATTAATTTTCTTAATGTGTCATCATTAAACACATACAAGGAGCTTAAAGATTTTTATTTATTTATTTTTTTAAATATATTTTATTGATTTTTTACAGAGAGGAAGGGAGAGAGATAGAGAGTTAGAAACATTGATGAGAGAGAAACATCGATCAGCTGCCTCCTGCACATCTCCCACTGGGGATATGCCCGCAACCCAGGTACATGCCCTTGACCGGAATCGAACCCGGGACCCTTCAGTCCGCAGGCCGACGCTCTATCCACTGAGCCAAACCGGTTTCGGCGAGCTTAAAGATTTTTAATAGTGGATTCTAGAAAAGCAATGCTGATATCATTAAGAAAATATTTCAGCAAAATCAGGATTTATAAAAATCTCAGCTTGACGTTCTTATCGATGTCTTCTAATACTTTATAGATCTTCACAATCATATGACTTTCTCAGGTTTTATCAACAAACCCCTATGGTCATCATTAATGTTTAAAAGCCTCAGGAATATTTTGCTAGACTCATTCTGACCACTCTTCCAAGCTCCCCAGGCTCTGACACATCTTTTTAACTTTGAGTCACAGATTCCTTACCTGCTGGATTCCTATCCTGAACACCTGTCCTGTCTGCCTACCCCTCTCCCGACAACTCCCTTCCCCAACATCTCTTACTCCCCACTCATTCTTTCTCTCTCAGCTAGTCGCTTCTTCCAGACCAGATCTCCTGATCCTTTGTCCTATAGGCATCACCATAAGCTCAACTCCTATTATATAATTTCTCTGAGCAGCCTTCCCTTCTTTTCACAACTTCAATTAACCATTTCTTTATTGCTACCAATTATGTTAATGTTTAGCTTAATGTCTGCCCTACCTCATAAACTGTAAGCTCCATGAGAGGAGGGACCTTATCTGTTGGCGTTATCACCAGTGTGAGCTGACAAATTTGTTAACATGTGGGATAAAAGAGAGTTATCTCTTGAAACCTTCAACATATTAACTCCTTAACAAAACCTAACCAAATCTAAGAACACAACCAAGACATTTCATTAAGAATACTCAATAAATAAAAATTAATTATTGAGATAAATTTTTTAATAGGTAAAGGAATCTAGAAGTACATTTATATCTATGTCCAAAACTTCCCATGCTATTGAATAGACAGAGCGGCTTTTACTAGAAACTTCTAATATGACAAGTAAAAGGATCAAACTAAGGAGTGGTCAATTTTATCCTCATAAACACTGAATGAATATTAGAAGAAAAATTTGAGGGAAAATCAGAGATCTCTCCAATAGGATTAGATTCTGCAAAAAAAACCAACAACCACTAAATACATTTTTGCTCATTCTGGAAATAGACTATTTTTATAATGGAAAATTTTTTTTACCATAGTATTATGCAGCCAAGATCAATAGAAATTAAGCATTACTTATAAGATTTTGATATTAGAAAATTAATTGAAAGCCTTTTTTCCAACCAGAATACTTTATTTAGATAATCAAATATCTCAAAATTAGTGAATAGATTACTCACTTCAGTCTTTTCTAGCCATCGCTAATGCCTATAATCAAGTAGTAACTGAAATTTATTTTCTTTTCATTTTATCAGTGTGCCTTTGAAACAGACAGGTTGTGTTCTCTGCCATTTACAAACTTGAGGATTTAATTTAGATTTTAATAATTGAGTGAGATAATACAATGACCTTTATATAAATTCATCATTCCTTATCTTCCCAAAGCACAAAACGTCCTGTATGCCATAACCACTATTGTTTACCTTTCTGGAAGGTTTTTGTTTAAATTTCTATAACTAACCTAGGATTGTAAAACTGTCTTGAAAATACAGTATAAACCGTTTCCTACCCCAGTCCTTATAAGACCTCATAGCCATTATCATGAGACATGTAAAACAATTAATTTACTCTTTATTATATAGAAATTTGAGTAACTGAAATATCTCTTTCCAGGGTGTTTGGACATATCACAGTCCCAGCCCTGAGATCAACCACACCTTTAAAAGTTTTTCCATACTTTATTTCTCATCTTTTTAAATAAAGAGGGAAAGCATTTATAATCTCCAGTTACATAGAATTGGAATACTGCTATGTAACAGAGATAATCGCACTAATGCACAGGAACTGAAAGTCAAGCAACTTTGGTCTAGGCTGGATTGAATTAAGTCTTAACTTTGTAAACATTTCCATAGGAGGTAGAACATACACATTTGACTTTTTGTCAAATAAGCGATAGTAAACAATGAATCTGAGATCCTAATATATTAAAGGTATTTTTAAAGGCATTAAATAAACTTTTCTCTTTTTTAGAAACCAAAAAATGTGAACAGTGAGCGCACAGATTTTCAATAAATTAGGGAGTGAAACATTAAATCTTCATAGTTGAAGTGTTTGCATCTTCAAAGCTCCACTGGTTCCATTTGATAACATCTGAAACTTTGATTAATAATGAGATCACATTTTAAACAATTTGTGTGCAAAACAAACTCCGCAAGAATCTCCGTTTACTATGGAGTTGTCCACCGTTTTGTCCTAGTGACTTGAAAAACAATGTCCTGACACCGCCTATCCCATTGTCTTCACTCTGATGAGACTCTGAGAGAATAATATTGAGCAGTAGGGATTTTTAGAGTTTCAGCCCCACCCAACATTGTTGGTTTAAGTGCCTCCAGCTGCTGTTCCCATGAACACAGTGTTGATGGGTGGCAAAGAGGACACCATTTCTCTCCCGTTTGCTCCGTGGGAGTCCAGGGTTTCTTGAGCTGGATACTGATTAGAGGTTCCATACATACACTGGGATGAAGAGGAAGGAATTGGGGTTTGCAAGCTGGATGCTGTAAAGGAAAATATAATCAGCAATTGAAAATTGACATTTATTTTCTCTGCAAGAGCCGCTCACTTGACACCTCTTTGTTTATTGTTGCATTCAGCACACATCTCTATACTACATTTGAGTGCATCTGGTGGTTTCTCAAAGCCATCCCTTATTTTCTTCCATTTCCCCCCCCCCTTGTTATTCTTCCAGAATTTGTTTATTCTATACAGTTCACAATGAAAACTCAATACCAAACTTAAATTCACGTAACTCTACCTCCAAAAGATATAATCAATACCCTCCTCTTTCCATCTGCACCTTCACAATTGGAGTTCAAGCCACCATCTTCTCTTACCTGGACCAACACAGCAACCTCCTAATTAATCTTGTGACCCTCAGCTTTGCCCCACCCTCTTACCCTGCAGAGAGAGCCAGGATAATCTTGCTGAACAATACATCAGCTTGTTCACTCTTTTCAAATGTTACAATGACTTCCCATTACTCTTAGAACAAAACCCAGGTTGCTCACCCTGGCTCATAAACCCTGTGGGGATTTGTCTGCCTTCTGGTTTATTCTACTCCATTCTCTTCTTCATTCACCATGTTCAAAACACATGCCTTCTTTTTGCACCTTGATCTTCCCAATATTGTTCCCATTTCAGAGACTATGCATTTGCTGTTTCTTTTGCCTAGAGCTCCCTCAGACCTTCATTGCCTGCTTATCACTCAGCTTTCAACGCCAAAGTTTCTGCCTCCGGTTTCCTTTTACAACCATCTCATCTAGAAATAGCTCCTCCATCACTATTTGTCATTTTACCCTATTTAATTGACTTCAGAATAATTGAAATTATTTTTCAATGTATTTGTTTATATATGCATTGCTTTATCTCCCCTGAGCTTAGTAAGATGTAAGCTTCTTACAGGCAGGAATTCTGGCCTGATTACTACCATATCCTCACACCTAGAATGAAGTTTGGCACATAGTAGGTTCTAAAAAAAAATCAGAATAACTGGCTCACGAACACTGCATTTCTTGCATTTATGGTTGCTGCATTCTTGTTGTTCTTTTTGTTGTTGTTGTTGTT